>NC_135611.1:119890000-120570000 GCF_053574225.1 Canis aureus
GAGATCTCAAGCAGACTCCATGCATAGTGCGGAGCCCAACCTGCAGCTCTATGTCATAATCCTGAAATCATGACCTGAACCAAAATCAAGAGTCAGACACAACTGACTGAGCCATCAGGTGCCCCAAGATGTCACTGTTTCTTAATTTAGACATTTAAAGAATATATTTTATTTATTTACTCATGAGAGACACAGAGAGAGAGAGAGAGAGAGACACACAGGCAGAGGGAGAAGCAGGCTCCATGCAGGGAGCCCGATGTGGGACTCGATCCCGGGTCTTCAGGATCACGCCCTGGGCTGAAGGTGGCGCTAAACCGCCGAGCCACGGGGGCTGCCCTAATTTAGATGTTTAATGAGACCATGATACATCTGATTTTTTTTTCTAGAGTTGCAGGAGTTGATTACAAAGTTCAGTCCGATGCAAGACTAGCCAGCAAAACAGAAAAGAGGATATTTTTTTTCTTCAGAAAAAAGGATATTAAAACATGAAGGTTCTGAAATGTAAATATTATGATGCTGATGCATAAAGAAAATATAAATTATATAAATTGCTTTGTAGTCCAGAAATGGGGAAGGGATCTTTCCTAGGACTCAAAATCCATAAGCAATAAGGGGAAAATGGTGACAAACATAAAACCCCAACAAAATAAAAATTTAGGCATTGAGAAAAAGAGAAGAAAGTTAAAAATGCACATGCATACCAGATGGGGAAATAATCCTTGCAATAATGTCACAAAACGGGGGCTACTATCCTTAATTTAAAGAGTTCCTAAAATGGAGATGGGAATTATTGACACCTAAAATGGACAGAACATATAAACAAACAAAAAATATGGAGAGACAGCTCAGAAACTGCAATGACTCTTAAAAATGAAGCAAATGAAACCCAGCAAGCACCCCCCCCCATAGGAGAATGCAGGCCACAATTCTGATGAGGTGCCGCTGCTTGCCCATCCGACGGGCAGATCCCACACTCCAGCCACTCCCCATCTTGGAGAGGCCACGGGGGGGGGGGGGTGGCAGCCCACTTCCTCCCACGTGGCGTCTGAATACAAATGGAATAGCTGCTGTGAAGGCAGGGGGACTGCTCAACGTCTAGCAAAATTACACTTGCACTTATCTTTTGTCCCAGCCACCCCCTTTTGGGGTAATCTACCCCCAAGATGATACTGGCAAAAGTATGAAATACACACAAGGGTATTTACTGCAGCAGTAACTGTATTTGAGAAAAGCTCCGCCCAACCCAAAAGTCAATCCATGGGAGGCTGGTGGAGTACATTTTGAGACGTCCACAGAGTCGAGTGGGATGCAGCTGTAAAAGATGGAGGGGTGATACTCTGTGTGGCGGGGGCACGATCTCTGGCATATATTCATAGGAAAAAGCAAAATGTAAAACCATCAATTTTGTATTTGCCAGCTTTTATATGGGGGCGGTGAAAGAGGAGTGTGTGCCTGATAGTTGAGCTTTTATGTGTGTGTTTATTCTCAGAAATAAATGATGGAAGGATAAAGCAAGATCAATCAGAAGTTTAAAATTATAGTAGTTTAAAATTTAAGATAAAAGGGAAAAAAAACAAATCCGCAAAAAACGAAAACAAAGAGAAGTAAGAAACCTTACTCTGCGATGAGGAAAGGACAACACCACACAGAGAAAAAGTCAAGTGCAGTTTTTTGAATGAACCTCCCTTGTGGGTTATGTTCGGAGGTTAAAAAGAGCTACAAGAAATCTTACTCTTCATACCACACTTGCAGTAGTGGTCGTACTGGCACAGTTATTTTGTCTATTTATTATGGGCATGTTATAGGATAAAGCAGGTAAGGAATTTTGCCAAAGCCATTAAGAAATAAGGTTTTCAGAAGCATAAGGAAAAAAAGATCTAAATCTAAGGGGGAGAAAAATGCAATGAATTGGAAATATCAGTATGAACTTGCCAATTTTTTCCCTTCTTGGAAAAAAAATATTTTCTGTCTGTTCCTAAGAACCGTGAGTACCCCAGCCCCCCAGCTTATGGTTTCTAAGTGCCATTTCCAGCTAAGAGTGAACAGCTCCCCGGAGAAGCGGGGGGAGTCCAGATCTGGTGGCTCTGGCTTCCTCCCCGGCCCTTGAGCCCACTGGCTGGAAGGATCGTCACCTTGGCGAGCGGAAGTGGGACAGCGGGGCATTCAGGGCCCCGCGACGTGCTACCAGAGGAAGCACACTGCTCCAACGAGAAGCATCCTTGCCCCCAGATCCACTACCCTTGTGCAGGGACAGAGGAGCGAGTTCTCGGGCAAAGCTAGAATTAAGACCCTGTAAAGGGTGAATCATCCAATTCCTACAACAAGCCAGTGACAGGGGAAAAGGGGGAAAAGGGAGGGAGAGGGAATAAACATGTTAAAAACAAAAAGTCCTCCTCAGGACTTGGAGGAGGACATGCCCCAAATGTTTCACAGGTAAAATGACACCATATCTGACATTTACTTTAATATTCTAAGGAAAGGGGTGGGGGAGGTAGATGGGATGAAATAAGATTGGCAAAATTATCTCGAAAGTACAGAAACTGGAGGACCGGCACACGGAGTTCGTAGACTTCCTGTGTCCGTGTTTTGTCTTGGACGAAAATCCTCAGGATGTAGGTGAATGCCCGTGGCCGCATCCTGACACCCTGTGGTTCTGCCGGCAGGTGCCCATTTTCATCCCCATCTTGGTGACCCTCATCTCCGTGTTCCTGGTCGTGGCCCCGATCATCAGCAAACCCGCGTGGGAGTACCTCTACTGTGTCCTATTTATACTGAGCGGCCTTATCTTTTACTTCCTGTTCGTCCACTATAAGTTTGGATGGGCTCAGAAAATCTCGAGTAAGTACCAGCCGAGGGGCTGCCGTGTTAGCGAAGCTCGGACAGGCGCAGCGGCCCGCGACCCCCGCCCCGGCCCGATGCCACCAAGACTGTCTTATCCCAGGAGCTCACGCAGTGACCCGAGGTCACCTTCTCCTCCGTGTGACACCTCTGGGGGCCACCTGCGGCCTCTGCCTTTGCTCCCGTCAATTACTGTAACGAGTAGGAAGGGGAACCACCATCGGCTTTTCTTTTTTCTTTTTTTCTCATTGTAAAATACGCGTAACATTGACCGTCCCGACCATTTTTAAGTGTACAGTTCGGTACCGATAAGTATGTCCACATCGTTGCGCGTGCAGCCTCCAGAGCACTTCCCATCCAACCACTTCCTTTTCCCGCCCCACAGACAGCATGTGAGGCCCAGCAGCAGCCCAGACACAGCCAAACCAGGACAGTGGGGACGAGGGCCCGAATTGGGCTGCGCAGCGTCACTGCGGGTGTATACAGCAGTCACCTAATGCTTACTGAGTCACTGTGGTTGGAAATCTGCCTCTGCTCCTTCAGCTTCTCCTCCGAACAGGGAAGCACAACCAGGCCCTCAGGCACCTCTCTGGGGTTTACTTACACAAATGCAACCCAGAGAGACCTACAAGGTTCCAGGGAGCAAAACCCAACTGGGTGGGGGCGCGGCTGACCCTGAGACTTTGCACCGGGAATGCCCTTCTCTGGCCTGGGCGGCTCGGCCCCTGGCTCAGCCCCTGGCTCAGCCCCTGGCTCGGCCTGCAGGCCTGCCTCACTGGTACTACGGGCGACACGGAATCTGTTCCATGTTGACCAGCAAAGTGAAGCCAAACCCAAAATAGGGCTTTATTACTTCTACTGGGGATTTTTCCTTTCCTGGAAGAGCAATCCCCACCGCCTAATCTCTTGACTCTGATGGAAGCCCTAAGTGGAGAGACAGTTGCAGGCACACGACAGCAGAAAGGAAAGTACGTGTGTCACTGTGAGAACCGACGTGTCTGAGCATGAGCTGAGGTTTGATCCCACCGATAGGGAATCTAGCCACGCTCCGGGGACGTGGGCTGAAGGGAGAGCCACCCTGGGGGCCACTTCCCAGTAAAGCCGTAGGAACCTGCTAGCTATCTTTACTGCCACCAAACCACGTCCTCTGGGGAAGATGCACGACTCCCTTCTCTGTCCGTGTGCAATGACCACTCACCGAGAGCTGAATATTTAGTCCACGGTCACCGGGCCTGCATCCTGCTTAAAATCTAGATCGTTTGTTCACCTTCTTAGTTCCAGCTTCCAACAGTTTTCGTAGGGAGCAGCTTGGCTGGGTTTTCTAAAGCCGAGCAGTACCACCTGCTTTGTAGCTTCGGCTTGGGAGTCGTCCTGGCTGGGCTCTCGGGACACAGCCCCGTGCGCGGGGCAGGGACGGTATTACTGCTCCCCGGGAAGCAAGCGAAGCCAGCTTCTCATTCCAGTTCTCTAACCGCACTCTGACCGGCTTTTCTTCCAGAGCCCATCACCATGCACCTGCAGATGCTGATGGAAGTCGTGCCGCCGGAGGAAGCCCTGGAGTAACAAGCTCGGCCTCCCAGAGCCAAGTCCAAGTTGCGATAAATTTATTTTTGTAAGCAATATTTGTGGTTATTTCTTCCTGATGTTTTCCGTAAGAAAAAAAGAACTGTATTCGGATGTTCATGATACTGTTGTTTTTAGATATCCCCGGTTCTCTGGGCAGGGGTTCTAGAGAGAAGTGACAGGTGTTTGCTGAAGTTAGCAGGTGAAGACCTCACCTGACGGATGGCTGGTGGCCAGGCTCAGAGGCTGCCACCTAGGCTGAGACCCTTTAACGGGGGCAGGCACATCACACCTACTTCAATAAAGGGTGTTCTTTCAACTCTGTGATCAAGAAGATACATATATATATATTTTTTATATAAAATAGGTGACACTTTTGCTTTGGTTGAAATAGATTTTTAACATACTAAGTGCAAATGTTTTACTGCCTCCCCCACCGCCCCCACCGAAGTACTGAACCCCTATATTTTACCCAGGACGTAGGAGGTGGGTCTGCCCCAGGCTGGTGTCAAGGGCCAACTGCAAAGCTGAGCACCCAGAGCCGCCTGCAGCCTGCTGCCCACGGCCGGCACCACGATCAGTGGCCAGCCTCGCAGCCCCCCCAGCCCCAGCCCTTCCCGGCACTCTGGTCAAACCAGAAAGGGCAGTAGTGAATAAAATTCTATTTTGCATTTGGCACTCAGGGAAAATAGGGTCGAGAAAATATGTGAAATGGCATTTCTGTGAAAACACTGAAATTTTATTGATATACCAGCAAGACATTCACACCACGATTGACTATGTGAGCAATTTTAGAAGCAGAGACACAAAAGTACTTTTACTTTGCATTTCAGAAATTTTCCCCAAACGTGAAATCAGTATGTATTAACAGAACCAAAAAACCCTGTTAATTGCTTACATGTCACAAGTCAGTGTGTATGTCCCATAAATGCTATTCAGAACTACAAACGGTACATTTAAATCACTGAAAAAAAAGAAATCAAGATTTAAACACCTGGCCCTGCTCCGCCACTCCTGGCCCAGGAGAACCTGCGCCCCCTCCCACCCCGCCCCGATTTCTGCAGCTCTATTACTTGTTCTTATTATTTGCCATGTTTTACAAGAGAGTGAATATAAGTGGGCGTCGGCGGCAGGTGGCCAACAGCCACGGGCAACCGGTGGGGCTCGGCAGCCCGGCCGCAGCTAGGAGGCCTCCCCGAGTGGGAGCAGGAGCTCGGGGTACATAAGCCGACACCTGCTGGGGCCCCTGCAAGAGCTCCACAAGGTCCAAACCTTTGCCAGCGAAGACCGCGGCACCTCCTACCTCAAGAGCTGCCCGAGTTAGCAAGAGAGAGGCCGAGCACCCCCGTACTTCAGGCGCCCGCGACACCTGCCGAGCCCCCACGGGAGTCCCGGCTGCCTGGCGCGCCCTCCCACCCGTAGCCGTGGGCCGACCTCCCTCGCGGGGCCCCACCCGGCCACGTCCCCAGGCAGGGAGCAGGGCGAGGCCACGCAACAAGGTCCTATTTTACAGATGAGGAAACTGAGAGCCAGAGTGCGATCCCGACCTGCTCTGGGCACAGCCTGGGGACAGGTGACCTTTAGTGCAAGCGGCTTATCTATCGGGACGTGTGACCTTTCTGATGGGTCGTAAGAATAAAGTCTTGCCAGTGGTCCCTGCGGTCACCATTCCTTCCTGCATCCAGGCAAAGCCGCGGGGCCCCTGCTGACGATGGGCGCAGGGTTGGTATCTCGCTCCCCTTTACAACGCCCCAGTCACTTGGCAAGTCGGGCTCGGGGGCTCCCGCAGTTAGGTGGTGACGGCTGCGGCCTCCCCCAAGGACTCGGACCCCGTGGTAGCCCCCGGCCTGGCCCCCAGATGGCATCGGGCTGCTGCCAGCACCCTCCCACCTGCCCAGGTGTCCCGAGTCCCCTCCAGGGGCCCCACAGGTCCTTTTCCGTTTCCACTGAGCAGGAGCCTGGGCCCAGGGGCTGAGCAGGTGCGGGTGGTTCTGCAGAAGCGGGGGCCGCACCTCCACAAGCCCGGGCCAGGCTGGGGACCGCGGAGGTAACCCCACTTTCCCCCGTGCTCCGTCCGTGGGCAGCCGGCAGCCCCCCGAGAAGAGAGGCAGTGCTGTGTGAAGTCTGTGCCGGGACCCTCAACCATGCGCACACCCGGTTTAGGGCAGGCCACCAACCAGGTCTGGGCGGGGGGCCAACCCACCTGTGCAGGGGCACGCGGTGCCCGCCCCTGCCCCAGGTGAGTGTGCTGGGACAGGCTCCGTGAGAGGCAGGCGGCTGTGGGGTCGGGGGGGGGCGTGGGCCGAGTCCGAGCGGCCCCCCGCCCCTCCGCCTGCCTCTCACCAGGCCCACCCGGGGCCGCGGCGGGACACCGGTCAGCGTGGACCCTGGAGGCCAAGCCGCGTGTGCGTGGCCACGTTTCTAAGCTCCGAGCCACACGGCGCGCCCCGTGTCTGTGCGCCGCCGGGGCTCCCACTCATTCGCTGTCACTCCTGTCTTCCTCCGACGGCTCCTCCCCGCTCTCGGTCGCCTCTGCCACTTTGTAGGGCAGGTTTTTTTTAGAATTCGCAACTAGAAGAGTTGGGTATTAATGAAAAATCTGTTAATTACAGACTAGTTAGCAACCCCCCCCCCCCGCCCCCGCCGTTATTCTGGCCAGTGCAGGAAAAGTCCGTTAGGGTGTAGAGCTCTACCCATCCTGATATTTTCATTATTTTAGGCAAGAAATGAGCAGGGAAAATCTGCCTTCTTAGAGAGAAGCTATTCTCCTGGGAAAAAGATCTGTCGAAGTGTCACAAGAAGGTACGCTTCTAATTACGAGTGGATACCTCCTCAACCCGGAGCAGGTGCCACCAGGGTCACATGAGGGCTTCCTGTTGACGCCCACCCCCAGGGCCACGGCCAGTGGCCAAACCTCCGCCAAGCCCCCACTTACCCTGGGGGAAGTGGCTGTCCTCTTCACATTCTTCCCAGTGATCGAAATCAAAAGCCACATTAGGATTCTGTTCAACGGAACGGGTGACGCTGAGTGACAGGCTAGGTCAGGCTCGCTGCGGCGCCGAGACCTGCCGGCTCCTCCCCACTCACCCTCTGTCTGAGGAGGCTGCACCACGACGCCCTCGTCTCCTTTGCAAGGGTGATCACAGGCTCCTCGTTCGTAACCGTGCACTCGCAGGCATCTTTCACTATGTTGGCCCGCAGCTCCAGGTCGGCCAAGTAGAATTTCTCTCCGGCCCAGGCACTAGGTGCACAGAAAGAAGGCCGCTCTCTTAGCGTGTTAGAAGCGACTCCGATCTAACTCTGGCGAGACACACATGAACCTACCTGAAAACGACTCTATCTCTGAAATATTTACATTTGTAATCTTTTACATTCCTTATTTTTATCTTCAGTATGACCACATCGTCTTTTTGGAACCACTTGATTTGTGGGTGGAAGCTAGGAGAGAAGACGGTGACTTACGTGGGCACCACTGTCCGTTCGCGGGGCGGGTGGGGAAGGGGCCCCGGCAGCAGGTGGACGTACCTTTTCGGAGGCTCTGTGGTTCTGCTACGGGAACAATCACTCGTGTTTTCAGGTAACGTTTCTGGGCAGAAAGTCAAATGTTCCAGTAAGTTATTCATCCGTAACCGTGCACTCTATGTACCTACGTGTACTCACTCTGTCCATGCGACTTTTAGCTGAGGAAGTACTGACAGCCTCAGTTTCCAAGCGTCCACTCGCGAGGAATAATTAGCAAAAATTAAAAATGCACGACCCGAAACGGAGCAGCGTTACCACCAGCAGCCAAAGGCTTCTCTGCGGTGGCCCCCGGCCACCTTCGCCTGAGAGCCGCAGAGGCGCCTGCCAGAGGGGAAGTCATCTGGTCGCCACTGTACGCGAGGAACCAGTGCCGAACGTGACACGTCCTAAAACAGCATCTGAACTCAGTCTAACACCCCTGAATCTTCCATCTGAAGACGTGAGCAACAATGTGGCCGCCTTAATCATAGTCAAAGACTGAAAGCAGCCTCCCTGTCTACCAACAGGTGGACGGATGTGCAACTTGTGGTGTATTTGTGTCACGAAACACCACTCAGCGGCAAGAAAGTCCCCACCGCTCCTTGCGATCATCTGCGTGAATTTCACGGAGAGAGAACACCAAGTGAGAGAAGCCACAAGAGGGTAGACTGTGTGCTTCTAATCAGCAAAACTGATGGTGATGGAGTCAGGACAGCGGTTCCTGGGACGGGTTTCAGGCGGGGAAGGTGCATGAAGGGGGTTCCTGGGGCTCTGGAAATGTTCGAGTGCATCAGTGGACACGTACACACGTGTCAACGGCTCTGATGAGCGTACGCTCAGGATGTGTGTACTTTTCTGGATGAGCATTATACCTCAATTAACAAAAAGGAAAAGTTTTTAAAAAATATATCAGAAACTGAAATGTCAAGAGTAGGAAGTTAGGTAAGACCAGTCTATGTCACCTTCTATAGACTTCATCCAGAAGTGGGAAGTGTCGATGCTGGAAAACTCCCGAGCTTTCATAATTTTAAGGGAGCCATGTTTTTTTTTTTTTTTAAAGATTTTATTTATTTATTCATGAGAGACACAGAGAGAGAGAGAGAGAGAGGCAGAGGCACAGGCAGAGGGAGAAGCAGGCTCCATGCAGGGAGCCCGATGTGGGACTCGATCCCGGGTCTCCAGGATCACGCCCTGGGCCGAAGGCAGGCACTAAACTGCTGAGCCACCCAAGGATCCCGGGAGCCATGGTTTCTAAAGATTTTTTAAAAATTCATTTGAGAGAGAGTGAGCGAGTGTGTGTGTGTATGTGCACGAGCAGGGCAGGGGCAGAGGCAGAGGCAGGCTCCCCGCTGAGTGCGGAGCCCGACGTGGGGCTCCATCCCACGACCCCGGGATCGTGACCTGAGCCGAAGGCAGAGCGTAGCCCACTGAGCCCCCCAGGCGCCCCTCAGTGAGCCATGTATTAAATCACCAACCATGCTTTTGGATTTCTGGGTTTGCCTGGGCATCAGCACCTCCTTCTGAGTCGTCCTGCCGTGGGCTCTGCGGACGAGCAGCATCCTCTGCTGGAGAAGGCACGCTAGGTGGAAGAGGTGCAGGTTAGCTCCGAGTCGAAGACACCGCAAGCTCGGGCTCTCTACGGGGCCCTCCCAGCGCGAAGGGGGAGGCAGGCAGCAACTGACCACGAGGTGCCAACCACACGGCCAGACCTGCGTGGGGCCTGCGACTCCTTCACGGAGGACGGTCAGGGCCCCAGCTCCGCTCACTGCCGCGCCCCAGTGGCAAGCCCAGGGCCGATCACGGAAACACACAGACACATACAGGCATGAACCCGTTTGCCAAAAAGGTTCCCTTTCAAACCATTTACCTTTGAGAATGACCAGCACTGCTCCCCTCTTCAAAATGGATAAAAGGGGAGGAAGTAAAAGCCACCTGTGCCCCCCTGCCCTAGCTCCCCAGCACCTCCTCCCCGAGACACCCCCTCCCCGGTTGGGTCCCATCTACAAACCTCTGCACAAGCAAGCATCACGCCAACTATGTAGAACTCACGTGCGCATCCCTTAAACACACGGACCCTACTCCACTCACTTCTCTGCCCCTTTGATCATAGTTAATAACTAGAGATAGGTCACGCCACATTAGTACAGAAAGGGCTGCCTCGTCCTTCAGAAAATTTTACGTTTTTTTTTTTTTTCTTTTGAGGAGGGAACCACTTTTACGTGGTTCAATGTTTTGAAATACAATGAAAAGGTCCTACACAGCGGAACATCTCCCTCTCGCCTGTTCCCCAGCTGCCCAGCTGCCTTCCTCGTGGGTGACAGCGTAATTCATACTTTCTGTGCAGCCTGTTAGAGAGAGTTCAAGCCTAAACGAGCAAGCCCATACACACACGTCCATGGTGAGCGGGGGTGCGTGTGCCTCCATGGGGACTGCTGGGTGACACATGGAGCCCGTGCGCAGCACCCCACAAGTGGCAAAGGCAGCACCTTGTGTTCCAACCACCCAGGCAGGGACCCCTCCCTGGGCCTCGTCCTCCCCACTTGCAGCACCAGACCCCCCGTCGCATGCTCTACTCCATCGCTCTCACTCCTTCACCAGACCCTCACCCGCTGGGGTTCCACCCGTCGTCGCACAGCCACCAAGCTGTGACTCTTCTCCACAACCGGCCGACTAGCCTTCCCCCGCTTTCCTGAGCCCCGGGCTTACGCTCCCCATAATCCTTAAACCCGACGTGTCCCAAACCAACTCAGTATCTCCTCCTCCCCAATGAGCACCCCGAAACTGTCCACCTGGCCAATACCCTCGCCGGCCCAGGGCTCAGAATTAGACAATCACACCCCCGATGCCTGTCAGTCACCAAGCCCCCTGGCTTCCAGACCTTCCACGTCCCCAGGGTCTGTCCTCTTTCCCAACCTGCTGTGAGGACAGCACCACTCTGCTCGTTCCGATCCGATCGCCACCACGGCTTCCCAATCCAGCTCCTGACACGGAGGCTCCCCGGGGCAGGCTCCACCCTCGTTCGCAGTCCTCTGCACGGCCACCTCGTGTGTGAGCCCACAGGTGTGCAGGACTCCCGCACACACAGAACCGAGGTGCCGAGGGCAGAACAGAGCCGGGGCTCAGGTGCAGCTGCTGGGTTTCACAGAGGTGACCGAGCCTCGTTTCCATCGAGTCCACTCAACTCTCAAGACATGTTTTTAAAAGAATATCTTACAAGCAAGTGTGGAGCGATTTTTGTTGCCTCCAAGCCTGTAGAACGGACAGGTCTCCTAATCCCACAGGCCCAAATGCATTAAGGTAAAAACTAACGACTTCAGACTGGAGTACTTCAACCTCTGCATCGTGCTCTTTGAAAAACTCTCCTGCGCTCGTCTGTCGCCAGGGGCCCCGCGGCGGATGCCAGGGTCGCTGGCCGTGCTCGCCCGTCGGGCCTCCTCTCGGCTCCCTGCACCGGGAAGCCCTCCCCTGCCATCTGGGGGTCTGTCCCCAGGCCTCCTTCGCTGCTGCTCCTCCTCGGCCCCCCGCCTCTGCCGGGCTCAGCTCTCAGACTCTGGCACTCGCTCCTCTGGGCTCGCAGCCAGGCCCGGGCCTGCCCACGGGGCTCCGCGGAGCACAGGCCACCACCAACACTCGGACACCAGCTGCTTCGCGCCACCTCCAGGGGCCGCCCGGGCCGAGCCACCCTTGGCACAGCCTCGGCCCCACCCCACCTTCTCCACACTGAAGCCGAGCCCCTTTGGATGGGGTCGCTGCTCTGCTCCAAACCTTCTCATGGCTCTACCTCCTCGGAGCAGGGCCTGGTCCTCGCAAATGGCCAAGGGCCCAACAAGATCTGGCCCTGGGCTGCTCTCCCGCCCTTCTGCTCTAGTCACTGCACCTTCCCCCTGTTCCCAGGGTCGGGGCGACAGGCCCCCTGGGATGGCCGGGGTCTTGCCTCTCCCTGGGGCCCCTGACACCGCGGGTCTCTGTGCAGCTCTGTGACCCATTCTCAACCCTTCCCCCCGTTCCCAGAGTCAGGGGCAACAGGCCCCCTGGGACGGCCAGGGTCTCACCTCTCCTGGGGCCCCTGACACTGTGGGCCTCTGTACGGCTCCGTGACCCATTCACAGACCTTCTTCCTATTCTCAGAGGAGAGGAGGAGGTGGAAGAGGAGGAGGAGGTGGAGAAGGTGAGGAGGACGTGTAAGAGGTGGAGGAGAAGGTGGTGGTGGTGGTGGTGGTGGTGGTGGTGGTGGAGGAGGAGGAGGAGGAGGAGGAAAAAGTGGAGGAGGGACGTGTAAGAGGTGGAGGAGAAGGTGGATGATGTGAAGGAGAAGGAGGAGGAGGAGGAGGTAAAGGAGGAGGAGGAGGAAGAGGAGGAGGAGGAGGTGAAGGAGGAGGTGGAGGAGGAGGACACGATTGCGCCTCACACCCTCTCTGACCTGGGGTCTGGCTTCTGTGCTCAGAAAATCCACCTGACGACACTTACCGTGGGTGTGTGCTTTCCTGCATGTCAATAAACACTAACCAAACCTTACTCTGTGAGACATATGGGTGAAACAATACGCTGGGGATTTGTTTTATGATATTCCACCAAAAATAAAACTGCACATTGAGGTATGGATAAAGTGAGATTCCCCAAATCTGAGAAATTATTGGAGGTGAGTGATGGAAACATGGGGATTCAGAAACCTACCCAACTTTAAAAAAGGCCCCTATAAACTCCTGTTTCTAGTCCCACCAAACGGCACCTCCAAAGGGAAGATTAAAACTCACAGGGCCTGGCTCAGGCTTCCTTCACCAGCTGGCATTTTAGCTCCTTCGTATAATGTCTTCAGCTGTTCTGTATGCTCTGAGTTGTCAACGCCCATTCCCATCGACAAAATTTCAGCACGCACGTTATAATCAATGACAGATGTTTTCAAGTTTGAAAGTCTTGTAATGTGCACCTTGAATCAAAGAAAAAGTGTATTTGTGGGAACCGCTCTTTGAACTCTCAAATCAATGGAAAAGGCTCTTGCGCGACCCAGCGCTCTCACTGTGCCATGCTGGGCGAACGTGGGCTCCCTTCACAGCTCCCAGGTGATTTCATAACTGAGCGTACACGTCAGGTTCTTCCAGAGCCCACTCCCACCCTGCAGAAGCATGATGGGGTCAGGGGCCGGGGAGCCCCTAGGATGCTGGGACCACACACAAAACTCTTAGATCTTCCTGAACAAGGAGGACCCTAAGGCTCAGAGGTGCCAGTGCCCAGAAAGGGCCTATGCCAGGGCCCTATAGCCTGTGTTCTGGACAGATTCCTCCACTGGTTTTCTTCTGCAACCCAAATACTCTCATCCATCTTAATTTATACAAAAGATAAGGTTCTGCAACATTGTGCTCCTCCCCTCCTGTCAATGGGAGGTGCAGACCCAGGACTGGGCGTCCCTTTCACGTTGGGGGAGGGGAGCCAGGCTGAGACCAGCTGGAGACCTTCCTAAGTGAACACTGGGAACAGGTTCCCACCTGTGCATGGCAGGAGAGCCTCTCTCCACTCAAACTGGGGGCCGAGAGGTGTGAGTGGAGAAGGAAGCAGGTGTGAGGGCTGCCTCCCCCCCACGGTGCCGTGGACACCGCTATACAAGCTGTGGAAGCTGACGGGTGGATTTCTTTTTTGCTTCTTCATTTCCTTAGCTATAGTTTTAAAAATCTCTAAAAAGATTCCATTTTTTCCTCCCAATCGAGAACCAGAATATCGACTATTATGTAAACCAAGACCCCAAATCTTCATCTGACCTGCACCGGTAATCTTTACCTTCTGTGCTAAAAATCATTTTCTCCTCTGAACCCTTAATCTTACACCCAAACTCTTCCTTGTAGGTGTTAAGGCTTCTCCTGTCTCATAAAAATAACTTTCAGCAGAACAATTCTTATGAACTGAATTCTTGTGTTATAAACATACCAGTTAAGATTTAAGTCCAATGGAGCAAAACCTCAAATTGAAAAGCAGAGTTCTCGGGGTGCAGGCAGATAGAGGGGGCGATGCTGGCATGGGAGGGGACGCACAGAGGCCCCACGTACAGGTCCTGGTCTGACACTCAGTCCTGCTCACCCCTATGTCAGCTCCACAGGGTAGGAGTTTATGTTCACGGACAGAAGCCAAGTGTCCCGCACAGGACCCAGCACACAGAGTAGGTGCTCAATAAATATTTGGTGAAGGAATGAGATGGAAACTGCAAACATAATAAAACCTATCTCTGAAAACCCAAGGACTAGAATCCTCCACATGACCGATCCCATGTGGACACCTCCGTCCTGACATGGGGCTTCCCCATCGGTGTGGACAGTGTGACGTTGATTCACAGCGTACAACCAATGCTTGAAAAAACAATGGGATAGAATCATAACATCAGAGACTGTCACAAGGAGAGTTTCATAAGCTTGTCTCCCTGTGTGGGCGCGCTGAGTTGTAACATAAAGGATTCCCTTAAACAAAAAACCAAATTCATGACCCAAATAACATGGGAAAAACCCCGGCTCTCCCTAAACAGAACCCCCAAAGCCTCCATTTATTTGAGACAAACCATTATTCAAGCAAAAAATTAGAATACCAGGAATAATTTTAGAAGTCCATCCCAAAACAGACTTCTTTTAAGAAAACCATACACTGGGGGCACCTGGGTGGTTCTGTCAGTTAAGTGATGGCCTTTGGCTCAGGTCATGATCTCAGGGACCCTTGGACTGAGCCTCAGGCTGGGCTCCCTGCTCAGTGGGGTGTCTGCTTCTCCCTCTGCTCCTTCCCCTGATCGTGCGTGCACGTGCACAGTCTCTAAGTAAATGAAATCTTAAAAAAAAAAAGAAAGAAAACTGCATACTCACCATTGGATCGACCCACACTGTATTTCCCAAAGCCAGTATCACTTTGGCATCGTGCAATTTTCCAATAATTTTATGATGAATGTACCTGGTAACCTAGGAAAAGAACCACTTATGTAACTTCTCTGAAGCTTTAGGAAAATATCTTACTCGGTGTAGGCTGTATAGTTTCACAAAAAAACGTTTCCATTGAATTTCACCTGAGTCTCACCACCACCCTGTGAGGGAGGTGACAGAGGCCATCGTGTCCCTGTGCAGACAAGGATAGTAACAGGGGAACTTAATAAGGACAGAGCAAACAGCACCTGTGGACCCCCCAAAATGCAACCATGCGTCCTCGCCCCCCTCTGTGAACAGTCACCCAGTCTGTCTCTGGAAGCTCAGAGGCTGAAGCACCCCGGGAGCTGAGGGGCCCCGGGTCCGAGCACCCCGTCCCGAGCACGGGGCTGCTCTTCTCTCAGGACGCCCCTGGCAGGCACGGCGTGTCTCATTCTCACTCTGACCGAGACAGGAGGGAGCCGGCTCCCAAGATCAGACTCTTTTTTTTTTTTTTTAAAGATTTTTTATTTATTAGAGACACACAGAAAGAGAAAGAGAGCGAGAGAGAGCGAGAGAGAGAGAGGGGCAGAGACACAGGCAGAGGGAGAAGCAGGCTCCACGCGGGGAGCCCGACGTGGGACTCGATCCCGGGTCTCCAGGATCACGCCCTGGGTGGAAGGCAGCGCTACACCGCTGAGCCCCCCGGGCTGCCCAAGATCAGACTCTTCCATCACCCTTGAAGCTTGCACATTAATTTGAAAGACTACGCACAGAAGACCCTTCCGTGGCACGTGCCCACGGAGGACACCGAGCCAGCGCTGGCGGAAGGCGGGCGACGGCCACTCGGCAGGCAGTCTCTCGGTAGCCTGCACAGCGAGCTCGCGTGTTCGTCCGCTTCGTGAGAACACGCACCCGGTTATTTCCTGGACCACGTCTGACCTTGTTTATGATCCAAAGTGGTTTTACTTTGCGATGGTTTATTCCACGTCCCATTAGCCGGATGGTATGAAATTTAACCTTCCTTGAAGAGTCAGGAGCGTCGTCAGTAGGGACTCGGCTCCGTGATGGGCAGACGGCCGGCGGGGAGCGCCCCGGGGTGGCTGCACCGTGCACCACGCGCTCTCCTCCCTCCGCACCTGGCCTGCGTGGTGACACCCCAGGGCCTCAGCCTGGAGGCCCACAGGAGGTGTCCCTTGTCACTCCCTCTCCCGGCCCGGCCTCCCAACGCCAGGGGAGGCACCGGGCCTCACCAGGGAGTGTCCATCGCCCCTGCCTGCCTGTGACAGGGGCATCCACCTGGTGCTTACACTGCTGCTTCCCAGGCTCACGGCCACTTTATTTGGCCCTGATGCGTCCCTCACACCGATTCTGAGACTGTGAGCATGAATGGTGACGACGGCCGCCTGTACGAGGGTCTTTATTTTTTTATTTTTTATTTTTTTCCCCCAGAAAACTGAATTGTACCAGGGTCTTTAACTGTCCAGGAACAGGAGGCATTTCACCCAAACTCTAGACTCTACATTCAAATAAACCTCAATTCCGTGTATATCCTAAAAGGCAACAGGGCATAAAAAGCCAAAATAAACTTACCTTTGGATTCCACTCAACTTCGTTGTCGGCAGGCTTCACTCTGCAAACAATAAACTCCACCGCCTGGGGGGGCAGAGCGTGGAACTTCTCGGGGAGACGCAGCAGCTGGTCTCTGGTGATGAGTCCCGTCCGGCCTTCGTCTATGAACTTCACAAGGACACGGTCTGGACCCCAGGCGTCTTCCTTCTGGCTCATCTCCAGCACCTCAACCCTGGAGAACCACCGCGGCTTCAGTGTAACACAGAGACCCCAAAGGAAAACAATCTTTGCCTCAACCTACCCAGTAAATCCAAGAAGGCTCTAGCTGCAAGGCTTGATTCCATGCGAGAAATAAAAACCAGCTAGAGCGTCAACACCACTCAGAATGGCTTATTTAATTCAAGTGCACAGAAGTATAAAAACACAGAGCACTTTTGAATAGAGTAAATCCCTTTACCAGACAATAATGATGAAAATCAACACGGTAAATAGTGAAGTTACAAAATTTCCCAGCCTAGGCTACCCCAAGAGAGCCAGGAGTGGCCTTCGAGGGTGTGAGCAGGCCCCTGGGGCACACGGCCCGGGTCGGAGCCCCAATCGTGCCATTCACTGAGCTGATGCTGCACAGCCTACGTGATCTCACCAAGGCCCAGCCTGCTCACCTGTAAGAGGGGACCTGTTTTACGGGAATTACGTAGGGTTAAGTGAGGTGAAGGCATGTATGGAGGTGGCACACACGTGGTGGCCCCAGAACCGTCGGTGTGTAAATGTGACCCTGTCTTCTGTGCCCTGTGTGCAGATGCCCAGGATTGGACGAGTCAGGTGCAGAACTGCGCTGGGGGTTGAGGGGCGGGGGTGGACATGCCCCCCCTACCCTCCTGGGGGCAGCCAGGCTTCATACGTGCACACCGGGTCAGAGGGACACAGGGGGAAACAGGGATTCGATACCACTTAAAGTTGCCGCATGCTTCACAACTCTTAAGAGCTGAAATACAGAGAACTTTTACCTGTGGAAAAGTGTTTTTTCTGCTAATCCATATAATCCAAATTTCTCCACCTTTTCAACACTTGTTTTATTGCTGTTACCTTTAAAATACTCATTCATTTCAGCATTAAGAGTTGAATAAAGATCCACTTGTTTATCAACTATACGACCAAAGTAATGCGTTGCATTCGAAATATAAAAGGGTATTATCTGAAAAATAATCGACAACCACATTCAGAAAACAAACTCAATCTAAACCAAAAAGGTCTCTGCAGAAATCCGCATCTGACCTAAGCGCCCAAAGCAGGGATGGAAACCTGAACGAGGAAACTGGCCAATAAACACAGCAAAAACCTTCCCATACTCACCACAGAGAACTGTGGTTTCCCTTTAAATCTAAGGGAAGACTTTTTGTTAATCTTGGCATTTTTAAATTTTTTATTTCTAAAGATTTTATTTGAGAGAGAAAGTGAGAGAGAGATCATGAGCATGGGGAGAGGCTGGGCCCCTGCCGGGCCAGGGAGCCTGACACAGGGGTCATGACCTGAGCCCAAGGCAGATGCTTAACCGGCTGAGCCACCCGGGCCCCAATCTTAGCATTCTAAAGCTTCATTACAAGAGTTCCTTTGTTTATTCCCTAACTGCACTTTATAGAAATCATTCTTAAATAGCATCCCTCTCTTGAGCTCTTTCCGATTTTGTTCCTGTAACAAGCAGTATTTTATCAAGAGCCCACTAAGCAGGAGGCGCTAGGGATAGGAGATAGGCCACGTCCTACAGGGACTCCCACCCCCCACAATCCACACGCCGACAGATGGGCCACAGCTAGCGTGTGGTCAAGGAAGACGACTCTTAGGCAGCCCGGTGGCTCAGCAGTTTAGCGCTGCCTTTGGCTCAGGGCCTGATCCTGGAGACCCGGATCAAGTCCCATGTTGGGCAACCTGGATGGAGCCTGCTTCTCCCTCTGCCTCTCTCTTAGTGTCTCTCATGAATAAATAAAATCTTTTTTTTTTTTTTTTTAAAAAAAGGAGGAAAACTCTTCACATGCAAGTGGTGTGCAAGGGGCAACGTCGGGTTGCATGTATCTTGGGGCAACGTCGGGTTGCATGTATCTTAGCAAGAGTATGGAGAAGGCACTCCAGACACAAATAAACAGCCTGCATGAAGGCATGAGGTGGTGAGCTACCCCAGCAGAGGCCAGGACGGAGGAGTCCCCTGCTGGAAGGACGGAAAGGACAGTGCTGCTTGGGAGGCAAGGAGGAAGGGGTGAGGTCACCCCTTGTGATCAATCTCACAGGACTGAAGCCCCTGGCTCTCCTTTGTGGCGTCCCCAAGCTCCCCTGCTTGCTGTTTTCCCCACTCTCACTGCCCACCGGCCCTACCCTGAACCACAAAAACTCGATGTTAACTCCTACTCTGGGGACTCACTGGTTCCTCTCCCAGGAACAGTCTTCTCCAGGCCTTCCCATGGCTGGATCCTTCTTATCATTTGGACCTCAGTGCAGCTGACCCCTCAGAGAGCCCTTCCCTGCCCATATTCCCAAAGGCCCTGCAGTTCCCCTTCTCCACAGCACACGTCACAATCTCTCCCATTCACTGGTCCTCTGCAGACCCTCCCCAGAGGAAGACAGGTAACATGTCTGTCACCTTTCTGCAGCACGGTGGAGGAAGCTGCCCGAACAAACCCTCAGTGCTTATCCACCGTCTTAGGCAGGAAGTTCAACATCCCTTCCTGCATGGCAGATGGCCTCTTCTGGGGAAGTCCTTGCCGCTATGGTTTAGAGGCCCCAACAGTCCGACATTCTAGACATCAGCTCACTGCATGATGGCAGTCAGGGACCACATAGTGGCATGGAGGAGAGATACACCTGCTACAACGTTCTGAGGGACAAGCAGGGCATAATATATATGCCAATGACAAATAAATCTTTTTGAAAATGCACAAAAGGGCAGCCCCCGTGGCTCAGTGTAGTTTAGTGCTGCCTTCAGCCCAGGGCCTGATTCTGGAGACCTGGATTCGAGTTCCACATCGGGCTCCCTGCAGGGAGCCTGCTTCTCCCTCTGCCTGTGTCTCTGCCTCTCTCTCTCTCTCTGTCTCTCATGAGTAAATAAAATCTTAAACACACACATACACAAAGAAAAATGGCAGGCTAAATATGTACTAGGATGCAAGTGGTGATTGTTTAAAGGTGATGGGAGTAAAGGGGAGAGTTTCCTCCCCCCCCTTATTTCCCAATCAGAAGACTCTGTGCTAAGCCTCAGCACACACAGAGAACAAAATCCAGGCTCCAGCTGTGACAGTCTATGGCTGTCATCTCTGCATGGCATTAGCACATCTGGAGACACATTAAGTTGGCAGAACAGATGTGACAAAATGAAGCTTGTGGACTGGACTCTCCCTTGTAGAGAGGGTGACCAGCTGGTCCTGGTTTGTCTGGGGGCTCTCCTGCTTTCAGCACTGGACATTCCATGTGACCAGAAAACCCCCGGTCCTGGGCACACCAGGAGGGTTCCTTTCCAGCCACCTCCCCTGCCCCCTGCCTCTTTGTGCAGAACCGCACATAAATAATTCACTTTGTTACAGTCACAGGATACAAGGTAAGGACACAAAAGTCAACTGCACTTCTAAACAATCAAAACATGAAGTTCAAAGAAAAATAAGATTAGCATCCAAAAGCAAGAAATGCTAGGAATAAATTTAACACAATAAATACAAGATCATTCTACTGAAAAGTATACACATTGCTTAGAGAAATTAAAGATGGCCTAGATAAATGAAATGATGGATATACCATGTTAATGGACAAGACCCAGTATTGTTAAATGTTGACTCTTCCCATATTAACCTAAAGATTCAACACAGTGCCACCCAAAGTCTCATCAGGCTTCTAGGTAGAAACTAGCAAGCTGATTCTAAAATTTTCTGTAGATATGCAAAGGAACAGTCAGAAGGATAAGAAGACTGGCAAATTGGAAGACTCCTCTACCAGTCTCCAGGATTACTTATAAAGCTACAGCATTCAAGCCAATGTGGTACTGCATAAGGGCAGACAAAGAGACCAAGGAACAGAAGGAAGAACTCAGAATTCACAGATACGATCTTTTAATTTATATCAAAGGTGCCAATGTAATTGAGGAGGAAAGGAAGGTCTTTAGAACAGAAGATGCGGGATCCCTAGGTGGCTCAGCGGTTGAGCATCTGCCTTCGGCCCAGGGCGTGATCCTGGAGTCCCGGGATTGAGTCCCACATTGGGCTCCCTGCATGGAGCCTATTTCTCCCTTTGCCTGTGTCTCTGCCTCTCTCTCTCTCTCTCTCTCTGGGTCTCTCATGAATAAATAAAATATTAAAAAAAAAAGAACAGATGATGCTGGAGCAACCAGGAACCACCAATGCACAGCAACCACCCTTTGTACACTTGCCTGTGAAGAGTTGTCCTCCTTTTTTTTTTTTTTTTTTAAGATTTTATTTATTCATGAGAGACACAGAGGCAGAGGGAGAAGCAGGCTCCATGCAGGGAGCCCAATGTGGGACTCGATCCCAGGTCCCCTTATCCACACTATATGCACGCAAATTAATTTGAGATAGATCACAGACCTAAATGTAAAACCTAAAATTCTAAAATAAAAATTCTAGAATAAAAAAAAAGAAAGGAATCTTTGCAACCTTAGGGTAGGCAAAGATTTCTTATGGCAAGAAAAGCACAAAACGTAAAATAAAAAAGTGTTAAAAGAAGACTTCATCAAAATTAAAAACCTCTGCTTTTCAACTGAGGAAAATTTTTGTAATATATCTGACAAAGCACATTCATAATCTACAAAGAATTCTTAAGACTCAACAAGACAACCCAAACTAAAAAATGGGCAAACACTGTGATACTAGCAAACACTAATTCATAAAGGAGATACACAGGGCCAGGTAAGCAGTGAGAAGAGGTCCAAGATTCTTTACCACCAGAGAAAGGCAAATAAACATTCATGCAAATGCAACAGAATGGCAAAAATTAAAAGACTGAGAACACTACGTATTGAGAATGTGGACCTATTGGAACTCTCAAATATGGTGCAATGAGAATGTAAAATGGTACACGTGGTTTGGCAGATCCTTACACGTGCGGGTGCACACACACAGGCCCGCGCGCACACAGACACTATGACGCCGCAGCAAGTCACCAGAGAGAAATGAAGGTGTAGGTCTAGAAAGACTTGTAACACACAAGTTCACAGCAGCCAGAAACTGCACACAAGCCAAACATCCATCAGCTTGTGGGCAAACAAAGGCACATCCATGTAATGCAATCCTGTTCAGCAATGAAATAGAACAACATAGGTGAATCTCATAAACCTTACACTAAAAACAACTATCAGACTCAAAGTCCAGACTGTAGGATTCCATCAATATGAAATCCCAGGAAAGACAAAGCTCTAGTGGCAGAAAGCAGGTCCAGCAGCCACCAGGAATTGGGGTTGAGGCTCAGGACTGTCAGCATGGGGCCAGCAGAGGCCTTTTCGGGGCGATGAAAATATTCCTGTCTTCACTGTGGTAGTGGTCACGCAATTGTATGTGTTTCTCAAAACTCAACAACCTATACACTTCTAAACAGTGATTTTTATTGCATGTAAACTGTACCTCAATAGAGCCAATTAAAAGCAGGGGTCTGGTTGAACGGGTTCTAGAAAGGTGGCAGTGGTAAAGGGGCATATGTCCTGACTCTCTGAATCTCCACATAAAGAGAGCAATGAGATGGCAAAACCAAACACCAGGGATATACTTTGCAACAAAACTAATTAACAAATTACCCCCCCACCCCAGACACCAAAATAAAAGCTGACGAGGAAGATAAAAAGGAGAAAATCTAAGTGACCTTGGGTTTTATGATGACCTTGTGGATATGGAAACAACTAGAAAGTTGGGCTTCATTAAAATTGAAAGCTTGGGATCCCTGGGTAGTGCAGCAGTTTGGCGCCTGCCTTTGGCCCAGGGCGCGATCCTGGAGACACGGGATTGAATCCCACGTCGGGCTCCTGGTGCATGGAGCCTGCTTCTCCCTCTGCCTGTGTCTCTGCCTCTCTCTCTCTCTCTCTCTTTCTCTCTCTGTGACTATCATAAATAATAAATAAAAATTTAAAAAAAATTGAAAGCTTGTGCTCTGCAGAAGACTATAAGGAGAATGAAAAGGTAAGCCACAACTGGGAGAAAATTTTTGAAAACCTGTTTCTGATAAAGGACTGGTATACAAAATCTACAAAGAACTCTTAAAACTCAACAAGAAGAAAACAGACAACCCAATGAAAAAAAAACGGGCAAAAAATCCTGAACAGATAGCTCACCAAAGACGACGTACAGCTGATGAATAAACACATGAAAAGATGCTCAACACTATTGGGGAATTGAAAAATAAACAATGAGGTACCACTACACCATGTGTCTCTCATGAATCAATAAAATCTTTTAAAAAATGGGAAAAAAAAGAAAACAAAATATAAGAAAAGATACATACATGATAAATATGTACAAAAGAACAACACATATCAAAAAAATTAGGAATGAGGTGACAGAGCCAGGAAGAATGGTACAAATGAGCTGAAGAGATCTGCCTTAGAAGAAGGGAAGGTAAGAGCAATCTTGAACTCAAGAAGTATTAGAAAGTATTCAAAAGAAAGTGACACACTCTTAACTCAGCAATTTTATCTACATTTCAGAATTATGGATGTTCTGAAAAGATGTGTATGCTATCACACTATTTTTTTAAAAGATTTTATTTATTTATTCATGAGAGACCGAGAGAGAGGCAGAGACACAGGCAGAGGGAGAAGCAGGCTCCACACGGGGAGCCCGATGCAGGACTCGATCCCGGGTCCCCAGGATCACGTCCCGAGCTTAAGGCAGCCCTAAACCGCTGAGCCACCCAGGCTGCCCACATCACACTATTTTTAAGGAAACAACTTCCTGAAAATATAACTAAAATACCTCTTAACTGTTGAAGTGGTTTATCTATTTTCCTAATTTAACCTTGCTTTTCTCAATGAACTGCGGTCTTGAAATAAGGCACCTTTAAGGACCCATGCCTGTCGTCAGATTAATGGTGGTACATTAAGAGCGTCATAATGATTCTGCTGCTTCAGAATGAAGTATGTTCAGGGGCGCCTCGGTGCTCAGCAAGCTGAGCTGCTGACTCTTGGTTTCGGCTCAGGTCATGATCTCGGGGTTCTGGGACTGAGCCCTGTGACAGGGTCCTTGCTCAGCAGGCGGTCTGCCTGAGGATTCTCTCTGCCTCTCCCTCTGCTCCTCCACCTCATGCTCATGTGCTCTTTCTCAAATAAATAAATCTTAAAAAAAGGAATGAAGTATGTTCATTAAGCTGATCATTAATCATTGAACAAAGGATCTTCAGCAGAACTTACTTTGATGTATCCAAACGTCGGTAGAGCTTGGTTGGATAATTTCCTTGGTGTGTCCATTTCTGGATTAACATGGTGTCGATTAGGACAGATCCTTTTGTCTCTGAAAAACAGTAACTGGATTTTAAAAACAAAAACCGAACAATAATTTTCCTTTTTTTTTTATTGGAGTTCAATTTGCCAACATATAGCATAACACCCAATGCTCATCCCATCAAGTGCCCCCCTCAGTGCCCGTCACCCAGTCACCCCCAGCCCCCGCCCACCTGCGTTTCCACCACCCCTTTGAACAATAATTTTTAACATGAATTTCAAACCATTCTTCATGAAAATTAATCTATAATTGAAATCAGAGGCTTTTATTCTAATACTTTAAAGTTAAGTAGCCATATTAAATAATCCAGGCGACACAACATGCACATTAGTGAAAGAGGTCTTAAAATTTAATTAACACTGAACAAACTTAAAGAGTTCCTCCATTATTTCTCTAGACATTGTCATTGAACAAAATGTACTTCCAAAATACTCTGAATTAGAAATGACCACAACCCAAAACAAAGACTGATAATTAACTGCTAAACCAGAAGTCATTCTGTAATCTGAGCTGAGAAACCGTTAAAGCTTCAGTTTCAAAATTCCATATTCTGTTTAAAGGCATATGGAAATCTCCACTAATAATCTATTTCAGGTACCGTAATTCAAAGAAATAACCGTAAACAGTTATCTTAAAAGTAAACTCGATCCAACAGGTACCTATCAGACATCTACGACCCAGTCCCAGTGAGCGCTGATCAAGTACTGACATCATGTCTGGATCAATGAGAAGCGCCCCCCCGCCCCCCCATGACTGCTGAGATTCTCATGCTCTCTAAGCTGATATACAGCATCCCTGCACGTGGTATCAGAAGTCAGGCAATGTTTCTGAAGAAACTGATAAGCCTATTCCAAAACGTATGGGGAGATGCAGTTGACTTAAAATAGCCAAAACAACCCTGATGAAGACTAGCTGGAGAACGTGCATACCAGGTTCCAGGACTCACTCAAATACAGGCTACAGTCAGAAAATGTGGTACCAGTGTAAGGACACAGACACTGAAACAACACAGAGAGTCTACAAGTGGACCACATACACTACCATCTGGTTTATGTCAAAGGCACCAGTTCAGTGAGAACACAGTGATGTTTTAAGTAAAGGATACTGGAGCAAGCGATTATCACACAGGAAAAAAAATCCTTGCCCCATATCTCACTCTATACACAAACATTAACTCCCCCTAGATTACACACCTACATGTCTGTAAAGCTTCTAGAATACAGAAGAATGTCCCCATGACCTAGAGATCAGCAAATATTTCTTTTTTTAAAAAAATATTTTATTTATTTATTCATGAGACACACAGAAAGAGAGAGAGAGGCAGAGACACAGGCAGAGGGAGGAGCAGGCTCCATGCAGGGAGCCTGACATGGGACTCGATCCCGGGTCTCCAGGATCATGCCCTGGGCTGAAGGCAGGTGCTCAACCGTTGAGCCACCCGGGCGTCCCTCAGCAAATATTTCTTACATAAGGGCACGAAACAACTGCAACCATGAAATATTTCATCAAAATTAAAAAGCTCCACTGATCAAAGATTCCTACAAGAGCCAAAAGGCAAGCCATGGACTGGGAAGAGATCTTCTCAAGGTACACATCTGACAAAGCAGTAATATCTCGAATGAATAAAGTATTCCTCCAAACCACTAAGAAAAAGAGTTAACACCCAATATAAAAAATGGGCAAAAGCACTGAACAGGCACTTCACCAGAAGAGGATGGTCCAATGTCCCTCAAGCACGTCACAAGACACTCATCATTAATTGCTAGGGAAACACCTATGGAGGCCACGGTGTGCCACCGCACCCTCACGAGCACTGTGTGGGGGTGAGGGTATGGAGCCACTCAGCGCTCTCATATGCTGCTGATGGGAGAGGCAGTCACACACCTTCGAAAGGTCAAATGTATGTGTACCCCACGACCCAGCAATGTCACTCTGAAGTCTATACCCCAAGGAAACTGGGTGCATATTTCCACAAAAAAACACATGCAAGAGTGTTCACAACAGCTTCATAGACAATAGTCAAAAGCTGGAAATAGTTGGCAGGTTCATCAATAGGAAAACAGATACATACACTGTGATATACTTATGCAACAGAATGCTGAGCACTAAATTAATAAAGAAATCCACCGGATACAAGCACGAACACAGATGAATGGGAGATGAAAGTCCCGTACAATTCCATTTACATAAAACTGGAAAACAAGCCAAATTAATCAGTGTTGACAGATATTGGGGGGTGGCCTCTTCTAAGGGGAGGGAAGATTGTGAAGGAGCATGGGGGCAGCCCCAGGTGTCCCCCAGAGGTGGGCGGTGCTTTACATCACGCATATATACGTGAAGGTCATCCAGCAGTAAACCTATCACTCTGCGCTTTGCCGTACATTTCAATTTTTTATTTAAAAAATGGCTTACTTGCAAAAACCAAACGCCTTAAGATACAAACAAAGAGGCCTCCTGGCTTTTTTATCTTCTTTGGCTTCCAGAACCCCTGCGGTAAACTCATAGAGCTCCGAGGGAATCTTGGCATCTGCTCGCTCCAGGTAGCGCAGGACACCAATCGTGTGGCACGCGTTTCTCTCCGTCAGCAGCAAGACAGATTTGGTTTTCTTATCTCCCTGCTCTGCGGGAGAACCCTTAAAATTGAGGGGGGGTGAACAAAGCAAAGAGGTCATCCATCCCGTCTAAGTGATAAAACTCTGTGGACTCTGAAGTTGTCATAGCACAGAAAATGCCAGCAGAATATTACAAGATAATGAAAATCCATCGAACCTGCTCGGTGGAACTCTGGAAGTGATCAGACATGCAGTAGAGGCGTCCACCAAAAACTTTCGGTGAGGAAGGAAAGCTGAAGTGAATCACACACGTGGCGTCGGTGATGGCCAAGAGCGGTATGCAATCATCAGTCAGGGCTGGAGGCAAGGGTCCGACAATCACAAACGAGGCTGTGGCTTCACTGCACTTACTCTACAGAGCAATTCCGGGAACCGTTCTCGAATGCATCTCTCTACTGCATGGTACTTCTTAGATGCCAAGAAAGTTCTTCCCCATTTTTTCCCCCAAAATGTCACAGCCCAGTGACACGTTCCAGAGAAAAGTAGTCTTCCTAATTTTAGCTTGGAAACTGTTTCTATTACAAATCTAGGTTGCCCATCCAGTTTTCACTTATTTTATACGTTTTGACTTTTTTGAGCTCTACCACTGTATTTCACTACCACTTGTGACAGATTTCACTGTGGGCACACACACGTATATATAAACGAGATGGTGGCCCTCCAGCTGGAACCCCCGGGAGAAGGTCTACCCTCCGGGCTGCTACACTTAGAGCTCCGCAGGCCCCTGCATTTGCCTCAACACCAAAATCTTAGTGGACCTTAATCTCCATTTTGAAATTAACATTACTAATAAGTTCTCAGTAAATCTGGGAAATGATGAGAAATTTGGAGACGAGCTATACAAATAAACTGAAGATAGGATTCCTATTAGCTCAGCCTTCTGTAAATATAAGTAGAAATTAAAACACTTACCTAATACAAGGTGAGAGCCAGAACTTAACTTCTTCTTCCACTGTTCTAAAATACATTTTAAATTTAAAACCATTCCTTTATGCATTTTCAAGCAAAATATTGAACTGCTTTCTACTACCTAGAGATGAAATCAAATAGGCCAGTTCACAGTCGGGAACATAAGCTTGAAGTTAATTGTTCCATCAATAATTACCAGTATAAAACATTTAAAATTATCTGTGAGGATATTACCTCACTGATCCTCAAATTGTAAGAACAAGATGATCTTAAGTTTAAACAGATATATTTTAAAATCCTATAGTTTGTATCTAAAAACTTGCTCAAGTGAAACATTTTGCTGAAACTATTTTCCTTCCTTTTTAAATAGCGTGCATACAGATGTATTTATTTATACACATACATGTGTGTATAGCTATACACACACATCAAATTTATGTGCCAATATGTGTCACATTATTTTCCATGACACCTCTAGTTCATCATGGCTGAAAGGTGGATGTACTACTGATCCTTATATTTTTAAATTATTTTTTTTAATTTTTTTTTATTGATTTATGATAGTCACAGAGAAATAGAGAGAGAGAGAGAGAGAGAGAGGCAGAGACACAGGCAGAGGGAGAAGCAGGCTCCATGCACCGGGAGCCCGATGTGGGATTCGATCCTGGGTCTCCAGGATCGCGCCCTGGGCCAAAGGCAGGCGCTAAACCGCTGCGCCACCCAGGGATCCCTTTAAATTATTTTTTATAGAAATTTTTCTTTTAAGATTTATTTATTTATTCATTCAGAGAGAGCGAGAGAGAGGCAGAGACACAGGCGGAGGGAGAAGCAGGCTCCATACAGAAAGCCCGACGTGGGACTCGATCCCGGGTCTCCAGGATCACACCCCGGGCTGCAGGCGGCGCTAAACCTCCGCACCACCAGGGCTGCCCTAGAAACTTTTTTAAAGATTTATTTACTTGAGAGAGAGAGTATGCGGGGAAGGGCGGTGGAGAGGGAGAGAGTGACTCTCAAACAGATTCCCCACTGAGTGTGGAGCCTGACGTGGGGCTCGATCTCAGGACCCCAAGATCATGACCTGAGCCAAAACCAAGAGTTGGAAGCCTAACCGACTCTGCCATCCAGGAGCCTGATTCTTGTAATTTGTATTTGGCTTAATTTCTATATTTAGATATAGAATACAGATTTAGGTTATATTAAATAAATCTGTACCCAATTTAGTTGGCTTTTCTGGCCACGTGATCTATCTCTTGGTGTTACTGGATCTTTTTTATTTTTATTTTTTTAAGGATTTTTATTTACTTATTCATGAGAGACACACACAGAGAGAGAGAGAGAGAGAGAGAGAGGCAGAGACACAGGCAGAAGGAGAAGCAGGCTCCATGCAGGAGCCTGACGTAGGACTCGATCCCGGGTCTCCAGGATCAGGCCCTGGGCTGAAGGGGGCACTAAACCGCTGAGCCACCGGGGCTGCCCAGGCTCTATCTTTTTAAAATGGAGGATACAGACCTCACTGGCATGTCTTTATGAATGGGATCCTTTTAACGACAAAATGCAAAGCACCGGCCTCCTTAGGGGAACATGTGCTTCCGTGGAAAGGCTGGTCCCACCTCCCTGGCTCCTCTCTCAAGGTCAGGCCTCCCGCGTCCCTCCTCACTGCCAGCCACACTGCAGCAATAGCCACCTCCTCTTTTGACTCTTCTGACTAATGATAAACTCGACTATTTAACTACCTGGTATAATTCTCTGATGATTTCGAGATTCGATCACGGTTCAAACAAACAGTAAGGATGTTTTATGCGTGGAAGGCCTCACCTTACACACTATTTCTGTTTCAGCTACAGAACCAGTAAAGATCAAGGTCTTCTGTGCTTGACTTGGAGTGAAATCTAGAGTCTGGAGTAGAGTAGAGGTTTTTTCACATTCTAGGCAAAGGTGCACTACCTGGTAATGAAATACAGCAACAATGTGGTTTTAAACAGATTCAAGGTGCCCCGGTTTTACTTCTCATCGCTGAGTCAGGGTTTTAACAGAAAAGAATGCACAGAAAGTCAATATAAATCTAAATACATGATTACAGATTTGTGGATGAGACTAAAGCTGTAATACTTCAGTACAGGGCTGCTTGCAGAGCCCCCATCCCCACACGTGCCCACGAGCCCGCACCTGCTGGACGCCGCCATAGAGAGCAGCCTCTTCCATGGCCGTGACCACAACGTAGGGGTCATTCATGAAGTCTTTGACCAGCTGTTCTATGTGTCTGCTCCAATGAACTCCAACGGCAACAATCTGATGAGGTGCGGATTCCCTTTCTTCAACATCAACATTTTTTTTTAAGTTATCTAATATGGCAAACATCTAAAAAAATTAGTGTAATTAATTTCATGTTTATTTCAAAAGGGAGTAAAATCTGCTTGACAGACCACAAAAAGTAAAGAACTATACAGGTTCTGTCCCCAGAGTGGGGGAAGGCCTTTCCAAACAAAAGAAAAAAACAGGAGAGAATGTTAAATATAAAACAGAACAAAACACAAACAATATCTGGGTAAACATATAACATAGGTAATGAAGAATTAACTTCCTTATGTTAAAAAGTTCTACATTAGGGATCCCTGGGTGGCGCAGCGGTTTGGCGCCTGCCTTTGGCCCAGGGCACGATCCTGGAGACCCGGGATCGAATCCCACATCAGGCTCCCGGTGCATGGAGCCTGCTTCTCCCTCTGCCTATGTCTCTGCCTCTCTCTCTCTCTCTCTCTCTGTGACTGTCATAAATAAATAAAAATTAAAAAAAAAAAAGTTCTACATTAATAAAAAAATAAATTAATATCATTAAATGTCCAATGATAGGGGAATAGTTAAAGCTTTATGGATGTCCATATAATGGAATCACATGCAGCCATATTTTTAAAGAACATAAAGATATGGAAAAACATTCACAATCATACTTTAAATAAAAGAAAATGCAGATTATAAAAAAGGTTTAAAAAAAAGTTCCACAAATGGAAAATAAGCAAAGAAAAGGAAGAAGCAGCACAAAGAACAGGAGTAGCCCATATGAATGCTTGGAAATCAGATCATGCTAATGGGATGCCACATTTAACCCGCTGGCCTAGGGCCTCCTCCTGCCAGGGGTGCAGGGGATGGGGCACAGGCGCACCCTGTCCATGGGAGCCTAACCCAGTCCCCGCTTCCAATCCCCAGAGAGGGAACTGTACAATGCAGTATCCCGGGTATCAGTTTTGCAAGTAGAGGCGTTCAAGCACCCTGCCCAGGCCCACACAGTCAGTAAGCAACAGAGCCTGGACTTGAACCTGGGGACATCACTGCTCCCAAATGAAATGCCTCTGGTCAGCTTATTACACTGGACCCAATAAATGCCTTCGTATGAGAATTCCCAGCCTTTACTCCATTAATCCCCTTCCTAGGAATTGATCCAACGGGAAACACGCAAAAAAGATGTTTTCTTTAGCCACACACACGCACACACACAAATGATGCTGAACGTCCAAAACTCGAACCGTTCAAAACAACTAAGTCATACCCACAGGATTCCATACTGGCCCACGGCCAGGGAACGATCACGCTGTGGAAGAGTTACTGACCATACTGATACTCACGATGCTGCTTACTGAAAAACGCAAGTTACGAACTAGCCTAATAAGGCCTGATGTCGTCAGCTCCACGTATCAAGAGACCAGGAATTATTCCACAACAGGAAGAGTGATCACGTCTGAGCGCAACACTATAGATGCTGGGGATTTTCAAGTCCTTTTCCCTGTACCTCAAATTGTCTAGAATAAAAATGCATTGCTTCCATAATCATAAGAATATCGGTATTTTGGAAAACATCCCTCTTTGCCCTTCAAAGAGAACTTTAGAATTTGGGAAGGAAATTTCAGATGAACTCTCTTCCTAATTATAAAAGTTAAAGGGAAAGCTTCTCAAGATTAACCAGCTTTTTCCCCAGAGACACATCCCCTGACTCCTAGAAGCAGGTAAGACTTCAATCACACATCCGTTTAGTTCTGAGTGATGATGACATCTCGATGGAGCCATACTTACTTCTTCATGAGCTTCAGAGAATAATACTTCCACCTCATCCAAAATGAGGTGACAAAGTCTGAGAAATAGCAAGCTTTGGTATTTGAGAAGTCTCAGGAGGCTGTGGGGTGTCGTCACAATGATGTCACCTACATTTTAGAAGAGAAGACAATTAACATTCAGATTTCCCGAAGGTTTTTCTCACATTTCCTTTGCTAAGATGCCACATGATTTCTAGAACTTCTGTCTAATGATGCAAAAAACACGGTTTTTCCTGCTCAGGCAGGTGAGGCCTGCCTGTCCAGGACAACACCTGTCCTTATCTGACTAGTGCCTGGGCTCCCACCAGGTTTTATGCTCCTGAAGGGCAGGGCTGGGGGTGCAGTCGACATCTAACAAAGGTATTTGATAAGTAGTTGGTGAGTGAAGGAATCATGCTGTCTTCTCAGTGCAACGGCTGTCAGCCAAGATGGAACCTTCGCCCATCTACGCCCGCCCGGAACCCGCGGTGAGGTCCCACCCGTCACTGGGCTGGTGCCCGTGTCCTGTGCAGCTGCGCCTGCCTGGCAGGGCTCCACTGCGTTCCGCAGGGAAAACCAAACGGCTTGGGAAGGATGCTTACACCCCTTAGGAAGCTTCATGTTTTTGGCTTCATCTTTGTGGAGTCCGATTGTTAACAACACCGGATGAAGAGGCTTGGAGGACATGCTATAGTCTTCCAGTAACTCGAAAATAAATTGGGCCTTTTTCCACCCAGGGCACACGACGACTGCCAGAGGCTGCAAAGACAAATTCACATAATTTGGGGCAAAAGTTAGGAATTGAACATAGTGTCTGTGAAGCATGCAGAACATCTCCTTGCACAGAGTAAGCACTGCATGATTTTTTTTTTTTGCTCCCGTCATTGTCCTGTAGATCAGAAAAGGTATAATTTGATTAGAATGGATTTAGACACAAGGACTCAGATTTTTCTAGGGCTTAAACCAAGCATTTCACAAATATTAATTCCTTTTGTTTTTAGATCACTCCTACAGGCTCGGACCTATTATTACCTCATTTCACAGATGGGTGTGAGGCACAGAGAGGTAAGGTCAGTTGCCCAAGCCACACAGTTAAGACACAGGAGGAACAGGATCTGAATCCAGGCAGTCTGGCTCCAGAGCTCCTGCTCCCTGGCACCCGGTGAACGAACTGCCTCCCGAAAGGGGCTTGAGAAAAGGTTAGCATCTCTTCCTTAGGGGGATTAAGTTTGCTACGGCTCCATGTGAACCCTGACCTCCCCCAACCCAAAGGCATCTCCTGAAGGTGCACTGCCTGCCCAACGCCCTCCTGGACACATGCCCTCAATGAACGGAAGACGAGAACGGGTCTCCCCTTTCCTTTGTGCAGATCCAGGTGGGTGCCAGCTTCCAGGCGCCAGGCCCCAAAGCAGGCTGACCCCAGGGACGTGGAGACAGCAGAGGACGCGAGAGGCCACGCCTTGGCTCTAGCTCAACACAAGCTGGATCTGGTACGCAGAGGTCAGCTGCAAACTGAGGGACGGAGACGGGAAATCAATACGTAATAACCTAGCCACTGCAGATTCCCAAAGGGAAACCATTAAAGCCACACAGCAGGATTAGAAAAATGAGGACCTCTCCTGAATGCAACGGTCTTTTCTTACTACAACCTTTCACCTTGTGATGATGAGTAATGCAACTGTCCGTAGCGCATCCTCTGAGACACGCGTCTTCTGCACGGGTCGCCAGACCGCCCGGACCCAGCAGAGCAGGGGTCACCGCCTCACTATCAGCTGACCCCACACCCCACTTCTCTCCTTTCCAGGATCCTTCACCGCTACTTGCGGATTCCCATGCATGGGAAGAATAATGTAGGATCACACAACAGGGTGGGTGCTGGGAAATAATCAGAAGAATGTGGGGCAAGTTGACAAAAAAATCTACATTCCCATCCCACCTCTGGTCTCACTTGTCGGAGGAGGCTAATTTTCTCATCTATGAAACGGTGTGAACTGTACCCGGCTTGATCATCCCCCAGGGGGACCAAGACAGAGGAGTTAAATCAGTGGAGTGAGTTTGTAAGTTATATATTCATCTCCAAACGCCAGAAATCTCTTGGCTCAGCCGCTGGCCACAACAGGGGCTCAAGGGGAGAATCAGTGTCAGAGCATCAATGACTCTGGCAAGTTCCTGTCCTGTCACGGAAACCAAATGAGTAACGTGACCCACGCTTCCCCACAGGTTAGGCGTAAAACTGAAAAAGACATACTTAAGCCATTTTGTTGTTGAAACAAAACGGTCTCCAACTTACTCCATTTCTACTTGGTAAAGACTTGTAGCAGCCCCCCGTTTGCAGAATCGTAAGCACTGGCGGCAGGTACAGCAGAGGATCATTCCCACAGTGAGAGATGACCACCACGTCACAGCCCCGCGCTATGGGAGGCCAAGAGTAGGACTCGGTGTGGCTAGGTCCCGGGAACTTGTTCCTCTGAAGGGCCTGGAAAACACCAGCAACCAACCACCACTGATGACGCGTAGAAAACCAACAAAAACTCCATCTCCCGGCTCACTCCCGCACCCCCGCCCGCCACCACAGCCACTACACGGTGCTCAATCTGGTATTTTCTAAATCCTAACTTGACAAGTCCCTGAGTCTTTTCCCAGCACCAAACTTCTGCCTTAAGACACTTGCTTTTCTAGGCTCCAAATTAAAATCAGGTGCTTAGAGCGTTCTAGAGCAAGGACATGGCTCCTCCTCCCAACAGTCTGGGAGTACATCAGCTTTACTTAGGAAGTTTTTTGTTGTTGTTGTTTTTCAAATACGACTTTATTGGGGCACTGGGCTGGCTCAGTCAGAGGCTCTTCATCTCGGGGTTGTGAGTCTGAGCCCCACACTGGGTACAGAGATTACTTAAATAATACTTAAAAAAACCCATGCCTTTATTTGCTTATTTTTCTATGTAACAGTCACTCGAACCTCCCAGGTGTGGCAACAGAAACAGGTCTCCAGCCACGCTGAACTCCTGAGCACACCGTGTGGGTGAGGTCCTCGTCCCCAGCCCACGAGTGCCGGCTGTGTTCCCACATGCAACTGTCCCCTTGTGGCCCCCCTGCGCTGTCCCTGATGCGACGCCGGTCGTCCTTGGCTGACCTTCCTGCTCTGGTGGAGAGGATACCTCAGCAGTGTCCTTCTTCAGGAAGTCAATTCCTATGAGACTCTGCATGTCTGAAAATGTCTCTTTGCCAGTTACAGGTGGACCTTGAGGCCGGAAATCACTTTTCACCCAAATCTCGGAATCAGCACCCCTTGGGTGTTACCGAAGCCAAATATGAAGCCATTCGTGATCTGGGAAGCCCCCAAACCCCACCCCGGGATGGACACCTCACAGCCGAGCACCCACGATCCTGCCCCCTCATGTGCTGGGCTTGTGGGGGCGTGGCGGGGCCTCTCCTATTTGGACAGTCCCTTCCGCTAGGTCTGGAAATCACTTGTGTGTTGCTCTTCTCAGAATTCTCTGCCTGCTTCCTTCATTCTTTCTTTTTTTTTTTTTAAATCCCACTTCAGAGACTAAACCTCCAAACAACCCTCAAATTCTGTTTTCCCCCTCTTTTCATCTCTTCGTCTTTTTGCTCTATTAGCTCCCCTCTCATTTTCTCTCTCCAATCTGCTGCTTGGTTTCCTTTCTTTTTATTTTTAAGGTTGTATTTATTTATTCATGAGAGACATAGAGAGAGAGAGAGGCAGAGACACAGGCAGAGGGAGAAGCAGGCTCCATGCAGGGAGCCCGATATGGGACTTGATCCAGGGACCCTGGGGTCACACCCTGAGCCAAAGGCAGATGCTCAACCACTGAGCCACCCAGGCACCCCTTGGTTTCTATTTTATAGCATTCTGAATTTCCCAAAACCTTTTATTCTTATTGTTTAATAAATACTGTCAATACTATCTCTGACTAACTGCCTACACGGTTTCCTTCAGAGTTTGTTTTGGTCTACTTCTTAAAATACGCTCCTAGAGCTGCCTGGGTGGCTCAGCTGGCTAAGCATCTGCCTTGGGCTCAGGTCATGATCCCTGGGTCCTGGGATCGAGCCCCATGCTGAGCTCCCTGCTGGTGGGGAGCCTGCTTCTCCCCCTCTCTCTACCTGCTGCTCCCCCTGCTTGTGCTCTCTTTCTCTCTCTCCCTCAGATAAATAAAATCTTTTTAAAAAACAAATAATGATTTTATTTTCTTTTTAGGTGGCAGCTTTCATCAAAAGTATCTAAGGATCCCTGATGTGTGTGTGTGCAGGGAGGAGGCCCCGTATAGCTGGCTGGGAGACGTGTGGAGGGCGGCACTTGGCACCGTTGAGTGCCACACCCCTGCCGGAAGCCAGGACAGTGAGCAGGTGTTTTTACTGAAAGGATTCATCTGAGGGGCATTTCTAGGCCCCTTCAGTTCCTTCCAAAAGACTGTCCTTCCTGAGAGGCTGTGGATGCTCAGTTTGGATCTCTGACTTCCCTCCTTCCTTTCCCAGCCACACTCTGCTGCCTCTTTTCCATCTTTCAAAAGCCTGAGGAAGTTTCTAAGCCACTAAAGATTTCACTGTCATTCAATTCATCCTTGGGGTTTTAGCTTATTTCCTTCTTTTCTTTTTTTGAATCAAGAAGGAAATAAATAAATACGTGTGGTCAATTCACTAACTGAAAGGGCAGGTAGGTCTCTAAAGCAGTTTTGAGAAGAACACTCACAGGTACGTCATAATTGCCCTGGCCACTTGCTGCTCCTTCTCGGGACCCTTTCCAGAGACACATTTGAAAACTTATTTCAGAAAAGCATTAAGAGTTCTACAATGGAATATTAGCCTTTAGAAACGACAAATGCCCACCATTTAGGTATTTGGGGATGGACCTGGAGGGTATGATGCTGAGTGAAATAAGTCAATCGGAGAAGGACAAACATTATATGGTCTCATTCATTTGGGGAATATAAAAAATCGTGAAAGGGAATAAAGGGGAAAGGAGAAAAATTGAGTGGGAAATATCAGAAAGGGAGACAGAACTTGAGAGATTCCTAACTCTGGGAAATGAACTAGGGGTGGTGGAAGGGGAGGTGGGCAGGGAGTGGGGGTGACTGGGTGATGGGCACCGAGGTGGGCACTTGACGGGATGAGCACTGGGTGATATGCTATATGTTGGCAAATTGAACACCAATAAAAAATAAATTTGTAATTAAAAAAAAAAAAGAGTTCTACAATGGTTTCACTACAAAGAAATTATCCACTTACAGGAAGTTGACCTAAAGAATAAATGAGAAATGAGTCAAAAGCAAAGAAACTATACAAATGCAGCCTTGGAATGGTTTACTCAGAACAGGGTCAGGCACACTGTTACCTTTCTCAGGTCTGCCGACAGTGGTGACGTGTCAATGGATAAGCAAGGCTCAATCTTGTTCCGGAGCACGGCCAAGGGCTGCTGGGAGCTGGACCGCAGCTTCTGCAGCTGAGAGAGCAGGAAGTCAACCACTTAATGCAAAGGGAAGACAGCCTCGGTACAGATGCTCATCAAAACCCACCAAACCCACCAAAATGAAAGGAAGAGCATCTACTATTCCCTCCCCAGAATAATAATAATTTCTCTAATGCAATAATTCACTGGAGGATCTCTAAAAGGATGTCTTCAGGGAGAGTCCCCACCTAAGGGGGTTTGGTTTCTCTTCTAATCTCCAATTCAGACGAGGAAGGAGGAGGATTTAAAAAGCAAAGAGCTGTCTTGGATTTTTACATTTCTTTAGGGTTATAATACCTGCCGCAGATCAGAGAGCCCATCAGTTCTCAAAGGATCAGGATTTAAGAACTGCAATAACCTATAAAACGGTGAAAAGGACCATTTGAAGGAAAAAGTGCTAATACTTCTTCAGTTGAATTCTAATTCTTCCTTGACAGAGATAAAACGAAATACGCAGTTGGCCCTTGAGCAACACAGGTTTGAACCGAGCGCACTCACTTACGTGTGGATTGTTTACACTGAAAGTGTACTCTCTTCCTCGTGATCTTCCTAATAACCTTTCCTTCCTCCAGCTGACTGTATTGTAAGAATACAGTACATAATACATTTAACACACACATACGTGTTAATCGACTACGTGATGCTAAGGCTTCTGGTCAGCAGTAGGCTGGGGGGGAGGCAAAAGTTACACACAGACTTAACTGTGTGGAAGGTCAGTCTCCCAACACTCATGTTGTTCAAGGGTCAACTGCATACCCCAGGGCACAGCTGTGAAATTCCTGCTTGTCTTGTTTTGTCCTGTTTACTGATACAAAGGCCACAGGGGTCACATCAGTAGAGTGCTTGCCCCTGCACGCTGGCTCCCAGGCTGTGGACACAGTGCTGCCAAGCCCAGGAACACCTGTTCTGAAGGAGATGGAAACCTGCAGGATTACCAGGTCATCTCACGTTGCCTCCTCCCTTCTGTGTTGTCATCTTGAACCACTTCAAGTTTCCCTGTGGCTCCCAGGGACTGACCAAATAACTGCCACAGTTTAATCAACGGGTTCTAAGTAAAGGGCACGGAGCCCAAGAGGAGAAGAGATACAACCTTTTAATATGAAAATAAAAGGCAATCAAGTAGCTCAGGGTTAATTTATCACATTAGAATTAAATATGATGAAAGTAAGAAATGAGCCACATGGATAATGCAAGGTCTCTTGTTCCAGGGAAACAACCACACGCAGCCCCACGGCTTCCAGGTAGTCAGGGTGGAGGGATGCCTAGGGGGAGGATGTCCACACAGGGCAGCCCTCCCAGTTCCTGGCCCCAGGGCCCCGTGAGGAGCTCCTACCGGGTGAGAGGATGTTACAGGGCCAAAGGGCGGGCTCCGGGAGGCAGGCAGCCCAAATGGCCTTGCAGTCAACACCCTCTCCCCAGCCACCTAGGCCCATCAAACGATACAGTGCGACCAACCCAGTTGTGAACTGTCGCGAATTCCTTTGTCACTCTGGTGACTTCAGAGCAGCTACGGTTGCTTGGGAGGATAAGGCTGGCTGGGTAAGAAGTCATAAAAATGGGTATGAAAATGTTTCATGGATTAAACAAGTATGAAATAAAGCTACTACTCTATTGTTAACAACTCGTCCATGATTACCTTGTAAATCTGACAGGACAAAAAAACAAAAACAAAAAACAAAAAACCCCCACCAAAACCCAATTCCACGCTGTAAGTAACTAAATAGTTCCTCCAGCAGGTGGAAGACCCCTTTACCATCAGAAAACCAGGAAGATAGCAGATGCCAACCCACAGAAGATCAACAACCCCAAAGACCAACCATATCTAATTTGCTTCATGATACTGTTCACTTCACCAAGAGAATCAGGAAAGGGAGACAGAAAATGAGTATTTTCAGTGTAATAAAGATTTTAAAAGAAAAATCTACTCTAGTGAACAGGGAAAAAAAATTAACTTCAAAGCCTACAGCAGACACTAGATGCATATTTTCCAAATGGAAACTAAGTTTGAAATAAATAATAAAATCAAACGTAAATTCTTCCCCTGCTTATAATTTTGTTATAATTATCTCAATAAAAAATTTAGACCAAGGAAAAACTTCGTACTTCACACAGCCATTTTTCTCGTTGTGTTCTTTCTTCTCGGCCAACCTGAGTGGTTTCTCGTTTGGCTTCTGACATAAAATGCTAGGAACCAAAAAACATTCATTAGATTGTCTGAGTCCATTTACCTCAACCTGAAAATGCTTTTATTTTCTGGAAAAAAACTCAGTAAGTAGCACTGAGGAGTGAGTTGCTCTACGTGCGTGGATTTATTTCTGTGAGAACAGACACTCTGCTCTTTAAGGATGAAAACCATGTTCCCTGGGCTTTTACCTTCCTCTGTCTCCCAACGTTGACCCGAGGCTGGCCCCAGACACAGAACTGAATCGTGAATGTTGACACCAAGCACTGAGAGAACCCTCCAGAGCCGTAAGCCAGCCAGCTTGACCCTGACTGATGTTCTCTTTTCACTTTTTTTCTCTCCTGGCCCCGTCCTGAGGCCAGCTCCAGTCACACAGCTGCAGTGGTGACAGCAGGTCTGTCACCCAAATCCCTGGGAGGAAACCTCTCCCTCTCTCTAGAGGATCTGGGAAATGGGCGCCCGGGTCTAAAGAGGCATGGGGAAACCTCTATCTGTTTCCTCTCATTTCTGCTGCTGTTTTGCTCCACAAGTGGCCCCAATCGCACACAACTGCACGCCTGTTTCTCCCTGAAAGTAAAGGAAGCCCTTCAGGGACAAGACCAGCGATACCAGATGGAGATCTGGGCCCACACAAACCGTGAAAAGCACTGATGGTAACTACACAGGTAAACACAGGAGGTATTTTTTCTTTCTGTTTATTTAAATCTCTTGAAAAGATCCCTGTTTAAATAGAAATGATACTAAAGTCTACAATTTATCAAGAATGTATAAGTGAAATGTGTGACGCTAACGTAAAGCCCAGGAGAAGAAGAATGGAACACACGACTCGAAGATCTTACGCTACTTGTGACACGTGTAACAGCACAGCTTTTCCGTGATTTCACAAACAACATTAAGCTGCATCCTGACATGGCCAGCGTTACAGTCAAAGCCTCTGATTCTCCTCTCCAACAACCGGTCCTGGCCCTGCCGGCTGGCCCACGTTCATCCGGCCTTTACCATTTCACTGGACCTGCCTTACAGGAACAGCTTTGTCCAACAAGGTAACAAGGAGACTCTAGGGCCACTGCCAATTTTTGGTCAATTTTGCTGTTGACCAGTTGTTACAGGTTTTTCTTTTCTTTTTTATTTTTTTTTAAAGATTTTATTTATTTATTCATAGAGACACAGAGAGAGAGGGGGGCAGAGGCACAGGCCGAAGCAGGCTCCATGCAGGGAGCCCGACGCGGGACTCGATCCAGGGTCCCCAGGATCACACCACAGGCTGCAGGTGGCACTAAACCGCTGCGCCACCGGGGCTGCCCCAGGTTTTTCTTTTAAATTAATATACGTTCAATCAAAATATCTGGGGCTACTCTATTGAAACTGAATCCTTTCCTATCATCAACCACACAGAATACTGTGAAAGACAATAATACACTTATGCATCTAGTCCATTACAATGAATTTTCAAATCATACCTTGCTGCTGGTATATCTGGCTCAGCATATATGGTTATCCCCCTCTTTGTCGGCCAGTACACTGAGGATTCAACACACTGTAAAAAAAAAATCTCTTTTAGCAAAAATATGTATTCTTATGGAACTAAAATTCCATGGACATTATTCTCATAAACAACCATACCAGATTATTTTCAGGCAACACAGACACGGAGAGACAAAGAACTGGATGTGATTATGCCATTGCTACAATCACTAGATTAAAGTGTCCAAGTAGCAAGCAGTTGGCACTTCAGATAATCAGTATTTCAAATGTCCTCTAATGATTTCACTTGTCTTGTTGAAGGACCGGAAAGACACGTTAGGCTTGAACTGTTTAAATGTCCCATAATCTCAGGTTTTCACATCCTTGTTAAATGAGCATAAATACGGCACCTGGGTGGCTCAGTGGTTGAGCATCTGCCTTTGGCTCAGATTGTGATCCCGGGGTCCCAGGATCGAGTCCCGGCATCAGGGCCCCCACAGAGAGACTGCTTCTCCCTGTGCCTGTGTCTCTGCTTCTCTTTCTGTATCTCTCATGAATAAATAAATAAAATCTTAAAATAAGTAAATAAATGAGCATAAATAGGGGTGCCTGAGTGGCTCAGCCAGTTAAGCATCTGCCTTCAGTTCTAGTCACGATCTCGGGGTCCTGGGATCAAGCCCCACGTTGGGCTCCCTGCCCTTCGGGCTGTCTGCTTCTGCTGCTCCTCCTGCTTATACCCTCTCTCACTTATGCTCTCTCAAATAATAAAATAAGGTCTTTAAAAGAAATAATAAATGAACATAAATGCCCAATCCTGCAGAGAAGCCCCTAGGTCAGGAACTAAGAGGGAAGCTGGAGTTATCTTGTTCTTTTGAATTAGAGCAAACACACAAACTATATTTCTTCCTGAAAAAAACACTATGATAGCCAAGGATTTAACAGAAAACATATTTCTGGTTCCTAGATTTCAAATGAGAATATTCTAAAATTAACATTGCATGAGCTTTACATCTAAGAAACATTTTAAAATACAACCTGATTTACATCTTTCAAACAGATGTGCTGTTGTTTCTTTTCAGATTTCTTTTTGGGTGAATCTCTTAATGAATCCATATTACATTTTTTATTTTTATCTGCAAAATAAGAAGTGATAAAAAGCTATCTTAGGGCTATTAATAGAAAATATAACAAAAAGATGATACATTTAAAAGTACTTTCATAAAAATCTTAACACAAGAAATTATTGTGGAATACGTTTGATATTAAACTTTACTTGAAGAGATTACATTTAAAAATCTTGTTTCAACCCTCATCACGTGAAAAGATGTTTAAGTAATTCCTTTACTGGCTTACTAACAATTAAAATAATTTATTTTCCCAACTTGGCAGACTATAATTTTCAAAGAGGGCCACACATGTCTCCCAACACACGTGCTCTTCTTACAATGTGTCACTGACACGTGTCCCACTGAGAGACGGGCTCTGTATTCCCTTCTTGTGAGTCAGGGTGGGGCTTATAAACAACATGAAGTGGTGTTATGTGACTTCAAAGCTCAATGGCAAAAATGCCATGTACTTAGGACCTGTCCTCTTGAGTGCTCACTTTCCAAACCCAGCCAGCATGCTGAGAAGACGCTCAAGCAACCCCATGGAAAGGTCACTACAGGTATTTCAGATAAGTATCCCAATCAAGGTCCCAGTCAAAGGTTAGAATCAGCTGCCACACATGCAACAAAGTTTCAAATGAACCCAACTGTTTCTGTCACCACTCAGCCCTCAGGGCTTCCAGCTGAGGCCCCAGACACTGCGGAACCAAGACAAACCCTTTGCCCTGTGCCCATTCTGAATTCCTGACCACAGAATCCATACGTGCTATAAAATGGTTGTTTTCCACCACTAAATGTTACCAGATGTTAGCAAAGCGATCAAGACCAGAATATCACCTGTACTCAGTTTCAGCAATTATCCAGGATCACAACGGTGCATCTCACTTGCTTCTTAATAGCACGGAGGTACAGAAAGCATTAGAAAACAGGCTGAATTTGAATAGCCAGCAGGCAGCAAAATCCTAAAGCAGACTCTCAAATATCTTTATTCCTTAGGCCTAAATCTGACTTTGGAAAAGTGATAAACACTGTGCAGTGAATATGAATAATCAAGTTAGGTAATTATGCTAGGGTAAAAACTGACATGTGATGGGAAGAAAAAGAAAAGGAAAAGAAAATCAACCTAGCAATCATTTTTTCAGGGTACTACAGAGGTAATTCTGGAAAAGTGTTCACTCTAAGCATAAATAAGAGAAACACAACTGAAATGACAAGGTACAACTTTCACTATTAAGTAAGATAATTATTTTAGTAATGCTGGAGATGTGAGATGATGTTGTAAACTGGTCTAACCTATCTTTAAGGTAATTTGGAGCCAAGCCTGCCTGTCATGGGATCTTGGGTCTGGAAATACATTCTCTCTTCAGGATGTGACCTTACAGCCAAAAATAAAAACTCTGATCTATGGAGCAGGAGTGAAGGTAAGGTGGTTGATGAAATTTTCTGAGAGAAAATGTCCATACAACACAAGCTTTCAAACAAAACCAAAAGTCCACAAATCTATGCCATCATAAATGTTAAAACAAATAAGCTCAAAAAGGTTTTGTCAGGGGGGCAGAGATTCTTATCTGAGGAAATGGAGAAAGAAGAACATCTGAAAAGAGCTCTAAAATAAACATACTTAAGATAGCCAAGAGATAAAGAGGACTCATATTCATGAAACAAAGCAGGTGCATATAAAAAGATTTGCAGACGTAAAAAAGAACTGTTAGAACTCTAAGCAGCAGGAAATAGTCATCAGATTGAAAACTCAAAAGATAAAGTAAACTAAACTGGAAGCGAAAAGTGGTAATTCAAAGAATTAAGAAAAGCTTCCAAAAACATTTCAGAGAAATAAAAAGAAAATGGAAAAAAAACGCTATGAAAAACACATGATAAATGAAGAGACACCAATCTATGTCTAATAGATTCAAGGGGGGGGAGATAAAATTAAAAAAAAAAAACCAGCAAGTTAGATATGAATTCTGTAATTGAAAAATTCCACGTGTTAAAAGAATAAATCTAAACCATCCATTCTTGGACATATTGTAAGAAACTGCAGACTATCAAGGATAAAGAGAAAAACCTAAGAAATCAACAGAACATACTAATTACTTACCAAGGAACAACAGATTGACAGATTAGAAGAAAATGAACTACTATCTCCAATGTTGAAGGAAAATTACTAAGAACCTAGAATATCGCATCCAGTTTAAATATTGCCAGATGTTAACATCTACTACCCACAACCCTCTTCTGAAAGTACTAAAATATGTACTTGAGAAAGAAGAAAAATAAACCAGTAGAGTAATAATAACCATAACAGTATTAATGACCTAATTTAAAGTGGAGTCGGGAGGCCAGAAGGGGGAGCTCTCAGACTGTGACATTCCTCACAGCCCCTTGCAGACCCAACTGAAGGAGACACACCTTGCATCTTCTGACAGGTAGAAGCCTACCTGACTATCCCTGCCGGGGAAGGAAGATTTTCTCCCCGCCCAGCAACAGCTCAGCCAATGAGAAACTGTCACTACTCAGCCAGAGAAGCCTCTACACTCTGGAGTCCCAGTTTACTCCCATAGACTTTCTGTAGAAGAGTGTTCCTCCCCTTTGTACTCTGGATTCCTATGTGGGTTTGCTGTCACTTTCCGGACCTGAATTGTAACTCTCTACTATCCCCAAAGAAACCCACGGGCTGGTAAAATAACTGCGTGTTTTACTTCCAAAGTCGACGGTATATATACCCATTTATGCTGATGTATAAGTCAAATGAATGACAACAACGCAAGAGACAACAGGGAGGGATTAGGAATATTTTGTTATTGTACTTGTACTACCTGTGAAGTGGTACAGTGTCATCTGAAAGTGGACTTGGACTGGTTGTAAACATACATGGCAAGCCCTAAGGCAACCACTAAAGTAAGTGAAAAAGAGGTATAACTGATAAGCTAAGAAAGAAAAGAACACAGAATCTTATAAAATGCTTAATTAAAACTCAGATGGTAGACAAAGAGTGGAAGACAAAAACAGGAACAAAGAACAAGGGAATGAATAGAAAACAGTAACAAATATGGTCAGTATTAATCCAACTCTATCAAATAATCACTTTATTTTTTAAGACTTTTTTCATTTATTTGAGACAGAGAGGAGAGCAAGTAAAAGCACGAGTGTGTGTGGGAGGGACAGATAGGGAGAAGGAGGCTCCCCAAAGAGCAGGGAGCCCCATACGGGGCTCAATCCCAGGACCCTGGGATCATGACTTGAGCTGAAGATGGACGCTTAACCGACTGAGCATCCCAGGTACCCCTCAATAATCACCTTAAATGGCAATGGTCTGAATACACCAAGCAAAGAGGTTGTCAGAGTGAACAAATACAAGACCCAACTATACACTGTCTACAGGAAACCCACTTTAAATATAAAGACAGAGAGATTATGGGAAAGATACACCATGCTAACACTGAGCAAAGAAAGGTAAAGTACCTCTATCAACTTCAGACAAAGTAGACTGGAGAACAAGGCAAATTATGAAGTCAGAGGCATTCTGCAATGATAAAGGAGTCAATTCTCCGAGAAGACATTACAGTCCTTAATGTGTATATGCCTAAGTAGACAGCCTCAAACTATGTGAGACAAAAACTGATTAAACTGCAAGGAGAAACAGATGAATCCATAATAGTTGGAGACCTGAAAACTCCACTATCAGAAATGCACAGAGCAAGCAAGCAGAAAATCACAAGGATACGGCTGATTTCCACACTACCATCAGTCTACTGGATATGACTGACGTCTACAGCCTACCTCCCTCAACAGCAGAACACGCCTTCTTCTCAAACTCATGTGGAACATACACCTAAACAGAACACACTCTGAGCCACAAAACACCGTGGGCCATAAAAACACATGGAAAGTTTAAAAGAACAGAAACTATACAATGTATACTCTCGGACCATAATGGAATTAGACCAACTCAGTAATAAAGATAGCTGGAAAAATCCCAATATAGTTAGTTAGAGATTAAACATCCCACTTCTAAATAACCCCTGGATCTAGAAGAAATGTTGAGAAATTTTAAAATACCTCAAACTAAATGAGAATTAAAATACAGCTCATCAGGGATCCCTGGGTGGCGCAGCGGTTTGGCGCCTGCCTTTGGCCCAGGGCGCGATCCTGGAGACCCGGGATCGAATCCCACATCAGGCTCCCGGTGCATGGAGCCTGCTTCTCCCTCTGCCTGTGTCTCTGCCTCTCTCTCTCTCTCTCTCTCTCTCTGTGACTATCATAAATAAATAAAAATTAAAATACAGCTCATCAAAATCTGTAGGATGTAGTGATAACAGTACTTCAGAAAGCAACTTACAGCATTAAATGTATGTATCAGAAAAGAAGATGGAGGGATCCCTGGGTGGCGCAGTGGTTTAGCGCCTGCCTTTGGCCCAGGGTGCGATCCTGGAGACCCGGGATCGAATCCCACGTCAGGCTCCCGGTGCATGGAGCCTGCTTCTCCCTCTGCCTGTGTCTCTGCCTCTCTCTCTCTCTCTCTCTCTGTGACTATCATAAATAAATAAAAATTTAAAAAAATTAAAAAAAAAAAAAAAGAAAAGAAGATGGATCTGAAATCAGTAATTGGTGAGGGCTATCCTCCTAGCTTGGAGACAGTTGCCTTCTTGTGTATTCTCACATGAAAGAGAGGGAGCACTCTGGTGTCTTTTCCTCTTCAGACAAGGGTATGAGTATGAGCCCTGCTGGACTAGAGCTCTATTCTTATTACATCATTTAACCTCTTAAAGACTCTATCTCTAAATACAGTCATGCTCGAGGTGGTTGCGGCTTCAATATATGAATTTCCAGGGCACACAACTCAGTCCACAGCATGATTTTCTTTGGGGAAAAAAAACAATAAAAACAATAAGCCTCTAGCAAAGTTAACTAAAAAAAACCCAGGTGACACAAATTACAAATATCAGAAACGAAAGAATAAACATCACTACAGACCCTATGGACATTAAAAGGATAATTAAGGAGTACTATCAACAACTCTACATTCACACAATTGATAACCCAGATGAACTGGGTCAATTCCTCGAGAGACACAGTTTGCAAAAACTCACACAATTCAGTCCTAAAACTGGTAGGTGGGGGCAGAGAGAAGGGCATCTGATCTGTGCCAGCAGAGGAAGGAACCCTTGCTCCACCAAGAGTAAGACATTGGAGCCCAAGCAGAGTGAGGTGAGTGCCCAGGGGGGGTGGAAGAGGGGAGAGGCTTGGAACCAGGTCAGGTGATGAGGGTGCCTTCCCAAGGGTGGGAGTGAGAGGCAACTAAGTGGGAATGCAGAACCCAAGCAGAAGTGGATCTCCGGGGAAGTGAAATGAAGACAGCGTCCACAGGGTGGCTGTGGATGGCAGGGGGTGGGTCTCAGCCAGAACCAGGTGAGTGATGGAGGCAGGTGAGGTCTGAGGGGTGGCAGTGCTGTCAGCTGACACGGTGAGGAGCGCATCTGTGCAGAAAGGGTAGTAACGGCAGTGAACAACCGGTTATTTATAAACCAGAGTGGTTGCTTCTCTGGAAGACTGACCCCATAAGTAACTGCAGTAGGGATAAAGGCAGACAGGAATCTCACACTCACAGAGGGGCATGAGAATTTGGGAAGGCAGAAAGCCAGAAGAAACCCAGCAGCAGCGGGATCAATCCCGCCAACTGGAAGTACTGGTGTGAACTCCTGGTTTTCAGTACATGGGTCATACACCGATGCAAACAGACACAGACGTAAACGTGTGTGTGTACAGGTGCACATACATGGAGAGCCCCCAGCTCTGTCCACTGAAGGGCGTGGGAGCAACACCACCACCACAGAAAGGGGCACACCTCACTCCCACATCTCGGCTTTGAAATGCTCCTTTAAAAGGAGCCAGGGTAGGGCAGCCCAGGTGGCCCAGCAGTTTAGCGTCCCCTTCAGCTCAGGGTGTGATCCTGGAGTCCTGGGATCCAGTCCCACCTCAGGCTCCCTGCATGGAGCCTGCTTCTCCCTCTGCCTGTGTCTCGGCCTCTGTCTGACATAAATAAATTAAAAATCTTAAAAAAAAAAAAAAAAAAAAAAAAGGAGCCAGGGCAACTTGGAGAAATGGTTTATTTCAGGGTCTCAGAGAGGAACCCATACTAATGTGGACTAATGAGCAAATGAAAAGGAATCAGATATTTAAGTTCCGTGGTAGCAGCCTATAAAATATTTACAAGGTGAAGAACTTTCCGTGGAGAAGCCTGCCAGGTGACACCTTCATGAAGCCATCAAAAGGACCTTCACCAGCAATGAGACAAACCAAAGCTCTGCGTCCGCTGGCAAGGTGGAATGGGGGGGCGCAGCGCCTCCCTGGAGGGATCCCCGCCACAGGCGCATAAGCTGAATCTTGTCATGACAAAATGTCTGCGACAGCTGAGGGATATTCTGCTCAACAGCCAGTCTAGAGTCTTCACAAGGGTCAAGGTGATGCTGAGCCACGTCCCTGTGCCATAAGGAGTCGCGGGGACAAGTGGCCCAACCTGCCTGGCACCTGAGGCTTCGGCGATCGCCATGCGTCCGTGCTGGTCTTCTGAGTTGTCTGGCTCAATTGTGAATATTTTTGAGAATAACCTTGTTTCTGGGTAAAACACACTCCAGTAATGGGGAGAGATCCAGGCAGCAATTTATCCTCACAGGCTTCAGAAAAAGTTCTGCGTAAAGTTCTCCGACTCTTCCGTAATTACATCTGTGATGATCCTAAAATAAAAATCTCCCTAAGAAAGTGGATGCAGGCCCCATGAAAGCAGACACTTGTTTCCTTCCCTGCTGAGCCCTGACGGTGGTCCTGACGCCCCAGGGCTCCTGGGCTGTGTGAGCAGGCTGTCCGAGGAGTCAAGACAGCGTCTAGGACTTGTGGGACCCAGGAAATTTAACAACAATCCCCTACCCCTGGACAAGCAGAGCAGGACTGATTCCATTTTGTGCTACCCCGGCCACCTCCCCTATGACCCCCACATGACCTGCTTATTGCTTAAGGCGCCGCCCCACCCTAGGCGAGCCGCTGGGCACACCCTAATCGGAAATCGGCTCATAACAATGTAACCCTGCTTTGTGCCCCCCAAAACTGGGCGCTGATTCTGACCAAAGTAATAGGCCAGCTCAAGTGAATCCTATAGGGTAAGGTGTAATTCAATCGGCCCCCTGCGTGTGGACCGGCATGACTGTGCAGCTTTCTGCGTATCCCATGGGCCACTGGCCCCGATAAAGCTGCTACGCCTCTTAGTCTCGGGGTCCAAGTCCCTGCTCCGCTGTGTCGGGTGTACTTGGACCCAAGCTCGAGCTTGTAAATAAACCCTCGTGTGTTTGCATCGGTATCGGCTCCTCGGTGGTTTCTCGGATTCGCAATTTTGGGCACAACAGGACTGATAAGCCTCGGGATCGAAAATTAATCATTAAGGGCTTCAAAATCTGGAAACATCCGCCAAAACAAATAGGTAAGGGGAACGATCAAGGTTTACCTCCGGGGAACAGCCTGGGGTGAGAAGAGGCGGGGAAGAGAAAGTTGCTTTTCATCACTTTTCAGTTCTTCTCTGCTAGTTGATTGTTTCACCAAGTAATAACAAAGCATGATACTCTGATTTAGAAAACCGCAAGACAACTTCAAGGAGAAGTGCCAAAAATTAAAATACAATTGAAAATAACTTCTCTCCATGTGTACAAGGAAAAGATCTTTGCCTGGATTCCAAGTAACACCTAATGGATCTGTGACACACCACAACCAGTTATATCTCACATCAGCTTTCCTTTACTTCACCATCAAGACACACAGGTGCATCCCGACACTGACCCCACTAAGGGAGAGCGGGAAATGCTTAGGGTCCAGCAATCCGGGGCTACAGAAACCATGGGGCTCCGTGCTCAGCGGGGGTCGGCTTGGGATTCTCTCCCTCCGTACCCCTCGCCCCCATGCTTGCACATGTACACACACTCTACTACACAAACACATCTTTTTAAAAAATCCTCTAAGGACTGCAATGCAAATTCTGTCAGCATCTGCCCCATAAATTGTTGGTTCCACGAGACTGAGAAAGAGAGAAAGAGAATTACCACAGCCCTTCTAAACAACCCTTATTATCTTTAGACAGTTGAGAGCATCCTTTGATGCTACAAAATAAGGCAAGTGAGTGAACTTACCCAGGATCACAGCACTTGGGCCAAGGTCACCAACACCACCCTTGGGCCACGGATGCTGGAGAGACTGAGCCAGAAAAGTTAAGCCATGTGAATCTGACAGAAAGAACACAATTCAGGATTAAAACATGCAATAAAGCTCCAACAACAAATGCAAAATGCACTGGCACACCACTTCAGCTCCTGCTCTTGCTGGAAGGTCGGGGGAGACCTAACTCCAGGCAGGAAAGCAGTATGAATGAATTAAGGAAAACTGAATTCAGAGAGAAACATTTAAAATTGTTTCCACTGTCCATGACAGTCTATTTCCCTATTAATAAATAATTCTTTTTAATAGTGTCTAAAATGGTAAGTATTTGACCTTGTTTTGGTAACATCTTTAAATTATAAACTTATGTATGGACTTCTGAAAAGATAACTCCATGTTAATAAGAAATTGAGAACAGGGATCCCTGGGGTGGCTCAGCGGTTGAGCACCTGCCTTCAGCTCAGGGCATGATCTCGGAGTCCTGGGCTCCCTGCATGAAGCCTGCTTCTCCCTCTGCCTGTGCTCTGAGCTCTGCGTCTCTCTCTGTGTCTCTCATGAATAAATGAATAAAATCTTAAAAAAAAAATTGAGAATAGTTTTTTTCCTAGTCTCATAAAAGCAAACTGTAGCAGCTTAGAACTTCAAAACCTGTCACTGATCCACTAGGATTAAGGGTAAAATATTAAATTCAGAGTCCAAGACTCTGCCTCCATATGGGGAAAAGTTTGTACAAACTTATGTCAGTACAGTAAGATTCATATAAATAAGACAGTTTAAAAGAAACCTGTATCGGTGAGAATCCACTCACTTTCCACTCCTTGAGAATCTTTTCCTTGCAAAAACATTGGCCAAAGAGTAAGTGCAGGATTGAGTTTACTGGAAAAGGATGTTGACTTTATATTCAGTCTTGGTTTCTCTACAGAATCAACATTTTTATTCTCCTTGGGTGATACATAACGAGCAAAGTTCTTCGCAACCAGATCATCGTTAACACAGACCTGCACAATTTTCAACATTTCATGAATAAGACAAATGGAGTCAAGTGACTTGTTCAGAAAATATCCCAAAGTTAACCCCAAAATTCAATCTTGAGAAAAAATTATTTTATAGAACATAATTTGATAGAAACCCATCTCTTGACTTCTGCTCTAGTAATGGTGGAGTAGTTACTTCTGGTCAACCCTCCTTATCAGAAAGACTAAGACTCTGTGCAAAATATGAAATATCTTCTTGAAAGCACTGGGGAGCTAACATGACTGCTAGTCAAGAATCTGAGGGGGGTTTACAAAGGATAAATCATAAAAGGAAAAGCTGATAAATCAGACTATATCAAAATTTAAAATTTCTGCTCTTCAGAAGACATTGGTTAAGAGATAAAAGACAATCCACAGATAGGAAGAAATATTTTTAAAATCTTGTATCTGGATGGACATATATCCAGAATACATAAAGCAACTCTGAAAACTCAATTAAAAGATGACAAAACAACTCAATTAAAAATGGGCAAAATACAATTGAATATTACTCTGCCATAAAGAGACGAGATTTTGGTTATTTGTAACATGAATGGACCTAAAGGGTATTATGTTTAGTGAAATAAGACAGAGAAAGACAAATACCACATGATTTTACCTATACGTGCAGTGAAAAAACAAATGAATAATGTTTAAACAAATAGCAGAAACAGATCCATCAGTACAGAGAACTGACGGAACGGCAGGGGGGTGGGCAAAAGAGTGAAGTCAGAGGTACAGGCTTCCAGGTAGGGGAGGAATAAGTCATGGGAATAAAGGGTTCATAGGGAACAGTCAATGGGACTGTAATGGTGTCGTGTGGTGACAGGTGGAAGCTGACTTGTGGTGAGCCTAGCGTAAGGTCTACACTTGCCAAATCACCCTGTTGTACACCTGAAACATTGTGTTATCAACTATACTTTAAGTTAAAAAGTTATCCAAAAAGTGGGCAAAAGATATGAATACACACTTCATCAAAGAAGGTACACGGATTGCAAACAGCATGTGAAGAGCTCCTCATCGTCATAGGTCATTGCGGAAAAGCAAAGTTAAATCACAATGAGAAACCACTACACTATGAAGGCGGCCATACAAGCACTGAAGAGGACAGAAGGGACTGGAACTCTCACCCACTGCTGATGGGACTGAAAAATAGTTAACCACTTTGGAAAACAGTTTGGCAGTCTCTTGATACCTACAGCACCATCTAGAAATTTGACTCCTAGGTATCTACCCAAGAGAAATGAATGCACAGTTCACAGGAAGCACCGAACATGAATATTCAGAGCAGTTTTTTCTCTAACAGCCCTAACTTCCAAAAGAAGTGAACAGATAAATACACTAAAATATACTGGACAATGGAAGAGCATTTGACAGTAAAAGAAACAATGTGGATATATCCTGAAATAATTTTCTTGCGGGAAAGAAGCCAGGCCAAAAACAGACCACCCTCGGGTATCCTTGTGCTTCTTCGGGGAGCTGGAAGAGGATGGTGGGCCCCGTTTTTCTTTTTCTGGCAAATTTTTGACCTCACGCATCTGCTGTAAGTCCTCTCTGCTAAAAAGCGGACCCTCTGCAGTCACTCCCTGTGAAGTAAGAACAAGTCCTCGTCTGCACACGGCCACAAAGGGAAAGAGACCTACTTGGAATAGCAAGAAGAGAAACAGGTCAGTAGAGAAGTTTAACGATGTTTCACTAGACTAGTCCAAAAGCCAACGTTGTGTTATTCTTACCAAACTGGAAAATAAGCAATGAAAAGCCACAGGGGAAACTGACAAGGACGCGGGGAACCCAAAATGCACCACAAGGAATAACAAAGGAGCCTTATTTGCAAACCAGTAGCATCATCAAGATGAAGCAAGAAAACTGTTGGAAGTAACTCCCGAATACAGTGTTTGGGCTGCTGCAGGCTGTTTGTTTTTAGACAAACGTCTTTTTCACAGGAACATGGGTGAGCAATTCCAGGATTACTTTATGTGAATATTAGAATTAATCAAATTAGGTGTAACTGTAGCTCCCAAGGGCAGGTTTCTCGCTGTTAGAAACAGGTGTCAAGATAAAGAAGGGGGAGGCCACAGGAATGCTGTCAGGCTGGACTGGAGTGAGAGGTGCCGGAGCGCTTTTTTTTTTTTTTTTTTGAGAGAGAGAGAATGAGCGTGCACACGTGTGAGTGGGGGAGGGACAGAAAGGGAGGAGAGAGAGAATCTTAGGCAGGCTACAAGCCCAGCACGGAGCCCAACGTGCGGCTCGATCTCACGACCCCGAGCCCTGAACTCAGGCGCCCCAGTACCAGAGCTCTGAAGACACATACGGATGGACCCAGGCATCAATCTGCGTGCGTGTAGACTGGTGCACACACACGTGCTTCCTAACTGCAGAGCGGGCCTACAATCACAGACACCCCAGTAGCAAGGAGCACTTCTTGTGCCCTGGTCCTGCTATCTGAATAACCACTCTTCTTTGAGAAGTGGCTGAGCTGGAAAATGACAAAATTAGCCTAGAGCATCTCGTGGTACCAAAAGTAGGAAGTTTTCAACAATGATGGGGCACACTGAAAGGACATGTAAGCCACTTTGAAGCAGCTGCTAATGGCCAAATCTGAGACAATTTGAGCAAGAAAATAATGATGGTAATGGATTATATCAACCTAGAGTAAAATAAACAGCCGAGAGTCCACACTAAGATACTACTGAATCAATTCATAAATGAGGAAGAAGGGCCAGTTCTTTTTTATAGAATTCCAATTAAAATGTAGAAGGCCTGGGGCTCCTGGGTGGTGTAGTCTGTTGAGTGTCTGACTCGGTTTCAGTTCAGGTCATGCTCTCAGGTCGTGATGTTGAACCCTGCATCAGGCTCCTGGCTCAGCGGAAAGTCTGCTTAAGATCGTCTCTCCCTCTCCCTCTGCCTCCAATGCACACACTTGCTCTCTCTCTCTCTCTCCTCTCAAAATAAATAAATCTTAAAAAAAAAAAGGGGGGGGATCTCTGGGTGGCTCAGTGGTTTAGCACCTGCCTTCGGCCCAGGACATGATCCTGGAGTCCCAGGATCAAATCCCACATAGGGCTCCCTGCATGGAGCCTGCTTCTCCCTCTGCTTCTCTATCTCTCTCTCATTCTCTCTATGTGTGTCTCTCATGAATAAATAAATAAAATATTTTTTTTAAAAAGGTAGAATGCCTTACAGATAAGCTTTGCAGGGTTAGGAAATGACAATGTTGGAGAGGACGTGGAGAAAGGAGAACCCCCGTACACTGCTGGTGGTAATGCAAGCTGGTGCAGCCACTCTGGAAAACAATGAGGTTCATCAAAAAGTTGAAAACAGAGCTACCCTATGACCCAGTAATTGCACTACTAGGTAACTACCCCAAGGATACAAATGTAGTGATCAGAAGGGGCACCTGCACCCCAATGTTGATAGCAGCAATGTCCATAATAGCCAAACTGTGGAAAGAGCCCAGATGCCCATCAAAAAATAAAGAAGATGTCTATCTTCTGCACACAACAGAATATTAGTCAACCATCAAAGAATGAAATCTTGCCATTTGCAATGACGTGGATGGAACTGGAGGGTATTATGCTAAGTGAAGTAAGTCAACCAGAGAAAGACAATTATCAAATAATCTCACTCATGTGGAATTTAAGAAACAAAACAGATGAACATAGGGGAAGGGAAGGAAAAATAAAGTAAGATGAAATCAGAGAGGGAGACAACTCGTAAGAGACCCTTAATCATAGGAAATAAACTGAGGGTTGCTGGAGGGGAAGGGAGTTGGGGAGATGGGGTAACTGGGTGATGGGCATTAAGGAGGGCACGTGATGTTGTATGTGAGCGATGAATCACTGAGTTCTACCTCTGAAACTCTTAATACACAAATGTTAATCAAATTTAAATTTTTAAAAAATGAAAAAATAAGTTACTGCTTCTTTGCTCAAAAAAATAAAAAAGAAAGAAGCTTTGCAGGCAAGAATCACTGAGGGTAATTTGCAGACTCAGACCATCTCTCCATAAGATACTTAATTTGAAAAGGAAAAAGCAGTAACTCTATAGGACACACCCGCGGACACCACCATCACCAGCAAACATCACCGTAACCAGGTGATTGAAGGTCAGCCTGACCAGTGATGAGCTATTTCAACACCAGAAACCACCCCCCCCAGGATGCCTGGAGACATTGAAAATGTACAACCTCAATCTAATCCCATCACACAAATCCAACCTGAGCAACAACACGATAACCGTCATATAACTACAAAATAAGCGTCAAGGTCTTAAAAGATGAGGAGAGGCTCGAGGATACTAAGGAGACAGTGTGGGATCCTGGATTGGGTCCTCGAGCACAAAAAGGAAATCAGTGGGAACACGGAAAAAATTCAAATTAGGTCTGTGGATTTATTAAAATAGCACTTTATCAGCATTAATTTTCCGGTTTTAATTGCTGTGCGTTAGTCTGCATGGTTAACGTAAGGAGAACCCAGGTCAAGCACACATAAAAGCCTCTGTCCTATTTCTGCACTTCTCCGATAAGTGTGAAACTATTTCAAAAGTAAGTTTTAACATAAATCCGTGGGGAAGATGCCTTCCGTGGGCCTGAGTAGCCGTGCATCTGCACCTCCATCCACATCCACACTCGGTGCACACCTTTTGCACCTTGAGCCACCCTCCATAAGGGGCAGCCTCCCTAATGGTAACAGCTGACACCGGGGGCAGGGAGTTCACCTGGGACGCCCACTCCCTTCCTACTCGTGTTACCTCCGCTCTCTACGATGAGCATGTACTACACACAGTGAGACAATCACGGGGAGAAAAAAAAGCAGTGAACTCAAACCACATCAAATAACGTCTCTTTATAAAAATTACCTCCTGTTACAAGAAAATGACATTTTATATTCATCACTGTAAGAATAATTTGTCTGTTAACTAAATAAAATGTTGCCTAAATAAAACACTGAGCTGATTTTGAAGAACAATCAAAAAAAGAAAACACAGTTCTGGCTGACTTCTGATCTACGCCAGACCTTAAAAGATTAAGAGCACTTCCGCGCTGGGGCGCCGGGGTGGCTCAGTGGGCTGAGCGTCTGACTCTCCTCTTGGCTCAGGTCACGATCTCAGGGTTGTGAGAAGTTCTGCACTGCTGGGTTCTGCACTCCACGTGAAGCCTGCCTGAGATTCTCTCTCTCCCCCTCTGCCCCTCCCCTGCCCTTTCTCCAAAAGAAAAAAATTTTTTCCATGCTGTGTGAATGACACTCTTTTTTCCTTGGTGTTTACTCTGTCTTGTTAACACAGAAAATTTAAGTAAGGATAAAACATTTTTAAAACACGATTCTTTCACTCACTTTTTCATTTTCTATGGTTGCATAAAGGTAGACCTCAAAAGTGTCTTGTTCCACAGCACATAATTTGGCTTCCACCTGGGTGGTTGCTAAATAGCATAAATGAAAAACAATAAATACATCAGCTGATATTGGAACAATCCTATTCCACCTGTTAATCTTCACCAACCACTTAGGATCGCCCAGCATCACTGTATCTAATGGTTTCCCCCTGCTGGGTGAGCGAGTGGAGGCGAAGGCTCTCGTGGCGAGGAGTTGGTGGTTCTTGGCCCTCTTCCCAAGTCTCCTTGCCAGTCTGATACCTGAGTCCGTTCCACCCTGCGCACACCCTTCAAGTCAGAGCCCTCAGCCACTCAGACCCAAGAACCCAAACCGCAGCCCCAGGCCCGGGGACCCTCAGGCACCACGCTAAGTCCTTCGCAAACATGTTTCATGGCACACCTGTTCCTGTCACTTACAGGTGAGGGACCCGGCCCAGAGGAGGCTGCAGGGAAGCCGCGGGCAGGATGCAATCCCCGGCGCTCTGGCTCTTCCACACCTGTGTCTCCCAGTGGGCTCGCAAGGGCCCCGACTCCAAAGCCAGAGACCCTCCCGGCCTCCCATTTCCACTGGGTCCAGCATCTGGCTGTTCCTCTGCCCAGACAGGGGGCAGTGGAAAAGGGCCAGCACCCCAGGCATTTCATACTCACTTCTTGGAACACAGCGACTTGGCACCTGCCTGCCAGGGGTTTGGCCCAGGAGGCTGTACTTTACAGAGAGAACACACTGTACAGCTGCTCTGAGACAGACCACACACTTTAAATCGGCAATGGGGATCATTACACGATCAGTACCCAGGAAAAAAGTCTAGCTTTCCATCAACAGCCGGTTCAGGGAAATGCACGGACATCTATCTTGCAGTGCGCAGCTTCCATGTAGACGAAGGGTCCCTCACTCAAACAGCCCCTTCTAATTTCAACTCTCAATTGCTTATGTCCACCTCCACCCCCAAACTTTCAGGGGTGCAGAGTTGCTGTGACATGGGGCAGGAGGAGTCCCAGGTAACAGATGTGCCCCTGTGAGGAGGGGCACACAGCTGCACGTGGCCATCTCGAACCCCCTTGTCAATGGGAAGCACACCAGCTGGGGCGCCAGTTCAAAGCAGGTCGCGGTGGTGATTGCACCTGCCCTACCTTTTAGGATGTTCTGGAAGTACTGCACAGCTGCACTGTCCCACTTCTTGGCTGGTCTGGAACAGTAAACAGATGCAAGCTTACCAAATAACACTCTGAGGCTAAGACACCAACGTCACTTTGTTAAGCCACATGCTGGATGTTTCTGAGATTACGTGTTGAATGTGTGATGCCTGGCTCTGCTCTGGCGGTGAGGACCTCAGCTGCACGCTGCCACGGGCTCCTCTCCGCACTGCCGCCTGTAACCCAGTGCACACACTCTCTGAGAACGGGCCACGCCTGCCCCCCAGGGACCAGGGACCCACCTGTGTCCGCAGCCAGAACACGAGCTCCCGGGGCAGGGATGCTGCGCATGCGGTGTCCCGCCACACAGGCTGGCACAGAGCGAGGGCTCTGTGTGTGCCAGTTGGACCACCGCGCTAGAGTGGCCGGGGGAAAGCCACCAGCCAGGCTCTCATGGTGTTCCCACACCTCTCCTCTGTCTCCCACTTTCCTCTGATGATCTTGCCCTTCCCTGTGCTGTGGAAAGGAAATCCTAAGAGCCATAGACAGCGGAAGATGAGGAGGAACCAGTATTTTGAGGCATGGAACAAAAACAACTAAGTAAGGGTAGAGTGATACGTTGATGTTTCTCGGCTGGTTTGATTTTCCAAAGATGCCCTCATCATCCTGCTTAAGGATCAAAAGAAGTAACAAAGCACCCAACCCCACGCTGAGGCGAAGGTATTACTCTATTTCTACTAAAAAAGATATTGAGCACATTACTCCAAGAAAATCACAGTGTTCCTAAAAGAAGTAAAAAAAAAAAAAAATTAAGACAGTAATTTTAAAACCTTACTACACATACCAAAAATTACCTAGTAAGTTAAAAAAAAAAAAAACCTGTAGTAGATTCCTAATAAGAAAATGGGCCAAGAGAAAAATCAATCTAGGCCATTAACAGGTAAACCAGTCCTTCAGTCTGTGTCTATCTCTTACACACGTGAATAACCACAGAAGAGACACTCAACTTCACAAGTTAGAAAAATACAAAGGAAAATGATACCATTTTCATACAACAAACAAGCAAAACTTTAAAAAGCCTGATGATAGTCAGCGTTGCGTGGGAAAAGCAACCTTCTCTGTACCCTGGTGACATGAGGATACGCTGCTAGTCCTTCTGGAGGACCATGTGACAAAATCTATAAAAACCGTAATTCACGCATTGAGACAGACATCCTAGATGCGCTGCAAACACTGAGGGTGTGCCCAAGGCTGGCGAAGGTGGTCACACAGAGGGGGAGCTGGACGGGGGCAGACGGGCACCAGAGTCAGCCCTGGCAGGAAGGGAGACGGCTGCGCTGGGGGACAGGTGGGAGGCAGGGGTGCTGCTCGCAGGGGACCCGCTGGCCTCGAGTCTCTGAGGACAGAGGTGGCCTGGGCTGGCGCAGGGAGCCTGGCGGGGCACACTGGCGTCAGCAGGGACAAAGGGGTTCAGCACCTACTAGTACAGCTTCTGAGGCCAGCCCTGGGGGGATGCACTTGCAATCTCACGGGAACTACAGGTGCTGCGGGTGCGGGGAGTGGGAATGGAGGGTCTTCACACATCCCGTGAGAGCATCCACTGGAAAGGTGGCTTCCAAGTCCAGGGAACAAGATGCAACATCACCAGGGCATACAAGCTAAGTGGGTACTGTGCTGTGCCCTGGTTTTTCTTCCCATAATGCCATGGTCCCTGGTGGGGGTAGCAGTGGAAAGGTAGAGCTGCCCCAGGGCCTCAGGTAGCACTCAGGTCACGACAGTGGAGATCGCAGCCCTACCCCTGCCACCGTGCTGCCCAGTGCAGGGCCCCTGGTTAGTCCTGCACAATCCCTGGCAGTGTGGCCCAGACTAGGAAAACAGGGCAACGATGGGGGGGAGGTGTGGGCTGGTATGTGCACCCCCATATGCTTTATTTGGATTTATCCATATTCTTGCGGGGATGTGCAGCACAGGGTGGCCTGGAGATAGTCCAGCTGGCTCTCAAGAGAGGAATGGTTAAACACAGCCAGTGGCCAGTTATGTTCACCCCAGGAAGTCCAAGAGGAGAAAGCAGCACACGTACTAGCAAAGAGCTTCCGCACATTCTTGGGTTAAACGTGCAAATAAGGCAGTAGGTTCTAATTTTCATGAAAGGCTCCACACAAATTAACACAAATAAAGCACTGAACAAGGTCTGTAAGCTCAGAGCCTGAACAGGTCCCAAGAGGCCTGGTGGGAGGGGGTCGGGGACGGGATGGGGTAAGGGCTGGGGAAAAAGGCAATGGATTGTTTTTGGGTTTTTTTAATGCTCCATGATCCTAGTCCCAGGGTTTCACCTTACAGTTATTTTATTACTCTTTGTAAATTAAAAGAAGTTGCAGCCTGCTCCAAACCCCCTCAAGTGCAGCCTTGGGGGGGGGGGCTGCCCGGGGAGCTCCACGTGGCCAGGTGCCATAGACACACACCTGCCCAGAGGTCTCCTGAAGAACAAGGGGCCTCTGGAACGGCCTAGCGCTTCTCAAGGGGAGCAGGTTCCACATAAACAGCACACACTCAATTTCAGATGTTTCCTCTGATTCAGCACGTGTTACCAGGGGCACTTACACAATCTCGGCGCTATCTTCACAGAAGTCAATGTGTAACGTAACAGGCTTCGTGCAGTACAGCCTGAATTTTTTCGCTCGGTAGGGAAGCTGCATGAAAGTTTCTACTGCAACCCGGATGCTTAACAGCAAAACAGAAACAGTTCTATTATATTAAAGAAAACTCACGCAGAACACATCTCTTTCAAGTACACGCATGTGATCCACCTAAAACAGGCCCAAACCAATTCTTTCTGTTCCTCGTATAGCTGCCAGTAGCAGCAGGTGCTGGAGACGTTTGCCCAGGTGCATGCGTGTGTGGGGAGCTGATCCTCGGAGCAGGGAGGGAATAAAATCTTACTCTTCTTAATAGAACAGAACATAGTAACCAGTGCCTCCTTGGTGCTAAAGCTCCATGCTGTGGGGGCAGGGAGTATTAGGAAAGTCATGTCTAACAAGGCTCCTCAGACGAAGAAACACTAGGAAATAATGAGCAATCCTGTCAAGTCACTTCTACTTCAGATTTTAAACTTTCGATCTTTTTTTTTTTAATAATAAATTTATTTTTTATTGGTGTTCAATTTGTCAACATACAGAATAACACCCAGTGCTCATCCCATCAAGTGCCCCCCTCAGTGCCCGTCGCCCATTCACCCCCACCCCCGGCCCTCCTCCCCTTCCACCACCCCTAGTTCGTTTCCCAGAGTTAGGAGTCTTTATGTTCTGTCTCCCTTTCTGATATTTCCCACCCATTTCTTCTCCCTCCCCTTATATTCCCTTTCACTATTATTTATATTTCCCAAATGAATGAGAACACATAATGTCAATGTTACCCAGGGCAATTTACACGTTTAATGCAATCCCTATCAAAATACCATGGACTTTCTTCAGAGAGTTAGAACAAATTATTTTAAGATTTGTGTGGAATCAGAAAAGACCCCGAATAGCCAGGGGAATTTTAAAAAAGAAAACCATATCTGGGGGCATCACAATGCCAGATTTCAGGTTGTACTACAAAGCTGTGGTCATCAAGACAGTGTGGTCCTGGCATAAAAACAGACACATAGATCAGTGGAACAGAATAGAGAATCCAGAAGTGGATCCTGAACTTTATGGTCAACTAATATGCGATAAAGCAGGAAAGACTATCCACTGGAAGAAAGTCTCTTCAACAAATGGTGCTGGGAACAAGGGACATCCACATGCAGAAGAATGAAACTAGACCACTCTCTTGCACCAGACACAAAGATAAACTCAAAATGGATGAAAGATCTAAATGTGAGACAAGATTCCATCAAAATCCTAGAGGAGAACACAGGCAACACCCTTTTTGAACTTGGCCACAGTAACTTCTTGCAAGATACATCCATGAAGGCAAAAGAAACAAAAGCAAAAATGAACTATTGGGACTTTATCAAGATAAGAAGCTTTTGCACAGCAAAGGATACAGTCAACAAAACTCAAAGACAACCCACAGAATGGGAGAAGATCTTTGCAAATGACGTGTCAGATAAAGGACTAGTTTCCAAGATCTGTAAAGAACTTATTAAACTCAACAGCAAAGAAACAATCCAATCCTGAAATGGGCAAAAGACATGAAGAGAAATCTCACAGAGGAAGACATAGACGTGGCCAACACACACATGAGAAGATGCTCCACATCACTGGCCATCAGGGAAATACGAATCAAAACCACAATGAGATCCCACCTCACACCAGTGAGAATGGGGAAAATTCACAAGGCAGGAAACCACGAATGTTGGAGAGGATGCGGAGAAAAGGGAACCTTCCTGCACTGTTGGTGGGAATGGGAACTGGTGCAGCCACCCTGGAAAACTGTGTGGAGGTTCCTCAAAGAGTTAAAAAATAGACCTGCCCTACGACCCAGCAATTGCACTGCTGGGGATTTACCCCAAAGATACAGATGCAGTGAAACGCCGGGACACCTGCACCCCGATGTTTCTAGCAGCAATGGCCACAGTAGCCAAACTGGAAGGAGCCTCGGTGTCCATCGACAGATGATGGATAGAGAAGATGTGGTCTATGTATACAATGGAATATTCCTCAGCCATTAGGAATGACAAATACCCACCATTTGCTTCAACGTGGATGGAACTGGAGGGTATGATGCTGAGTGAAATGAGTCAATCGGAGAAGGACAAACATTGTATGTTCTCATTCATTTGGGGAATATAAACTTTCGATCTTAATACACAACCTGAATCAGTTTTTGTAAATGAGCGGCTGTTGGCTGTGTTTTTTGAGCATATGTTTTTATAATTAGTATTCACCAATTCTGCACAAAAGAGGGGCTGAGATTTGATAGATACGTTGCTCGGCACCTTTATTTCCTTTCTTCAGCCCGCGGACCACTTGGACACATCGTTTTGACAGAAGCAGTCCTGGATGCCCCGTACGGGCAGCCTCACGGCCTCGTCTCCCCGTTCAGAAAACGGTGGCCGTCCTACCTGCCCCTCGAGGCCTCCCTGCACACTAGTTAATCACGGGCTTCTCTTGCCTCAAACTCCAAATACTAAAAATCTTTCCAAACAAACACAACCTTTACTTTTTTAACAATTACGGTTATAAAAGCGCAGAATCACAAGCTAGAATAGGCCTCTACCTTTTTTTTCTTAAATATCTGCAAATTCCCGACGTCTGAGAAGCCTTTCTGCCATGAAATTCTTTACTCTTAATGCAACTCAGGTCTGTCTGGTATCGCTCTTTTGGAAGGAGGGGCCTCACGTTAACTATTAAATTGATAACCTCTTACGCTAGGATGGGAAAGTAGGAAAAAATTGACCACAAACACAAAGGCTGACTCGTGGCCAGTGTTTTGTGATCAACTGTTAAAGGGTGGTCCTGGAGCCGAGGAGGGCTCCTCCTGAACCGTCCCCCACCTTCTGGAGCTGCGGGTCATGCCCTCAGGAGTGCCCCAAGGGTGCTCCACTCCCCGCTACCCGAGGCTGCACCCACACACACCCCTCCTGGGGGGATGAGACGACTTTCCGCCTCCAGTGGCGTCTTCCCCGCAGCTGAGCCTCCGGCAAGACCCACTGCATCCCAGGAATGCACTGAGAGGGGAGCCCCGGTGGGGTGAGCACCTGGCCCTTCCAGGTAGGAAGGTGGAGGGAGGGCCCAGCTGGAGGGCCGAGTCCTCCCTGTGAGCACCTGCTCCCACACCAGCTGCACGGAGAGCCGCAATCTGCAAGCCTTCCCCATGGAAAACTAAAAACATTCCAGTTCCACGACCTCTATCCTCTCACTGTGTAAACGGACACTCTCCTTTAATACTGACTGTCGTCTCCGTAAAGGGCCTACGGCAAAAGCAGCCCGTACGTACTTTTTAGATTTCACCGGGATGTACTTGGCAAAATCCACGAGGAAACACTCCGCCAGGTAATGGTCTGCCGAAGACACGATCGACTTGATAACGGCCCTGCACCAGCACTTCAGCTCCTGACAATACACCACGCAGACCTACAACGAAGAACCCTCAGCGGTAAGACCTCGGGGTGCAGGGAGCACCAAGAGGCACCCCCAAACCATCTCAGCCCACACTGTGCCTCCGGGAAGAGGAAGGCGTGGCAGGAGTCCGGGCTGCCCATGCTGCCCACTGCTGGGCGGCGAATGGGGCACGGGGCCCCCGAGGCCCACCGGTGGCTCCCCCACTATGGTCGGTCTGACTCCTTAACTAAGGACAAGTTTTTGAAAGTAAAAGAAGGAAAACGTGTTGCTTTGCCCTCTTCAAGCAGAAAACACAGCTTAGAAACAATGGGACGCCTGGGTGGCTGGGCCGTTGAGCCTCTGCCTTCGGCTCAGGCCCTGATCCTGGAGACCCGGGATCGAGTCCCGCGTCGGGCTCCCTGCATAGAGCCTGCTTCTCCCTCTGCCTGTGTCTCTGCCTCTCTCTGTGTGTCTCTGATGAATAAATAAATAAAATCTTAAAAAGAAAAGAAAAAAAGAAACAATCGCCAAGCAGGTTGCCAGACCCCTGCGAACCCGTGCCCCAGGCTCGGACCCCCGAGTCCCACAGCAGGGCTGTTACTGCAGCCGGTGGGTCTGCTGTTTGCTGTCGCAGCTGAGCCCCAGCTCGGGGACGACGTGGCTGCCTGCTGCGTCCCAGGCCCTGCACCCAGTCTCCAGCAACTGCCGCTCCGCGACTCAAGAAATGAGCACCCGCCCGCGGCCCCGCTCCAGGGACACTGCCCTGCAGGAGGGACAGCCGCCTGGGTCCTGATGTCCCGGTGGACGGCCAGGCCACAGAGGACTCGACTGCGACCCCGGCAGGCAAGCCAGACGCTGCCCGCAGGCTCGTGAGGGGCCCCCGGGGAGAGAGCTGCGTCCGGCAGGAGGAGGTGAGCCGGCTGCGCTCCAGGACCGAAGCTGGACACGTGCAGCTGCCGTTTCGCAACAGGTGGGCTCCTGGGGGCCGCACAGAATCGCAAAGTCCAGCACTCGAGAGAAATCGTGCCAAAGGAGGGAGGGTGTCTCTGTTTAATGCTTAAGTCAAAGCAAACTGTAGGAATGGTGCAAACAGGTAATAAATAGTTCACGCAGCCAGCCAGCCTTGAACTGGGGGCTTATGGGGCTTCCACCAACCCAACGTGGGGTCATTTAAGTATCAAGAACAACGATTATAGTGCATGGATATATTAAAAGCCATGAGTTCAAGCATTACTTTAAAAATGAAGAGGAAGAGGGACGCCTGGGTGGCTCAGCGGTTGAGCATCTGCCTTTGCCTCAGGGCGTGATCCTGGGGTCCTGGGATCGAGTCTTGCATCAAGCTCCCCACAGGGAGCCTGCTTCTCCCTCTGCCTGTGTCTCTGCCTCTCTCTCTCTCTCATGAATAAACAAAATATTTATTAAAAAATGAAGAGGAAGAGAGAAAAACAACACAGACCCCTGGACAACCGTGTAGACAGCTGGGCACGAACCTCTATGTCAGTAAGGGAAACACTCAAGCAATGCTTCTACCTTTCCAGTATGAACCATACTGCACCAGCGAAGCCTCCTTTTTGCTGCTCATGACTTTGGCCAACAAGTTAATGGTATGGAAAAGAATAAGAAATGTTATTAATGATGATTTTCTTAAAAGGGGGACCGGATTCAAGTAATTTCTCATTTTTCTCATAACTTAAAAATTATAAACCTCTTTCCAGTAGAAAAACTCAAACTCTTCTGAAAAGTGACTATGGGCAGAGAGAATCAGACAATGGGCCCGGGAGCAAAGGTTGCAAGAAAGTAAGAAAGGGTGATGATGCGAGAAGGAAAATAAACAAGCATGAGTTGGCCAAAGTCTCAGGCAGCACAAGGGAGGTACTGGCCCTAGCCTGAAAACCCTCAAGCCCTCTTGGCTGAGGCCCCCACACCTGTGATAGCTCTAGAATAACCCTCTGGTTCCCAGCCCGGATGCTTGAACTTGGAGGACACTCCATCTCCTGCTGCCCCACATGAATCTTGTATAACCTCTGCTTCCCAAAACCAGCCTGAACCTCGCACAAGGCAATGATTATAGATAATTAAAATACTATACAAGCTTTTATTGCCAAAAGAGTGTGCATTTTAAGTAGTGGTGAAAGACACAGTGCTTAAAGTACATTCAGATACATACCTGCCCTTCTTCCAACATTAATGGTTTTATTTCTATATCTTGGCACATGCTATTATAGAAGTCATTCATGGCACTATTCAGTTTTTGATAATCGACTTCATGATCTAAAAAGGGACTACATCCTTTTATAATAACCCAGAAGCATCCTGGATCTTCAATCTGTAAAATTTTTAAAAGACAAAACAATGCATGGTTTAAAAGCAGAACCATAAAATAATAAACCTTAGAGGCATGGATAACTGTTACTAACTTAAGTGATTTAACAAATTCTAGATGAGTACCTCTGTCCTAAATAGACCAAAGGTAAAAGATAAAATACCTCTGATATAGACCAAATCATCACACTGTACACCTTAAACTCGTAAGTTTTATGCCAATTACATTTCAATTAAGCTGGATAAAAGGTAAAAGATGCAAAGATAAAATTCTAAAACTTGTAAAAAAATAAAAAAAAAATACATAACCAACAACATGTCAGTAAATTTTAATTATGTGCTGTGACTTAAAAAGCAGACCTCAATGCCCTCCATCTTTTGTATTTTTTAAATATCCGTAACAGGGTGCCTAGGTGGCTCAGGGGGTTAAGCATCTGCCTTCAGCTCAGGTCATGATCCTGGGGTCCTGGGATCGAGTCCTGCTCATCAGGGAACCTGCTTCTCTCCCTCTGCCTCCCACTGCCCGTTTGTGCTCTTTTGCAAATTAATTAAATATTCATAACAAAATACAAAAGCAAGGTTCCATTTTTGCAATATGCTATGTCTTTTGTAAGAAAGAGAAGGAAATATGAATACACATATATTCTGCTCATATTAAAAAAAATGACGGCAGATAAACCAAAACAAACACAAGTCATTGCCAACAGGAAGCCAGGAATAGAAGGGACGAGGATGAAAGACTTCTTTGAATGCACCTCGTAGATCAGTGTCATTAGAAACCAAGATTTTCATTGTTAGAAGATACAGATGTAAAATAAAAAGTTAAATTTGACTTGAAAGCATCAATAGGAATTCGTGACTTTTCAAGTGTATTTATTTCCTAAGTCTGCCTATTGAAAGGGCCTAAAAGCAATGACATCCCAAGACTTGGGATCCTAGGTACCTGGTGGCAGGAATACAGGTGTTCACTTTAGTATTCTATTTTTCTAAATATTGGAGTATTTTTTTAATAATAAATAGCTGGAAAAAAAGGAATAGTGGGCCATGCTGATTCCAGGTCACAGAGTCCTTTTCCTCTGCATGGACTCACCCACCTGCAAGTAACTATGATAAACAGAGGAAAAAATACAAAACAACTATGAAGGCACTAAAGAGAACCGCAGGGACTGGACGCTTTGCCAGGAGGATACTCCTCCCGGTAGAGGAGGAAGGGCTGTAACTCCACCAGAAAGCCACAGTGTGTGTGACTTGAGGAACCAGAGAAGGGAGTCTGGGGGCTACAAAAGCAGCTTTAAGTTTAGGGGAGAAGTTCTGAAAGAGCCGCAATGGGGAGAGCCAAGTCCCTGGCAAGCCTGCATGGCACAGGGGAGGCCCCAGCAGCCTGGGGCAAAGTAATCACCAGGAGGTGGACAGAAACACTACAGAGTGTTAGTGCTGCCCATGAGAAGTGCCACCTCTCTCCCAGCACGTCCCGTCCCCACCCCTCTGTACCCTGGCCCCTCTAAGATGCCTGCGTGGGGAGGCTCACAGCTGCCGGGAGCTGCCCGTCCTGGCCAGCTCCTGACCGACCCTCAGCCTCCCTTCCTGTGAGCACCTCCTCACAAGGGCTTACAGGTGCCAATCCTCCCCGTCCCTTTGAGTCAGGTGTGCATCTCCCAGTACCCAGGAGTAAGTCTCAAGGACCTGCCAGCCTTGGCTGGGACCTGTAACCACCAGGGAGGCAGGGGCACAGGCCTCCTTCCTTGGCTAGTAGAGCCCCTCCTTTCCTCTTCCTCGGTCTCCCCCCAAAATGCTCAGCCACCTCTGTCCTGCCCCAGGTCCCGCCCCTACTGCCTGCAGCTAAGCCTTTCACTGGTGTCTGCCTTTGTTGGTCTCTGGCACCATCACAGGGAAAGAGTGTGCAGCAGGAGTCCTGCCAAGTTAAGGAGGCTCAGCCAGCATCGAGGGCTCTCCGCAGAAACCCGACGTGCCAAGCCTGAGAATTCAAGACCACGCTGCTGGGCAAAGAAAATGTGCTCTACCCCCAAGGGCAAAAGCCAAGGGGGGCTTGAAGAGTATGAACCGGGCCTCCTGGAGGGTGGTCAGAGCGAGTGACTTAAGTATAAGTCAACACTCTTGACCATACCTGCAACATCCAGAGTGGCAGTTACTAGACACATAAAGAAATGAAAATGGGATATGTGGCCAACGACCAAAGCAGCCAGTACAAGGGAACCCCAGGCTGCCCAGAAGTTGACATGAACAGGCAAGGACTTCAGAGCAACTGTTAGAAATACACTGGAACAATTTAAGAATAAGACAGTTATAGTGAGTGAGTTCATTACTTAAGAGGAGAATTTAAAAAAAAAAAACTTTTGAAAATTCCAGAACTACAAAAGTAAAACATACAAAACAAAATTTTACTAGTGGCGTGCTCACTACTCCTATTCAACATCGTACTGGAGGCCCTAGTGGGTATCACAAGATAAGGAAAAGGTCAGCAAGACTAGAAATGAAGAAAGAAAAGTGTCTCTATCCACAGTTATCTCAATGGAAAACCCTAAGGAATCTATAAAAAATATATTAGAACTAGTAAGCAGCTCTAACAAGGTTCCCGGGTACAAAGTCATATATTCAACTGCACATCTATATTTAGCAATGAAAATTGGAAATTTAGGGATCCCTGGGTGGCGCAGCGGTTTGGCGCCTGCCTCTGGCCCAGGGCGCGATCCTGGAGACCCGGGATCGAATCCCACGTCGGGCTCCCGGTGCATGGAGCCTGCTTCTCCCTCTGCCTGTGTCTCTGCCTCTCTCTCTCTCTCTCTCTCTCTCTGTGACTATCATAAATAAGTAAAAGAAAAGAAAAGAAAAGAAAAGAAAAGAAAAGAAAATTGGAAATTTAAATTTAAAAAATAGTACCATTTTCAACAGCACTAAAAAAACAGGCTTACTCAGGACTGAATCCAACAAAACATATGCAAGATTTGTGTGTGTTCACAGGTACACAAACTGATCAAATAGATCAAGGAAGACCTTTATGCCAATATACTGTGTTCATGGATTGTTGAGATGTTAATTTTCCCCACAATGATCTACAAATGCAACTCAATTCCAGCAGGAATTAAGAAATCAATGAACTCACTGTGAAATTCTCTTTGGAAAGGCAAGGAACTAGAATGGCTCAAATAATTCTGAAAAAGAACAACACAGTTGGAAGACTGAACAGTGTGATACTGGAGAAAGCACAGACACATAATCCAACAGCACAGAAACAGACCCACACATACATCGTCAACTGATTCTCAATAAAGGCACAAAAGCAATTCGGTGGAGAAAGGGTAGTTTTTTTAACAAATGGTACTGGAACAATTAGTTATCCATATGCACAAAAATGAGCTTTGATCCATTCTTCGCACCAGCTACAAAAATTAACTCAAATGGGGGCTCCAGGGTGGCTCAGTCAATTAAGTGTCTGCCTTTGGTTCAGGTCATGATCCTGGGTACTGGGATGGAGCCCCGTGTCAGGCTCCCTGCTCAGCCAGGAGTCTGCTTCTCCTTCTCCTTGTGCCGCTCCCCTCTGCTCATGCTCTGTCTCTCAAATAAATAAAATCTTAAAAAAAAAAATAACTCAGATGGATCCTATATCTAAATGTAAAACACAAAACCATAAAATTTCTATAAGAATATATGGGGGAAATCTTTGAGACTGTGGGTTAAGACTTTAGCTATAACACCAAAAGTATAATTTGTAGAAGCAAAAATTGATAAATTGGACTTACTCCGAATTCAAAACTTCTGCTCAACGGAAAGCACATTGTCAAGAGAAAGAAAAGTCACAAACTGGAAGAAAATATTTGCGATCACATCCAACAAAGAGCTTCACCCACAGTACATAAACTCTAAATACTCAACAAGAAAATGACCCAGTTAGAGAACCAGACAGATGCAAATGGACACTTGACCTGAAAAGATGGAAGAATGGCAAACAAGTGTTGTGCCCAAGATTGCGAATCCGAGAAACCACCGAGGAGCCAACACTGATGCAAATACACGAGGGTTTATTTACAAGCTCGGGCTTGGGTCCAAGGGCACCCGACACAGCGGAGCAGGGACTTGGACCCCGAGACTAAGAGGCGTAGCAGCTTTATCGGGGCCAGTGGCCCATGGATACGCAGAAAGCTGCACAGTCATGTCGGTCCACACGCAGGTGGCCGACTGAATTACACCTTACCCTATAGGATCCACTTGAGCTGGCCTATTACTTTGGTCAGAATCGGCCCGCAGTTTTGGGGGGCACAAAGCAGGGTTACATTGTTATGAGCCGATTTCCGATTAGGGTGTGCCCAGAGGCTCGCCTAGGGTGGGGCAGCGCCTTAAGCAATAAGCAGGTCATGTGGGGGTCATAGGGGAGGTGGCCGGGGTAGCACAAAATGGAATCAGTCCTGCTCTGCTTGCCCAGGGGTAGGGGATTTTTGTTAAATTTCCTGGGTCCCACACAAACACCTAGAAAAATGATCAACATATCATTTCCCATTAGAAAATGCACATTCAGGGTGGCCTGGATGGCTCAGCAGTTTAGCGCCGCCTTCAGCCCAGGGTGTGATCCTGGAGTCCTGGGATCGAGTCCCACATCAGGCTCCCTGTGTGGGCCTGCTTCTCCCTCTGCCTGTGTCTCTGCCTCTCTCTCTCTCTGTGTGTCTCATTAATAAGTAAATAAAATATTTTTTTTAAAAAAAGAAAGAAAATGCCATTCAAACCACAGCGAGAGACCACCATACAGTAAACTAAACATCACCAGAATGGCTGAAATCTATAAAACTGACCATCTCATGTGCTGGTGAGAATGCAGAGCCACTAGAGCTTTTTTTTTTTTTAAGATTTTTTTTCATTTTTTTTTTTATTGAAGTTCAATTTGCCAAAGTAGAGTATAACACCCAGTTATACTCTACACCCCACCAAGTGCCCTCCTCAGTGCCCGTCACCCAGTTACCCGTCACCCAGTTACCCCATTTTTTTGGTAAGATTTTAAGTAATTTCTACACCCAGCATGGGGCTCAAACTCACAACCTCAAGATCAAGAATGCAGGGACTGAGCCAGCCAGGCGCCCTGCAGCTGGAGCTCTCCCACACCGTGGATGGGAACGCATAATGGTACAGTTCCTGTACACAATTTTCTCATGAACTTATTAGACAGCTAACACAGAAGCTACTGTTTATCCTTGAGGCTGACCTTATGTTCACACAAAAACCTGTATGAACAAGTTGTAGGAGCTTTATTTATAATCTCAAACATAAACTCAACTCACAAGGCCTGTGGCTGGTGACTTTACAAATTGCTGCACATTCACACAGTGGACAAGTACCCAGGGGTAAAAAGGAGGACATTATGATTCATGCAACTGTTCAGGCAGGTCTTAAACGTAAATGCTCAGAGTAGCCAGATTCCAAGGCTACCTCTCTCTTTTTTTTTTTTTTAATTTATTTATTCACGAGAGAAACAGAGAGATAGAAACATAGGTAGAGGAGGAAGCAGGCTCCCTGCAGGGAGCCCGATGTGGGACTCGATCCCAGGACTCCAGGATCACACCCCAAGCCAAAGGCAGATGCTCAACCATTGAGCCACCCAGGCGTCTCCCAAGGCTACCTCCTACTCCATGATTCCACCTGCACGTTTCCTTTTTTACAACATCCTGGAAAAGGCAAAACTAATAGGGTAAAGACCAATGGTTGCACAGGACGTAGAGTGGGGCAAAGAAAGGGCCATGAAGGAACAAGAGGTCACGGAGGGGTGATGGAACTGCTCTCTGCTTGGACTGTGGTGGTGGTTACAGGACTGTACGCATCTTTCAAAATGTCACAGAATTCTACATGAAAAAGAATAAATTTTACCATATGTAAATCAAACCTCAATTTAAAAACTAGTTTATGAGTTTAAAAAAAAGAAGGGTCCCTGGAGGGGGGACTCAGTCAGTTAAGCATCAGACTCTTGGTTTCGGCTCAGGTCATGATGTCAGGGTGGTGAGATCGAGTCCCACCACAGGCTCTGCTCTCAGAGTGGGGAGTCTGCTTGAGATGCTCTACCTCTGCCCCTCTCCCCACTCACCAGTGCACCTGCTCTCTCTAAAATAAATACAATCTTAAAAAGAAAAAAAGATGTGAAGCAAACATGGCAAAATGTCAAAAGATTGGACAAGGCTAAGTGGCAGATGTCCAGGTGTTTGTGATTGTATCTTTTATACTTCTTTGTATGTCCAGAATAATTCCTAATAAAAAGCTACATTTTAAATTATTTTTAATCACAAGGAATGATTTTTTAAAGGGCTGCTTGTCCTCTGATGGGATATCACCCATGCAGTATTTTTACTAAAAATGCCTGACCTAAACATAAACATGAAGAAACAGACAAATCCGAAGTGAGTGATATTTTGCTAGGCGACTTCCCTTGTCCTTCATAAATTTCAGTGACACAAAAAAGCCAGGGAACTGACCTAAATTAAAGGAGACCAAGAGGCCATGACAACTAAACACAACGTGCAATTTTTTACTGGATCCTGGAGCAGAGAAAACAAACTCTAGAATACATTATTGGGACAACTGGAGAAATTTGAACATAAACTATGTGTCATGGTATCGGATCAATGTTAAATTTCTCAAGTGGGATAATTACAGAATGATGATGTTAGGTCTTTTTTCTCAGGAAATACATGTGTAAGGACCTAGTGTTCTCAATTAATTCTCAAGTGGTTCAGCAAAAAAGCAAATAATTCTCTATATATTTATAAAGAAATATGTAAACCAACAAATTGTTAATAATTAGGATATAGAACATACGGTTCTTCTCAATATGGTTTTTGTAACTTGTTTTTATATTTGAAAATCTTCAAAATATCAAGTTGGAGAAAAATGCTTAAACAAATTTTTAAGGCATCACCGATCCTTTGAAGTTTCAGAATTTATCTTTTTTCTTTTCTTTAAAAAAACTCTGCCTGTAAAGCCTCAGAACTGTAGGCCGGGTTCAGTTTTACCAGCTAGGGGAACACGTGCTTTCCTGGGAGGGGTGGGCTCACTAGGGTACGGTGCCACCCCAGCTCTGACACTGGCTGCTTCCAGCCAAGTCTAGAAAGCAACACTGCCCACATTGTAAACACCAGCCTTACACATTTTTCTCCCTTGCGTGTCTGTTGTATTTCCATTAGAAAAATATCATCTATGTAAAATTTTGGTCCACTTTCTTCTCCTTTACCCCTAACATCCAAACTCAAAATACTTATATTTTATTCAAGCAAAAGCAGAATCATTTATCTGGCAAGAGAACTAGATATTCCACATCGTTAATAGGGTTTAATTGAATTAGACGTGTTCTTTATTATTTCTCAGGAATGACTGATCTACCTTTTCTATGTTGTTTCCTACATTATTTGTTATTTCCTTTTACTTTCACTTCCGAGTAATTATGTGGTGAGCGTCTCATTCCCCATATTCGGTAATATGTGTGTCCAAGTGTGATTTATAACATCATCTAATTTTTGATTTCTGTTCAATTCCCCTTAGCGTATGGTATTTCCATAATAACTCCACATATTTTAGTCGAACACACTTGCCAAGGTAGATTGTAAAAATTAAGATGTTAAAAAAAAAATTAAGATGTTAATTTTAAAATGCCGTGACAATTCCAAACCAAACAGTAAGCCTTGGCCCACTTATAGTCATATTGACAGGAGAGGTCCTTGGACTTTCAATCTCAACGCGGCCTCCTTTGGTAGGAAAACCCACTCCTGAGATGCTGTTTGTGGATTCCATGGACAGCACTGAAATCGTTCATGTGAGTCAGAGAACAGCTGTTTTACCACAGCCTGCAGCTTTCAGAATTTCACCCGTGTCACCCGTGTTTGCTTAGCTCCTGCCACCCCTCCTGGCACAAGCTGTCCACTTGAAGGGTCTGCGCGTTGCTGTCCAGAAAGGTGGTTGGCTGGAACACAGCTTGACTGTTAGACCAAAGGCCCTGGGGCTTTTCCAGTCCGATCACCTTTCTTATCCAAGATGCCATGGCTAATCCTTTTCTCCTGCAGCCCTGCTGGGAGAACAAGCCCACGTACACCATTCCCCCCCCCCCCCCCGCGTTTCACTGCACTCCTGACCGTGGCACGTTGCCTGCACTGCTTTAATACATATTTTTAATCAACACCTTTTTCTTCACTAGACTCACCCTAACAGCCTTGCAATGCTAGTTATGTCTTTATGTTTTTATTTCTAAAATCTCTTACAACAAATATTAACTGTTAACTTTTAAAAATTTTAAAATAATTTCTAATGATGTGAACTACTCCCATATTGCACAGAAACTCTGCTGAGGGTGAACAGGTAAGAACTGGAGGTGTGGACAGACCAGAGCTGACAGGATACAGGTAGAGAAAAGGATCCAAGACAGGGGTTGCTTCCCCAGTCTGAGGCAGGGAGAAAGCAATACCCGCCCCCTTGCCAAAAATTCTGTCCCAGGGGATTTTGCATGTAGTAGGATCCACAACCCTAGAAGAGCCCTGTCTTTCCAAAGGAGAAACTGGAGATGCCTATTTAGGACTGGCGATGGAGAGGGGCCTGCTAATTGGATCTGAAACCCCTAAAAGTCTTGGAATGAATCCTCTTTGATAATCAGATGCTTCAAATGTTCGTGATCTCTCCTCATAGAAATCACCTACCTAAGCCCTAAAACAAGAGAGGGAAAGTTGATGGTTTTTCAAAATCCCATCATTTGCTACGTTCCTCTCCTCTGCCCAAAGAAGCATGATTTAAAAAAAAAAAAAAAAAGGTTTGGATTTCCTTTTCCAAGGGACTGAAAGCCAGCCCTTTTCTCTGGTATCTAAACTCCTCCCTCCAAGTCACCTTGTGAACACAGTATGCCTCAGTCTCCCCATCTCACCTGAGATGCAGGTAAGTCTACACCATCTTACCGGAGACACGAAACTGCGGCTGAAACTGCAGCTGCGGGCAGGTCCCACCCCCCCTCCCCCCCCCCGCCGGGACCGAGCATCACCGGAGCCCCGGGGGCCCGAGCATCACCGGAGCGGGGGCGGGGGGTACCGAGCATCACCGGAGCCCCGGGGGCCCGAGCATCACCGGAGCGGGGGCGGGGGGTACCGAGCATCACCGGAGCCCCGGGGGCCCGAGCATCACCGGAGCGGGGGGGGGGGGGGGGTACCGAGCATCACCGGAGCCCCGGGGGGCCCGAGCATTACCGGAGCGGGGGGGGGGGGGGGGTACCGAGCATCACCGGAGCCGGGGCGCACGCGCGGGGAGGGGCCCCCAGAGGCCGGGGGCGGCGCGGGCGGGGTTCCCGGGGCGGCCGGGCCGGGCGCGCGTGGAGCGGTGGTTGCCCCGCGGCCGAGGTGCGCGCGGGAGAGGAGCCGTCGGGCGGCCCCCAAGTCCCGGGCCGGGGAGCGGGGGAGCACCGAGGAGTTTCGGGGCCGGGGGCCACGAGTGCCTTTGCACCCCGTGTCCCTGGCCATACGCGGGCGCCCCGGGGCGGAAGGGCGCGTGGAGGATGCGCAGGCGGGGGCCCGGGGCGCACGCGGCAGCCCACCCGCGAGCCGGGAGCCGGGAGCCGGGAGCCCGGAGCCCGGGGCGGCCCCTGCGCGGGGCCGGGGCGGCGCGGGGCGGGGCGCTCGCTCACCTTCAGCACCAGCACCTCGAGCATCTTCCCGCGCCCCTGCCGGGCCTCCGGGCCGCCGCTCCCTCGCAAGGCGGTGCCGGCCGATCCCGCCGTCGGGGCCCCGCAGGCCCGCCCGTCCGCGCCCTGGGGCTCGGCCACCGCGCACGCCTCGAGCCTTCCAGAAGGCCCGCCCGCCAACGGCCCGGGCAACCGCCGGCCTCCCTGCGCAGGGGGCGGCGGGGCGGGGCCCGGGTCACGTGGCCGCCCCGACCCCAGCGGGCTCCCCCCGCCCCCCTCCCCGACCCACCTGGAGGCCTCAGGGGTCAGGAAGCCGCGCGCAGGCCGCCAATGCAGAGCTGGGGACACCCCCCTCCCCGCACCCCCACCCCCTCCACCTCCACCTCCTGCTTCGGTCCCAGATTTCCTCCCACCTGGCCCTTAGGTGGCAGGGCTCCCCCAGACTGTCGCTGGCCACTCCGGTCACCAAACCGCAGCCCCCCTGGACGGGGGCTCCAACCCGCGCGTGTTGATGTTGTTGGGGCGCCCAGGAGTTCTCTAAATTTGGAACATCTGGACGCCTCAGTTTTTCTCACCTAAAAAAAAAAAAATGAGACGATTAGATGGGGTCACTCTATGTGAAATAAAGGGCACCCAAGAAGCACTCAGGGAGGGGAGGCTGTCATTACTATCTCAGGAATCTCTCTCTGACACTTGAACAAGCCAACAAATAAGAGAAATGAAGAGTCCTTAAAAATCAAAGGAAGCACAGCTAGAATAAGATCATTAAAAGTCAGGCTTACGTGGTTTTATAGGTGAATTCCTCAATATCTTGATTGTGGGAAAAAAAAAAAAAAAGTAAGCCCATGTCCAAAGGTATTAATTTGCTAGTCAGGGGAACCAACGAGATGGCAAAAAAATGACACCAGTTTTAAGAGAGTACGACGCTTGTGGGGCGTAGGTTTTTGGGAAACGATGCTCACAAAAGCGTCCAGCCCTAAAAGTCTGTTATAGATTTCACAAGGTCAGGTGACATCATTGGCGTCAGGTCTCAGGCAGGAGAGTTGGAGAGAAGTGTGTGGACTTCCAGTCCTGAGGGAGACACAGCTGCCAAGCATGCGTACACCTGTGGCTGACCTGGGCTAACCAGCTTCTCCCCCAGTGGAGGCACCTGGCAGGACCAACTCACCTGAAAGAGATGCGAAAGGACCAGATCTTATTTAAACAGGAGGTGCCAGGAGTTCCCAAGCCCCATAGAGGGTGCGGAGTACAGCTATCTCCCAGGTTAGTTGGGGTCAACACGTTTTTTTCTTTTGACTAGAACCCATGCTACAATGTGACGTTTCCCAAACTTTTTCACAACACAACCCAAGGAAAATGGAAGTGTCTCTCCATCATGCTGGGGTGAAGAGTCAGAACTGCTGCAGCGGGAGCTCCCTGCCCTTTGAGGCTGAAGGGGATCAGTATCTGTACCTGTAACCTGTTTCCCCAACACACCCACCCACTAGCTAGTAGGGAGCCTTGTTTTGGACATCACTCCAAAATAAAAAAGTCATGGGTATGTGATGTACAGCATGGTGATTAATAGTTAATAATATTGTATTATGTATTTGAAAATTGTTAAGAGTAGATCTTAAAAGGTCTCATCAACAGAAATCAATTTTTTTGTGGCTATGTATGGGGACAGAGGTCAGCTAGACTTATTGTAGTGATCATTTCAAGATATATACAGATATCGAATCATTGTGTCGTACACCTAAAAGTGATGCAATATATTGATTATACCTCAATAATGAATTAAAAAAAATACTCCACAAGGGTGTCTGGCTGGCTTAGTCGGCAAAGCCTGTGATCCTTGATCTCAGGGTTGGGGGTTCCAGCCCCACATTGTGTGTACAGATGGCTTAAAAATAAAATCTTTTAGAAAACTGCTTCGTGATATAAGATGAAAAGATTATTCCCAGTGCATTTTCATAAGGACTTAACCTGCATAAGTCCCAATATTAAAACCGGAGAAAGATAACACAAAGAGTTATAGACTAATTTCACATGTCAACATAGGTGCTGAAATCTCAAATAAAAAGCCACCAAGTTAAAAATAATTAATTAATTAATTAATTAAAAAAAAAAAAGAAAAGCCACCAAGTAAAACCCAGGATTAAAAAAAAAAATTAAGCCGTGGCCAAATAGGCTATAAGGCTTATAGGGGTGCATTTAATACTGGTCAGCAACAAATATGGCTCGGTATACCCTGTTATATAGTGTGACACATACATAGAAGCCTGGTTTTGTGGACCATCTTCTCTTTTTCTTCCTGAAAATCTGTGCATTCTTTATCTTTGAAATTCAAAATACCATCCAGCTATTGGACCATTTTTGTTAATTCTCCTTTGACAGCAACAGGATCTTTTTATCTGAAGATTAACATTTTTCTTCAGCTCCAGGAAACTTTATTCTCTTCTCTAAACAATGTTTATCTTCTCTTTGTCCTAGAATTTTCTTTTATAGATATAAATGATCCACATGTTGGATGCTCATCCTCACCTGTTTTCCTGGGGCAGTAGTAACAGAGAGACTCCAGAACAAAAATAGTTCAGAGATCCAGGTTTGTTTCAAGGCGACAGTATGTGCAAAGATCCCGAGGTGGGAAAGGACTTTGAGTAATCAAGGAACAGAAAGAAGACCCTTCTGATGGGAGTGTAGGAGAAGAGTGTATGAGGTCAGAGAAAAAAGCCACTGACGGGTTTTAATGAAGGCAGTGACAGGACATGGCTCACATTTTTATACCGAGAGCACTTTTCCAGTTCAATAGGAGAGAACACGTCATGAGCTTGAGAATGGGGATGGAGAGACTAGTTCTTACATTTGTTACAGGGCTGCTCGAGTTGGCAAGGTGAGCTATAGCTGAGGCGATGGCAGTGCAGAGGACAAGATGGGATAGTCCAGGTAACTGTGGGCAACAGAATCAACGGGACTTGCTGGTCACCTGGGTGTACAAATCAAGGAAAAGGAGGAATCAAGAATGACTAATATTTTTTAGCTTAAATCACTGGTAGATTTCTAATATAGGGGAGACTGTGCTTAAAAGGGACAATTATAAGTTAGGAAACAAGCTTAACTGTTTTACCAAAGAGACCCCAAAATATAGTGGCTTATATATATTTGATTATAGGATTTATGGGGCTCCCTGGGTGGCTCAGCGGTTAGGCGTCTGCCTTTGGCTCAGGGTGTGACCCTGGGGTCCCAGGATCAAGACCTGCATGGGGGTCCCTGCATGGAGCCTGCTTCACCCTCTGCCTGGGTCTCGGCCTCTCTCTTTGGGTCTCCCATGAATAAATAAATACAATCTTAAAGATTATATGATTTTATTTATTTATTCATGAGAGACCCAGATAGAGAGAGAGGTACAGGCACAGGCAGAGGGAGAAGCAGGCTCGATGCAGGGAGCCCGACGCGGGACTCGATCCCGGGTCTCCAGGATCAGGCCCTGAGCCAAAGGCAGACGCCTAACTGCAGAGTCACCCAGGTGCCCCAAGTGGCTTATATTTTCTTTCACGGAACAAGCAAGAGGTGAGCAGTCCAAGTCTGGCAGGCAGTCCCGTCCTAACATCTGGCTTTGGTCTCTGGGTCCCAGGGAGCTGCTCCAGTTGTCAGAATTTTCAGCCAGTGAGAAGGAAAAAGAGAAAGTGGAGGGCAAGCAGTTCCCTTTATAAAGGATGTGACCTGGAAGTTGCTTCCATCAGCCAAGGATACAAGAGGGTCTGGGAACAGGTACTGAGGGGGTACTAGATTGGTTACAAGTTAGGAGAGAACGAGTAGCTGAAGAGAAGCAAGGAGGAGCGGAAAATGGCCAAATGTTGCGGAGAGGTTCAAAGCTAAATAGAGGTTTGAGAAGGGACGGTCAGGAACAACGTATGCCCAGATAGGAGTTATCCCACAGGAGAGAAGTCTCCTTACACTTGAGCCCTTTGTGTCTCCCTACTATTGTTCATTTTTAGGAACAAACAGCTGGGAGGACGAGACATGTTAAGCTGGAATGCTGATGCCTGCCCAGTTATGGATTCTCATGGAAGTCATTCAAAGGAATCAGCAAAAGAAGGTAATGGAAATGCATATGGACTTCATATTTATTCCTGAGTTTGTGACTTCAGTTGCAGAAGGCTGTTTAGTATTGTAGAAAAGTTTTCCTGGCTGCGTCCTGGATGAGATGGCATGGAGCAGGGATGCCAGTGGGGGCAGGAAGGGGTCTAGAAGGAGTAGGGACACGTGATCAGCTTCCTCCTTCTGCATCTGAGGCCTACGTGCCTCACATACAGGAGGTATTGGTACCGGAAGAGCATACGGTAAATGCCACAAACACTCACCAGCTAGGCTCTAAAACAACACTCCATCAGCTCATGATGACGGCCCTGTTATTTTGTGTTGGGGCATTTTTTTTAAGATTTTTTAAAAAATATTTTATTTATTTATTCATGAGAGAGAGAGGCAGAGACACAGGCAGAGGGAGAAGCAGGCTCCATGCAGGGAGCCCGACGTAGGACTCGATCCCGGGACTCCAGGATCACGCCCTGGGCCAAAGTCAGGCACTGAACCGCTGAGCCACCCAGGGATCCCCAATGTGTTGGGGCATTTGGATATCACGACAGGTAGGCAGTTACGTGAGTCTCTCAAAGAATTCTTGGAAGGAGGCAAAGTTCCATTCAGATGAAAAAGACAACAAAAACACATCTTTACGAACAAAACGAAGTCACATTACTTTGTCACATCTCCTAAGATCACCCCGAGCTGTGTAACTCCAGCAGAAAGGGTGCAGGACTAGGAGAGTTGGGAGTCTTGTGAGCCTCTCCCAGCCACGTGAGCGAGCCTGAACACCCTCCTGCCGACAGGAAGGGTCCTCACAGCCTGCGCTGGCCTCATGGCCTCGTGTGGGAATGTCTTTCCCTGTTTCAGACTCAACGTCATCCTCCTTTGCTCTGTGTAAGCACGTGCATCATAGGACACGTGGCCGATCCCACTACTGTATCCGCCCACTGTCGGGAGGAGACAAGAGGGGTGTTTGCAGGTCAACTGCCCAGTGTCGCCTGCAGGGAGGACTGGCCGTGGAGGACTGGCATGCGCTGCGGTAGCTGACTCTGCTCTGCCTCTTCTCGGTGAATACAGCGTCATTCCACCCAGTGCTTGGCTGTGCTGTGGTTTCCTTGGTGGCTCTGACACCAAGACGCAGGGGGTAGAATTGTTAACATGTCTGCTTTGGGCAATAGGTAAAGCAGATGTCACTTGCTTGACAAAAGATCTCGTGGCTATGGCACTAGCCGCTGGGCTAATCTGTTTCTCGGTTTCCTACCTGGCAAGTATTGGTGTTCAGTGTCTTCTCTTCCAGCTGTAACATTCTATTTTCTGTGAGAATGAAATAATATTATGCCCAAGGCCGGACATCAGTGAGGAGAACTTTTTATTTTTTTAAAGATTTTATTTATTTATTCATGAGAGACACAGAGAGAGCAGAGACACAGGCAGAGGGAGAAGCAGGCTCCATGCAGGGACTCGATCTCGGGTCTCCAGGATCAGGCCCTGAGCCGAAGGTGGTGCTAAACCGCTGAGCTACCGGGGCTGCCCCAGTGAGGAGAACTTTTATAGATCCAGAAGCCAGAGGGAATGGTAACAGTATATGGTTCTCAAAATTTAGACATCGGAACCATTCACTGCAGAAAACAGATTTTACTTTATTTTTTTTTAATTTTTATTTATTTATGATAGTCACAGAGAGAGAGAGAGAGAGAGAGAGAGAGGCAGAGACATAGGCAGAGGGAGAAGCAGGCTCCATGCACTGGGAGCCCGACATGGGATTCGATCCCGGGTCTCCAGGATCACGCCCTGGGCCAAAGGCAGGTGCTAAACCGCTGCGCCACCCAGGGATCCCCAGATTTTACTTTAGATCGAGTTTCCCAACCTTGGCCAGATCATTGTTGTGGACAGCTGTCCTAGGATATTAAACCTCACCCTGGCCTCCCCTCACTAGATGGTAGAAGCATCTCGTTCTCAGCTGTGACAACCAAAAATGCTTCCAGTCACTGCTCACGGTCTCTTGAGCGGCCAAAGTGCCCTGGGTGAACCACTCATCTAGATGTATTCCTCTAGCCAAGGTTAAGTAATCCACATATTCCTTATTCATCAGTACCTCCATTTTATAGGTAGGAAAACAAAGACACTTCATGAAACATAAAATCCACTGTATGACGCATAACCTAGTCAAGGATCTGAAACAGAACTGATGTCTTAGCCATTTCCCATCTTTAATAATCAATAAACAGTATTGCTCTTAAGAGAACGTGAAGAAAATTATCCATATTAAAAGCACGGAAAATAAGCATCATTAACAAAAACCACTGAATGACTAGATTTTACTTCTCTCTAATCTCTTTGTATTCATTAGCTACTGCTCCAGAGTTAAAATAATTACTTTTTTTTTTTTTAAGATTTTATTCGTTTATTTGAGAGGGAGAGAGTGAGTGAGTGAGAGAGAGACCGTGCATACAAGCTGGGGGAAAGGCAGAGGGAGAAGCAGACTCCCTACTGAGCAGGGAGCCCGACATGAGGCTCGACCCCAGGACCCTGGGATCATGAGCTGAGCTGAAGGGAGATGCTTAACCGACAGAGTCACCCAGGCAACCCTAATTATGGCTTTTGTTAATGGCTTCTTGTTTCCCACTGGGTAAACCTAGTAACTAAGGCCATTTGGTAATAGCCAGAATTGTCTGTTAAATCATCAAGCTAGCAGAACAAGAAAATAATGACACTGTTGCCTGAAGGGTTGTCTCCGTCTACTCCTGTTGACCCTCATTAGACATGCTTCGACGAATTCCAGCACCACATCTAAGGAAGGCATGGATCCATCTCGTAAGCACATCACGGAAAGTGCGAATATACCGGACAATGGCAGTAGAACATCTTACTTAAACTGCTGATAATAAAACAACACAGAAGTAGGAACCCTTCTGCAACGTCCTCTCCTCATTCTGGGAACAAGATTGTTAATGCTTTATTGATACTGGATGTTACCAGAAGGTTTGAAGGGCGAAATAAGCAAAGAAGTGCTACAGTAGACTTGAAATGTGAAAGTCTGTACTGTAGCTTCCAGGCAGGTCCTTAGGTTCCAAGCAAGTCTGGTCACCCCTCAGTATTCGGTAGGACAGCTTCAAACAGGCAACTAAGCGAGTACAAATAAGGCGTACTCTACAAACGGCTCTTACTTATGATGTAGGTCTTAGGATAAATATGTTTATGCTTTGACTGGATAGTCACGTGGATATTAAACACATGGTGGCTGTATAACACTAGTCGGTGAAGCGTCTTGCTTTCCTTCATGATGTCTTCAATCTTTTCTCCAGAGGACATAACATTTTCTAAATATTCTGAATCTTCTGAGTATAATTCATCTCCTGAAATATAGTTATTTTGATTCCACACTGTTATTTTACAAGATATTCCAAAACGTTAGCCACATATACATTGGTACTTATTTATTTTCCTCTATGTTGTGTTTGGAGCTGAGATAGGCGTTAACTCTAATTTTATGAGCTTACCTAAATTTCTTTCTTGTGTTTTTAATACCTACTTGCCCCGCCTCCCCAGTCACCAGGCAAGAATTTTCTTTGGGCACATAAATATTTATGACTGGTATTTTTTCATCACAAACTATCCCTTCTAGACTAGCTCATGACTTGCTTTATCCTAGTCAGTATTAATACTGGCCGTGATATCAATGTATTTTTGTGTTTCTATGTGGGCTGTTCTAAGGATTTTAAGGTTAAATTACAGAAATTAACACTTACACGTCAAAACTGCTAAACCATCCCACTGTAGGATGAGGAACAAATATCATCGCTGTTCTGAGAACTGAGCCAAGTAGCTGGGAGACAGGTCACAAAGTTCTACTCTAAATTGCCATAAAACCCCTGCCTGGCACTTGCCCAACAATCGACCACCAACAAACTCCCTAATTCAAATAAACTGACAATTTCTCATAATTCAAATTCTTAATAGAGTGTACTCGAAAACAGATGTTCTCAACTTCATAGTTTGCTCTCACCATTCAAAAGTAAAAAGTAAAAAACAAAAAAAACAAAAAAACAAAACTAAAATGTAAGAAAGTAAGATAATATATAAGAAAGAACTTTGTCAATGTCTAGGAAACATTTAAATGAACATATATGCACATGTATAAAGTGAGTTATTCAGAACTTCTGGTTATAATAAACACTATGGATATCTTATAGACTTTGACCTTACTTAATAAACTGCTGCATTGTGTAAAGCAGACGGTAATTTATGTCTGTGTTACGCAATACTTCCATACAGCCCCGTGCATTAAATATGACCACTAAATATGAGAAAGCACTGATGCTTCACTGACTTACCTGGTAAAAGCTGGACCATTGCATTAGCAGTTAAAAACGTGATTGGCATCCATTTTTCTATTCCTTCCGATGTACCGTCCAAACAAAATTTGTGCAAGTCAGAGAGAGAGGTAAAGTTAGCGAGTCTTCTTATTTCATAGAATTGTGGAGGTACCAGCCAAATTTCTTTTTTCATGAAACTCTCAGTTGCCTCTGATGGAGATGACCACTGTGGAAGATAAAGGTCAGGGCTTATTCCAAACGCAATCAAAGATTGGAAATCATTGGAGTGCTACCCAAATCGAACAAAGTTGTATAATTAATTCATTAATGTGCCTTGCTTGATTCCTCTGAGACAACATGAAAAGACTTGATAACAAACCTTCCCCCTCCTCAAGAGGTTTGTTAATGAAAAAGATCTGAAGTGAAAAATACACAGGATAGTACAGCAGACTAGATGCTACATATGAGAGAGAGAACCTGAAAATGTAGCAATAGAATCTATTCAAAATAAGGCACAGAGAGAAAAATATTTGAAGAAAAAGTGAAAAAGGTATCAGTGACATTATCAAGTGGTCCAATGTAAATGTGTAATTGGAATCCCAGGAAATAGAGGAAGGTGAAAAATATCTGAAGGAACAAATAAGACAAAAAAGAAAACCATGCACAATAGTGATCAAATTGATGAACACCAATGATTAAGAGGAAATATTTAGAGGAGCCACACACACCAAAAAAAAGAAAAAAAAAAGAAAAAAAAAGAACCCTATATTGTGTACAGAGAAACAAATAGTTAAAAGCAGACTTCTCATTATAAATTACACCAATTAGAATATACCAAAGCAACATCTTTAAGTAGTGACTATCATTTTGCACCCGGCCAAAAATACTTAAAAAAAAAAAAAATGAAGGCAAAATATTTTTCAGATAAACACAATTTACAAGATTCACTATCAGAAGATCTGAAATGTGGGCAGCCCCGGTGGCTCAGCGGTTTAGCACTGCCTTCAGCCCAGGGCCTGATCCTGGAGACCTGGGATAGAGTCCCGCATCGGGCTCCCTGCAGGGAAGCCTGCTTCTCCCTCTGACTGTGTGTGTGTGTGTCTCTCTCTCTGGGTCTCTCATGAATAAATAAATAAAATCTTAAAAAAAAAAAATGCATGAAAGAAAACTTGACAGAACTAAAAGAGAAAAAGATATCTACAATTACTCATTAGAAATGTCCCTATTCCTGGGGCGCCAGGCTTGCTTGGCCAGTAGAGCTTGCAACTCTTGATCTCAGAGTTGTGAATACAAGCCCCATGTTGAGTGTAGAGGTTACTTAAAAAAAAGAAAATATCTGGGCAGTCCGGGTGACTCAGCAGTTTAGCACCGCCTTCGGCCCAGAACGTGATCTTGGAGACCTGGGTTCGAGTCCCACATCAGGCTCCCTGCATGGAGCCTGCCTCTCCTTCTCTCTCATGAATAAATAAATAAAAAATATAAAAAGACTTTTTTTCCAGCCTTCCTATCAGTATCCGATAGAACAAGGAAACCGTACGGAAGAACTGAAAGGCGCCACCAACGAATTTAACCAAATTGATGTTTTTGCAAGCACTGCACCCGGCACAGCATTATTCTTTTTTAGGTGCAAAGGGAACATTTACCACGACGGACTCCTACTTGTGGCCACAAAACAAATCTCAATACGTTTAGGGCCTCAATCACAGTAAAGTGCGTTGTCCTGGGGCATAACTAGACTGCGTGGGCATGACATGAGGCAACCACAGGCGAAGTGCTTAGGAAGGAGCCTGGCAGCTGAGCAGCTCCGTGCAGCTCCCCCCTTGGGGTGGGGGTGGGGAGCACAGGGCCTCCCGGTCTCCAGACCCGAAGCAGCTGGGGAAAGCAGGGAGCCCTCCAGCCAGGTGCTGGCTTGGCCTACGGGGTTGGGGGCTGCATGGCTCGGCTGCCATGCCCACACTGCAGCTACACCCAGGGGGATTTGGTTCAGTTTTCAACCTCACAACTTGAGGATGCTGCAGAAAGCCTTATGCATTTGGTGGAAAGGTCACCTCTGGTTTCTGACCCGCCCCTCCATCCCCCTCCCAGCTGGCTACTCACTACCTAAGGAGAGCTGCGCAGGAGCCGGGGGAGGGGGGGGGGGGGGCAAGCTCCCCATCGGGCGGGGGGTCAGCAAGGTGCACGCTGCCCCGGGACCCCTGCAGCTCAGATCAGGCGGGGGGTCAGCAAGGCGAACCCTGCCCCGGGACCCCTGCAGCTCAGGTCAGGCGTGGGGGGGCGGTCAGCAAGGCGCACCCTGCCCCGGGACCCCTGCAGCTCAGGTCGGGCGGGAGGTCAGCAAGGTGCACGCTGCCCCGGGAACCCTGCAGCTCAGATCAGGCGGGGGGGTCAGCAAGGTGCACGCTGCCCCGGGCCCCCCGCTGCCCCCGGCCCCCAGCTGCCCCCGGCCCCCCGCAGCTCAGATCAGGCGGGGGGGGGGGGGGTCAGCAAGGCGCACGCTGCCCCGGGCCCCCCGCAGCTCAGATCAGGCGGGGGGTCAGCAAGGTGCACGCTACCCCCGGCCCCCTGCAGCTCAGGTCAGGCGGGGGGTCAGCAAGGCGCACGCTGCCCCGGGCCCCCCGCAGCTCAGGTCAGGCGGGGGATCAGCAAGGTGCACGCTGCCCCGGGCCCCCCGCTGCCCCCGGCCCCCCGCAGCTCAGATCAGGCGGGGGGGGGGGGGTCAGCAAGGCGCACGCTGCCCCGGGCCCCCCGCAGCTCAGGTCAGGCGGGGGGTCAGCAAGGCGCACGCTGCCCCGGCTCCCCGCAGCTCAGATCAGGCGGGGGGTCAGCAAGGCGCACGCTGCCCCCGGCGCCCCGCCGCTCACTCCATCCCCGTGCACTGCGGCCCGGGCGCCCCACCTGGCAGCGCACCACCTCGCTCCCGTCCGGCCGCACCGGCGGCGGCTCGCTCAGGCAGCACATGAAGAAGGACGTGTCGAAGCGGCGGCCGCCGGCGCGCGAGAAGGGCGTGAGCCAGCCGCCCCAGTCGTGCAGCGCCCAGATGTCGGGCGTGCAGTCGAGCTGCTCGCACAGGCTGAGGAAGAGGCGCGGGTCGCGGCGCACGCGCTCGCGCCAGGCGTCCAGCCCCGGGGGCGGCGGCAGGGCCCGGGCCGGCTCGGGCGCGGCGGGCGGGGCGCCGCGGGGCCGCAGCAGCAGCACGCCGGCCTCCTCGAACGCCTCGCGGACGGCGCACACGCGGGCGGCCACGTCATCGGGCAGCGCCGCGGGGGCCGCGTCGTCGGGCTGCGTCGCGGCCGCCCCGTCGGCGTCGGGCAGGCCCGGGAACGGGCGCGGCGGGGGGCGCGCGGGGCGCAGGCCGAAGCGCGGCGGGCCGTGGTGCGGCGCGAACAGGCGCAGCCAGTCGGCCGAGCGGTCGGCCGCGTCCTGCACGCCGCCCGGGAAGACGTACGCGCCGGGCAGGAAGCCCTGGGCCTGGCAGCGCTGCAGCAGCAGCAGGCGGAAGCCGCCGGCGGGCAGCGGGGGCAGCGGGGGCGCGGCGGGGCTCGGGCGCGTCCAGCCGGCCGCCAGCACCACCGTGGCCGCCCGCCGCCAGCCGCTGGCCCCGGGCCGCAGGGAGCCGCTCATGGCGGGCGGCGGGAGCTCGTGCGGGGCGCGCAGACCCAGGCTCGGGGCGTGGCGCGCGGGGGACCAAGGCCCCGGGGGAGGGGCGAAGCGGCGCCGCCCCGCGGGGCGTCGGTGGGGCCGGGCCCGGGACGCTGGGACCCGGGGCGGCCGCGCGCGGGGGGGGGCGGGGGGGGCGGGGCGTGACCTCGCGGTCCCGGGGGCGAGTCCGGCACGTGGGGAGCCCGCTTCTCCTCTGCCTGCGTCCCTGCCCCTCCCTGCAGGTCTCTCATGAATAAATAGTCTCTAAAAAAAGGGGGGGGGGCGGTGCAGCCCGGGTGGCTCAGGGGCTTAGCGCCGCCTGCAGCCCAGGGCGTGATCCTGGGGACCCGGGATCGAGTCCCGCCTCGGGCTCCCTGCACGGAGCCTGCTTCTCCCTCTGCCTGGGTCTCTGCCTCTCTCTCTCTCTCAAAAATAAAATCTTTTTTTTTTTTTAAAGTGCTTAGGGGTGTACGTGACCCGCGTGGTAGAAATGCAGTGCAGCTTTGCCACCAGGCCTGGTGACACCTACACCACCAAACGACCAAGAACTAAGACTTAATCCCTTGGACGGCGGGTGAACACGGAAGTATGTTCTCCTTGGCAGAGAAGGTCCAAAGGGTAGGTCTCTAAGCTTTGCAGGCTCACCTGACCCCACCCCTGAGGACCCGATGGAGGAACCTCACCCAAATTAGGAGTTCCCCCACTGCTAGGCCTGCATGTGAAAGGTCCTTGGGTTCCTGCCCCTCGGGGTAATCCGTCTTGTGTTCTGGACACCTTTTATTGCCAGGGCACCTGGGACCACCTTAAGCATCTTAGATCATTTGATGATTTCCACCTTGATGGGAGATGTTAAACCCAGACCTAGGGATGGGAATTTTTCTCCGCTTCGCTGTCTTAGTGGTTGGAATACACTCACGTCCCAGAGAAAGCCGGCTTGTCTTCTCTTTTACAACTCCTCAGTTGCCAGCAGCTCCTCCCACAAATGCTATTATGACATTTGTTGTGCTTTTGTTTTTTTTAATTTTTTTTTCAATTTTTATTTATTTATGATAGTCACAGAGAGAGAGAGAGAGAGGCAGAGACACAGGAGGAGGGAGAAGCAGGCTCCATGCACCGGGAGCCCGACGTGGGATTCGATCCCGGGTCTCCAGGATCACGCCCTGGGCCAAAGGCAGGCGCTAAACCGCTGCGCCACCCAGGGTTCCCTTGTTGTGCTTTTGTATGAAATCTAGACTGTTGGTGGGCCTCACTGAAGAGCAATCCTTTTAATGTCTGTTATTTCCTGGGGGAGAATCCACAGGTGGCAGTGCCAGCTTTTTTTTTTTTTTAGCATTGTTTTCTAAAGGTGCAAATCCCAGTATTAGCTGTATCCCAGAAACAAACAAAAACGGGGCCACATACTGAGAAAAGCGCACATATGGAGGCCAAGAGAGGGCGTATATCCAGTGAGAGGGTTTCCTGACTCTCATCTACCTTGAGCCTGCAGAATCCACGGGAACCCCTTTCTGAACTGCTTCCTAAATGCAGTTGGCTCTCTGCTCGGAGAACATCATTTCAGAATCTGTTGCAGAGTCTGGAGTGGCACCCTGGAGCATGTATTTTCACAGTCCCCGACTCCCCGGGTGATTCTGGTGCCGTGAGACATGGGAAGCTGTGGAAGGTGGTGAAATGATTGAGTTCGTGTCCTTAAAGGTAACCCTAACAGCGGCATAGTGACTCGATTGGATGGCGCTGGACTGGAGACTCCCGGACTGTGCTAGGCAAGAACTGATGAAGGCCTAAACTAAGAGAGTGGCCATGGAGAGAGGATGAGGTGGGAGAAAAGAATGATTTACAGAGTATTTAGGAGGTAGACTTGATGTAATGTGGTAATTGGTTCAATACGCAGAGCAAGGGACAGGAAGGAGTTAAGTTCTAGCTTGGGAGATTCAGGTAATAGTTATGCAATCCTAGAAGTTGTAATAATAATGATATTAAGCATGGGCTGTGTGTGAGGCATTAGGAACTCTAAGTATTAGCTGTATAATCCTCATAAAGCCTTACAAGGTGGAAATAGTTACGTCCTTTTACAGAAGAGAAACTATTCAGGGAGGGGTTAAGTCTCTTAAAATGGGATACACTAGTCTCTTCACTGTAGAATGACACCATTGTTCTGTAGCTAAAAATGTCTATTTTGATATCAGCTAGTTTTCCCAAAGGCTGGTCACCCCTGAGTGAGATGACCAGGTGCTAGAGCGTGTAGCAAACTTTGGTGGGGTCTTAACCAACACAGCACAATCTCGAGAGCCGCACACTGCCATGTCGGCCCTAGGGGGCTCTGTGGTGATGCAGTACCAGTTTATGTATGTATCTGCAGGGGACATTCTGTGACCTCAGTTATCTGAACTGTAGCCAAGAGCAAGAACAGAAGCAAACAATAAACCCTGGAATAGCAGGAGGGATGCAAAATATCACATTCAGATCTAATGTGCTCTGCTCAGAGGGAAAATTAATTTGCAGACATATTAATCTATTGCTCTTGACTAATTCCTCTGAAACCCGATGGCTTACAATGATGAACACTATCTCACAGTTTCTGTGGCTCCTGTGGTTCAGGAGAGCATCTTAGCCGGGTGGTTCTGACTCCGTGTCTCCCATGAGATTGTGATCAGCCTATCAGCCGGGCCTTGACTGGGCCTGAAAGATCCGTTTTCACAACGGCCGACTCCTATGGCTGTTGGCTGGGGGCCTCAGTTCATCTCTACACTGGTGTCGCCATAGGGCATTTGAATGTCTTTGAGATTGGGCAGTTGACTTTCTCCAGAGAGAGTGGCCCAAGAAAGAGGGAGAGAGAAGCCATGATGCCTCTTAGGACTTAGCCTGAGAAGTCACCTGCCATTTCCACAGTATCCTATTTTTCCACTAGTCTTCTCTCTTCAACCTGGACGGTCACTACACTAAAACACCAGGACGTGGGGAATCATTGGGGGTCCTCTTGGAGGCTGTAGTCACAGCGGATTAAAAAAAAATGAAAAAAGGGGATCCCTGGGTGGCGCAGCGGTTTAGCGCCTGCCTTTGGCCCAGGGCGCGATCCTGGAGACCCGGGATCGAATCCCACATCGGGCTCCCGGTGCATGGAGCCTGCTTCTCCCCCTGCCTATGTCTCTGCCTCTCTCTCTATCTCTGTGTGACTATCGTAAATAAATAAAAATTAAAAAAATAAAATAAACAATTTAAAAAAAAATGAAAAAAAAAATGAAGCCCTCTAAGCATTAGAATAAAACAGGTAAAGTCCTCTATAATCTTTGACTCAAACTTTATAATCAATAAGGGAAGAGACTGGTCAACCTGTCCATACTGCTGTTCTCTCCATACTTATAACTTTATCACAACAAAAACGGCATAAGAAAGTCTAAGATGTAATAAACTGGAAAAGTGATCTGCAATGACTGTCAGAAAGGGTTAAGCCTCCAGATGTATAGAAAAATGGGCAAGGAAAGAGTTTGGAGTGATTATTTCAGGTCACGGCTGATGTGTCTGTTCCAGACGTGGACATAACTCTCGGTGTGCCCTGCCCAGCCCTGTCCTGCCAGGGCCATAGTGCCAGCTGCTCCAGCCAAACAGTAAGTGTGCGCAGTGATCCCCTAGTAGCGCTAGCAGTTTCCATGTGCCACTTGGTCATGAGAGAGTGAGTCATTTTGCTTGACACAGTTGCTTACTTCATAGCTAAGGACAGTTGACTCTTCATTCTTATGTTCTACAGGTCCTGCACAGCTTTATTTACAATAGAAAAAGTCCTTGTTTGATTTATAAGAACATGCTAAACTTAAAAAAAAAAAAAACAACTTTCCAAACGTCTCCTACTCTTTATCTATAGCCCCAGGCAATCTTATTTTGTCGAGTTCAGCAAGGCCAAATTCCTTCCTGCTATCCATTATTTATCAGGTTTTTCAGTGAAAACGGAAAGAAAAGGAGAGAACGTGATCTATAGGGCTGGCCACAGAGAGAGAACTTGGGCGCCTTCAGCTTGGACACTGGCTGGTGGCAGGGAAGCTTGCCAAGCCTTCCCAGAAGCCGAGGAGTGTCACCCGGGGTTCAACAAAATCCACCTGCGATCGTCCAGTAAAATGCTGTGCGCCACAAATCACCATGTAAAAATTATTTCTCCAGATGTTTTTTGAGAAGGAATTTTAAAAGATTGACAGCACTGTTTTCTCGAAAATGTATAGACTCCATTTATGGAACATTCTGGAAAAGGCAAAACTATAGGGAAATAAATGAGGTCAGTGGTTGGCAGATCCTGGGGTGGAAGGAAATCATTGACTAGGAAAGCATGTGGGGGGAGGGGGAGGGGGATGAAAATGTTGTCCTGCTTGTGGAGGTGGTTACAGGATTGCACACCTTTATCAGAACTCAACAGCACTCAGCTGAGAAGGACAAATGTTACTGTATTTAACTTATACCTCAATGCGTTCGACCTTAAATTGCATAGATTCCAACTTCCAGATAAGTTTGTACATGACCTTTATATTACATACCTTCCGTCATTTTGACTTGATCAATAATAACAGCAGTGGCAGCCAACATTTGTTGAGCGCTGTGCCCAGATAAAAATCTTATACTGATACCCTTAAGAAATCTTAATCTGATACCCTATTATTGCTCCCATTGCGAAGATAAGGACACTGAGGTCAGAGACATTGAAGAACTTCAGTGAGATGGGATCTGAACTCAGGTGTCTGCACCTTATTCCATAACCTCAAGGCTATCATGTCCTGATACTACATTTCAGAACTTCTGATTCTCTGGGGTAGGATTCCAAAAGTGTTTTTGCTTTGCTTTTAGGGGAGAAGGTTCTGAAATCATTTCTCATTACACTCTGAGACCCTGTTAATATTTATATTTTAATAACAATAATACTTTCTAGATGATAAAAGCATTCAAGATTTTATTGTAAAAACAATATAACATGAAATTATTGGGAAAAAAAACCCCACCATTTGTAATCCCACCACCTTCAGAAGCATCTTCATTTCTGTATATATCCTTGTAGCTCTCCATATGCCTGACACATCCATACAGGCAGGGGACACTCAACTTCGCTTTCTGGCAACAGCATCTTAAAAAAAGACTTCAAAATCATCTTGCCAATGGGAGCTGAGGTTTGGCTTTTTTACCTTTGTCATGTGAAAACACCCAGAATCCTCTGTGGAATGATATGAAAATAAGTAAATGAAAAGGAGCAATGTTTTTGTTTTTGTTTTTTGAGAAATCTGGCCTTTCCCCGGGGACACAGGGCTGCAGCATGTGGTCAGTTCCTGCTCCTCTGGTCAGGTCTTAAGAGCCAAAGAAATAGTATTTGAATATGACTTTGATCTGTGTTGGCCATAGCCAAAGATCGTTCATGTGGAGACCTACTGTTCTTCCTGTTTCCATCCTGCATTACAAGATGAGTATAATCATACTGTACAGAAGCACTTGGAGATTTAAAATCCCGGAGTATTTCTGAACATCTCTTTATGGAATGAAATCGGTGAAGGGTAACAATGTTGATCAGGACATTCACTCACCTCAGGTGGGAATAAAGATTAAGAATATATACGTATTTTTTTAAAAATCACAAGAGTTGATAGCTGAATCATTTGAGGGTGTCTTTTCCAACTAAGTTATAAATGTTGCACGTTACCTCTGATTTTTTAATTTAATAAAAAATTTCAGTTAATCACTCAAACCGTTGACATGAAGCCTTTAATTCCACCTTAGATCTGATGCCGGGTACAGAACCACCCACGCTGTGCTCCCGTTTCCTGATGTCAGGCAGCCAACAGAGTTCTGAGGGCACCAGGTTACTTACAGAATAGGACTAGGATTTTCCCAGCCTCTGTGGAGAAATGACAGTTTCACATCCGTAATTTAGGTGGCCACATTGCTGTTTCATCCACACTAGGCTTTCTCAGACTCAGACTTAACAGTCTGAATCAAAATTCCTAATCTAGTTTAAATACTATAAATAAGAAGCGTTTACACAGACTTGCTTTTAAGTCCATCCTCTAATTCCGATACGGACCCGGTTCATTCTGAGTTTTTAAGTTCCTACAGAATTTTACCAACAGAATAATTCTAGATAATAACCACCAAACTGTAACATTTCAGTACATACCCAAACCAACAATAACAACCCCAACCCCCACCTGCACCCCCAAACAAATTGAATAACCCTTTCTGGTTTAACTGCATTCTGTGAAATGTTTTAAACTCTGGAAGGGACCTCTGAGTCAATTGGTCAGGGCTTCCCCTCGTGTCACCACCGAGGGAACCCAGGCACAGGAAGGTCAGTGACTTGTCTGAGGTACTTGGAGAGACAGGGAGAGCCTCTGCCCATCACAGCTGAGCTGGCCTCGAGGGCGAGGCACCCCCCAAAGGAAGACAGAGGCAAGTCCTATCTTTTTTATTTCTCAGGCTGACACATGGGGCTCACATTCAGGGGTTCACCCCCTTAACAAGCATTCATTACAGAAGGGAGGGCTACATCTGAAAAGCAACCCAGGAGCTAAAAATATATCTATGTGCAGGCTGAAAAGGAAAATGCAGCATCATCAGGATCCGCACCTAAGTAAACCCCAGACTACTTGTCATTTGACATCACACATCTCCTTAGGAGCTTACTGTAAACCTTAAGTAAATCTTACGGGTTATGTTCTAATTTTCCTTACCAAGAATCTTTCCCTTGCAGCATTTGAAAGCATACGTTCTTGGAGCACACATACAAAAATGAATTTACCAGGCATTTTTTTTCTCTCCTACGAACCAGTGTTTGTTAACTACTAGCAATAGTTCAACGTTTCCCTAAGTGCCTTGACATTCCAATTGCCTATCTTCTGAAAATCAAACAGTACTGTTTTCCCAAACGAGAAGTCAGAGATATTTTCTCTTTACAGTTATTTATCATAGCATTTAACCTTGGAAATAAAGATCTATCCTTTAACATACCTTTAACTTGGAAAACTAGATGGTTTTGTTTTTTGCCACAGACTCTAACATTGACCTCGTCGTATACATCCTATGCTAAACATTTTAAATCTTGTTCCTATACTTGTATCATGGTATATAAATCATACCAGATGTTTTTAGAAAATTAATGACTTTGATACCAAGCACCTAAATCAAATCGGGCTTCTATCAGAAAGCAATGTCTTGAATTATATACACAGAAATGAGAGCAGAGAGAGATAGTGACAGCGGCCTATTGCTCAAGGAGAAAGTGACTCTGCTTGCACCACATAGTGGGAGTTCTAGTAGGCAATGTTAGAACTCCAAATAATATCAAACGTTCTTAATGCTTAAACCTTTCAAACACAGAGTTGTTTAAGTTAACAGGTCTGCAGGATAAATACATTCATTGTAATTCAGCTTTTGTGCCTGAGTGTGAAACATTTTATTCTTAATTTCAGCGAGCAGAGAACTCTCAGAATTAGGTACACACCTGATTGCACATATAATTAAATACCCAAGGATCTGCGAAATGGGTGGAAAGGGTGATAATGACATTTGTCCCAATTGCTCTCTATGGATTATGCAACATCTGATGGATTTTTTTTTCTTCAGTAGGTTCTGCTGAACAATTTTTTTGTCGCCATCACGAACCAAAACAACTTGATAGGAACAGAAGAGTCACTGCATTAGAAACAAGAATAGGGATGCCTGGGTGGCTCAGCGGTTGAGCATCTGCCTTCGGCCCAGGGCATGACCCACACTGGGTTGTCTGCAGGGAGCCTGCTTTTCCCTCTGCCTATGTCTCTGTCCCTGTGTGTCTCTCAGGAATAAATAAATAAAATCTCTCTCTCTCTAAAAAAAAAAAAAAAAGAAAAGAAAAGAAACAGAAGAGTATATCTAGGGCGTGGCATTTAAAGGATATTTTCCAACATTGGCTCACAAAGTGCCCAGCCTGCTTTAGTCTGGGAGAACCAAAACTTTGGGGAAAGTGACAGACATTCTGTATTGTGTCCAGGAGGGGGATGAGGGTATGAAGGGAGTTAGAAAAATTTTGTGTCGTCTGTGAAGTTACCCTGGGCCGGCAGGTGCAAAAAGAATTTGAAGTGGCCTCTATTCAGATGAGGCAGAAGGTGTTCCTTTTATTAGTTAAGTCATAAAACTGTTAATCGGCTTAAGACCTTGTGTTTTAAAACTATTATCTCTCTCTCTCTCTCTCTCACACACACACACACACACACACATCCCATATTTCCACTATGAGGTACTGGAATCTTGTGCTGAGGCTGGAAGGGTGGCCCCCAGCACTGGGTGCCAAGGCTGCAGGACTGCTGCTATGTGTCCCTGCCCCTCGGTCCTCCAAGTTGCCCTTGTGAAACTGTCAATTCCCTCCTCCCGGTGGAGGAGTAAATATTTGACCACTTTCGGGGTAAAAATGGAAAAAAAAAAAAATTCCTGGTTAGTTTTCAGCCAAGCCAAAGTCTCTGGGTTTGATTCCTAATTACCTTTTGAGAGTTAAATGCATGTGTTTTCTTAGCCTTATTTCCCCACCAACATTCTCTCTGCACCACAGGTGGCAGGTGGCGACACTGCTCACGTAAATTCCAGCCTGGGACCCAGGGCTTTCTACCTTCTTTACTTACTGAGCAAAAGAAGCCTGTATGCACACCGTGGTTCTGGAAGATTATGCTACGGCCTCCTGCTTCCAAGACGGCCTATTTTAATAACAGATGCACATTTACTAACTTATGTAAGTAGAGACCACAATGTTTGACTCATTGGCACATAGGACACCGTGGCCAAATGTCCTCTATAAAAAAAAACAGCTTTGATAGAGCAGAATATGGTTATATGGGTTTTCTTTTGAAATGGTTACGGTTCTTAAAAAGCTGCTGAAATGCCAAGCGGAGGCTGCTGCTTCTAACCCAGTCTCAGGGATAATTGGCTCAAACGGCCTGTGAGGTTTACCCTCCCAGGGGTCAGTGTGAGGGTCAGGGAGCTGCCCAGCTTCCTCCAAAGCTAGCTCTCCTACTGGCTAGCAGGCAGATTCCAAGGGATAGAAAGGATTAAGGGCAAAGAGGATTCTGCAGCCCTCCCCCAAAGGAGGATCAAACAACTCTGGTCTAGTTCTGGAACAAAAATAAGCCCCCGCAAAGGAGAAAGTGCCTGTTTAAATAGCATATGTCCCCTCCCAGAGCTTGCGGCCCTCCAGGCTGACTGGAGAGAGCCCTTTCCAATAGGCAAGGGGGTGTAGTGGATCCAAGCCCCGGAGGCAGTTTTGAGGTGTGTTCTCTGGTTTCCTAAGTGCGGAGGGTCAGCACTTGAGGGGGGACTTCAGGGCCCCAAACCTCTTCTAGCTGTTTCTGTTAACTAACGGATACACTCTGCCATGAAGCTCAGTGGTGCGCCTTAGAAAAAGCACTTTGCACCCACTTCTCTTTGCACACTCTCCTAGGCTTAGGCCCTAAGGGATTAAGGTAATAAAACCTGCTTACATCTTCTTAGTTTTTTTCCCCCCAGGAAACAAACTCCCCACCCACGCAGAGCGAAACCCGCCCCCCACCCACTTCATTCCACCTCGGCCCCCCTTTCAAACGGGCCCACGCGAGTTTGGAGAGGGGGGGATCGCCCGTGGGGTGGAGACCACCCACCTCACACTCCCTAAACGCGCCCCTGGCAGCACACGTGGCAACCCATCAACTCGGAGAAATCTGGGGTCACTGTGGACGGTTTTCTATTAATAAGAGGATAAAGCCGCTGCATTGCAATAGCGGTAATGCCCCGGCGGCCCGTGCAAAATTAACTCCTCCCGGGCCAGCAAGAGGAACCCGTGTTCCGCCCGGGGCAGACGGGCGTGTGCTTGGACCCCGCAGGCGTGCCCGCACGTGCGCACACTCGGGGGTTGCGGCCCGGTCCCTTACACGCGCGCATCCCGCTCCCGTCCCGAGTCCGGGCGCGGCCGTCGATCCCGAGGGATGTCTCCGGGCAGGGCTCGTGCGTCCGTGTGTCCGTCAGCTCAGCTTGGCCACGCAGACGGCCAGGGCCACGGCCGCCAGCAGCACGGCGCTGAAGACGGCGGCGGCCAGGGCCTTGCTGGGGTCGCAGGGCCCCGAGCGCTCCTGCACCGACGCGGGGCCCGCGGAGGAGGCGGCGGACAGGAGCTCGGCGCCCGCCGTCTGCCGGGCCTGCACGGTCCAGCGGGGCACGTTGACCTTCATCTCCATGTCGTGGATCATGTCGCTCAGCTGGAGGACCTCCCGCTCCAGCTCGCGCAGGTCGTCCCCGTCCGCGTCCGCGTCCCCGTCGCCGTCCCCGTCGCGCTCCGCCAGGCGCCGCAGGCTGCGGGCCGAGCCCCCCGGGCCCCCCGGGCCCCCCGCCACGCCCGTGCGCACCAGCGGCCGCCGCGGCGCCTGCAGCGGGAAGGCCGAGCCCAGCGCCAGCGCGCGCCGCATGTCGGCCTCCAGCAGGTCCAGGCAGCCGGAGAAGGCCGCCCACAGGCGCTCGAGCTCGGCGCGCTCCTCGCCGCCCAGGCCCCGGTCGCGCAGCGGGGCGGTCAGCCGGGCGCGGGCGGCCGCCGCCAGCTCCTGCGCCTCGCGGCGCGTCCTCCGCAGCTCCCGCCGCAGCGCCTGCGAGTCCGCCGAGCCGCCGACGGTCAGCGCCAGCTGGTGGTGGCGCGCGGTCGTCCTGTTGAGCGCGTCCAGCAGCGCCTTGCACTCCTCCCGCGCCATGGCCGCGCGCTCCGCTCTCAGCGCCGCCGCCCGCCGCCCGCCCCGACGGCGGCCCGGGCAAGGCTCATGGCCCGGGGCTCCCGGACGCGGCCCTTAGCGGCCCCGCGGGCCCTCGCCCGTCCCGCCGGGCGTCTGCACCGCCCTCGCCGCCGAGGGCGCTCTCCGCGCAGCCCCGCCCGCCGTCCCCATCCTCCCCGGGCCGTCGCGGGGCTGGCCGGCAGCCTGAGCCGCCGCCGCGTCGGGGCTCCTAGGACCCGCCCACGCCCTCCCCTCCCCTCCCCTCCCCTCCCCTCCCCGTCCCCGTCCCCCACCCCGGCCCCCGGGGCGCCTCCACCCGCCCGTGCAGGGGTGGGCGGGGCCCCGCGCGGGGAGGTCACGTGCAGGCCCCCGTCTCCCCCCCCTGCACCCCATCTCCGCTCCGGGGCACCAGCGCCCTGCAGCCCCAGCCCTCCGCTGCCGTACACAGGGGGAAACTGAGGCCCGGGCTCAAACGAGGGGGAGGGCAGGCTCACGCGGCGTCCACGCAAGGACCCCAACTGCCAAGCCCCTGCCAGACGCGGGGCGCTGTGCCCCGCAGGACTGGGCGCCTCCGTCCCCCACAGCGGGCGGTAAAGGGCGACCGCGGCGCGGGCCGGGCCCGGGCTCCCCGTCGCGACCCAGCCCGCTTTCCAGGAACGCGGCGCGGACCCCACCTCCAGGGTCACACCGGCTCTGCCCCGCCCCCTCCCGTCCCGGGCATGCGCAGTCCGCGGCTCCGGGCCCGCGCCGGCCCGAGTAGGAAGCGCCGTGCGCCGCCCGCGCCCCTCCCCGGCAGGGCGGGCTCCGCGATTGCTCGGCGCGCACGTCACTCAGGGCGAGGCCGGCCGCTCATTGGGCCTTCCGGGGGCGGCTCCGCCCAGCGGCGGAGTAAAGAGGTGGGCGGCGGAGCGGCCCGCGGTGCTGGGGCGGTGGGCGCCCAGGTCCGCGCGGGCCCGGGAGGCGTCGCCGCCGCCGCCGCGCACACCAGCAGGCGGTGGAGCTATGTAGCCTTCTAGTAAGTGTCGTCCCTCCCGTTGGGCCCGCGCCTGCCTCCCCGCGGGACGGTCGCCTCGGGGCCTAGAGGCCGGGCGGGGCCCCCGAGCGGGGGAGGGGCTGTCTGCGCCCCGAGGGGGGCGGCTGCCCCGGGCACCCCCAGCCCGCCCCGCCCCGCCCGCGCTCCGTCTGCTGCCGGGTGGGGGCGGCTGACCCCCCGCGAGCAGCGCGGGCCCCGGGCGCGGCGTCCTGGGAGCCCGGCTGGGGGGGTGGGGGGTCCGCAGCCCGGGCCCCGCGGCTCCCCGGGGTGGTGGAGGCGCAGCGCGGGGAGGGAATCCCTGCCTGTCAGCCTCCGGAGGGGCCCTGCTCTAGGTCGGGCTGGGTAAAAATTACTCCGGGAAAACTTAAAGCAGCGGAGATGTTCCGGGCCCTGCGTGTGTTCAGCGCTTTCCGTCGAGCATGGACCCCCCCCCCGCCCCGCCCCGCCCCGAGCGCGGGAGCCAGGCGGGGCCCCTGGAGACGCTGGGGACTTGGGCGCCGACCCGGGAGCAAATGATGCGCCTTCAGCGGGGATTTAGGACACGCGGGGAAGGAGGGGCAGGGGAGACTGGGGGGACTGCTGGTTTGCCGCTAGCTGGGGTACTCCCAAGTTTACGGGTTTCATGGAGGAGAGGCCCCTATTTTGGGTAGCTCACCCTCCCACCACCAGCCCCAGAGAAGAGCAGGGGGCCCAGTGGGGTACTAGCGTTTTGAGTCCGCCTTCCCCAGCATGGTGTTGGGGTGGACCAGAAGACCCAGACCCCACCGAGCCCCCGCCGCCCCTCACTCAGAGCTCTTGTCCTTTAATCTATAGATTTGGGGCCAGGGCTTGGACACTCCAGGCCTGGGCCATGCTCCACTGTGGAGGGGCTTATGGGGGCCTTGGCAGGGGAAGAGCAGTTTTCAAGACGAAATGGATAGAAGGAGGGAGAACCCATCACTTTGGGGAGCTTTGGGGGACAGCAGAGGGAGATGAGGCTGCAGAGATGGGTGGAAGGCCAGAAGGAGAGGCCCTTAATGGCAGGAAGAGAAATTGAGAGTTCGTGTAGCAGGGAGTGAAGGGAAAGTCCTGGAAGAATATAGTAGCCCACCCCCCACTCCCCACCCCGTCCTTTAGTCCACGGAGGATGTGTCCCCAAGACCCCCAGGGGATGTTGGAAACCTTGGATAGTACCAAACCCTGCAGTCCATTTTTCCCCTGTATCTACATAGCTATAAGTTTGATATATAAAATACGCATTGTAAGCGATTAACAAAAATAACAAAGTAGAACAATTGTTAACAATATGCTGTGATAAAAGTTATGTCAAGGTGGTGTCTCTCTCTCTCTCTCTCTCTCTCTCAGAATATCTTAATTGTACTGGGCTCACCCATCTTGTGATGCTGTGAGATGGTAAAATGCCTCCGTAATGAGATGAAGTGAAAAGACCGATACAGGTATTGTGATGTAGTGTTAGCTACTATTGACTTTCTGACGATATGTCGGGACGAGGGTCAGTCTGTTTCCAGACCCCGGTTGACCACAGGGACCTGAAACTAGAAAGCAAAACTGAGGCTCAAGGGGGACTGCTGCCCTATAGTAGACCTCAGTGTTGGAAAGATCACTTTGTCGTCTTTTACGTGGACCGTGAAAGGGAGAGGCAGAGGCCTCTGAAGGAGAAGTGCAGGATGGGAGCAGGGACAGATATTTCTGACGAGCCTCAGTGGCGGGAAAGCAGTTGGGGCTCTGAAGCTGAGTAGATCCCTCGAGTGAGCTCTGCACGCCTGGGCTTGCCACCAGGAATCATGCTGCCCGGCAGCATCACTGGGAGAGCAAGCGGTCCGGGCTGCCTAGGGCCTGGGGTCAAGGTCTTGATTGTGTCTCCTTGTGGCTCTTGGGACGATTGTTGCCCTCATGAGGACAAGTACTGGGTCTTTGTTACTCACACATCTGTGCACTGTTAGTGTTTCTGTGGGGGTCTCCCTTTGTTTATGAATTGCCAGGGTTCTCGGTGTCCAGCAACTTGATCCTCTCCTAGAGGAGCAGAGGAATGTGACCCTGTGATGATAGATACCGGACCTAGAAAGGATTCAGACCCAAAACCAGCCCCTCCACGTGCGAGAGACACTGAGAAGTGGCCTTTGGAGCTCCTGCCCTTCTGGTCGAGATTCTGGCAAGAAAGTGGGTGCTGGTGGCACTGCCTGCAACTCCAGGAGCAGGGTGATGAGTGGCATCCTCAGGGGTTGTTGGGTTCCTCCACACCCTCCTGCTCCCTTAGTGGTCACGCCCCTCTACCAGCTCTGGGGCCTTCTTTCCCTGCGCTACTCACCACATTCCAGCTGTCACTGTGTTTAGCCAGTTCTGCGTGTATTGTTTGCTTCTGGTTTTTTGCAAGCGCCTGCGTGGCTGCCTGGGGCCAGCGTCTCACCCTCCCCCGGATGAGGATATCCAGGTTCTGTGAGAGATGACCCCTCCCTGGGAGCTTGAGCTTCCTCTAATACCCCACTATCATTTTGCTCAAGTGGACAGTTACAGCATGCCCACAGTGAGCCAGGGGGCCAGGCACAGACTGGATGCTTTGAAGAGCTTTGAGAAAAATATGGCTAGGATCCCTAGATGATACAGTCCAGGACATAAGGGACTGTAATATCATACTGTACGTCACCCAGTTGTTTCCCGTTGCTGTTAAACATAGATGAATTAGAAAGTTTTCCCTTTTTGCCTTTTCCGTCTGCATCACAAATTAAACTAGTTGGAGACTATTGCTCATCATTTGAAAAATAGGCCTGGTCTGGGTCTTTGGTGAGGTCCCTGATCAAAGGATGGGAGCAGCTATAGCGGTGAGATTTTAGCTGGGAGTTTATCTCTGGGAGGCAAGGCACAGACTTTGCTGTGTTGGATTCTGCTGAGCCAGGCTGCCACGGTCACCAGACGGTCCCTGACCACCCAGCCTCATCTGGGCTGGTGGGACGGTTGTAGACCACAAAACCACAAGTGTACACACCACCTCTTGAAATGTCCGGTACTAGTTTGGGACCTTGCCTGGCTCTCCTGTTCATGAGTAAGCTCAGATAACTCACATTCAGCGGTATTTGGTATCTTCTGGCTAACTTCAATGGATTTGCTGTAAATAATCCTATCAATTTGAGCTTAGGAAGGGGTGGAATTTTTTTTTTTTCAAAAAGGCGTTTTATAAGAGGATTTGCTCATCTTTCCAGTTTTATAAGGAAGGGTCAGTTTACTCTGCATGTTATTTTCTTTTCTTTTTTTTTTTAAAAGAGATTATTTATTTATTTATTCATGAGAGAGACAGAGAGAGAGAGGCAGAGACACAGGCAGAGGGAGAAGTAGGCTCCATGCAGGGAGCCCGATGTGGGACTCAATCCTGGGACTCCAAGATCACGCCCTGGGCCAGAGGCAGGCGCTAAACCGCTAAGCCACCCAGGGATCCCTGCATGTTATTTTCAAATATAAAATGAGGACACCTGGGTAGCCCAGTTGGTTAAGCGTCTGCCTTTTGGCTCAGGCCAGGATCACAGGGTCCTGGGATCCAGTCCCACATTGGGCTCCCTCTCCCGCTACACAGACACACACACACATACAGACTCTCTCTCTCTCTCTCTGAGAAATAAAATCTTTAAAAAATATATAAAACTAATTCTTGCAACTAGATTTGTGAAGACGTTAACCTATTTTAAGCATTTACCCCCTATATAAGAATTCCATTCTGGCATTAAGCACCAGATTGTATTAGATTAGCATATGTTTTAAAACACTGCGACCAAAAGGTTGAGAATAGTATTGGACAGAGCTCCTAGAACCCCCCCCCCCCCCCCCCCCCCCCCCCCCGGATGGAGGGTTCAGTCATCGGCAACCAGGAGGAATGATGTCCAGGAGAAAACAGATGACTTGGGACTGAAACACAGCAAGCTCTGTCCCACTCACAGCAGTGCTTGCTCCCAGTCTTGCGTGTTTCATGCTCTTGAACTGAATGCTTTGATGTGGCATTTAGGGGCCTCCCCTTGCCTTACTGTCCCTCTCTGACCAGCACTGACTGGACTCATCTAGTCAAAAAAATTTACTCTTGGGTTTTCTGTGCCCACAGGAACCTGTTCCTGCTTCTTGAACCTTTGCCTTGCTCTGGTCCCTGCCAGGGATGCCTCCCCGCCCTCCCCTGCTGCTCCCTTCTCTGTCCGGTCCTTACCTGTCCCAGCACTGCTCTGGGTTTGTTTTACTCTGCTGATGCACATTCCTTGCCTCCCAGCTAGGTTGCTACCTCCTGCATCCGAGCCCACCCTTGCCACCTCTGTCTCGGGTGCAGAGATGTGGGAGCTCCGCTGGCATCTCGTCTGAGGAGCAGAAGGAGCATCGCTTCCCAGCTTCATTCCGACCGCGTGGCATCCTGCCTCTCATGCGGTTTCTGTCCAAGGTGTCTTTACTTTTGCACGCTGTTCTGTAGAACCAGTTGTGTCAGAAATCAGGGAGAATTTTGTTTTCTTATGACTGTGTCCCAACAAAATCGCATTATCGAGTTGTTCTGGTAGGGACTTTTAGAAGGATTATTTGGGCTCCAGGAATAATTGAATTCAACAAGACAAATACCTGAATTGTTACAGAGCTGTCTCTGGGGTCCAGGAAGGGATTATATGTAGCCTTTTTCATGCTAGACTCTTCCCCTAAGAGGATTTGCAGGGAGCTCAAGGGCCTCCTTCAGGCAGTCCCCAGAGGGCCTGCAGCAGAGACAGTTCTGGCTGGACCAGACCGAGGGAATTCAATGTACGGCCCATGTGACTGTCTGTCATGGTGACTTTTCCTTTGGGGGAAATGAAGTGTGGGATCTGTACATCTGTGGCTCGTGAAATAACCCTTAGTCCAGGCATGTTTGTTTTACACGATGGGTGTCGTGGTTAAAGGGGTGGCTGTTAGAATAAATTCTGACATCTGTGTGACTTCAAGTTGGCCAAGTGAGCCTCAGTTTCTTCATCTGCAGCATATGGGGCTAATGATACCAATAGTGAGCATTAGTTATATAGTTGGTTGCCTATAGTTATCACAAACATTAAAGTGAGATGAGGATGAATAGAAGTGATCACAGTCCCTGAATCAAAGATACTCTCAAACAGTGGCTGTTTTTATCATCGGCCATTAACAGAAAGAATTCATAATGTGCTTATGTGTGTTGTCCTGGCATCTTCCCAAGAAGGCATTTTGGAATGTTGTTACATAGCAAGGAAGTAATTCAGTTTTTCATTCATATTTCATTTAGGTCATAACAATGATAAATTTACTTGATGCCCTTTAAGAGTTGCTAATTTTCTCTTTTTAAAATGTTTATTATTTATTTACTTATTTTAGAGGAAGAGAGAGGGCAAGCATGGGGGGAGTGAGTGGGGCAGAGGGAGAAAGAAACTCAGGTAGCTTCCTGAGTGCAGAGCCTGATTGATGCAGGGCTTGATCTCACGACCCTGAGATCTCGACCCTCAAATTGCAACCTGAGCCAAAACCCAGAGGCGATGCTCAATGGACTGTGCCATAGAGGAGCCCCAACTAATTTTCTCTTTTTTAAAGAAGAGGTCTCTGGCTCAAACTCAGAATATTTCACAGTCAGGAGTATCTAGCACATTTTTAAATAATGTTCATTGTTTTTGTAACTTTTTTAAAAGACTTTATTTTTATTTGAGAGAGAGCGCATGTGCATGAGTGGGGTAAGGAGCAGAGGGAGAGAGAAGCAGACTCCCTGCTGAGCAGGGAGTCCAACACGGGGCTCATTCCTAGGACGCGGGGATCATGATCTGAGCAGAAGGCAGATGCTTAACTGATGGGGCCACCCAGGTGCCCCGTCTTTGTAAATTTTTTTTTAAAGATTTATTTATTTATTTATTCATTCATTCATTCATTCATTCATGAATGATAGATATATAGAGAGAAAGAGAGAGGCACAGGAGGAGGGAGAAGCAGGCTCCATGCCGGGAGCCCAATGTGGGACTTGATCCCGGGACTCCAGGACCATGCCCTGGGCCTAAGGCAGGTGCCAAACTGCTTCAAGTTGGCCAAGGAATCCCCCTGTCTTTGTAATTTTTAAGATTATCTTTTTTTTATAGGGGTATACTGTTTTTATTTCTAAACAATGGTGGCATTAAAATTTTTTTCATTATTAATTTGTTTTAGAGAGAGAGAGAGCACACACAAGTGGGGAGAGAGGGAGAATTCCAAGCAGATTCTGTGCTGAGCCCAACATGGGGCTTGATCTCACAACCCCGAGATCAGGACCTGAGTGGAAATCAAGAGTCAGATGCTCAACCACCTGAGCCACCCAGGCACCCTGGAGCATAGTGTTTGTATATTTCAAGTTGTAATAAGTGTTCTTTTTAAAATAAATTTTAAAAGAGAGTACGTGTTTATTTTTTTATTTTATTTTATTTTTAAAGATTTTATTTATTTACTCATAGAGACAGAGAGAGAGAGGCAGAGACACAGGTAGAGGGAGAAGCAGGCCCCATGCAGAGAGCCTGACATGGGACTCCATCCAGGGTCTCCAGGATCACGCCCTGGGCTGCAGGCGGCGCCAAACCACTGTGCCACCAGGGCTACCCTGAGAGTACGTGTTTAAAGGAATATGTCAAACACTAACAGTGGAGCCTTTATATACAATTATGCAGATTATTCATTTGCATAGGTGCCCTGCCCAGGAGAGTGAGATGTTGGCAGTACAACGTCTCACTGATGTTGGGGCTGATAAGTGGACTGTGAGCTACTTACCAAGCCATGTGCCCTGGCATAGGACTCTTGTACCCACTGGGAAGATGGGGTGCCTTTTTCTGTTTCTCACAAAGATACCCATGTAGGCCAGCAATAAGTGGTGGGACGTTGGTATGCTGTATGGCAAAAACACTGGAAGCAGCATGTAAATGGGAACAAAAAGACTTCTCTGTAAAACAGATAAGCATGTAAAACAAAAAGACTTATCTGTTTGTACTTTTATTGCACCACTTGAGATGGAGGCTCATATTCTTTTTCTATGCCCATTTTTCATATTCCTCCCTGGTAGCTCAGTGAAATTAAAATTATGTATAGTAAATGGAGCAGACCAGGGGCAATGGAAGCCCCATTCACAATAGGAGAAAAATCTGTACAGAATATACAAATACTGTTTAATAAAAGTTGTGCATTATCTATGATCTTTATGGAGAAAATTTAATTGGAAGACATAGAAGAATACATGCATGGAAAGACATACCATGTCCATGGATGATGAGATTCATTATTATAAAAATATTGACTCTCCAGTCCGTAAACTTAGTGCGTTTCTAATAAAAAATCCCAACAGAATTTTTCATGGTCAGTTTTTGATGAGCTGGTTATAATTTATGTGGTATTGCAAAAATTAGGACTAAGTAGACAATTTTTGAGAACAAGGGGGAGGCCTTTCTTTATGAGATATCAAGGCTTACTATGAAGCTGCAGTCATGTAAACTAATGTGGTCTAGCCCAGCTGTGTTCAATTTAATATCCACCAGCCATATGTGACTTTTAAGCACTTGAATGTGGTTAGTATTAATTGAAAGGTTAATGTAAAGTACATGCCACATTTTGAAGATATATTTTTTAAAGATTTTATTTATTCATTAGAGACCCAGAGACATAGGTAGAGGGAGAAGCAGGCTCCGCGCAGGGATTTGATGGCGGGACTCGACCCAGGACCTGGGATCATGCCCTGAGCCAAAGGCAGATGCTCAACCGCTGAGCCACCCAGGTGTCCTCAAATTTTGAAGACTTGGTAGACCAAAAAAGAATGTAAAATGTGTCATTAATAACTTTAAAATATTTATCATGTGTTAAAAATATGGTATTTTGGATATATTAGGATAAATTTATTATTAAAATCAATTTCGCCTGTTTCGTTTCTCATGTGGCTACTAGAAAATTTTAAATTACATATTTGATTATGCATAGCATATATGGATTACATTTCTCATATATCTGTTGGATGGCCCTGGTCTAGACTATTGAGATAGAGCAGAGCTCAAAAACAGGCCAAACATATGTGGGAACTTGGAGTATAGCAAAAGGTAGCATTAGTGGCCAGTGTGAAAGGGATAGACTACTCAAAAAATGATAATGCGACAATTGGCTAATGCTGTGGACTAAATGTTCGTGCCCCCTGCCTGTTCATATGTTGAAGTCCTAATCCTTTTTTTTTTTTTTTTTTATTCATTTATGATAGTCACAGAGAGAGAGAGAGAGAGGGGCAGAGACATAGGCAGAGGGAGAAGCAGGCTCCATGCACCGGGAGCCCGACGTGGGATTCGATCCCAGGTCTCCAGGATCGCGCCCTGGGCCAAAGGCAGGCACCAAACCACTGCGCCACCCAGGGATCCTGAAGTCCTAATCCTTAATGTGATAGTATTTGGGGGTGGCGGGTTGGGATCCAATTGGGATTAGATTAAGTCATGCGAGTGGGGCCCTCAAGATGGAATTAATGCCCTTATAAAAAGAGGAAAAGACAGGAGAACTCTGCCCCGTGAGGACACAGTGAGGCAGTGGCAGGCTACAGTCTAGGCACTGGGCCCTCGTCAAGAACCAGATCTGCGAGCACCTTGATTTTGGGCTTCCAGCCTCCAGAACTATGAGAAATACACGTAAGCCACTGAGTCTGTGGTATTTTGTGATAGTAGCCCAAACAGCCCATCGTAGCTTTACCATATGGGAAAAAAATTAACTTAAGATGCCTAATTTATTGATGTATGTATATGTAAAGATATATGTATGTATAAACAAAGATATATTGAAGAGCTAAAAGTGAAAAATCTTAAGATTCTTAGGAATTATAGGGACTATATTTATGGTCTTGGAGTTGATGTGGTTTCAGTAGTCTTTGCTGCATAATAAACCAACCCAAAACTTAGTGACCTAGATGGTCACAACTTATTATTTCCTACTATTCATGGGCTGGCCGAGTCGTTCTCTACCTGGTCTCACTTGGACTCACTCACGTGGCTGCATTCAGCTGGCAGGCAGGCTCTGCTCACTGGGCCTCTCTTCCTCCCATGGTCCTTCATCCCACGGGCTTCATCATAGCATGGTGATCTCAGGGTGCCAAGAAGAATGGTTGTGGAATCTGTAGCCTCTTGGAGCTGACCCAGAAATGCCAGAACATCAATTCTGTCTGTTGGTTGGTTACAGCAAGCACAGGGCTGCCTCAGAATCAAGGAAATGGACTCCATCTTCTGAAAGGGGGAATGGTGAAGTCACTTTTCAGAAAGGTACACCAGATGATAGGATTTTCCTAAGATCCGAAAAGCACTGACCATGAAGGCGAGGGCTAACAAGGTCAGCTATATTAAAAATCAAACACTTCTATTTCTGAAACACCTATTTGAAAAAATGAAGAGACAAGTCATGGATTGGGAGACGATATTTGCAACACCTTTTAGTCTCCAGATACATGAAGAACTATAAATCATCAGAGAAAGGCCAAGAACCCACTTGAAAAATGGGCAAAAGACGTGATAAAGTAATTTATACAGAACAAGGAAATGTTCGGTTTCTTTAGATAAATGAGAGATTAAAACAGCAAAATACTGTTTTATCCTTACAGACTGGCAGAAATGAGATAATAGGAGGAAACTAAGAAGCGTTGGCTAGTGCGTGGTGTGAGGAAGGGGTGTCCTCATGTTCTTTCCATGGAGGTAGAAAGCAGCCCAGTGTTGTCAGTCTCCGGTGGTGGTGGAGGTGGATGCACCCTGCAGGGCCTTTCCTGGGGACGTTCCTAGATAATGTGCTCGGGGTGTGTACATAAGGGTGTAAGCGAGCTCATGCCAGTATTGTGGATGATACTGAAAACGTGGAAGCAATATAAATATAGGCTATCAGGTAACAAACTGTCGTGTTCACTTAAAAGAATGCCATACAGCAGACATCAGTGAATGAACAAGGGCTGTAGGAATCAGCATGGCTAGAATTTGAGAACACATTGATGGGAAAAGGTATGTCCCAGGACACTGGTAGTGTGAAACCATTTATGTAAAATTTGAAGCTCCTACGACAGTATTTTATATTACTTACGAATACACGTGTATTAAAGCAATAGAAACGTGAGCAAGAAGGATACACAAGCTCAGGATAGTGGTTGGCTCTGAAAGGGAAGGACAGAATGAAATCAGAGAGGGGCATGGGGGGGTTCCAGTCTATTCTTTTTTTTAAATTTTTTTTTATTTTAGAGAGAGTGTGAGCAGGGAAGGAGCAAAGGGAGAGGGAGACAATCTCCAGCAGACTCTGCACTTGAGCACAGAGCCCGATACGGGGCTGGATCCCAGGACCCCCGAGATCATGATGACCTGAGCTGAAACCAAGAGCTGGACGCTTAACCGACTAATCCACCCAAGCAACCTTCCAACTCTATTCTGATGTACCTTATTTCTTAAAAGAAAATCTGAAGCAAATATGGCAAAGTATTAAGATTGGGTAGTTCTGAGTGGCAGATTTGCATTATTCCTCTGTATTTCTCTATGTGCTTAAAATATTTTATTAAAAATCTATGCATGTCTTTAAAATATAATCCTGGTCACATAGGATGTTCTAAAAATAGCTATTTTTACTCTTTGCTATGATTTGGAGTTTGACAAGGTTTTTTTTTTTTAAGATTGTATTTATTTGAGAGAAAGCAAGATGGGGGAGAGAGAAAGTACAAGCACGCATGAGTGGCGGGGAGGATGAGAGGGAGAGAGAAGCAGGCTCCCTGCTGAGCAGGGAGCCCCATGTGGGCTCAATCCCAGGACCCTGGGATCATGACCTGAGCCAAAGGCAGATGCTCAACCATTGAGGCACCCAGGCATCCCCACCCTGGTGTCCCTTAAGGTTTTCTGAACATAATTTCTGCAATTAACCAATAGAAAGGTCATCTTGGATTTGGGGGTTGTCTGATATTTCTTACAGGCTAGAATAATACGTGTCAGAGACGCTTTTTAGAAATCGCTGGATCAGGACTTTTTGTGTGTTACATAAATCTGAAAGTGTTCATTTACTGCTCTTTCTCCCCTTGTCCCAGGAGACTCTCTCTGCCCCATCTGAAGTCCATATGGCTCTGTATGATGAAGATCTCCTGAAAAATCCTTTCTATCTGGCTCTTCAAAAGTGGCGTCCTGACTTATGCAACAAGGTGGCCCAGATCCATGGCATCGTAAGTGCATCGATCCTGAGGGTGGACCGGCTCCGTTAGGTGCGGACAGAGCAGTGTTGATAAGGCCAGAAATACGGTAGACTTTGCCTACGTTTAGAGGGAGTCAGTTACAGACCTGCTGAGTATAACGAGCCCCAGACCGTGGTCTGTGCTAGAATGAGCAGAGACGGACCGCCACGAGCTGCCTCCTCCACGAAGCCTCCTGGCCCTGCACCAGCCTCGAGTGTAGTCCTTTCTCTGTTGACACTGATCTCACGGTGTTCATCTGTTTCTCTTTCCACGTTGACCGTGAGGGCTTGTGTGGGGGGCACAGAAAGCCGATTTCCCTCAGGGCATCATGGGCCCTTCTCTGTGACGTGTGTGCTCACTCACATGGAATAAGGGAACATGCCACACACTCGTATGTTGCCTTGAAGGGCATTTCCTAAAGGGGAAGAACCAGTGGAATAATGGAGGCACCCAGGTTGCAGGACGAGGGAGGCACATGAGAAAAACGACAGTGGGGCATCTGCTGCCTGCAGGGGGGCAGGCCCTCCTGGCCCTCCCCTCCAGGTGTGCCTCCTTTTATGTGTTGTCCTCATGCCATGCTCCTGCGGTTGTGGCCGAGGGTTTGGCCTAGAGAAGCCAGCGTAGCTTGCTTCACTTTGGGGTGCGCGCTGCCTTGTCGGGCACTGGCGCTGACGTTCACTTTACCCCCTCTGTCCCGCTGCCACCACAAGTCTGCTTCCCCAAGTTCCTTCCAGTTTTTCGGATTGGTTTTGTGATTCGCATGTTTTTCCCAGAATTACTTTACTTTGGTTTTTAGAAGTCATAAAGGTCATTGTGTGTGTGTGTGTCTCCATGTGTACACATATATACGTATATACGTGTGTATGTATATATACATAAGATAGAGAATAGAGCTGTTTCCAAGAAGAAAATAAAAATCGTATAAAGTTCACAGAGACATTATCATCTGTTCATTTCCTAGGAGTTATTAAATGCTACCCTGCTGGGCAGGGTCCCACATTTGCTGCTGAGGGTTCAGCCCAAAACGGGAAGAAACGTCACCATCTTTTTTACCTTTATAGAGCTTTGGATTCTATTGAGAGAAATGGTCATGCTCTGGGCAAATACGTACTAATTAACGGTTTTGGGACATGTCGCAGAGAAATAGCACATCACACAAAGCAATCATGGTAACTGACCGAATTTGGGAACTATTTCCTCCCTTTGTTCTATAATATTTTTTAAAATGCTGTCTGGGCAAGAGCAAGCTACGTGTAACTTTCTCTTGCTCTTTAAGAATCCCACCCTGTGGCGCCCCGTGGCTCAGTCAGTTAAGCCTCCAACTCTTGATTTTCAGGTCAGGTCATGATCTCAGGGTCGTGAGATCGAGCCCCGCTTCAGGCTCCGCACTGGGCACGGAGCCTGGGAAAGATTCTCTCCCCCCTCCCCACTCCCACCCCTACCCCCTCGGCTCATTCTCTCTCTCTCTCCCCAAAACAAAAAGAAGGCCACGTGTGAATGCTCTGTGAGACCTGTCCGTCTTGCTCACCGCTATGTTGCCCGCACTTAGCACGGTTCCTCTTACGAGGTGGATGTTTTCCCAGCTGCAAATAGTGGAATCCCACTCAGGCTTACTTTAGCAAAAAAGGAAATGTGGTGTAAGAACTTTGGTGTCTTGGTCACCTTCCTTTTGGAAGCTGTCATCGGAATTCCCGGTAGTGTCCTAGGTCCTCCTGAGATCTGCAGGATCCATGAGGAGCTGCCTGGGGCCCACGCTTGACAACACTGACTTTGTGGCCGTCAGTAGATGGGAGAATCAGTGAGGCCGACTTCCCCGCAGGAGTCCCAGGGGGAAGGAGCTAGCTGCTGCTGCCCGGCCCAGTCAGGTATTGATGGCTGGCTCCTGGCCCTCCTGGCCGTAGGATGGGTGCTCCGGTTCATCCTGATCTAGTCCACAGTAGTGCTCCATCCACGTCTGTTGGGGGACTGAGAAAGAACATGCGAGCCACCTCTGGAAGAGTGCTCATCAGCTGTTTCTGCCACCACCAAGGGATCGCTGTCACCTCAGCAGGTGGATGCAGAATTTCTTTCCTTGGGGCCTGGCCATCAGGCCAAGTTTGGTGCCCTTGAATCAGCCATGGGGATCAGAGTCATTTATTGGGCCCTAAGACCCTGTGAAATCATCACTTTTACACGTGTGTGTCTCTCCCCTCCAGGGTTAACTGCCCCTCACACCTCTCCCTGAAGCCCTGCTCACTGGCCCCCTCATCCTCATGTGACAGAGGTGCAGCTCGACTGCTCCCTCCGCCTGCCCCAACCCCCCCCCCCCCCCCCCCCCCCCGAGTGTGACTTCTCCCTTTGATTGGGATGCCTCTGCATCCGGCCAGCACCTCCTGCAGTCACCTGCTCTCTAACTGGATAGGGAAAGCTCCTTCTCCCCCGTGTTCCCCAGATTCTCACCACAGAGGTCTGCGACACCCCCGCACTGCTACTAATAGTCACTCCTGTTCTCTTTAATTAGCATCCAGCTAATTACACACTGTGGTATCTTGAGAGTGGGCTGGGCAGGCCTGCTGCCTCTCTGGGGCTCTTATCCATGAGGTGTCAGGAGAACGTCCTCCAGGATTCCCAGGTGGATTGAGGAGGGGTCCATTTGCCTAAAGGAGAAACAAAAATTAAAAAGGGAGATTAAATTTGTTCCTCCCTTATTGTGACCTTTTTTTTTCCTTTAAGATTTATTCATTTTATTAGGGCAAGAGAGAGCTGAGTATGGTGGTAGGGGGGTGCAGAGAGGGAGAGAGAGAAGCTCAAGCAGACTCCTCGCTGAGGATGGAGCCCAACATAGGGCTCGATCCCACAACCCTGAGATCATGACCTGAGCCAAAACCAAGAGTCGGACACTCAACTGCACCATCCAGATGCTCCTATTGTGATGTTATAATTATGGGGTATGTAGGCTTTTGAGGGCTAGCCTGGGAACCTGTCGGCGTGTCTCCCAAGTTCCAAAGAACTGACTTTCAAGTAAAATACCTAGACAGGCCAGCCAAGGACACTGAGGTTCATAGTCTAGTTCTTAGGATTCATTTAGCACAGATCTAGCCAACAAACATTCATTGAGCACCATGACGTACCTACCGGGCACCGTGCTGGGTTTCCAGGATTGCATAGGTGAGCAGGGAACACAGCAGGGCTTTGGGGAATTCCAGAAGCTGGCTGTCGGTAGCTCAGAAGAATGAGTGTCGGGACAGAAGTCGCCCTAACGCTGCCTGGGGAGGAGTCAGGGGGGACCCTAGAGTAGTGTCACTAATGCTGATTCTTGCTTTTATCCTACTATGATTTCTTTAATTGCTATTACTTAAAAATTCTTTATAAAAGGGCTAGAATAGGGGCACCTGGGTGGCTCAGTGTTTGAGCGTCTGCCTTTGGCTCAGGTTGTGATCCCGGGGTCCTGGATCGAGTCCCACATCAGGCTCCTTGCAGACAGCCTGCTTCTCTCTCTGCCTGTGTCTCTGCCTGTCTCTCTGTCTCTCATGAATAAATAAATAAAATCTTTAAAAAAAAAATAAAGGGCTAGAATAAAAAGTTTTGTTAAGCTTAAGAATAAGCAGGTCCCTGACTTATGGTCAACTCGGAGACTCTGAACTCGGTGTTGTCCACGTAGGCTGTGACGTCCGTGGCATCTGAAGTCTGAAGCTCCATCTTAGGAGAGCCCTGAAGGCACTTGGACTTGACCCCGCCTCCCGTGGGCAGCTTCCCAGCTGCTGCACGTCCCCAGCCCCCAGCGGCTGGCCTCCTCACCCTCCCTCCCAGCCCGAGAGCCCAGCTGCCGGCTTCTGCCTGCAACAAAACGCTCCGGGCGGCATTGTCTGCCTGAAAACTAGGGGGTCCCTGATACTGGAGGACCCCTGTTCACTCAGCAAACATTGATGGGGCACCTACCGTATGTCGAATGCTGAGGCTGGTAATGGGGACACATGCAGCAGGAGCCAGTTGTGCTTTATTTAAGTTAGGGAGGCAGGCAAGGCATACATCAACAGGTAAATAGAGTTTAATCGGTTTCCTGGGATGAGGTTCTCCGAAGTGCCTCAGCGGTTCTTGGTCTCACACGGGACTGTGTGACTCCATCCATAGAGCATGCGTGGGACTCCCTGAGTTTGGGCGTTAAACACCTGCCGGGGGACGCCTGGGTGGCTCAGCGGTTGAGCGTCTGTCTTGGGCTCAGGGTGTGACCCCGGGGTCCTGGGATCAAGTCCTGCATCGGGCTCCTTGCATGGAGCCTGCTTCTCCCTCTGCCTGTGTCTCTGCCTCTGTCTGTGTGTCGCTCATGAATAAATAAATAAAGTATTTTAAAAATAAATACCTCCCAGGTGTGGGTCATGGGCATTCCCTTACCCATGCCCAGACCTCAGGTCCCCGGGCTCTTTCTGTGCTCCCGGAGGCCATGAGGAGGTTTTTCCTCAATTCAGGCTAATGCCTGACGGCCCACCTTTTCTTTCTTTCTTTTATCTTTATTTTTTCCCTTTTTTTCATCAAGTTTCACTTTTATTAAAATTTGAAATTATTTTTAAACAATTTTTAAAAAATTAATCTCTTTGCCCAACATGGGGCTCAGACCACACCCTGAGATCGAGTTACGTGCTCTAGTGACTGAGCTTAATTTCAAACATACGATAAAAGTAAGAAGAATAGTATAATGAGTCCCATGCTCCTGTCACCCAGCTTCAGCCGTGGTCAGTTCGGTGGCCCTGTCACATGTCATTTCTGCCCGCCTCTTGCTCTCCACCCTTGGCCACTGGATTATCTTCTTTTTTTTATTTTAAAGATTTATTTTTATTTATTTATGATAGACATAAGAGAGAGAGAGAGGCAGAGACACAGGCAGAGGGAGAAGCAGGCTCCCTGCAGGGAGCCCGACGTGGGACTCGATCCCAGGACTCCAGGATCATGCCCTGGGCTGAAGGCAGGCGCTAAACCGCTGAGCCACCCAGGGATCCCCGGTCACTGGATTATCTTGAAGCAAATCCCAGAAAATTATGTCAGGTGGTCCTGTGGCTTCATCTATAGGTGTTTAGGAATGTGGCTTTAGATGGCAGGGCCTCTTCAAAAACGTAACCGCAACGCCCGTTATCACAGTGATTCTTTTTTTTTTTTTTTTTTTTTAAAGATTTATTTATTCATGAGAGACACAGAGAGAGAGAGGCAGAGACACAGGCAGAGGGAGAAGCAGGCTCCATGCACCGGGAACCCGACGTGGGACTCGATCCCGGGTCTCCAGGATCACGCCCTGGGCCAAAGGCAGGCGCTAAACCGCTGCGCCACCCAGGGATCCCCACAGTGATTCTTCAGTATTGCCAACTCCCCTGTCCCCGTTCACATTTCCCATGTGGTCTAGTAATTGCCTGTCTCACAGTGGGTTGGTTGGGATCAGGACCCAGGGGAGAGCCACAGGTCACGCTGGGATCGATGAGGGAGTCTGTCCTTCCTCCTCACTGTGGGGCACAGAGGGGTGCAGAGGGACACAGAGGCATGCGTACCCCGTGTGTAAGGCAGGCTCAGTGTTGACGTCCGTGTGGCCTGGTGAAACCGTCTCCCCTGTCTTCTCCCCGCTTTTCCATTTCCTCTTCCCCTTTCCTCGTTTTCTCCCTTTGTGCCTTTGCAGTTCATCCATCCGGGCGGGTCATCCCAGAGAGCTTCCCGCATCCTGGCCCCCGGCGGAGGGTCCCCTGTTCACTGCCTAGTAAATCCAGATGTTGATCCGAGTCTGTCTCAGTTGTTTGAGGAGAGGCCAGACCACTTGGTCCACGGGGCGGCCTCCTTCCCTCCACAAGTGCCTCCTGCTGTGAGAGGAGAGGCTGAGCTGCTCCTTCTCCCCGGCCCGAGGAGGCCCCGGGTGACAGTGGCTCTCCGGGCTGTGGGGTCTTGCGGGGTCTCTGCGGAGGGGACTCCAGCGGGCTCTGGGCTGAGGCCAGGACAGGGGTCAGGAAGTCTGCAGGAGTGTGAGTCAGGGCTGCACCCGCCACTCACCTGCTGCATGACCCTGGACAGGTTCCTTAGCTTCCTTGAGCCTCAGTTTCCTTGTCTGTACGATGTTGGTAGCCTGGAAGCCGTTTGCTTGGGGGATGGGGGTGAGGAGATGGGGCTCTGAGGGACGGCGCCACCTGGGCCCTCTTCCTTCTGAGTACACTTGAGTCCAAGAGGGTCCCCCAGCCGCCGCGCACAGAGACCACAGTTGACCTCTCAGGTGGGGCCTGCCCCAAAGGGAGTCTGGCACCCCGGCCTACCTTGGTGGCGGCCGCAGTCTGCCAGAGGAAGCCACGTTTCTGTGGTTCATATTACCAACTATGATCACAACTAGGATTAAAAAAAAAGTAGGGCAGCCCTGGTGGCACAGCGGTTTAGCGCCGCCTGCAGCCCAGGGCGTGATCCTGGAGACCCGGGATGGAGTCCCATGTCAGGCTCCTTGCATGGAGCCTGCTTCTCCCTCTGCCTGTGTCTCTGCCTCTCTCTCTCTCTCTCTCTCTCTCCCCCTCTGTGTCTCTATGAATAAATAAAATCTTAAAAATAAATAAATAATTAATTAATAAAAAAAAAGAAGAGAAAAGGGATCCCTGAGTGGCGCAGCGGTTTGGCGCCTGCCTTTGGCCCAGGGCGTGATCCTGGAGACCCAGGATGGAGTCCCATGTCAGGCTTCCTGCATGGAGCCTGCTTCTCCCTCTGCCTGTGTCTCTGCCTCTCTCTCTCTCTCTCTCTCTCTCTCTCTCTCCCCCTCTGTGTCTCTATGAATAAATAAAATCTTAAAAATAAATAAATAATTAATTAATTAAAAAAAAGAAGAGAAAAGGGATCCCTGGGTGGCGCAGCGGTTTGGCGCCTGCCTTTGGCCCAGGGTGTGATCCTGGAGACCCGGGATCGAATCCCACATCAGGCTCGCGGTGCATGGAGCCTGCTTCTCCCTCTGCCTGTGTCTCTGCCTCTCTCTCTCTCTCTCTCTCTGTGACTATCATAAATAAATAAAAATTAAAAAAAAAATTAAAAAAAAAAAAAGGAAGAGAAAAAAGAGTGTCTTCAAGGTGCAGCGTTTCCCATTCCAGCAATGGGACTGCATGTGGCTTTTCAGTTTCACCTTTCTCTTCTTTCCAAAGTACCCTGTCTCCCTTGGGAGTTGTCCCCAGACCTGTTGAGAACAGAGTGGGGCACCTGGCGTTGGCTGGAGTGGGGGGACCCAGTGGGTGTGGGAACCAGCCTGGGGGCTGCGGCCGCCCGTCTGTCACCGCCCCCCCCCCCCGCGTCACGTGGTCCTGCCCTCCAGGAGGTGAAGCTGCGGGTGGCCCATCCTGTAGCCCTCCCCCCGCCTGTGTTTTCCAGGTCCTGGTGCCCTGCAAAGGAAGCTTGTCGAGCAGTGTTCAGTCCACTTGTCAGTTTGAATCTTATATTTTGATACCCGTGGAAGAACACTTTCAGACCTTGAATGGAAAGGTATGCATTCGGTCGTGGGCCAGCCAGGGTCCCTAACTAGGCCTCTGTCCTGGAGGAGGGGGGAAGGGGGGTGGGGAAGGCACAGGGCCGCTCTCCCTCCGGTGGCTCTGGAACACCTCCTGAACCCAGTCCTTCAGTGACCAGTTTTACGTCTGTTCTCCCGAAAGCTCACCAGTTTCTTGGCCACAAATTGGACGGGGCATCAGTTTAAATTTTTTAGAAAACAGGGTTTTGAAGTCCTGTCGAACCTTCAGAAAGCCTCGGTAAAGTGCGAAGGACTCTCCTCTGCTCTTCCCCCACGGTGGTCAGGGTTAGCATCCTGGCCACATTTGCTTGGTCATCCGTCTCTCTCCCCCGCACCCCCACGTGCTACCTGGCGCTGCCTTTTCCGAGCCTTTTTCAGGAAAAGAGTGGATTGCAGACACCACATCCCTTTATTCAAAAATGTGTGTTTCCTGCGTGACCACAGCAGGGCGACCACACTCAGGAAAGGCTCCATGAATAGGATGCTGCTCAACATACTGTCCTCAGACGAGTTGTGCTAATTATACAGATTATATACCCTTTCACAGAATTTGATTTTTTTTTTCTTTTTCGATCCGGGATTGGGCAAGGCATTCAGTTGTTGGTCTTTTTAGTTTCCTTCGATTTGGCATGGTCCTGGGGCTGTCTTTGTGTTTCGGGACTTGGGCGGCTTGTTTTGCTTTGTGGCCTCTTCCTCAGCATGGGGTTCTCAGAGCTTGAGAGGGTGTTTTATCTTTCTCCGCGTGCTCAGCAGCAGGAGATGCAGGAAGGCAGTCTCTCTCATCCTCGCTGTGACCTTTGGGGTCCGCATTTTCTTACATAGTGGAGATGGATGGATTGGGGGGGGCTGGTCCTCAGTGGGGTTGGAGTGGGCCCAGGTGCCCGGTGTTGGCCCTTCAGCTCATGGGCCCCTTGGCAGGAGCAGAGACAGGACGCAGGGTGACTGATGTGCCAGCTTGGGTTGGGGCCCCGCCCCACACTGGTACTGTTGGCTTGCTCTCTTCGGGGAGAGGACTGAGGAGTCCAGCTTATCGTGTGGCCTGTCTGCCCGGGCACCGGGCTGGGGCCGGAATGCTGAATGTGGCTGGGACAGCAGCCTGTCACCCCGGCCCCTTGCAGTCCCGGGACATCCCAGGACAGCCTTCTTCCTTCCTCCTTTCCCGGAGGGTACAGGCTTTCTTCTGCCCTGAGGACCAGCTTAATGCTTCTCTGTCACAGTATTGAGAAAGCATCAGCCGCGGCTACAGGGCAAACAGAGAGGAAAAAAAATTTTTAGTATCAAAAAGCAAACTGGAAGAGTGTTCATGCTCCCTGCCTCCCAAACCCCCACTGGAGCGAAGGCGGGCAGGTGGGAAAAGGCGGCCAGGCCGAGCGGGGGATCAACAGTCACCCCCTGGCCACTGGTGCAGTGACGGCTCTCTTGTTCCAGGATGTCTTTATACAGGGAAACAGGATTAAATTAGGAGCTGGTTTCGCCTGTCTTCTCTCAGTGCCCATTCTCTTTGAAGAAACTTTCTACAATGAAAAAGAAGAAAGTTTCAGCATACTGTGTATAGCCCATCCTTTGGAAAAGAGAGAGAGTTCAGGTATTCTGGGAGAGAACTCCTTTCTCCTGATTTGGAGAATTGTGTGTGTCGACCTTTGCTCCTGACATGGTTGCTATAAATGTCCCATAAAATATTCAAGAGCCCTCTAGAAGCCTACGTAAGTAATGTTACAGTACTTCCCCCAGTACTGAATCAAAAAGTCATCTTGAGCAAAGACAGTGTGGCTGGGGGCTGCTGTGTACGGTTGCACAGGTTGGACATTACACAATTCCAGGAGGCAGCATTGATGTAGACCCGTGTGAATGTTGCCCCCTGGAGTTGTGCAGAGGGGTAGCCCTGGTTTTGGTACTGGGCCTCAGCTTTAGGGCTAGCTCTTACACCATTATTGCCCACCCAGCCCCAGTGCCTCTTTGAGAGCTCATTATTTTTAATAAGCAATAATTCTTCAGCTGTTCCAGGAAGTTGAGATGGCAGTGTGCTAAATGTACTCTGAGGCCTTTATTGCCAGGAACCAGTGCTTCTTCAGCAGAGCCTCATGGGTCATGCCCATGGTCTCAAATTGTTTTGTCCAAGGAAAAGGCTTCCAGGGGGCTGGGCTCTCTGGACTTCGAGCTGTCCTGTAACTAGGCTGCTCTTGGGCCGTATCTTGAAATAATTCCTGTCCTCTCCTGGAAGATGGGGCTCCAGACCCTGGCGGGGGGTGGGGGAGCAGGGCAACGGATGTGGAACTTCCCCCACTAGGAAACTGTGACGGCTTCAGCCAGCCTGACCCTCCGTCTCTTTTTCAGAAGAGCCTTCAACATCTTCCGATCCCTTTTCCCTGAAAACCATCGAAGACGTGAGAGAGTTTTTGGGAAGACACGCGGAGAGATTTGACAGGAGCATTGCCTCTTTCCAGCGAACCTTCAGGGAATGTGAAAGAAAGAGCCTCCGTCAGCACATAGTCAGTAGCTGCGTCTTGTTTTGCCAGGCATGCCCTGTCTCAGGCCAATTCAAGAACAATCCAGAACTTCCACTGTTGGAAGTTTTGTTTAAATGTTTCTCTCTAACTATAAAAGTAGTGTAAGCCCCTGGAGAAACTTGAGCAGTGATTATTGTTACCATCTTAGTGTTAACCCCAAGGCAAATTTTTTCTCTTAACCCTTCATGCATTTACACTTAAAAAAATTACATAATTTGAGAAGCCTGTATTAGGACTTAAAGTTGTCACCCAGCAAACATTATCTAGTGAAATGTTCTCACTGTGGGACGTGTCACGCGTTCTGGGCTTTGTGTTGTGGCCTCGGATTACGGGAGTGACCTGCTTCTCCGCTCTGTCGTTGCGCAGGACTCGGTGAATGCTCTCTACACCAAATGCCTCCAGCAGCTTCTGAGGGACTCTCACCTGGTAAGCAGTAGGACTCTCAAAGGAGAGGACTGCAGTTTGCCCACATGCCAGTGCCAGCTCCTTAACGGTACCTTCTTGTCCTCCAGAAAATGCTTGCCAAGCAGGAGGCCCAGATGAATCTGCTGAAGCAGGCCGTGGAGGTAAGAGGGCAGGGCAGTGAGGGGAGAGAAGGCAGCGGTGCCGGGGCGGTGGGAGGAACCTCTCCCTGTCACCTCTGTGCACCTGGAACGGGGGATCTGTTCGTTGATTCCACAGATGTATGTCCAGCATGATATTTATGATCTGATCTTTAAGTACGTGGGGACCATGGAGGCGAGCGAGGTAGGTCCTAAATCACCATCAGCCTCGTTGGGAGCCTCATTCTAAGCTTTTCGAGAAACCTGAAGCTCTGTTAACATGTGTCGCTAGGATGCTGCCTTTAACAAAATCACAAGAAGCCTTCAAGATCTTCAGCAGAAAGACATTGGTGTGAAACCCGAGTGCAGGTAAGATTTGTGCTGCAGCGGCTTGGCGTCCTCAGAGGCTGGGGCTGCTCCTTCTGGAAACAGGGCTCTCAGCGGCAGGGACTGCACACAGACTTAGTTCATACTGAAGACCGGTGTGGTGACTTGTGACCAGAGACCAAGGACTGAGGTTGGCAGACGACTGTTCTGTGGCTGTCACCCTCCTGCACCTGCTGCCAGCATGTCAGCTGGGTGGGAGCTCCAGGGGAGGGGTCTTGCATAGCTGGTCCCTCGACAGGCACGCCGCTTGCTCGTCCAAGTGGGTCCCGCATGCAGACATCACTCCTCACCTGGAGTGATGGAGGCCTCCCGGAGAGGGACCTGCTTTTTTTTTTTTAATATATATTTTTTAAATTTATTTATTCATGAGAGAGAGAGAGAGAGAGAGGCAGAGGGAGAAGCAGGGTCCATGCAGGGAGCCCAATGCGGGACTCAATCTCAGGACTCCAGGACCACGCCCTGGGCCGAAGGCAGGCACTAAACCACTGAGCCACCCAGGGATCCCCCAGGGACCTGCTTTTGAATTAATTTATGTTTCTTTAGGCTCTAAAAATGTCTTAAGTGTTTATGTTTAAACTATTAATGCCTCTGAGCTCTCTTACTCGGGGCTAAGGATTTTTTTCCCCCTAATTTTTTGGTGCAGCTGCAATATCATTTTGCATCATAAATGGAACATTCAAAGGGGTTGAGTTTTGCCATTGATTTGGTTCAGGTTGCTTCTTGAGTTTTTTTTAGGGAGGTGGAGAGTGGGAGAAGCAGGCTCCCTGCTGAGCAAGGAGCCCCATGCAGGCTCAGTCCCAGAACTCTGGGATCATGACCTGAGCCAAAGGCAGACGCCTAACTGACTGAGCCACCCGGGTGCCCCTGCTTTTGAGTTTCTATTTTTGTTTCTTACAGTTTGTCGTAAGGAGTGTTAATCTGCGGTATGCTATTAGATCAGGGGAGGAGGGACCTCACGCTGTGTGGTCTTAAGTTGTCACTTTCCAAATTATTTTACAGCTTCAACATACCTCGTGCAAAGAGAGAGCTGGCTCAGCTGAACAAATGCACCTCACCACAGCAGAAGTTGATTTGTTTGCGAAAGGTGGTGCAGCTCATCACACAGTCCCCCAGCCAGAGAGGTTTGTGCTCAGGGAAGGGCCCCAATGGTGGCGTAGACGCCTACGTCTGGATGCAAAAGTCTGTTAAGGAGCAGTTTGTGTTAAAGGATCACACAGATGGGGTGATGTGCCGCAGAGCATCCCAGCTTGAACGCCCCGGAGTCGGCTCTGATGCGTGGGTGCCTAGTAATAGCAGTGAGGGGGTAGGCCAGGCACCGTAAGGGTAAGAGAACAGTGGCCTCAGAAGTGAGCCGGGCTTCCCTTACCTGCATGGGCACCACACGGCCGATCTATAAACCCAAACCCAGGCGGCATAGGTTCTTTGAGAACCTGACTTTTCAGTAGCTTCAGGTTCACACGGTGACACTGTCCGCTCAGGTCTGAACTTGCCAAGATACAACAGTGTGTGTGATTGACTTTAAAGCTCCCGGTGTGTGTTCTGTTGAAGCTGTCATGGTGCCAGGGTGTGGGCGGGTGGCCCCATCAGGACATTCACTGCCATTTGTTTAGCCCAGCGCCAAGTTGCCCACAGCTTCCGCAGCCGTGTTCCAGGCTGAAGATGGTTGGTTGATAAAATTCTTTTGGCTAAAATTATAAAAACCTTTAATCTTAAAAAATGATGCAAGCTGGTGATGGTACATGCGGGTTCCACTGGTCGTTAGACCCTTCTTCCTAATCTTGTGTGTGTTTAAAACTTTCCATTGTAAGAAGTAAAGCAAAATAAGCTAAGAAAAAAGTCAAGGGGAGTCAGACCTGTGTGCGCAGATAGGGGGTGATCGTCACAGTGCGTTAAGTGAAACGAGAGGGAGTGTATATGTACACCTCTAGCGGCATTCCAGGAAAAGGGGGTGGCTACGTATCCATGTGCCCGGTGGTGAGTTCCTGGACTTCTCTGGAAGGTTAGGTGGGAAGTAACAGCAGTAGCCCCTGGGGGACGGTTGGACAGCGGGGATGGGAGAGAAGTCCCGGTTTGTTCCTTTGTGCTATTTGAATTATTAGACATGTGAATAGATCCCTTAAAATATCAAGGTGAAAAAAATGAGAACGAGCTAGATGTGAGCATCAGATTCTTGCAGTGTATAAAACGGAAATGATCTCAGGAGGAAGGAGGCTTTTCGCGGTGACTCTGGCACACCTTTGCCTCGTGTCCACCATTACTGCCTTGAACGGTCCTGGAAGGTGGCGAGGGGTAGTCCGCTTGGGATTTCCTTCTCTTGCGCATGTTTTGAGAATGGTAGGCATTCGTTTTCCCCACAAATGTTCAGGATACTGTAAAGGAAGTTGTGCAGGGGAACTCCTCCCGGATGCGTCGTCTTACTGGATTGTGGTTGGATGGTGGTGGGGAGCTGATACACCTGTTGGTCTCACGATGACTTGGAACATGTGTTTCCCCCCCTACAGTTAACTTGGAGACCATGTGTGCTGATGATCTGCTGTCGGTCCTGTTGTATTTGCTTGTGAAAACAGATATCCCTAATTGGTAATATTTTCTGTTAAAATACTTTTTCAAACTGGCAGCATTGTACCGGGGTGGTTTCAGTATAACTCCAGGAAATCGAGCGCCCCTTAGGAGTTCATTGTGGTGTCGGCCGTGCCTTCGTCCTGCAGAGGATGGCGGTCATTCCATCTACAGATGGGGAAACTGAGGCCCAGAGAGCTTATGTCTCTTGTTCTGGAACATTCAGCTAGTCAGTGACTGAGCGGGAAGCTGACTCCAGTTCTGTTTGACTCCAAAGCCCATCCTCTCCTGACAGGAACCTCTGGTTCACTTTACAATAATCAGCTTTTTAAAAACTAGTATGCTCCAGGAGAGGACCCGGTAGTTTTACTTACTTTCCTAATTGCACATGCTCTAGAGGTTAAGGGGGTAGCAGTCACAGCTCCCTGGAGCTAAGCAGCGCCTGTCACTCACGCCAGTGGTGCTGTTTCTGGAGAAGTGTTGTTAATTGGCTACACAACAGTGAAACTTTTTTCTTCCTTTTGTTAGGATGGCAAATTTGAGTTATATCAAGAACTTCAGATTTAGCAGCTCAGCAAAAGATGAATTGGGATATTGCCTGACCTCGATTGAGGCTGCGATTGAATATATTCGGCAAGGAAGCCTCTCCGTGAAGCCACCTGTAAGATCCCTCCTGCCCTGGCCTTTCTTTGTGGGCGTCAGGGCATGTTTGGTAGAGTTCTGAGGTTGGTGGGAGGGGAGAGGGTCTTTTTTTTTTTTTTTAAGATTTTATTTATTTATTTTGAGAGAGAATGAGCACGAGTGGGGCAGGGGGTGGGTGGTCATGGACAGAGGGAGACGGAGAGGGAGAGGCAGGCTCCCTGCTGAGTGGAGAGCCCGATGCTGGACTTGATTCCAGGACTCTGGGATCATGACCTGAGCTGAAGGCAGATGCTTAACCAACTGAGCCACTCGGGTGCCCCAGGGGAGGGGGATTCTTAGATGGTCTCCCAGGAACGGGGCCTCTGGCCTCTGCCACCTAAGGGCTGGGCGGCTTCGCAGACACCCAGCAGACTGAAACGCTGAGCACCCAGTTGGTTGTGAAAGTTGGCAGGACATGACCGGGAGTCGCACACTTAAAATCCTGCTTCTTTAGTCCTCGCCATTCTCAAAAGCACACAGGCAGAAGGGGCGAGCTAGAAACCCTCAGCGTGGATGTCTAGGCAAGAGATGAGATCATTAATATGTGCAGTTTTGGGACTCACTGGCCTTATTGCGATTTTCTTGGCGAGCTCTGCTGAGGGGAGGTGATTGTATTCTATGTGAAGCTGAGAATCTTAAACCAAGACTGCATGGCTGGCCGATTTCACCAGGTGGCAAAATGTGACAGTACGCACAGAAATCACAAAGCTGAGATTAATAAGATGAAGAGATTACTGTATTAACAAGCCTGAGGATTGAACATTCACTTGATCTTAATTTTCTGCTGATGTTAGAATCTCCGAAAGTAACGATAAGTTAAAGTATCTGGAAAAAACCACAGGCCAGGGATCCCTGGGTGGCGCAGCGGTTTAGCGCCTGCCTTTGGCCCAGGGCGCGATCCTGGAGACCCGGGATCGAGTCCCACGTTGGGCTCCCGGTGCATGGAGCCTGCTTCTCCCTCTGCCTGTGTTTCTGCCTCTCTCTCTCTCTCTCTCTCTCTCTCTCTCTCTCACTGTGTGCCTATCATAAATAAATAAATAAAATTAAAAACAAAACAAAACAAAACCACAGGCCTGTCCAGACAGGTGAGCTTGGGTGAAAGCAGTTCCCCTGAATTCAGTCATGGTGACAGTGTTATGTGCTTTCCCGTCTTTTTCCCACCTGGGTCTACGTCACATAATTTAAATTATGTTGTATATAGCGTTTTATATTATTTTCCCCCAAAAGAATAGGGGGTTGGTTTTTTTCTTCTTCTGATTGGGAGACTAGCGTTTGCAATATACTGTTGACCCTTGAACAACATGGGGGCTGACCCTGCACGTCGTTGAAAATCTGCATGTAACTTGTGACTCCCCCAAAACTTAACTACTAGGAGCCTCCTGGTGACCAGAAGCCTTACTGATAATATTAACAGTTGATTAGCACCTATTTCGTAGGTTATATGTATCATATACCGTATTCTTACAATAAAGTCAGCTGGAGAAAAAAGATCATTAAGAAAATCAGAAGAGAACACATGTTTAGACACGTTTGTACTGTGTCTGTCGCCGTGTAAGTGGACCCGTGCAGGTCACACCTGTGTCATTCAAGGGCCAGCTGCCTCCTGTTACGGTGAAGACAGCAGATACCTCTCACGAACTCACTAGCTGGGGATGACTTGTTAAGTGTCTTGGTAGGTCTTTTTTCTGTGCCTATACAAGTGTTTTTTTTTTTTTTTAATAAAGTTTTATTTATTTTAGACAAGAGAGTGTGCGTGCATGAACGGGGGCAGGAGCAGAGGGAGAGGGAGAGGGAAAGAATCTCAAGCAGACCCCATGCTGAGCACGGAGCCTGATGCCGGGCTGGACTCTGGGCTCGATCCCATGACCCCAAGATCATGACCTGAGCCAAAACCAAGAGTTGGGTGCCCCACCCACTGAGCCACCCAGGCACCACTGTACAATTGTGTGTGTGTGTGTGTGTTTTTTTTAAAAGATTGTACTCATTTGTTCATGAGAGAGAGGCAGAGACACAGGCAGAGGGAGAAGCAGACTCCCCTGCAGGGAGCCCAATGTGGGACTCGATCCTGGGACCCCAGGATCACGCCCTGGGCTGAAGGCAGACGCTCAACTGCTGAGGTTTCCCCTACAATTGTATTTTTTTAAAATTTGAGATTATGCTCCTCTTGTTGGCATGTAGGCTGATGGTCAGAATCGCCTGATGCCTCCTGATGGGGCTGGGGGTGTCCCTTGTCACCTGGAGGGAGGCTCTTCAGCCTCCTTGCCGCCCCAATAACCTCACAGTGGCCACCCCACTTGCTTACTGTGGCATGTGGGCAGGAAGGCCAACATCTGAAGCCTTTGACTGGAGTGTGAGGAAGTGGCTGACCACACAGCACCAGTCGGCTTCCCACACCCACCTGGACTTCAGACGACATCCCAAGAGGGGTTGGGGGAGTTGTTTTGTTTTTTTTCTTTTTGACTTATTTATTTCTAAAGATTTTATTTTTTTAAGATTATTTATGAATGAGAGACAGAGAGAGAGAGGCAGAGACACAGGCAGGGGGAGAAGCAGGCTCCATGCAGGGAGCCTGACGTGGGACTCGATCCCGGGTCTCCAGGATCACACCCTGGGCAGAAGGCAGTGCTAAACTGCTGAGCCACCAGGGCTGCCCTAAAGATTTTTATTTGTTTGTTTGTTTGTTTATGACACAGAGAGAGAGAGAGGGGGGCAGAGACACAGGCAGAGGGAGAAGCAGGCTCCATGCAGGGAGCCTGACGTGGGTCTCGATCTTGGGACCCCAGGATCATGCCCTGGGCCAAAGGCAGGCACTAAACCGCTGAGCCATCCAGGGATCCCCAAGATTTTATTTTTAAGTAACCTCTACACCCACTGTGGGGCTTGAACTCACAGCCCGAGATCAGGAGTCACGTGCTCCACCCACGGAGCAGCCGGGTGGCCCCCGCGTGTGCTGGCTTGAGCCCGGCCTTTGGTTGTAGTGTGCACAGCCCGTGGGCAGGGTGGGGACCCAGCCCTGTGCACCCTTCGTGTCTGAGCTGTCTGCCCCTGGCCTTGGTCCTGCCTTCTGGATGCGGGTGGTGGGTCCCGGCAGATGTTGGGAGGAGCTGTGCCTCCTCCCTCCAGCTGGCCGTGCAGCCCGCCCCTGGGTCTCGAGTGGGTCAGGCCTGACGGAACAGGTGTGGCGGCCTCCTTGTCTTTTGTGATTCCAGCACTGAGATGCCACCTTGGCACTGCATCAGCCTTAGCTGCCGACTGGCTTCTGTCAGCGCAGTTGTGTCTAGGACTGTGAGGCCACTGCTATGTGTCGGTGCCCTTTCCTGGGGAAGGAGCTCAAATGTGTATCTGCATGGCAGGTGAGGTTTCTGGAAAGTGTTAGGACTAAATATTAGTAAGTCAAATTTTGTTTTCCTGTTGCCTCTTTATATACTGTGATAGAGTTTCACAGAAATTTCCCCCCACGAAATAATTGTACCTAAGGTGACCGTATATGTGTTCTTTAAGCATAAAGACTTAAAAGTCTCATAAATAAGGGCCCTTGGGTGGCTCAGTGGTTTAGCACCTGCCTTCAGCTCAGGGCATGATCCTGGGGTCCCAGGATCAAGTCCCGCGTCGGGCTTCCTGCAGGGAGCCTGCTTCTCCCTCTGCCTGGGTCTCTGCCTCTTTCTGTGTGTCTCTCATGAATAAATAAATAAAATCTTAAAAAAGAAAGTCTCGTAGGTAAAGACCAGCTTTTTGAAAATGAGCATTTTTGGGATGACTCTAGTTTAACCTTTGTTGACCAAAAACCGGGAGAATCCTGAAAGAATTGGTCGCTTCTCTGTTCCAGCTTTGCAGGCTTCTGGTCTTTGTCACTTTACTGGGTTTCTAATAAACCCCCAAATGGATCCGAGCTGGTATGCTGTCTCTTGTGGTAGGTCGCTTCTCCTTGAGGATTCAGGCCCCGAGGATCTGCCTCTCGTCATCGCTGCCCTTCGTCTAGTTACCCGGAGTGGAGGAAGGGACCCCCAATTTACCTGAGCAACGACGTCTTTGATGTTTCTCTGACCCTCAGCTGCTTGGCTAGAAATCACTGAATAGAACAAGTTGTTAGAGCTTTCCGTAGCACGTGGCAGCTGGGAGCAAAGCAGCTCTCATGCTAGGGGGTTGGCGCGGGTCCGTGAGCCTAACCCTCTGAGGGCAGCTGTGGGGGCCTGAGAGAGGACCCCAGGAACGGGCCATCCCCTCGGTGCCACCGGGCTCTGAGGCAGAGCCTGAAGGCCCGTAGACAGCCTCATCCCGTACTGTTGTCAGGGCTCGGTGGGTTCTGGCAGCAGCTGGCTGGGGGAGATGCTTCACATCCCACCGAGACTTTCTTGAGGACGTTAATTTGTCCTTGGTCAAGCTGCAGGTGCTCCAGTGAGCACCGAAATGTCTCCCTAGGCAATATTTCATAAAGGAAGGATGTGGTTTTAGATTTTTGTATCTAAGTAGACATTACCTGTGATGCAAAGACCTCAATCTATTATTTGAGGTGGACCCCGGCGTATTGTAGGATTTGGGAACAGTGGCCATGCTCGTCTGCTATTTTGGTAGATATGTTCAGAAAGCAAGACTCCTCTCTCCTGCTGGTTGACACTGGGAAATCTAGAACCACCTGTTGGATGGTTTTCCTCTCTGTGCCCAGAGAAAGTGGCAGGGCACCGGGCTGTGCGGGCGTTAGGACAGCGGCTTGAGGCCAGGAGGCGGCCAGGGCAAAATCCAGGCTTCCCTCCGGAGGAGGGTGGTGCGTACGTGCTACATTCCACACGTGTGTGCACATAGGCGTGTGCCCGCACACCCCCGGGCCCCAGGCCCCCTGGCAGCCACCGCTGCCCTTCTCCCAGCCCGATGAGGATCTGCTCTCCGGCTCGGGGAGGGAGGCGCCGCCGATCCCGTTCTGTGCACAAGAAGCGAGGCCTGGTCCCGGGTTCCCCACCGAAGGATCTGCTCTAACATCTTGCGCCACGTTGATGAAACAGGTGATTGGGTGTTTCCTGCAGGAGTCGGAGGGGTTTGGTGACAGACTGTTCCTGAAGCAGAGAATGAGCTTACTGTCTCAGATGACTTCAACTCCCATTGATTGTCTGTTTAAGGTAAGACACCAGGAAGTCCTTGGGGGCGCAGGTCGGCGGGGCGGGGGGGGTCACCCAGCCTTCCGCATCTCCGGAGTCTCTACTGAATCCGTCAGGGCAGTCTGCTCGGTTAAACACTGACGAAGTTCATTTCGTGCTCACAGCGGGTGGTAGGGATGCTGCGCGTCGATGCTGCCCCTCCCCCCCGGGTGTGCCTCCCGTAGCAGGGGGTTCATGGAGCACCCAGGGAGCCTCCCAGGGGCAGTGTGCTCCCAGGACATCTCACTGCCCGAGGGGAGCAGATCCAGGAATCACGGGGGTGAGCCCGGCACTGCAGCTTGTTCGCTGACGGATCTCTTGCTAAGGCAGCCGTTCCCTTTCCCTGCAAACCAGGGCTCTGTTCGGGTGCAGGGAGCAGGAGCGAGGTGTGGTCCAGGGAGGAGTGTGCATCCCACTGGGTTCAGGAGGCACGGTCCTCCCCCACCTCTGTGTTGAGAATATCGTCACGCTGTTGTTTTAAGCTACGGAAGGTCTATAACATTTCCAAAAATAAGGACAGTACAGATGCACCCCCGGGGCCATCCGTGTGGCCATCTCCGTCCGAGTCCGTCTCCACTCCCACCCACTTTCCCCGTCCGCCCAGACTATTTTGAAACACATCCCAGAGAGCAAGTCATGTCATCCATCCGTACATAGATACGGGTTTCTGTAAGGACACTCCAGAAGCTCACGCCGTAAGAAGAGAGAGATTCCTTAACGTTGTTAGTATTTTTTATGTCACTTTATAGCACATCGCGTCAGGTAACCAGAAAGAAGTGGAAAGACTCCTGAGCCAAGATGACCAGGATAAAGATGCCGTCCAAAGGATGTGTCACCCTCTGTGCTTCTGTGACGACTGTGAGAAACTTGTCTCTGGGTAAGAGCGTCCCCGTGCAGACTCCGTGTGCCGGGAGGCGGGAGGTGTGGGCCTGGGCAGAGCTTCTTCCCTCGTTTGTTGTGAGATTTTTTTTTTTTGAAGATTTTATTTATTTACTCATGAGAGACACAGAGAAGCAGAGACACAGGCAGAGGGAGAAGCAGGCTCCATGCAGGGAGCCCCCCACGTGGGACTCGATCGCCCTGGGCCGAAGGTGGCACTAAACTGCTGAGCCACCCAGGGGTCCCCGCATTGTGCGATTTTGCATACCGACCTTACCCTCGCCGCACTTAGTGGCACGCCGCTGGGCTGGATGCCAGAGTAGGCGGCTACAGGGCCTGCCATCCCCAGAAAGTAGATTTTAGGGGGAGGAATGTCAGCCTCTCCCAGTAACCTTTGGGGTTTCCTAACCCTTGTTGGCTGTTTCCCTGGGTATCGAAGCCTAGAGGGGTGGGTGGGGGAGGGATGTCACGTGCAGGAGACCCTGCAGGGGCTGGGTGATCTCTGGACCCGCCATCTGTCTGCTAGCCCCAGGACTCTGGCATGTGCGGCCTGGCAGGGAGAGGCTTATCCTTGCCATTCCTAGGGTGTGTTTCTGGGGGCGGGGGGGTTGGGTTCCATATCTTCTATTTCTCCTCTTTTTTTTAAGAAAGCAAGAAAGCGCAGTAAGGGCAGGGAGGGGCAGAGGGAGAATCTGAAGCAGGCTCCATGCCCAGCGCTGAGCCCTACGCAGGGCTCGATCTCATGACCTGAGCCAAAATCCAGAGTCGGGCGCCCAACCATCTGAACACCCAGGCACCCCTCTTCTCCCTCTTTTAGGAGGCTGAACGATCCCTCCATTGTCACTCCATTTTCCAGAGATGACAGGGGTCACACACCGCTCCATGTGGCCGCCCTCTGTGGTATGTGGGCTTGGGGTGCCCTGTGGTTGGGCTCCTGACGGGGGGCCCAGCAGAGGCCTGACTGACCGGGGGCGGCGGAGTCGGGGCAGAAGGGCCGTGTCATGGGCCACCCCCAGGGGCTTTGCTGTTCCCATCAGTGAACTGGTGAACCATGGAGTCTTCCGTGGACACCTAAGACTCTTGCGCTGCCTTCTGTGGCTGAGAGCGGGACCAGAGCCGAGCCCCCTCCGGGCCGCCCAGAGTGGCCTCTGTACCTCTCAGGCAGAAAAACCCCTCCGGGCATGCGTCCTGCCAGGGCAATAAGGGCAAAATGACAGGCCGTGCTGAGTAGGGCTTGGGGAGCCCCTGTGCTTCCTGCTGTGTGGTGAGCCCCTCTGTTCCGCAGGGCAGGCATCCCTCATTGACTTCCTGGTTTCCAGAGGCGCGGGGGTAAATGCCACGGACTACCACGGGTCGGCCCCCCTTCACCTCGCCTGCCAGAAGGGCTATCAGAGCGTCACGGTGAGCCCGGCTCCGCTGCAGCCTCGCGCGGGGTGGGGGGGGTGCGTGTCTGAGCCCCTGGCACCTTCCGTGGGCCCCCTGGACCCAGACCACTCACTGGCACTTCGGGGATGGAGGGTGGGGCTGCAGGCCTCCTTCTGCAATCTGGGGGGTTTCTGGGGAAAGGAGGAGAGTGAGGATGGGATTGTAAGGGGAGCGCAGGTGCGTAGGGTTGCAGGGAGGATGCACGAGCTCCTCCTGCTGATCCCTCCCCTGTGCCCTCCCACTGTGAGTCCTCCCCCCAGCTATACTCTGAGCCCTCCCCCTGTGCCCTCCCCCCAAACCCTCCCCTTGTGCCCTCCCCACCAAACCCTCCCCCTGTGCCCTCCCCCCCGTGCCCGCCCCCAGCCATCCCCCCAGACCTCCCCACAAGCCCTTCCCCCAGCTATCCTCTATACCCTACCCCCGCACCCTCCCCCAGCCATCCCCCCGAGCCCTCCCCCCAAGCCCTCCCCCTGTGCCCTCCCCACTGAACCCTCCCCCCAAGCCCTCCTCAGCCCTCCCCCCAAGCCCTCCTCTCCTCCTGCACCCTCCTCCCCTGAGCCCTCCCCCGCACCATCACCCCAGCCCTCCCCCGAGCCATCCTCCCTATGCCCTCCCCCACACCCTCCCCCCTGCGCCCTCCCCCTGCACCATCCCCCCAGCCATCCTCCCTGTGCCCTTTTGAGCCCTCCACCCTGGAGCCCTCCCCGCTGAGGCCTCTTCTGCGCTCTCCCCCTGTGCCCTCCCCCCTGCACCCTCCCGGGGGTGCACATCTGCTCACCTGTCCCCTCCTCACCACAGCTGCTGCTGCTGCACTACAAAGCCAGCCCCGAGGTGCAAGACAACAACGGCAACACACCTCTCCACCTGGCCTGCGCCTACGGGCACGAAGATGTAAGTGGTGCTTCCCATCCCCATCCCCGTCCCTGTGCCCATTCCCAGGGTGCCTCATCTTCCCATTTCTCAGTCGTGGAGACACAGGCCTTTCTGATTGGCCTCCCGGCGTGCTTTCTTTTCATGGTGACTGGAACATTTGGTGTGTCATTTCTTTTTAATTAAAAAAACCTTAAATTTATTGTAGATGCTCTCCTGAAATAACAGATACCTAAACTTCGATTGCCCGTTAGCATATCCTGAAATTAAAGTTATTTTCATTCATCCCTGCCGCCATCTGGTTCTTACCTTTGTTCATACTCAGTTTTTAGATTTTACATTTTTGTAGTAACAGCGACAATTGTACCGTTTCCGTTTCTGCCCCACGTTGAACTGCGTGTCTGTGTTACTTTGTCGTAAGCGCTCTCTCTGCATCTTCCCTGTGTGATTGATGTGGAAAGATGAGATCGTACCCTACCCACCTTTTTATTTTTTAAGCAGAATACTTATTTTGAAACAATTGTAGGTTCATCTGCAGTTGTAAGGCTTAACAGAAGGAGACCCCTTGTACCCTTTACTCCGTTTTCCCCACTGATACCTTCTTATAAATGTGTGGCATATTATTGCTCTACTCATCTTCCTGCAACTTACCTTCTTAACACCACATCCTGGAAACCCTGGAGGCCAGGGAGTGTAGCCCCCGCCCGTACTGTAGTCACCACACAGTGATCTGTTGTGTGTTGTGTCCCTAAGACCACCCCTTGGCTCAGCGCTTTGCTGGGACGACCGATAGGACTCAGCGTATGGTCACCCAGCTATGACCGATTGTAGCCGAAGGACACAAAGCACAGACACCAAGTTGAGGAAAGGTGCACGGATGGAGTCTGGAGGAAACCAGGTGCGAGCTTCAAAGCGTCCCCTCCCCAGGGAGCGTACGTCCTTAGTTCATCCAGCAGGGAGTTGTGACAACAGATCCGGAGGCTTGTCCACCAGGAGAGCTCCGGAGGGACTCAGGGCCCAAGATGTTTGTGGGAAGCTGGTCACCTAAATACCCTGTGCCTGGCACATACCCAAATTCCAGAGTCCTAGAAGGAAAGCAGGTGTTCCGCAGAAACCACATTGTCCCACAATTGATTGATCGATGGATTTAATGTTGAACCATTCTTGAAATTTAAATTCAATCATTAGTTTCAGATGAAGAGGTCGGTGGTTCCTCAGTTGCACGTAACACCCAGGGCTCATTACACCACGTGGCTCCCTAACGCTCATCACCCAGTTAGCCCCCCACCCCTCCCCTCCAGCGACCCTCCGTTTGTTCCCTAGAGTTAAGAGTCTTATGGTTTGTCTCCCTTTCTGATTTCGTCTTGTTTTACTTTTTCCTCTTCCCCTGTGCTCCTCTGTTTTGTCTCTTAAATTCCGCATGTGAGTGAGATCACATGGTAATTGTCCTTCTCTGATTGACTTGTTTCACTTAGCATAACACCCTCCAGTTCCATCCACATTGTTGCAAATGGCAAGATTTCATTTTTTTTGATGGCTGAGTAATACTCCATGGTATATTTATACCACATCTTCGTTATCCCTTCACCTGCCGATGGACATCTGGGCTCTTTGCACAGTTTGGCTGTTGTGGACGTGACTGCTGTGAACACTGGGGTGCAGGTGCCCCTTCGGATCTCTGTAGTTGTCTCTTTGGGGCAGATACCTAGTACTGCAATTGCTGGGTTGTAGGGTGGCTCTGGTTTCAACTTGGTGAGGAGCCTCCATACTGTTTTCCCGTGTGGCTGCGCCAGCGTGCATACCCACCAGCAGTGTAAGATTTAGACACCGTGTCCTCAAGTCCGAGCTCCTGAGGAACATTTCAAGTCGGGGGCCAAGCTTGCAGTGGGCCTTTCAGGGGACAATGGTTTCCCGCCTGCTGCGGCCACCCCATTCTGCATGCGGGTGCGTCCCAGTTTGTTCAGCCTTTTCTTACTCACTGGCAGTTGGGTTCTTTCAAAAAAGTGATGTGTCCTGCTGAGGTGACCTTGAGGTCTCTCTCTTCCTGCACGTTTGCTTGGTGACTGGACCGTGGATGGAAGCAGGGCGTGGACTGCGGCTGTGGGGGTCCACAGACATTGTGCGAGGCCTGGTGTGTGACTTAATGGTGGTATTCCCCATTTTCTTTGCAGTGTGTGAAGGCTCTGGTCTACTATGACGTGCAGTCGTGCAGACTGGATATCGGTAACGAGAAAGGAGACACCCCACTGCACATAGCTGCACGGTGGGGCTACCAAGGCATCATAGAGACGTTACTGCAAAATGGAGCGTCCACCGAGATCCAGAACAGGCTGAAAGAAACAGCCCTCAACTGTGCACTAAACTCAAAGGTAGCTTTTTTCATCTCGGAGCATCAATTTGATTCAAAAAAAAAAAAAAAAAATGTCCAGAGATGAGGTCTTGGCCGTGCAAACTGCATTAGTGCCTCAGGACCGAACTTGGCCTGCACCCTCTCTGCTGCGTTTGGGACCTGCTTGTTAATGGATTTTACTTATTTATATGATTTCCAACTTTACTGGCAGTTGTTCTCAGTCATGTTCAAAGAGCTGCTCGCAGCAGAGTTTTCCCCGGCCTCCGAGTGCTGCGGGATTGTGAGCAGACGGATTGTGAGCAGAGGGTGATAGGACAGCGGCTGTGGCTGAGAGACGCAGGGACACGGCGTGGGCCGTGGAGGCAGCAGGTGTCTGAGCTCTGCCTTCCTGTTTCTTCCTCCTCGGCTCCTAAATGCCTTATCCAATCCTCTCCTGGCCGGTTCTGAGCATCACTGGGTTCAGTTTCTTCGCAGATGACCTGTGAACGAACCAGTCCTTTCCCGTTGGTAGTTCTGGGAAACGCTCGGAGTCTGGCAGCGTGCGGTGAAGGAGCTCAGCCGTGGGCGGGTGGGGAGTGACGGGGCGCTTCGGTGGCCGCCTCGCCGCGGGTCGCCAGGCCTTTCCCTTGGCACAGGCTCTGCTTTCCGCCTCGTGACGTTTGACCGGCTGCTTTCACAGCTTCCGTCTCTCCCACGGGGTTCTTTCAGGGCGTTCGTAGGAGAACAGTTCCTACGAACGTGAGAACATCACCTTCTAGGAGAACAGTTTTTGCTTTTTAACCACTTTATTGAGGTACGGTTGACACACAAAAAGCTGAACTTGTTTAACGTGTACAACTCAGGCTGGAGAGGCAAGTAGACACGTGTGAGACCGGCCCCGTCACCCACGCCACGGACGCGCCCCTCACCTCCCCAGGTCTCCTCCCGCCCTCTTTCTGTGTCCCGAGTGCAGTTGTAGGCCGTGTGTGTCATGAGAACACGACCTGAGATCTGCAGCAGCAGGTTCTGGAGGGTTAAGTCCCTGCTGCTCACCCCAGGGAGGGTGACCCTGGGGGAGCCCCGCCTGGTGGGAACGTGGTTTCTCGGCCTCTCCAAGGGCGCGGTGGGGCTGTGTGACCTCCTGAGGAGAGGGGCAGCAGCCGGGCGCGGGGGACGCTACTTGGGTAACTTCCCTCGTTCGGGATCTCTCACGCCCCCTTCTCGTCCCAGATTCTGTCAATAATGGAAGCCCATCACCTGCCCTTGGAAAGGAGGCGGAAGTCTTCAGAGGTGAGTGGGCAGGGCTGGCCTCGGGGGTCCTCTCTGAGACCGGGCCTGCTCTCTGGCCCTCACGAGGCCCTTCCCTGTCGGGCCCCCGGCCACAGGTCCCCGTGCAGCCCCCTCAGCGCCCCGCGGATTCCATCAGCCAGGCCTCCTCCACCTCCAGCTTCTCCTCCGTGTTGGCGAGCTCCAGGCAGGAGGAGCCCAAGAAGGACTACAGAGAGGTGAGGCGCCCAGGTGGGAGGGCGCCGCGGCCTGGAGGGGACCCCGCCAGTACTTGTCACCCTGCTGCCTGCGTGGTCGGCTCCTGGAGCAGCTCTTGACTCTGGGGATACTGGGTGTGCATGTGAGGGAGTGGCGGAGGGAGAGAGGACAGCGTCTTCCAGGACAAGTCTAAGTAAGGTCACCCGTAGGCCCACAGATTTAAGATCATCTATAAACTACAGTATCTGCCCACACGTCCTGCCCCGTAAGCATCCCCGTCCACCCGACGGGTCATTCCTGACTTCGTACCGACACGTCGTGTCCTGTAACGTGATTTGCAGCCTGTTAGGGTTTTTTTCCCTCCATTTAACTCATCTGAGAGCTTGTCCAGCGTCAGCGCACAGAGCAGACCCTCCCACGGACGTGCCACGACTCCTCTGTGTGCTTCCCTGTGGGCGGGGAGTATCCGCGGAGGCCAGTGACCTGCTCTGGGAGGGCCCCATAAGCTTAGCCTGATGCAAAAGCACAGCAAAGTAGGCCGAGAGACACGTTCCAAAGTCTGGGAGAGCCCTGGCGTCGTTCCTGGCAGGAATGTGCCCCGTGGTGCGCCCTCCGCTGTGGGATGACGGGGGCTGAGCATGTGGTTCCACAGGGCGGCTGGCCCCTAGCAGGCACTTGTACTTTGTTCGCAGTGGCCAGGTCACCAGCTGCTGGTTTCATGGACCTCGGGTGGTACCGGGTTCGGTGCACGCTAGGGCTCTCCTGGACGGCCTCCACGGCCTGGCCGGGCGATCCCAGGGGTGGCTGGAGAGACGCCGAGGGGAGCTTCTGGGTGGTCGGATGCTATTATTTCTATTTTGCTCTATTATTGAAGTCGTTTCTTAACGTTCTCTTTCCTTTAAGGTAGAAAAACTTTTAAGAGCGGTTGCTGACGGGGATCTAGAAATGGTGAGTTTTTGGAAGCGCGTCTAAAAACGCTTCCTCTTGGTTGAAAAGAGCTGAGCCTGTGTTTCTTGTCTCCAGCTCAGTCAGGAGCTGTGTTCTGTTCACCTCGCGCGGGAGGGTGGCATGTAGCGACTACGTGGCAGTCACGTAGGGGCAGGCGGACATAAACAGCTACGCAGGGAGCCTTTCCCACGTTCCTGTCCAGGAGGGGGTGTGGTGTTGGCCAGCCCTGCCGAGTGCGGGCCACAGAGTGTGCGCTCAGCCCAGGTGCTGGCTGTGAGCACGATGCACAGGCAGGGCCAGTGGGGAGGAGGGTGGCGGGCTGGGATCGGGGCCGGGGCCGGGGTCGGGGTCAGGGGTGGCCACTGGCTGTGAGCACGATGCACAAGCAGTGCCAGAGGGGAGGAGGGTGGTGGGCTGGGGTTGGGGTCGGGGCCGGGATTGGGGTCAGGGTCGGGGTAGGGATCGGGGGTGGCCACTGGCTGCGAGCGTGATGCACAGGCAGGCCTGGTGTGGAGGAGGGTGATGGGTTGGGGTCGGGGTCAGGGGTGGCCACTGGCTGTGAGCGTGATGCACAGGCAGGGCTGGTGGGGAGGAGGGTGGCGGGTTGGGGTTGGAGTCGGGGTCAGGGCCGGGGTTGGGGTCAGGGTCGGGGTCGGGACCGGGGTCGGGGTCAGGGTCGGGGGTGGCCACTGACTGTGAGCGCGATGCGCAGGCAGGGCTGGTGGGGAGGAGGGTGATGGGTTGGGGTCGGGGTCAGGGGTGGCCACTGGCTGTGAGCGTGATGCACAGGCAGGGCTGGTGGGGAGGAGGGTGGCGGGTTGGGGTTGGAGTCAGGGTCAGGGCCGGGGTTGGGGTCGGGGTCGGGGTTGGGACCGGGGTCGGGGTCAGGGTAAGGGGTGGCCACTGGCTGTGAGCGCGATGCGCAGGCAGGGCTGGTGGGGAGGAGGGTGGTGGGCCGGGGTTAGGGTCAGGGCCGGGGTTGGGGTCAGGGTCAGGGGTGGTCACTGGCTGTGAGCACGATGCACAGGCAGGGCTGGAGGGGAGGAAGGTGGTGGGTCGGGGTTGGGGTCAGGGCTGGGGTTGGGGTTGGGGTCAGGGTGGGGGTGGCCGCTGGCTGCGAGCATGATGCACAGGCAGGGCCGGTGGAGAGGAGGGTGGCAGGCTGGAGCTAGGGTCGGGGGGCTGGGGTCGGGGCTGGGGCCGGGGGTGGCCAGAGTCCAGAGGCGCTGGTGTGGCCCGGTGGACGTTGCTGTGGTGTCTGGGCAGGAGGCCGAAGTCTGAGGCTTGGGACTCCGAGGAGTCACGGTCGGGGGTCCTGACGAGGTGGCTGCTCTGGGTTGGCGAGGGGAGGTGACCGTCCCAGCCCCCGCTGCAGGTAACAGGGATGATCCGAGGAGGCCACTGGAGAGTGGAGACGGCCTTTGTGGATTCCCTGGGCCGCTGCCCCCGCCTGCCCTCGGCTTCCTGAAAGGCTCTCGCTCCGTCTCCAGCCTGGGAGGAGGAGGAAATTGGGTGCCTGTGGGGCGAGGGGCTCGCAGTCAGTCCTCTGACGAGAGCTTGGCAGTGCCCTGTGGTTCAGGGATGCCTGTTCCTGATGGTCCAGCATGAGGGGGTGCATAGAAGTTACTGGGGTCCTTGTACAACCAGCTCGGGGCGCTCACGATCTGACCGTGGTCACTGACGTGCCAGCTTTTATCCAGAGGCCACGGTCAGGGCAGCGGCTGACACGTGGTCCCTCCGGGGGTGGGACGTGGGGTCCGCATCTGTACCTGTCCTCTCATGAGACTGGCCCTCGGGGACCCTGGCGGCCTTTGGGGGCAGCAGAGTGTGAATTCTTCAGGCCCTGACGTCAGAATGAGCACGCAGAGTGTGACGGGGCTGCTCCCTGAGTGCCGCTGGCTGAGCCACGGTGGGGCCTGTGCGGGGCAGGGACTGGGACTGTCCCCGTGTCCTGACACACCCGCTCCTCTTCCTTCTGTGCCTGGGTGAGGGCTGAGGCAGCGGCAGACTGCCCAGCGCCCCGGGGTCACCACCCAAACCGATCCCCGCCCCGGGCACCTGCCCCTCTGCTCCCCCCAGTTCTTGGTCCCCGGCCCTGTCCGTTCCAGCCTGAGGGGTGTCTGCTGTCAGGGTGCAGAAGGGACCTGGAGGAGAGGGGGTCGGGGCGACGGGGGCTCCATGGAAGCCCTGCCCCTCCCTGCACGCACACGCTGGCCGTCTCCGTGCTCTCCAGCAGGCCTGGAAACGTGTTAATACTGTTTCCCATGGTCAAATTTGATGTCCCAGAGACTAGTTTTCACTGGAACATACATGGGACCTTTTGGCAGTCACCTGTCCCTCCCGGGTGGCGTCGACTAATCCCCCGTCCCTCCCGGGTGGCGTCGAATAGTCCCCCGTCCCTCCTGGGTGGCATCAGGCACTCCCTCGTGCTCTCCTGGGTGGCATCGAACAGTCCCCCGTCCCTCCCGGGTGGCATCAGGCAGCCTGCAGGGCGGTTCTGGCACCACTGCCCAGTCGTGTGGCCGCAGCCACCTTGTTGAGCCCCCGAGCACGGCCTTGCCCGGGCTGTTGAAGGTGTGCAGCCAGGTGATACGGCCAAGGTGGCCGCTGCTTGCCCCAGGACGAGGGTGAGCACAGCACCGCTCTGAAGAACGGAGTGTCCAGCCCAGGCTCTAGAAGGGTCGCTGAGGTCTGTGCGTCACCCGGAGGAGGGCTGAGCGGGGGTCGGGAAGCCAGGTCCTGGCCTGGGAGCAGGTGCGTGTGGGGCACCTGCTGCAGCTCGTACAGGATGAAGGAGTTTTATGTTCCCCTTTCTCCTTCCTGCGTGACCCCAGGTGCGTTACCTTTTGGAGTGGACCGAGGAGGACCTGGATGAATTGGAGGACGCCGCCGCTGTGGGTGATGTCGACTTCTGTCACCCCCTGTGCCAGTGTCCGAGATGCGCTCCGGCTCAGAAGGTTTGGTCGGCTCCTGTCGGCGCGGCCAGGGGCGGGGCGGGAGGCAGAGGGCTCTCCCCCCAGGAAGGCCGCCTGCTTCTCAGCCAGCGCGTTACTGAGCGGCTGCCTGTTGCTGTCCCCCCGAGAGGAGGGGACGGGGAGTTGTTCAGCTCAGGAGAGAAGCTGGGACTAGAGCGGCTCTGGGTGCCACCCGCACCCGTGCTCCATCTGCGTTGCAGCCGCTCCCTGGGCCTGTGGGTCACAGGCGAGCGTTTGTGCCTGAGGGTGTTTGTCCACACGCCTGCCAGGCCTCTGCGGAAGCTGCTGCGGGATCCACTGGCCACTGTCTTTGCTCACGTTGCTACGCCTTCTGCGGGGGGACCCTCCCCCCAAACGCAGAGGGTCCCACTCCCTCTACTCAGGCTACCCCGGTGGTAAGGGGTCGTCAGGCCACAGGACGGTATCCCAGTCGGGATACTGACACAGAAACAATCCATACGTCTTATCCACATTTCTTTGGTTTTCCTTGTGCCCACATGTGTCTGCACAGGTGCTTACTTTTATCACAGGCATAGCTTGGTGCACCCACCGCTGCGCTGGAGGTACCGACCAGCTCCCTCACCACGGCAAGAACCACTCGTGCTGCCCTTCCCCCATGCACCTGTCTCCCTGCCACCCCCCAACCTGCGTTGGTTCTTCTTCTTTTTTTTTTTTAATAAATTTATCACCCAGTGCTCATCCCGTCAAGTGCCCCCCTCAGTGCCCGTCACCCAGTCACCCCCACCCCCCACCCTCCTCCCCTTCCACCACCCCTAGTTCGTTTCCCAGAGTTAGGAGTCTTCATGTTCTGTCTCCCTTTCTGATATTTCCCACACATTTCTTCTCCTTTCCCTTCTATTCCCTTTCACTATTATTTATATTCTCAAATGAATGAGAACATATAATGTTTGTCCTTCTCCGATTGACTTATTTCACTCAGCATAATACCCTCCAGTTCCATCCACGTCGAAGCAAATGGTGGGTATTTGTCATTTCTAATGGCTGAGGAATATTACATTGTATACATAGACCACAGCTTCTTTATCCACTCATCTTTCGATGGACACGGAGGCTCCTTCCACAGTTTGGCTATTGTGGACATTGCTGCTATAAACATCGGGGTGCAGGTGTCCCGGCATTTCATTGCATCTGTATCTTTGGGGTAAATCCCCAACAGTGCAATTGCTGGGTCATAGGGCAGGTCTATTTTTAACCCTTTGAGGAACCTCCACACAGTTTTCCAGAGTGGCTGCACCAGGTCACATTCCCACCAACAGTGTAAGAGGGTTCCCTTTTCTCCACATCCTCTCCAACATTTGGGGTTTTCTGCCTTGTGAATTTTCCCCATTCTCACTGGGGTGAGGTGGTATCTCTTTGTGGTTTTGATTTGTATTTCCCTGACGGCAAGTGATATGGAGCATTTTCTCATGTGCGTGTTGGCCATGTCTATGTCTTCCTCTGTGAGATTTCTATTCATGTCTTTTGCCCATTTCATGATTGGATTCTTCGTTTCTTTGGTGTTGAGTTTAATAAATTCTTCATAGATCTTGGAAACTAGCCCTTTATCTGATACGTCACTTGCAGATATTTTCTCCCATTCTGTAGGTTGTCTTTTACCTAGATAACCGTCAAATCACCTTGCATTGGTTCTTGTGCGAGCTGTGAGATTAGGTTGGGGTTCATTTTGTTTGCCAGTGGATGTCTCCCTATTGCACACCACCTGTTGAAAGGACCATCCTTCCTGCATTGATTTGCTCTTCCTATTCATTTGCTAGTGTATGGTGTGGGTCCCCCTCCAGGTTCTGCCTCTGTCCCACACACGGATCTATGTGTCTGTCCTTCCACCAGTCCCACACTGTCTTGATTACTGTAGCTATATGAAGCCTTTGGATGGGGCAGAGTGATTCTTCCTAACTTGCTCTTCTTTGCCAGAATTTTAGTTATTTTACGGCCTGTGCCTTTCCTTGTACATTTTTTAAAAGACAGATTGATTGATTGATTCATTCATTCATTCATGAGAGACACAGAGGCAGAGACACAGGCAGAGGGAGAAGCAGGCTCCCTGCAGGGAGCCTGATGAGGGACTCGATCCCAGGACTCCAGGATCATACCCTGAGCTGAAGGCAGACGCTCAACTGCTGAGCCACGCAGGCGTCTCTCCATATACATTTTAGAATAAGTTTGTTTATGTCTACCGAAAATCTTGTTAAGATTTCGGTCAGAATTGCATTAAAATCATAGATCAAACTGGGGGAGAAGTGACATCTTTACTGAGTCGAGCCTTCATGAACATGGTATATCTCTCAAATATTTAGTCTGTCTTTTAATGTCTTCGTCATTTTGTGATTTTTAGCATACAGATCCTGTCCATGTTTTCATAAGTGTATACTTATTTCATTTTCTTTCGAGAAATAGTAGATGGCAGCGTGCAGTGTAGTATGCCCTTGTGTGCTAACTACTCGATGTGTGTGTCCCACACTGAGAAAATTAATTTGTCTGCAAAACAGGTATAGTGGTGTCATCATTCATTTTACAAGATAATATACTGCCTTATCGTGACAAGCTTCACTGTGGGTTATTCTAACCCAGTAATGTTGAAGTGAGTAAAACGTTCATTCACATGCAGCTTTTCAGCTCACTCCAGGGTCATGTGTACACTGGGGATGTGCAGCTTTTGTTCTGTCCTCATGCTTCAGGGTGGGCTCAGCCCAAAGAATGGTTTTTCCTACGCAGACTGCTATGTAGGGATTAGAAAGGCAGGTGATGTTTCAAAGGATACGATGTGAAGTGATCGGACTTGGGGCCCCAGCAGTGACTGTTGTTTGGCCAGAGGCAGTTAGTGTGTCTGTCACTGTTCTCATCATTGTCCTCGGCTTTTCCCCCGCCTCATGGTTCACTCATTGTAACAAGAAACTGGATTACATGTTAAAATAACTGCTGGATTTATTGGATACAATCTTAGTTCTCTGCTTTTTTATTTTTTTTTTAAAGATTTTATCTATTTATCCGTGAGAGACACAGAGAGAGAGGCAGAGACCCAGGCAGAGGGAGAAGCAGGCTCCATGCAGGGAGCCCTATGTGGGACGATCCCAGGACTACAGGATCACACCCTGGGCCAAAGGCAGGCGCTAAACCACTGAGCCACCCAGGCTGCCCTCTCTGCTTTTTTTTAAAACCTCTTTTTCTGGTTTTGAAATTTCTCAAAAAGACATAAAAAAAACATTTATGTGGAAATTGCTTCACATCTGTGATTTAGCTAACCACCCCCTGGCCTCACCTTCTTCTAGCTCACTGGTGTGTTTAGAGTGTTTATTTTGTTTTGTTTTTAAAGAATTTATTTATTCACAAGAGAGACCAAGAGAAAGAGACACACAGAGAGAGACAGAGAGGCAGATGCAGAGAGAGAGGCAGACTCCCTGCTGAGGGACTTGATCCCAGGATCCTGGGATCATACCCTGAGCCAAAGGCAGACGCTTAACTGAGCCACCCAGGCACCTCTAGGGTGTTTGTTTTAAAAACCCTTGTTGAGGGACGCCTAGGGGCTCAGTGGTTGAGCATCTGCCTTCGGCTCAGGTCATGACCCGGGGTTCTGGGATCAAGTCCTGCATCGGGCTCCCCGCATGGAGCCTGCTTCTCCCTCTGCCTGTGTCTCTGCCTCTCTCTCTCTCTCTCTCTCATTAATAAATCAATAAAATATTTGAAACAAACCCTTACGTAGAATTTGCACCCAGTAAAGTGTACCCGTGTGCAGTGTACAGTGTGATGAGTTTCTGCAGATGTGTAAAGCCATGAAGCCGTCACCACAGCCCCGATCCAGAACACTCCATCACTTCTGAGGGTTTTCTTGGGCTGCTTTGAAGTTTTGCTCCCCTCGTCCCTCCCCGTCCCAGGCAACCCCTGGTCTGCTCTCTGTCATTGCAGACTTGCTGGCATCTTCCAGAACTTCATGTGAATGGAAACTAGACAGTACATACTCTTTTGAGTCTGGCTTCCTTCCCTCGGCAGAACGTTTTGAGATCCACGCCGGGTCGCCTGCCCTTCCTTCTTATTGCTGTCTTTTGTTCAATACACTATAATTTATCTAATAACCTGTTGATGAACATTTCAGTACTTTCCTGTTTGGGGTTTTGTGAAGAAAGCTAGTGTGAGCATTTGTAAACACATTTTTATATAAATGTATGTTTACTTGGGTAAATACCTCGGGGCGTAATTAAGTGCTGGATTGTGCAGTAAGTGTGTGTGTCACTTGATAAGAAGCTTCCAGTTTTCCAGGGTGATTTTCCATTTTCCATTCCTGCCACCAGTGTGAGAGTTCTAGTTGCTTCACATCCTTGTGACTGTTCAACGTTAGCCATTCCTATCCGTGTGCAGTTTCATTGCATTTCTTTTCTCCCTACTTCTTCATCTCTTTGTTCTTTATTTTGTGGGGTACGATTTACAAGCAGCAAAATTCACCCTTTTAATTAGCATGTTTTTTTTCGCCAAGAGAACCTTTTTAATCATCAGAAAGTGAGCTGGATAACCAAAGTTTTCATCCCTGGCCAGGACACCGACATAGTAATTTTATTATCGAAATGTGGGATTCAGTATCACGATTTAATGTTTGTTTTCACTTGTATGGCTAATAAATGTTTCGTTTGTCCTTTTAATTGCTGATTGTTCTTCTGTTGGCATGACTGATTTTAAAACCATTGTGAATCCACAGACTATCTCCCCAATATAAACATGTATCTTTCTTCTTTCCAAATCTTTTGCCTTCTTTTACAAATTCATATCGTCTAATTGAGTTATAAGAATCTCTTGTTGTTATTAAATTCTGGTTGGTACATGCCACACACTCTCTCCCACTCTGTGACTTGCCTTTTCATTTTCTTGATTGTGTCTTTCAAAGAATAACCATATAAAATTTGCATTAAGTCTAGTTTATCAAACTGTTCCTTTATGGCTTTTGCTTTTCTGTGTCTCATCTAAGAAATCTTTACTTATCACAGCATTGCCAAGATTTTCTTGTGTACTCACTCCAAGAACTTTATAGCTGCAGCTGTCAACGTTTAGGTCTGTGATGAATTTTTAATTGTTGTGTGCGGTGAGCTAAGGGTTGATGTGCAGTTTTTCCATATGTGGATATCTTGTTGTTCGGACACCATTTGTTGAGCAGACTTTCTGTTTCCCATTGAATTGCTTTGGCATAAAGAGGGCATCATTCCAGGGGGCTTGCTCTTGGAGGTGCACGTAATCTTTGGTATACCTTACCTTTCTCGAGATGTAGGAATTCACCTGTGGGCAACCCGATTCTGGGTCCCACCGTGACCCTAAATTTTGCACAGGGGCTGCAGGGGACAGATGGCTTTAATTCCTTCAGCCCAGTGTCTTAAATACTAATGACATTTCTGTCTCCATCTTCTGCTTTTGCTAGAAGCTGGCAAAGATTCCTGCCAGCGGGCTTGGTGTAAATGTGACCAACCAGGACGGCACCTCCCCGCTGCATGTTGCTGCCCTGCACGGTCGGGCGGACCTCATCCCCCTCCTGTTGAAACACGGTGCCAATGCCGGTGCCAGAAACGTAAACCAAGCTGTCCCGCTCCACCTGGCCTGCCAGAAGGGCCACTTTCAGGTATGGGTTCTGTCTCCTGGGCAGAGGGCTTTGGGTTAGAACTATGCTTGGTGGGAATGCTGCAGAGGCAGAGGGGGTGTTGGCCCAGAGGACAGACACATTTCCTTCCTCCCGGCACTGAGATTCTGTGCTGCACATGGCAGAACTGCTCCATACCGGCACACAGACCTCTGGAGCTTCTGGGGGTGGGCCTTTCCCCTCCCTTCCCCGCCCCCCACCTCACGGCCATTCACTTCTCGGTGGCACAGAGGCCATCATTCTGTTTCTGACCCCAACAGGAGCTGTCTCTGGTGCTTGGGTGTTGGTCATCGAGGGCTCTACCTACAGCCTTGCACCTTTCATCCCAAGCCCTTGGCCTTTGTCCGACACTTTAGTACTTTATAGAGAATGGCCCTATGGAGGGGGTGCAAGAGAGAATTGTGAAGTGATAGAGTTTTTCAAAGTCCTAGATTTCTTTTTGAAAATTACCAACTTAAAAATTTTTTTCCCTCACTAGCTCTACCATAAGCTTTTAAAAGACAAGAACCAGGGGTGCCTGGCTGGCTCAGTTGGTTAGATCATGTGACACTTATCTCAGGGTCGTGAGTTCAAGCCCCATGTTGGGTGTGGTGCTTCCTTAAAAAATAAAAGACAGGAACCAAATCAGGTCTTCCATCTCTCTTGTAACAGCTCGCATAGCACTTCAAACATCAGTTATCCCATCTGTAGAACTAGAGTAATAATTCCAGCCCTCCAGAGGGCAGGTCACATGACATGGACAAAAAAAATTGCACTAGCACGTTGCCTGGTGGAGGAGACCCTCACCAAATGTCCGTTGCGCCCCACTTCACTTGGTCTGTGTTCTCCTGAGTCAGGCGTGTCTAAAGAGCCTCCCAAATAAACTTAGGGGAAAGTCGTAAGGATGTCAAGTTAAAGAATTTCTTCTATAACTTTAATTAAAGTTGAAAATTTGTCTTCTCTGGGCTAGGTGGTGAGGTGTCTGTTGGATTCTAAAGCAAAACCCAATAAAAAGGATATAAGTGGAAACACACCCCTCATTTACGCCTGTTCCAACGGCTACCACGAAGTTGCAGCATTGCTGTTACAGGTAAGGGCCCCCCAGCCCTGGAGCTGCTGATACTCGTCAGTAGTGGGGTCCTCATTGTTTTCTGGCATTCCTTTTGTTTTTGTTTTTGCTTTTGCTTTTGTTTTGAGAGAGAGAGGGAGCAGCATGTGCTAGCCGGGGGTGGGGAGGAAGGAACAGAGGGAGAAGGACACAGAGAATCTAGAGCAGGCTGCATGCCCGGCACAGAGCCTGACACGGGGCTCGATCTCACCTCCCTGAGATCATGATCTGAGCCAAAATCAAGAGTTGGACGCTTAACCGACTGAGCCACCCAGGCGCCCCTCTGGCATTCCTTTTGATTACACGGTTTCTCCTTCTAGCACGGGGCCTCCATCAACGTCTGTAACAATAAGGGTAACACAGCGCTGCACGAGGCGGTGATAGAAAAGCACGTCTTCGTGGTGGAGCTGCTTCTGCTTCATGGGGCATCAGTTCAGGTGGTGAACAAGCGGCAGTGCACCGCCATCGATTGTGCTGAACAGGTGAGTGGGCGCTTCAGGGATTCCCTGTGGTTAAACCACATCCGATGAGGCCGTGGCCGACCTTCGAATCGCTGCGCTTGGAGTCTGTCAGTGTGGCTAAATATCAGTCCTTGGTCCCTGGGTCAGAGGTGGCCTGCCCGGGGAGCCAGGAGCCAGTCTTTCAGGGCTCGCCTTTGAAGGGGTGCATAGAGGTGCCCCCCGCCCCCAGTAACTGCAGGTGCGGGTGCCCTGGTTGGCCCAGGGACGAGCTATCAGGTGCTCACGGGAAAGCAGCAAGCTGAGGCCGTGTTCTGGGCTCACCCTCCCTGCACTGGGCACCTGGGGTCTTAGCACAATGGAGAAATTTGGTTGGTTGGTGGTTCTAAGACTCCCTGAGTTATTCTCCGTGTAAGGGGATTGGATGACCAGTTCCCCCCTCCTTCCAGCGCTGTGGGTGTTTGCACAGAGAACTGGTGAGGAGAAGCTTCCTCTCCTGGGAGAAGCGAGCTGTCTCCTGTCCCCATTTTCACATTGAGTGTTTTCATTTTCGACTCTGGATACACAGCTAGTAGACCGTTAAAGGACACTGGTGTCATGAAAAAGTCCCCATAAACCCAACGTACTCATAGGCTCATCACATTATTTTTCAGTGACATTTTTTTTTAAAGATTTTATTTATTTACTCAGAGACACAGAGAGAGGCAGAAACATAGGCAGAGGGAGAAGCAGAGTCCAAGCAGGGAGCCCGATGTGGGACTCAATCCTGGGACTCGATCCCGGGACTCCAGGATCACGCCCTGAGCCAAATTCTGTGACATTTCTTCACAGCATTGAAATATTTTAAACCTTCCCTGAGCAACTTTCTCAACTGATGATAAAGATGAGTGTTTTTTATTGAGTACTTACTATGTGCTGGGCCGTCGGTGACCTCATGGTAACTGCGATAAGAGATCCCGTTATCCCGGGCCCCTGGGGCAGGGCTGCTCCTCCCCTCGAGGCCCTGTGGCTGCAGCTTCGTCTGCCTTTCTGCCCAGCGGCACCAAGACTGACAGGTCAAAACCAGGCAATAACCTGCTAAGAGTGAAAAATATTACTGTTAACCTTCTCCCTTTCAAATTGTAGAACTCAAAAATAATGGAATTACTTCAAGTGGTACCGAGCTGTGTGGCGTCCGTGGACGACGTGGGCCAAACAGACCGCAAGGAGTACGTGACGGTTAAGATCAGGAAAAAATGTAAGAAGTTACATTCTGATTCTCAGTGTGGGCTTATTGGGAAATTTGTGAGCCTTGATTGAATTGTGAACGTAGAATGTCATTATACTCATGACTCGGGGCGGGAGACGGGCACCGAAGAGCCGTCCGTTACTGCCTAGCTCAGCAGCTTGTTTTGCTCCTGGTTTTCTGGTTGCTGGGGGTCATGCCTCCCAAGGGAGTGAGGTGGCCACTCGGCCTCCCTGCCACCTGCAGAGGAGGAGCAGCCTCTGGGAGGTTCTGCATGCCGCATGGCCCAGATCCAGGCCTTTTTCTAAGCATTTCCTGGACATCTGGGGCGCAGCATTTCCCGCTAACTTTAAAGGTTTTTTATTCATTCATTCATTCATTCATTCATTCATTTTTAAAATTTTATTTGCAGGTGTATAGAGATTATTGGTAATTAGAAGAGTAGTTGGCAGACATGGATAGGGCTGAAGTTTTTTGTTATAGTCTAGATAGGGCCCATGCTCTTTATTTTTTAAAGATTTCATTAATTATTCATGAGAGACACACAAAGAGAGGCAGAGACACAGGCAGAGGGAGAAGCAGGCTCCCGCGGGGAGCCCGATGCAGGACTCGATCTCGGGACTCCAAGATCACGTCCTGAGCCAAAGGCAGATGCTCAACCACTGAGTGGCCCAAGTGTTCCTGTTTTAATTTTTAAGATTTTTTTTTCTTTTGTAAGCAGTGGGTTTCAAACTCACAAGCCTGAGATCAAGAGTCACGTGCCGTACCACTGACCGAGCCAGCCAGGTGTCCCTCTACTCTATTTCTTTTTAATTCTTTTTTTAAAGATATTGTTTGTAGGGCAGCCTGGGTGGCTCAGCGGTTTAGCGCCGCCTTCGGCCCAGGGCGTGATCCTGGAGACCCCTGCGTGGAGCCTGCTTCTCCTTCTGCCTGTGTCTCTGCCTCTCTCTCTCTGTGTCTCTCATGAATAAATACATAAAATCTTTAAAAAAATATTGTTTGTAGTGCAGTGATGTAAGTAAACCCACTTCTGTCTCTGGATAATCCTGAGGGGGTCTGCCTGTCGCTGGAGAATATCCGTGTGTATTAATAAGACGTGTCTTTCCTTTCCATGGGGCTTCACGTGGTAATAAATCGCTACTGATACGTTTCTTTAAGCAAATAGCAGTGCTTAATTTTCTAAATTTTGTTAAACTAAGAAAATTGGAAGGTTGCACCTATGCTATGACTTTAAACCAATTCTTAGACTACTTTGGAAGTTTTCAAAGGTTTGTCCTTTTCTGTCTACAGGGAACTCAAAAATGTATGACCTGCCAGATGAACCTTTTACCAGACAGTTTTACTTTGTCCCCTCAGGTGGTCAGTTTAAGTGAGTATAAAATTTGAGCTGGTTTCTGTGCTTTTGATCCTACTTTACTTACAACGCAGGCCCCGTCGGTGGGTTAAAGAAAAGTCTGCGGCCACCAAATGCTGCCACCTGGTGGCCAGCCGGGTGCTTCACACCACTATTTCAGACCCCGATTTTACTTTGTTTTGGGTTTCAGGGGAAGGACTTCAAGGGAGATTCTGGCAAGAGATAGAAGTGTCCCTAATTTTACTGAAGACTCTCTGCATGAGGTGAGTTGTTCAGCGCTGGCTCATCATCATATTTCTTAACGCCTGGCTTTTTCCAAAACAAATCCACGGCGCACTCATTTCTCATTTCATGCTTCCCTTCTTTGCGAGAGCTAACAATTAAGGTGAGTTCATTAGCGGGACAGCCAAGAGTACACACTCCCTTTATTGAGAACGTAGAGTGAAGGGGAAAACGGGAAATAAGGGCACGCGTGGAGAGAGGCAGCGGGGCACGGTGTGTGTACCTGGCGAAATAGCTCAGCTGCCGCTAGTGTGAGACTCATTGATGTCAGGAAGAAACCGAGTTCGTATGTAGATGGGCAGACACTTCTCCAGATGTGGCCTAGAGCTGCTCCTGTGGACAAGTCCGCGTGTGGCCGTCCTCCTACAGCACAGTTTACCCACTCGCTGATAAAGAGAAGCTTGCTTTACATTCTGTTGTACTATTAGGTGACTCTTCTCAGAAATGTGACTTTTCTTATTGCTCCTCGTGATATATGACGGTTGACGAGAAGCAGACTTCACAGCCTGTGTGGCATAGGCTCGCTGAAGCAGATATACCGAAGTCCGAAATCTTGTAGAGGACTAAAGCGATGTTTGTTAACACGACTAATTTCAATCTGCTTTGTGACCTTTCATGACTTTGCTAACAGATGTGTTGCTGCATGGGAAACCCGCAAACTTTGAAATCTGCTCGGGTTCCACTGAGTGCTTTTCTCTTGTGAGCTATGGGGACGTCAGGCAGGTTGCTTCCATTTGCCGATCCCGTGTCCTCAGCTGTAAACGGGGGCAGCGATTAGTGCACACTTGTTACGAGTCATAAAGACTAAATGTGCAGACAGGTGGTGTCTGACGCATGGCGTACGCACACGCCATACTGTCCCCCTGGGGATGTCACAGCTGAAAATTATGCCCAGAAGGTACCCAATGTGCCTGGGTACCCAGAAACACCCAAGAGCACTGTTCTTGCTTGTGTGGTTTCTTGTTTAAAGTGCAGTGCAAATGAACTGCTTGAATTGTACCGTTTCTTCAGCCAGGGAGGCAAACAGTCACAGGCAGACAGAGCAACCTGCCAGACCAGAGCAGATCTGAGACTGCTGACAGAGGAGGCGGCAATCGGCCCGAGAGGCCTGGACCGAAACAAAGCGTTCCTGCCAACAGGCGGATGCTGCGCAGACACACAGTCGAGGACCCAGTCGTATCCGTGAGCCCAGGCTCCGCCGGCAACCCAAGCACATCCCCAGAGGCCGATACCGCTTCCCAGTCTTAACGGTGATAGCAGTTGTTACATTGGCTGCCAAGAAGTGGGTCCTCGGCAAGGAGGGGCCCAGCGGGAACATGGCTGAGAACGAGAAAAGGGCTTTCTGTTGGATTTGCAAGAAGAGCAGAAAGTTCCTGAAAGTTTTTCTGCGGCCGAGGGAAAGAATGCAACCAAGAAAACGATCACCACGTCTTTCCTCTCCTAAGCTCACGCATTCCCTGGGAAAGGAACACACACCAGTTCCAGTGGGGTCCAGATCCCTGAGAGCAGGCGAACGTTTCTGCTGAAGCAGTAGGGTTCCCTGGCTACCGGGCGAGGTTTCGTCACCAGATTCTGACCTCCTCCTAACGAAAGGTGCTAACCTCCGTGATGTGGACAAGTGAGCAAACCACAGGCTGAAAGAATTCCTCCTTCTGGGATAAGCTGTGGGGAAGCAGTTGAGGTGCCATGGTTGTGGAGGCCGGGCCAAAGCGACACGGGGGAACGGACAAGAGGACCTGGGAAACGTTCCTTTGCAAAGCAGCACTTGAACCCAAAGATGCCTACATGCCATTGTGATGTTCATCTTAGTGAAAAGGACATTTATGACCTCTACTACGCTGTGTATGTGGGGAAAGTTGCGTGTGACTTTTCTTCCAACAGAGTAAGTACAGATATTTGATCACTGCACACATGCACCTGTATCAGTGTCTCTCGAGACATCCCCGTCCGTTAAAAACCTCCCTTAGACATCATTCCTGATGGATGGTTACTGAACTAGAGAGATTTGGCACATCTTTTCTTAGTCTTTTGATTCCGATTCAAAACTTGCAGCACAAACCAGGTCAGAGTTACTTTCAGTTAGAACTTATTGCCATTTATTCCTTTTTATAAATTTCTATAGATTATACTCTTATTTTTTTATGTTACTAATTGGTCTACAGCCGAAGATATGGGTTTGTCCTGAGTACCTACCTTTTCAAATAACTTTGTAATATGGAAATGGTTCTGTGCATGTTCTTGGAAATACTTGTGTATGTATAGAAGGGAGGGGCTGATTATTTTTCTACAAAGTAATTTATGATTTCTAATTTTCTAATGTGCCTTGGATATGTGCCAAATGATGGGAAAGAAACAGTAAACTTTATGATTCTTGAGCGTGTCATGGTGCACTTTTTTAATGTCTTGCTCTGGAGATTGGGGGGGGGGGCATTTCTCAGCCTGTCTGCTACAAACATGCGCTCGGCGTATGGAACGATCATGCCCCACTGGATGGATGTGTGTATTTCAGTTACTAGATGTCCCTTAAATATGTAAACTGCATCATTCAGAGCAGACCCTTATCCATTCCCCTGCTTAGGCCTGACAATCTAGTAGGTGCAATAGCAAAGGCTTTTAAATCAGAACAAAAATGAATGTAATACAGCTTTTTAGATCAAACAGAAATAAGCACGGTTGCTTTGCAGACTCCTTTGTCCTGATTTATTTTTCTTCCTTTTCACCAGTTTTAAAACAAAACTGCCTGTGTTGGCCAGTTGTTGTGGTTCACGGTCACCCTAATTAGGAAACTGTATCCTGTGCAGTTTATCAACACAGCCAAGTTGCAAATACACACATTTGGTATCACCTGATTTTTTGGGGTGGTACAATATAATCTTGAAAACTTTTAGGTCTACTCCTAGTTGATTCTAACAATTGCCCCGATTGGTAAAATTGTCAAAGGAGGAAACAGGGTCAAGAGAAGTTAATGGGGCTGATGCTTGCACTGTCAGAGCTGTGGTTGAGGCCTGCTTGGCGGGGTCATCCAAATTGGCAGTTTCCAGGGTCTCCTGGAGACATAAATACCTTGAATGAGACAGTTTTAGGGGACAAACTGCTTCTTGAGCTACTCTGGTCATCGGAAGGGTGAGCCACCCGAAATGACCACCTCGATTTCTTTTAAAAACACATGTTTTTCTCCAATTGCTTTCCCACTTTAAACTTGACAACTCAAATTGGTAATGCCCAAATTTCTGTGTAAGTATGTTTTGAATTCAAAGTATTGTCAATCAGGAAGCTCAGAATAACCACTCCTCATTTCCGAGGCCGAAACATACTCCACCCCCCTTTTCCGCCTTCTAGAGCTTCTATCTTTCCATTCTCAAGTGTCTCTGGAGGACAGGACGGGTTTGACCATTTAAACACATTCATATAGGCATCTGCTGTCAGGACAGTGGTTATTCTGTAGGAAGAAGCATGTTAACACAACTTGCTGAGCCTCCCTCCAGGGTTTTTATGTAAATGAGACCAAAAGCAAAGTTCACTTGTAATTGGGATTCTTTAAAATCCCCGAGTGAAACTTACATTTGACTGATTTTGTCCCTTTTAAAAAAGTTTGACGTAACCATTCCACTCATTTGTTTATTCAGGAATGCTAGGTGCTCCCAACACTTGACTTTCTTCGTTGGCCACGGTTCCAATTTCAAGCCTCAATAAACTGTAACCTCTCAAATACACAGTTTAAACACAGATCAGCAGTACGTGAGCTAAAGCAGGTGGGGACTGTAAAGCACTTTTCCTGCTACTAATCCTGTTCACCTCTCAGAATGTTACGGACTTCCTCCTGGCCTGGAACCTCCAGGTTACACCAAAGAGCTCACCTGACAGATCAATTTACTGGCACAAGTTTTAAAACCTAGTGGGTGGAGAGCCCAACAGAAGAGATGACAGTTAAGTTACCTGCAGCTTTTATCTGTGAAGAACTCAGAATCTTTCTACCAAAATGTCTTAACTGCTCAACTGTCTCATCTGGACTTGACCACTAGAAGGCACTTCTCTTACACCCACATTTGTTACCGTTGAGGTATCACCACCAGTATCTCCCAGTTAGCCTGGTAACCTCCTACAACGCAAGCATCACTCTAGGTACACGGGCTGTCTGGGCCACGGGGGATACTTGTCACATCATTTGGTCTCAGTGCCTTTGAAAAGCAGATTATAAATGAAACCAAAACTAAGAATTTTCTTAGAATTAGGTTGAACGTAAGTACTACCTTCAGGAAGAAAAATCGTTTACCTGGTTTCAGAACCTAGGCCTTGGAAAGATGTTAAATATTAGAGTTGATTCCTCTCAATCCATGGGTTTTAACTACCACAATATTACTGGATGCTATTTTCTTCTTAAGTGAAGAGTAAGCCGCTTCAGTTTCTGCGAAGGCCATCTTCCTAAGGCTAAGGTCACACTTGGAAAGGACGAGGTTCACGCCGCCACACTTTTTAGAACTTGGTAGGAAAAGAAAAAATGCAGATCTTCTGTTCATTCAGCCATGATACACAAACAACTCTGCCCAAGAGTTATTTTATTTTGCATAACAAGTTTATTTTTTTTAAAAGGCATTTAGACAATAAACAAAGTAAACAATCAGATCTTCACTTCTACCCAGTATTATCTTAGAACTGTTCCATTAAGTTCCAGTCTCTAAACATCTTAAATTTCAATAATCGTCCTCTTCATCAGAGTCCATGACTTTTCTTCTGTTGAACTGGAGGAGGGAAATTAAGTGAATGTCATAACATGTTTAATAAGGCATAACTCAGGCTCTGAGAACAACAAGGTCTACCTACTACAGCAAGACACCAGGTCTTTAAAACAGCTTAATGTTTCAGGTCTATGGGGGGAGGGGGAACGACAGATCCCCTCGGCACTTTCTCCCCAAACTTTCACAAAATGGAAAGGTCTATGGGCTGAAACATGTTTTGATATAGTGCGTATTTAACACAACACTTAAAACAGCAATCTTTTTCTTTTGCCACGAGCATTTGGGGACACTTACTTTAACTGTGGTTTTCTTTTCTGTTTGTTGGCTTACTTTTTCAAGGATTTCTATTAAACCTTGTTCTGATACCTAGGATAACCAGAAAGAAAAACAGTACTAAGAGTTTATCTCAGGAGACAATGGTTTTAATCATTCTGGGATGTGGGGGAAGAGGTCAAGAGGGAAGGAAAGGCAAGATGGGAGGGTCTAACTAGCAGTTTGTTCCACAAGGATTTCGCTCTGCGAGGCTCACTTGAGGAAAGGTAAGTACCCATCGACATTAGCTTTCTCAGGAGAGTCCAAGGTTCCCGTCTTTTAAGAACACCTCCATCACCACCAGCGGACAACCACCTACACCAACTGCTGTTGAGGGTCAGGCACAGAGACCCGTAACAGAGGGTCTGCCCCGGAGAAGCGTAAGTGCAGGAGAAGTCACTCAGAAAAGATGAAGCAGTCGTCGTGTCTCCCGTGCATGCTCAGCGTTAAGGGGTTCAGGGCAGAATGACTCCCGCAGGCTGTGGAGGCAGCAGGTGCAGGTGGGGCTCATCTGGATCTTGAAGGAAGGTCAGGCTCACCAGAAGACACGCATCACGGTGTCACAGCAGGGCACGTAATAACCAGAAATTTTAGCACCTTCTCATTTGCAAAACAAGCTTAACTTCCATCGTTGGCAGGACGTTAGTCGGTGTCACTGACAAACCTGCCTCCAGTGCAGAAGCAATTGGATGCTGACCCTAACGGTCCCTGGTTACACGCCCATCGCTCACAACACCAGGAAGGGAAGCAGCAGAGGGTTTTAGGAAAGGCAATCAGTTATCTTTTAGGATTTATGGCAGATACAACGATTCCCTCCTGTCTAAGTGCCTCACTGAAATAGTCACCAGGAATTTCTGTAACCAGAAAATGAAGCTGACCTTGTAAAGATGTTTGATAAAGTTAGGTAAGAGGTAGAACCGCCTCAAGGCAGGCCAGGCTTACCTTCCCACTGAGTTGTCCGTATCTTGCCATCTGTATGAGGTAATTCTCTACTGCTTTAGTTTTTTCAGGCTTTACAAGTGCTAAGTTACTTACTAAAAAGAGAAAGAAGGAGTCAAAACTAAATGCACTTACAGGACTTAAAACTATGCAGTGGCATTTCCAAAGCACTTCACAGACGCGGTGGGCGGATGGATGGTACTATTACCCCTCTTACAAAGAAACTGAGGTTCAGCCGTGCCAGAGCCAAGATTAAACCTGGGTCCTCAGATTCTAAGCCAGATGCTCTTTAATTTTTTTTTTTTAAACGACTGCCCTCTGGAACACAGCTTCTCTAATACCACACATACGGAATCGTGATCATCCACCTCATGATGCTTCTACACTGCGCTTCAGGCTACAATACAAAATTCCTAGTTCGTCCTGATTGGCTTGTTTTACTACGTTCTCCTTCATTGGTTTGGTATTATGAAAAGTTATGAATGTACACTAAAACAGACAATAAACCCCAAGTCTCCATCCCCCACATCAACTGCCAGCAACATTTTGTGGCTGACTCGATTTAAGAGTTGTTTCCTGTAAATCTTACCTAATGTGCACTTGGAGATCATCTCCTTGGTAAGAGAGAACTGAGCTGGTATTGTTGATAATGATTTAAATATATTTCTTTAGATTTATAAACTTCACATTTCCTGCAGTATTATCTGCGTCGTGTTTTTAGGTTAAACAATATTTAATCCAGAATTAGCCATGATTTCATAGATCACTGCCTATTCAACGGACTCAAGTCAATGTTACAGAAACAACTTAAAGGAAACAAGATGCTTACAACGGGCCCGGGCCGACTGATCCAGGACTTGGGCTAAGATACTGTTCCTCATCTCTGCTTCCCTACAACAAAAACAGGTCAGCAAAATTAGAACTATGCTGTCAGCATTCCTACCGAACATACGAAAACAGAACTTCTCCCAATGTTTCCCGAGACGGAAGGAAGCCTGCCGTGTGCACGGACTGCGCAACAGCGGGCACTGTGCGGGTGGCACCACCATATTCAGCAAGAAGAGTCCACCTCTGCCCTCAAAAGCCAGCTTCATTTTATGTGGGTGGGTGTAGACTAGACCTACATTTTCACAGTTCAGGGGGGAGTTTTAGTTCAACCACCAACATTTATTCAGTACACAGTGTGTGAGAAGTCCGAGAAATTTGTAGTGAGATTCCAGGCAATTAAAGGACCAAAGGATTAATCTGTGTGGTACTTTTAGAGCTGAAGAAGCTGAGACCTAGGGAAGCTGTAACAGGGACACAGGTAATCACGGCCAAGCTAGAACCAGGCCCTATGTTTCTTTTCTTCTCAAGATTTATTTATTTGAGAGAGCCGATGACAACACGTGCCCAAGTGCGGTGAGGGGCAGAGGAAGAGAAGAGAATCTTCAGACTTGGTGAGCGCAGAGCCCAGCGTGGGACTTAATCTCACAACCCATGAGATCATGACCTGAGCCAAAATCAAAAGCTGGATGCTTAGCCAGCTGAGCCACTCAGGCTGAGCCCAAGGTTTCGGACTCTCGGTTCCACTTTTCGAGTGGGCAGAGAGTGAAATTATAACCCTGCAACTATCCTTGCATCTTTCTACCTATTCAAGCGGGAACTAGTTCAGATTCATAGGACAGTGGTTTTCAGACTTTTATTTAAGCAGCAAAAAAATTTTTCCCCCAAATTAAGTCCTTTAGGGAACTTAATACACAACACAGACAAAAGCAGATCCCCTGGCCGAATCAGAAGAGGAGCTGGGGCTGACTGTACCACCTAACCACCCCCTCCTGAAAAGGTCTAGGAACAGGGCTTACAGCCCATTTCCACAGGCCATTTCCTTATTGCTCCTGAGTACTTCAACCCTGCTACGAACAGCCGTTACTGTATTTTACTGATTCTAAGATGCCATCGGCTGTAAGATGCACCATAGTTTTAGGTACCTCTAAGAACAAAACAAAAATAAAAAACACCCCAGGTGAGTCTAGCAAGAGACCCTCACTCAAAGCTGGGGCATCAGAGTAACGTCCACAGTAAACAAAAAATATGCCAGCGGCTCAGAAAGGGGCAGCAAGGAAGGACGGAGGCGTCGGCCTCAGCCCTGAGTGGAAGAAAAAAGTTCCCCTTAAGAGTTTGAACTTCAAGCTTTAGTCTTACAGGTTTGCTGTCTTAATTTAGGCTGCTTGAGGGGAAGTGGAATCTCAGGCACAGAATTTAACTTTAAAAGGTCTCAGGTTAGAAATGTACCCAAGTGATGATGGCAGAAACAAAAATAAATCTTCTCTGGAAGAATCCAGGACAAGAGTGATGCACAGGAGACATATCCCAATCTGTGTTAAAATGCGAAAAATGTACACCTTAGAATCAATGAAATTCATGTAGTAGTTGCATTTTCTTAGCACCACCCTCCCACTAACAAGCCATGTAAGGATGGAACCTTCTTTGCCTTGCCCATTTCTGTAGATCCAGCACAGTGCTTGCCCCAGACCTAGTGCTCAATGAATATCTGCTGAACAGGGGGCGCCTCGGCGGCTCAGTGGCTGAGCATCCGCCTCTTGGTCCTGGCTCTCTGGTCCTGGTCTCCAGGTCATGGTTTCTTGAGCCCCGCCTTGGGCTCAGAGCCCAGAGGAGAATCTGCTCAGGCCTTCTCTCCCTCCCGCTGCCCCTCCCCTCACTCACATGTGCACTCAGCCTCTAAAATAAATAAATACATCTTTAAATATTATATATATATATATATATATATAGTTGCTGAATGAATGAGTTAAATGGCAGCATGATGGAAAGAGGGGAACATGTGGTGGTGTTCCCTAAGTAAGTACAGAGTTTCACAGAGTTTAGGTTCTGTAAGATGAAAAAGTTCTAAAGATTTGTTAAATAATGAGAATATAAATAACAAACCTCACAGTTAAAAACTGTTATAAGGGCAGCCCAGGTGGCTCAGCGGTTTAGCGCCGCCTTCAGCCCAGGATGTGATCCTGGAGACCTGGGATCGAGTCCCGCTTTGGGTTCCCTGCATGGAGCCTGCTTCTCCCTCTGCCTGTGTCTCTGCCTCTCTATCTCACGAATAAATAAATAAAATATTTTTTTAAAATTGTTATAAAAAAAGGGGAAAAACTGTCATGAAAATTTTATGTGTTATTTTTAAAAATTACAATTAGAAGGAAGAAAAACCCCAGATAACTGGGTCTTCACGCAAAAAGTCTGCTATGCATGAGCTGCCCTGCCATGTGTCGGGAATAAAAGAGCGGTAAGAACAAGGTAACAGTGAATGCCTATAAAGCATAAATGTGAGGCACAGTGCCCTGTGCCCGTGTAATCCTCCCCGCAGCCCCCTGGGGCAGTCCTATTATCAGACTCATTTTAAGGTTAATCACAGTGCAGCAGAGAAGCAAACATCAATCAGCAATTGCAGTACAAGGTGAGTATGCGGAGTTCCTTCCATGCACGTTTCTTTAATTAACAAATCATGAAAACACCCTGATCATGGGGGGGGGGGGGGACGACGATAAAAAACCTCTACCCCAGAAAAACCTGCAAAACTCCTATGCCTATCAAAATAACTTAAAAAAAAAAAAGGGCAAACCACCCTTCAAAAAGTTCACAGCTGCAGCCCCTACCTGTGCTTTGCTTCCTGCTGGGCTGCATCACCAGGATCCTGGGGAGGGGGAGAGACACACATTTTTTAGTCGAGTGATCTCACTTAAAAGAAAAAAAAAAAACAAACAACTAGGAACCACTTTCTTGTTTCTGACACTTTCTAGGCTCCCGCAGGGGCCGAGATCAAATTTTCAGGAGATCGTGAAAAGCTGGGCCTCCCCGCAATCCGCGGGAACGGCTTCGACTCACTACCGCGTCTCGGTAAGCGTCGGACCCCGCGATCTAGCGGCAGCCGGGCGGGGGGGGGGGGGGTCCCCTGTGCTGCGGAGCCGGGGTTCGCGGGGCCGCCGGGCCCGTCCTGCTGCAGCGCCCCGGCGGCGCCCCCGCCCCATCCCGTCCCGCCGCAGACACCCCCGGCGGCGGCCCCGCCCCTCCCGCGGAGGCCCCGCCCCTCGCCTCGCCCCGCCCCCTCGCCAGCCCTGCTGCAGACCCCCGGCGGCCCCGCCCCCTCCCCGCGGAGGCCCCGCCCCCTCCCGCAGAGGCCCCGCCCCTCCCCTCGCCAGCCCCGCCCCCTCTCCTCGCCCCGCCCCCCCGTCACCCGCCGCAGCGCTTCTCCCCCGGGAGGAGGCTCCTCCCCGCACCCTCCGCTCCGTCAGCGAGGATGCTCCCCGGCCCCCGCCGCGCCCCGCTCGCGCCCGGCCAGGGCCCCCGAAGCCCGCAGACGGCCCGGGTGGAAGGCAGTCGGCGCCGGGAGGCCGAGAGCCAGGGCGGCCCGGGGAGGCCGCACGCGGTCGGCCCGGCCGCCCCAACGCCCCCGCGCCCGGAGGGCCCGAGCTCCACCCCGGGCGGCGGCGGCGGCGGCGGGCGCGCTCACCCCGTGCTTCGCCTGCAGCTCCGCCAGCCTCTGCTTCCTCAGCGCCTCCAGCTCCTCCTCCGCCATGGCGCGGCCGTCCGGGGCGAGCAGCCGCCACCTCGCTCCGCGGGCCCCGCAGCCTCGGCGCGCGCACGGCCGGCCCACTGCGCAGGCGCCCGCCGCGCCCAGGCAGCACCAATCGAGCCCCGAGCCGCGCGCGCCGCCGCCAGGGCGCCGGGAGAGGCCCGAGGGCGCGATCGCAGGCGGGGCGGGGCGGGGCTCCCGGGGCGGGGCTCCCGGGGCGGGGCTGCTCGAGCGCCACCTGCTACCCCGCGCGCCCCCGGGCCTGCTGCTCTCGCCCCGCGGGACGACGGTCGGCTGCAAACGGGCCCCGTCGCAGGTGTAGCCGTAGGTGCAGGCTGCGGGGGGCGCTGCGTGCTCGCTCGCGTTACCTCCGCCTGCCCTGGAGGCCGCGGGAGCTCGGGGACCTCAGCTGGACGCTCCGGACGGCTCGGGGCGTCGGGGAGGTGGAGGTGGGGAGACCGCGGCCGCCCGCGCCGGGCCCCGGGAGCCACCGGGAAGCGGACGGACGCCGACCCCCCCCCCCCACCCGCGGCATCCCCGGGGCTCGTGCGGGGCCGGAGGCTGTGTAGTTCCAGACAGCGCCCCCGGCCCCGCGGACCCCCCGCCCCACCGACCCCGATCCCCGCGGACGCCCCCGCCCTACGGACCCCGATACCCAGGGACGCCCCGCCCTACAGACCCCAATACCCACGGACGCCCCCGCCCTACCGACCCCGATACCCAGGGACGCCCCCTCCCTACAGACCCCAATACCCACGGACGCCCCCGCCCTACCGACCCCGATACCCAGGGACGCCCCGCCCTACAGACCCCAATACCTACGGACGCCCCCGCCCTACCGACCCCAATACCTACGGACGCCCCCGCCCTACAGACCCCAATACCCACGGACGCCCCCGCCCCACGGACCCCGGTCCCCACGGTCCTCCCCGCCCTACGGACCCCGATACCCAGGGACGCCCCGCCCTACAGACCCCAATACCCACGGACGCCCCCGCCCTACGGACCCCGATAACCCAGGGACGCCCCCGCCCCACGGACCCCGGTCCCCACGGTCCTCCCCGCCCTACGGACCCGGATCCCCAGGGAGGCCCCGCGCCCTGCCCCAGCTCACACCCACAGCAGCCACACAGCCCCCCACCCCCGCCGCTCTCCGCCCCACGGTCACTCGGGCCGTCGGAGGACCTCGCAGGAGCAGCTGCGCCCCGCGGGTGGGGGCACAGTGTGCGGAGGGGGCCGCTGTGCAAGGCTCGGCCTCTAACCCCCTGACTCCTGCAGGTTATCCACCTGCTGTTTTGTTTTTCTCTTGAGGCAAAATATAAAACTTAGCATTTTAACCATTTTTAAGCGTGTGGTTCAGTGAACAGTGTCCTGCAGCCAGTCTCTAGACTCTGTTCATCCCCCAAACTGCAACTATACCCGTTCAATGCAACGAGTCCTCAGTTTCTACCTCTTAGGATTTTGACTACTTTATCTAAGTGGAGTCCTGCATTATTTAGGTCCTTTGCTTTCCATTAGAAATTGCTTCTTAGGGCTGAAAAAGCAAATGCCATTGCCACTTTTTGTTCATGCAAACTAAATGGACGGTTGGGGTTTTTCCACTTTTGGCCGTTGTGGCTACTGCTGCGGTGAACATCATTAGCCCGGAAGAATCTCAGTTCTTGCTCAGAGAGAACCCGCGTCTTTCGAATGAGACTGTTGGTTAGAGATGTTGAATTTACACGCGAATGAAGGCCTTTTCTCTAAGATGTAAACAGGCAAGAGTTAAGGGGGGAGAGGGCACCCGGCTGGCCCCGCCGGTGGAGCGACCCTCTGAGGTCCAGCCCCAGGTTGGGTGTAGAGATTAAAGATCTTTAGAGGCACCTGGGTGGCGCAGTGGCTTCCGCCAGGGACTCTTGGTTTTGGCTCAGGTGGTGATCTTGGAGTCTGGGACTCTGTCTCCCTGCCCCTCCCCACTGTGCCCACCCACGGGCACTCTCTCTCTCTGTCTCCCCAAAGTAAATAAATCTTTAAAATAAAAATCTTAAAAGAATTAAGGGAGGGGGGAGATTATAAAATCTTATAAAAGATTATAAAAATGCGAGTCTGGAGTTTTGAGGGTGTCACGGTGGAGCCCCCTTGTAGGCCATCTGGGAGATGGGGGGGTGTAAAGGCTCCCGTGATTCCGCTGGCTCCCCGGGCTCAGAGGACACAGCCCCAGCTGGGCCCGCGTGGCACCCACCCGTGAGGAAGTGAGCGGACCGGAATCAGCAGACAGGCATTCGCACCTTCCTTAAATCTAAAATGCATTCCCAATGGAGCAGATATTTAAAGTTTAAAAAAAAAAAAGAACCACAGAACTCCCGTGATCACTCCTTCCTGGAGTTCTGTGACTTTCGTGGGGAGATGAGAGGACTCTCCATCTGAGTGGGACCCCTCTTGGAATTACATCACTGCGACAGCTTTTCATTTTTCTCTGGGGTCATCAGCTCGTTCAGGTTTTCTGTTTCTTCTCAAGATAATTTCTGGAGAACCATTCTTTCAGCGTGCTCGGGGTGTCACATTTTAAAAATGTATAGCTATCACATCTGGTTCTGTCTATTTTTAGGAATTGTTGATTCATTTATTTGCATTATTATTTTTCCTAATTATGCTTTCTCGCCATTTTTATATTTTGCTGTTGTTCTCCGAAGAACTCAGTTCATCAGTATTCTTTTATAATTGATTACATTCTATTTTTATCTTTATGTCTTTTTTTTTTTTTTTTAAAGATTTAATTTCCTTGAGTGAGAGCGCAAGCACAAGCCGGGATGGGGGTGGGTGCAGAGGGAGAGGAAGAAGCAACCTCCCCGCTGAGCAGGGAGCCTGATGCCAGGGCTCTATCGTCGGACCCCGGACACACAACCTGAGCCAAAGGCAGATGCCTCACTGACTGAGCCACCCAGATGCCCCTATTTTTATATTTATTTCTACCTCTTTTTTTATATTTTCATTGTTATTTCCTCTCAGGTTCCTTCAGGTGCTCTATTTATTTTTGTCCTTTTAAAATAATGAGTACATTGAAGGAATGAATTTGTCGGTAAAGTTTTGGTGTTTTCACCCACATACGGCGTTTTTAGTGTTCTCATTTTTTTTTCTTTCTCGATGCCCTGAACCATTTTTCTGTTGTTTTGATTTAATAATAGTTTCTTTAAACCTTGATCAAATAATACATTTATATCATTTTTTTAAGTCAGTGGTATATAAGGAGAGGCAGCTATTTCTGGTCCACTCCTACACAACCCAGTCTCAGATCCTCAAAGGTAAGCGCTTTGGCCTCTAGCGTGGCTCCCGAGGTGTACTTTCTAGTAGTACGTTCATTTATTTTTTTAATAACTGTTTACTGAGTGCCTGCTTCCTGTGTGCCACGCCCCTGCTCCAAGCACCAGTATGTACAGAGAAGAATAGGGACGGGCGAGCGTCACCAGCCCTCCTTACAAAGTCCTGGGCAGGGGTACAGAAGAAATATGTAAATAAATAAAAGACACCACACATTGGATGATAATTGAAATGTTTTGGAGAAAACCTAAAGCAGGTAAGTGGGACTAGGGAATGGTGTGTCAAGGAAGGCTTCACTGAGAGGGGGACTTTTTTTCTTTAAAGATTTTATTTATTAGGGGCGCCTGGGTGGCTCAGTGGTTGGACATCTGCCTTCAGCTCAGGACGTGATCCCATGGTCCCGGGATCAAGTCCCGCATCAGGCTCCCTGCATGGAGCCTGCTTCTTCCTCTGCCTGTGTCTCTGCCTCTCTCTCTCTCCGTGTGTGTGTGTCTCTCATGAATAAATAAATAAAATAGTTTTAAAAATAAAGATTTTATTTATTGAGAGAGCACGTGCACATGCAAGTGGTGGCAGCGGAGGAGAGAGAGAGTCTCAAGCAGATTCCATAGGGCTCGAACTCATGACCCTGAGGTCAGGACCCTGGGATCAGGATCTGAGCCGGAAGCAAGGGACAGATGCTTGACTGAGCCACACAGGCGCCCTGAGATGGTGACTTTTGAGTAGAGACCTAAAGGAGGAGAGAGAACCATGAAGCTATAGGGAAGCGTATTCCAGGCAGAGGGAACTGGAAGGCAAGGGCCCCGAAACAGGAGCATGCCGGACATGTGGAAGGAACGACAAGAGAGCCATTGAGGCTGTGCAAACAGCGGGGAGAAGGCAAAGGCAGGATCAGGACGTGAGTTAAAAGGTTCCCCCCGCCCCCGAGGGGCGTCTGGGTGGCTCAGTGGGCTAAGCATCAGCCTTCGGCTCAGGTCATGATCCCAGCCGGGGTCCTGGGATCGAGCCCCGTGTCAGGCTCCCTGCTCAGTGAGGAGTCTGCTTCTCCCTCTCCCTCTGCTGCTCCCCCTACTTGTGCTCTCTCTCTAACTCTCTCTCTCTCTGTCTCTCAAATAATAAAATCTTTTTTTTTTTAAGATTTATTTATTCATGAGAGACACACAGGGAGAGGCAGAGACACAGGCAGAGGGAGAAGCAGGCTCCATGCAGGGAGCCTGATGCAGGACTCGATCCCAGGACCCGGGGACCACACCCTGAGCCAAAGGCAGATGCTCAACCACTGAGCCCCCCAGGCGTCCCATCACATAATAAAATCTTTTTTAAAAGGCCATCTATTTAAATAACCTACCTATGTTATTATTTCTTAATTTATATAGTTCAGGCATTTTCAAATGATCTCATCCCGTGGTAGATATGGATTTAACACATTTCCAGAACCCCTGTGTTCCTTCCCTCTTAGTTTCTTTGTACACATATTACTAGTTTTAGTTCTAAAGTTGGTAATTGTTGTATCCTTAAGCAATATACTTACACTTTCTATTTCTTATTCCATCAAGGACAGATGGTGTCTCTTCACTCTCAGCTTGAAAAATGAAGATATTAACATCTCTACCCTCCTGTAAGCTCACATCTTTTTTTGTACATTCTCAGCTTCTATTATCTGTACTTGCATTTCTACATCTTATTGATATTCTGATCTGCAGTCGTGGCGAAGTCTTTTTGTTTTGTCTACAGGTTGATTCTAAAAGTTAAAAATAGCTTTTCCAGTTCTTTTGCTCTTTTTAAAATATTGTGGTAAAAGATACATAGCATAAAAGTTACCAGATTGACCATTTTTAAATGTATAATTCAGTGGCCTTAAGTACTCTCACACTGCTGTTAACCTTAACAATAAAAGCATTAGTTATCTTACCGGCACAAATGGCTTTATTTGGGGGGGCGCCTGGGTGGCTTAGTGGTTGAGAGTGTGCCTTTGGGTCAGCGTGTGATCCCAGGGTCCTGGAATCGAGTCCCACATCGGACTCCCCACAGAGAGCCTGCTTCTCCCACTGCCTATGTCTCTGCCTCTCTCTGTGTCTCTCATGAATAAACAAAGAATTAAAACCTTTTTAAAAATGAGTTTATTTGGGAATAACAGAGAATCTCAATTTGGGACAAACAAGCTCTGGCAAAACCATTGGCAAGTCCAACAAAGGAGAGGGATCTTATTTTACGGAGAAGAAGGAGGCAGTTGGGAGGGGTTGTTTTGAACAAAAGCCCATTTGGAGAAAAACGTGAGTCCAGGGTGATGGTGGTTTCTCATTGGCTGAGTTGCAGGGGGTTGATTTCTTATAGGAGATGCAGTGGACATCTTTTTGTGATGGGGCCTGTGATTGGTAATTCTTTCTTGTTGAGGATTCTTCTGTTGGGGTCCATAACGGACAATTCTTCCTATAATTGATGTTGAATGTAAGGCTCCTCATTGTAACCACCCCTTCCAGCCCCCCTGCACCTCTTTTTTTTTTTTTTAAGATTTTATTTATCTATTCATGAGAAAGAGAGAGAGAGAGAGGCAGAGACACAGGCAGAGGGAGAAGCAGGCTCCATGCAGGGAGCCCGATGCGGGACTCGATCCTGGGACCCCAGGATAGGCCCTGGGCTGAGGGCAGGCGCTAAACCACTGAGCCACCCAGGCTGCTCCATTTTAGAGACCTTTCCCCTTATTGATTTTCACACCACCATCTCCAAAAGGTTTTCATCTCTTGACTGAAACTCTATACCCATTAAACACTAACTCTGCACTCCCTGCCCTCCCAGCCCCTGACAACCACCGTCCTACGATCTGTCTCTAGGCACTTGATTACTCCAGACACCTCAACAATAGTTGTCCTTTTGTGACTGTCTTATTTCACTTAGCGTGATGTCCTCAAGGCTCTTCCATGTTGAAGCCCGTGTCAGAATTTCCAGCCCTTTTTAAGGCAGAATCATATTCCATTCTGCATATATATCACATTTTAGTTGTCTGTTCCTTTGTCAGTGGACACTTGTACTCTTTCCACCTTTTGGCTGTTGTGATTAATGCTGCTGATAGGAAATACAAATATCTGTTCGTCCCTGCTTTCACGTCTCCTGGGTATATATGCAGAAAAGGAATTGCTGGAGCATATGGTGATTTTATGTTTAGTTTTCTCTGGGAATTGCTGTACAGTTTTCCACAGTGGCTGTGCTATTTTACATCCCCACCAGCAATGCACAAGCATTCCAATTTCTCCACATTCTTACCAACACTTATTATCTTTTATTTTTGAATAATAGCCATCCCACTGGACATGAAGTTGTATCTCGTCATTGTTTTTTTTATTTTATTTATTTATTTTTGACAGAGAGAGAGAGAGTACAAGCAGGGGGAGGGGCAGGGAGCCCGATGTGGGACTTGATTCCAGGACCCTGGGATCATGACCTGAGCAGAAGGCAGACACTCAACCAACTGAGCCACTCAGATGCCCTCATCGTGGTTTTGATATGCATTTAAAGTAGTGATGTTGGGATCCCTGGGTGGCTCAACGGTTTAGCCCCTGCCTTCGGCCCAGGGTGCGATCCTGGAGACCCAGGATCAGTCCCACATCAGGTTTCCTGCAGGGAGCCTGCTTCTCCCTCTGCCTGGGTCTCTGCCTCTCTGTGTGTGTGTGTGTGTGTGTGTCTCTCTCGTGAATAAATAAATAAGATCTTAAAAAAAAATAAAGTGATGTTGAGCATCTTTTCACATGCTTATTGGCCATTTGTATATCTTTAGAAATGCTTATTTAAGTCTTTTGTCCATTTTATATGCTGGGTTGTTTCTTCTGTTATTGAATTGTAGAGGTTCTTTTTTTAAGATTTATTTATTTATTTGAAAGAGAGAGAGTGAGAGAATGAGAGAGAGAGAGAGAGAGAGTGAGCTGGAGCAGGGGGAGGAGCAGGAGGAGAGGGAGAGAATCCTCAAGCAGACTTTGTGCTGAGTGTGGGGCCCAATGCAGGGCTCCATCCTAGGACCCTGAGATCATGACCTGAGCTGAAATCAAAAGTCAGATACTTAACCAACTGAGTCACCCATGTGCCCCAAGTTATAGAAGTTCTTTTTTTTTTTTTTTTAAGATTTTTATTTATTTATTCATGAGAGGCTCAGAGAAAAGAGGCAGAGACACAGGCAGAGGAAGAAGCAGGCTCCATGCAGGAAGCCCAATGCAGGACTCGATCCCAGGACCTCAGGATCACACCCTGAGCCCAAGGCAGGTGCTCAACTGCTGAGCCACCCAGGTGCCCCAAAACTGATTTTTGTGTTGATTTTGTATCCTGCAACTTTGCTGAATTTATTAATTCTGCCAGTGTTTTTTTTTTTTTAATGGAAACTTTAGGTTTTTCTACATATAAGATTATGCTGTTTGTGAACAGAGATCATTTTACGTCTTCCTTTCAAATTTGGATGCTTTTTTAATTTCTTTTTTCTTTCCCCATGGCTGTGGCTAGGACTTCCAGTACTATGTGAAACAGATAGAATAGAAGCAAGCTCTTGTTTTGTTCCTGATCATAGAGGAATGGCTTCACCAAAAACTGTGGGTTTTTCATATATGGCCTTCATTATGTGGAGGTAGTTTTCTTCTCTTCCTAGTTTTTTGAATGTTTTTTTTAATCATGAAAGGATGTTGAATTTTGTCAAATGCTTTTTATACATCAATTGAGCTAATGATGTGGATTTTTACCCCCTTCATTCTGTTGTCATAGTATATTGCTTTGATTTTCATATACTGAAACATCCTTGTATTCCAGGAATAAATCACACCTGATTATAATGTAGAATCCTTTTAATAGGGTCTTGAATTCTGTTTGATACTATTTTGTTGGTGATTTTTGCTTCAGTATTTGTATAGGATATTTGTAGGTTTTTTTTTTTTTAAGATTTTATTTATTTATTCATGAGAGACACCAAAAGAGAGGCAGGGACATAGGCAGAGGGAGAAGCAGACCCCTCGCAGGGAGCCTGATGCAGAACTTGATCCCAGGACCCCGGGGTCACACCCTGAGCCAAAGGCAGATGCTCAACCACTGAGCCACCCAGGGGCCCTGATATTTGTAGTTTTCTGGGTTTTTTTGTTTTTTGTTTTTTTGCTTGTAGTGTCTTTATCTGGCTTGTTCAAGGTAATGTTGGCCTCATAGAATGAGTTAGGAAGTGCTCCCTCCTCTTCTGTGTTTTTGGATGAGTCTGAGAAACCTTTGTTTTAATTCTTCTTTAAGTGTTTGTCAAAATCCACCCTGTGATCCTGAACTTTTCTTTGTTGAGAAGTTTTTGATTACTGATTCAATCTCCCTACTAGTTATTGGTCTATTCAGATTTTCTCTTTCTTCATGATTCAGTCTTTGGTAGATTGTGTATTTCTAGGAATTTGAACATTTCATGTAGATCATTCAATTCGTTGGTGTACAGATGTTACTTTTTATTTCCCTAAAATCAGCTGTAATGTCTCCTTTTCCATTTCTGACTTTAGTTCTTTGAGTCTTCTTCTTTTTTAGTTAGTCTAGCTAAAGGTCTTTAAATTTTGATTTTTTTTTTCAAAGAGCGCACCATTGGTTTTGTTGATCTTCTCTATTATTTTCCTCTGCTCTATTTTACTTATATTTGCTATAATCTTTATTATCTCCTTCCTTTGCTAGCTTTTGGGATTAGTTTGTTCTTTCCTAGTTCATTAAGGTGTTGAGTTGATTTGAGATGTTTCTTATTTTAAATGTGTTTATGGCTATAGATCACTATCTTTTTTTAAATTTTTTTTTATAGATCACTATCTTAAGACTGCTTTTGTTATATCCCATAAGTTTTGATATGATGTCTTTTCATTTTTATTTGTCTGAAGATATTTTCTAACTTCCTTTGTGATTTATTCTTTGCCCTATTGGTTGCTAAAGAGTATGTTGTTTAACTTCCACATATTTGTGGACTTTTCAGTTATCCCTCTGCTATTGATTCCTAGTTTCATTCCATTGTGATCAGAAAAGATATTTTTACGATTTCAGTCTTTAAAATGTATTAAGACTTGTTTTGTGGCCTAACTTATGGTCTATCCTGAGAATGTCCCTTGTGCACTTGAGAAGAATGTGTGCTGTGCTGTTGCTGGTAGAGCGCTCTGTATCTATCTGTTAGGCCCAACTGGTCTATAGTGTTCAGGTCCTCTGTCTTCTTATTCATCTTGTATCTGATTGTTACTTCCATTATTCAGAGTCGGATATTGAAGTCTTCTACTGTTCTTAGCTCTTTCTGTCAGTGTTTGCTTCAAATATCTAGGAGCTCCAATGTTTGACACATGTATTTTTATAATTGTTATTTCTTCTTGGTGAATTGACCCTTTTTTCATTGTCTTATGGTCTTCTTTGTCTCTTGTGACAGTTTTTGACTTCAAGTCTATTTGTCTGATAGCCACTCCTGCTCCCTTTGGGTTACTATTTCTATAGAATATATTTTTCTATCATTTCACTTTCAACCTACTTATGTCCTTAGATCTAATGTGAGTCTTTTAAAGACGCTTATAGGCGAATTCTGTTTATTTAGCACTTACTTTTGCATTTGTTATTTGTTTTATGTATGTCTTATAAATTTTGTTATTGCCTCCATGACTTTCTTTTGTGTTTCATTGATTTTTTTTTTTGTAGTGACACATTTTGTTTCTCTCAGTAATGATTAAAATGTTGTTCAACACAGAGCCATGTAGTGTACCATGCTATTTCTTTTCCTGGTCAAATTTTTGCTTTTGCTGTAGTTTTTAATTGTGTCTATTTTTTTTTCTCTCTCTCTTTTTTAAAGCTTTGCCTATTATTTTTCAAAGTATTTTTCACCAGCTTTATTGAAGTATAATTGATGTATAACACTATGTAAGTTTAAGGCTTACAACGTGATTTGCTACAGGTATATATTGTGAAATAATTACTACAATAAGATGTTAACACATCCCTTCACATAATTACGTGTGTGTGTGTCGAAAATATTTAAGATTTACTTTCTTAGCAACTTTCACATATATAACACAGCATTATTAACTGTTGTCACCATGTTGGACATTTGATCCCTAGAACTAAACTACTTTTTTGAAAAGATTTCCTCATTTATTTGACAGAGAGAGTACGGGGTTGGGGTAGAGGGAGAAGGAGAGAGAGTCTTAAGCAGATTCCTTGCTGAGCATGGAGCCTGATACAAGGCTTGATCTCCACAACCAGAAGATTACAATCTGAGCCAAAACCAAGAATCAAAATCTTAACCAACTGTGCCGCCAAGGTGCCTCAGACCTTATTAATTTTATAACTGCAAGTTTGTACCCTTTGGCCACATCTTCCCATTTCCCTCACCCCTTGGCCCCTGGAAACTACCAGTCTACTCTGTTTCTATGAGTTTGGCTTTTTTAGATCCTATGTACAAGTGAAATCATGAAGTATTTGTCTTTTTTTAAATCTTATTTATTTCACTTAACATAATGTCCTTAAGTTTCATCCATATTGTTGCAAAAGGCAGGCTTTCCTTCTTTTTTTATGGCTGAATAATATTCCTGTGTGTGGGGTGTATATCACATTTTCTTTATCAGTGGCTACTTGGATTGTTTCCATTTCTTAACTATCATGAATAATGCTGCAATGAACTTAGGGGTGTCCTTTGTTTTTCTTTATTAAAGCAAATTGAACATTTCTTTTCTAAACTCTCCATCCTATATTTTCATAGGCTCCGCCCTTATTATCAGAGACCTGTCTTATAAAGGCTTTCCTCCTTCTCCTTCAATCTGGACATGTTTTTCTCTAGGCCTGGTGTGTACCTGTCATTCTGGATTTCCCTTTGTTACTGTCTTGGGTTGTATCCTGTTTCTTGGATTCCTTGTCTTCTTTCCTGGTTCAACCCCTCATTTTTTGAAGCACATCCTCAAGTAATTCTTTATGAAAAAAAAGCATGGCAGGTAAATTCGTTGTGTTTTTATATGTCTGAATATTGAATTAAATCTTACATTTGACTGTTTGGCTGGTTATAGAAGTCTAGATAAAATAATTTTCCCTTCAAACTATTTTGAATTATTAAATAAAATTAAATTATTTGATATTTTCCTTTCTAGCTTTGTTATGTATTGGTAGTATTTAAAAAATTCCTTACTTTTCATTTTGAAAAATAGCAAATCTAAAAAATGGAATGACAGGTACAAAGAACACTTATGTACCTGTCATATAGATTTACTAATCTATATGATTAAGACTTTGCCATATTTGCTTTATCTGTCTACACACATGTGATGTATGTGTGTGCGCGCATATACACAGATATACACACAGAGTTTTCCTGCAACATTTGAAAGTACTTTGTAGATATTACATCACTTCACTCCTATGTGTATATATATATATATCCTAAAAGCAAAGACATCTCATACATAACTAGAATACGATTATTACACTCAGTAAGTAAATATAGATAAAATATCATCTACTTGATATATACTGAGCAGGGAGCCCGATGTGGGGCTTGATCCCAGGACCTCAGGATCACAACCTGCAGAAGACAGACACTTAACTGATTGAGCCACTCAGGTGTCCCTCAGCATTATCTTTTTATTTTACAAGAGCCTTTTCTTGTTCTCTGAACCATTTACATAACGTCTTGTTCTTGATTTTGAATAAAATAATATTGAATATAGTTATGATAATAACTAGAAAAATATATTTATTTTATCTGTTTATTGAATTAGTTCTCTTTCCTTTTTTTTTTTTTCTTTTAGTGGAACTTTTTTAATGACGACCCTTACCAAACTAATACACATCCGTCTCCTTTTCTGTCTTTTCCTTCTTCCTTCTCCCTTCTTTCTCTTCTTTCTTCTTTGAACTTTTCTTTCCCTTTTTTTTCTGGAGCTACTAAAATTCTTCATGGAGGAACTCTCTGATGTTTCATTTGTGGAGCTGATGTTCTGTGGCCCTGCATTCTCAACAAGAGGAAGGGAGAGGACTGGACTATTTAAGGCAGTATTTCAAGCAACCCCCTTGTTTTTGACCCAGTCTTTTGCATCCTCTGTCCTGTGCTCTGGGATTTTGTAGGAAAGATCAGCAATCTCCTCTGTGGTGTGTCATCTGTTATCCCTTCTCTATCAGCTTGACAGAGTCGCAGAAACTTTTTAAAGCTCTCTTCCCCAGATGGACAACTTTCTGTTCTCTTTGTCATTACACATGTGTTCCCAATTTAGTTCCTTACTATTGTTTGTGTAGGGTCTCAGGAGGGAGAGGAGAAGAACCGAGTATTCAGTCCATCATTTTGAAAATAAGACCCGTTTTCTGGTCTCCAACTTGCAGTTCTGATGCCCTTGGCTGAGAAGTCACTTGGGAGGTCCACGGCAGTTAGGATGGACTGGCCATGCTGTAGTAACAAAAATCTCAAAATCTGAATGGCTTAAAACAACAAAAGTTTATTTCCTGCTCATTCCGCCTTTTCACTGAGGTTGGCTAGGGGCTCTGCTTCGTGTCTCCCCACTCTGAGACCCAGGCTACTGGGGCAACTGCTATCTTGGTGATACCAGCTGCCATGGCAGAGACAACCTGGTGAACTGCTCACTGTCCCCTTCAGTATCCACCCAAAATGATGCCGTCATTTCTCTCCATGTTTCACTGACCAAAGCAAATCAGTAGACTGTGCCTGACATCAAAGGGGGCAAAGTGCAGTCCTGCTCTGTGTCTGGAAAGTGGAATACTGGAAATATTTGTTGAAAAATACTGTGGCCCACCAGAAGATTGTAACATTTCAAGGGGTTGAATTCTTGTAACTATTGTTTGTTTGTTTTTTGATGGCATTGGATTCAGAGAATGCGGGCTTCTTTAAAATCCTAAGATATTATTCATGATTAATTTTGACGAGTGTTTTATGGGATTGGAAAATAATTATTCTTTATTGGTTATAGACAACTTTCATACAAAACAAGAAGCTTTTTATATCTTCTATATATCTGTTGATTTTTTAGAGATCTACCAAAGACTAAAGAAGTATTGAAAGTTCTTACCATTGTATTGTGTTTCTATAGGTTTCTCCTTGTTTTTATAATAGTTTTATATTCTTACTTACCTTGTAGATATACCTAGTAGATATACATTTTCTATTTTGTTTAAATAACCTTCTTTGTCCCAGTTAATGGAACTTTTAAATTCCTCTTCCATTGACCATGCATCTTCCCTACTCTCTTAGGATCTCCAACTGCTTCTTAATTATTTTTCTGGATTGTGCACTAGCTAATTTCCAGAGCAGTGGGTGAACTATTCAAACCCCTACTTAGACCAACCTGCTTATTTGAACATATTAAAGATTTTATTTATTTTAGAGAGAGAAAAAGTGAAAGAGAGCAACTATGAGTGGGTGCAGCGGTAGAGGAAGAGGGACAAGCAGACTCTGTGCTGAGCACAGAGCCCAACGAGGAGCTCAGTCATGACCCAGAGATTGTGACTTGAGCCAAAATCAGGAGTGGAACACTTAACTGACAGAGCTCCCCAGGTACCCCTGAACATGTTAGGGAAAAAATAATTCTGATACTTGTTAAAATGGTAAGAAGGATTATGGCAAATTCAGGCTCAACCCTTACTACAAAAAAAGACTAGTGGGGATTTATGGCCAAGGAGCAGTGTGAGGAGGTCAGTGGATGGACAATTATTAAGAGGAGAGATGTTGAGGGTAGGGGATTTTTACTAGACTGGCCCAATGAGATTCTTGCTAAAGGCAGGGCCAGAGTTCAGACAGCAAGGGTGGGAGATGAGAAACTTGGTAAGTTATCTGGGTAGGTGATGATTTAGGAGGATTCTTTGCCAAGGCTGGGCTGGACAGGCCAAAGACAGGATGGGAGCCAAGGTCAAGACCTAGTGAAAAAGAGGGCTCTGAGGAGCCTGATTAACATGTGGTCAGGGAAGGAGTCTCTCTGTTAAACACTTCATGGCAGCCTTTCTCACCTACTCCAGAACTTTGCTTCTACAATTATCCCCCTTTCTCCTGCACATGGTTTTTCTCTCTACTAGATCATTTCCATCAGCTCCGAGACATTCTACAATATCTTCCTTTAAAAACACGAAACAGGGGCAGTCTGGGTGACTCAGCGGTTTAGCGTACCTTCAGCCCAGGGCCTGATCCTGGAGTCCCGGCGTCGAGTCCCACGTCGGGCTCCCTGCATGGAGCCTGTTTCTCCCTCTGCCTGTGTCTCTGCCTCTCTCTCTCTCTCTCCCCATGTCTCTCCTGAATAAATAAATAAAATCTTAAAAAAAGATAAAAACACGAAACAATAAACCTATCCTTACCTTAATCCAGATAACAAAAATCAACTCAAAGTGTATCTAAGACCCAAACGTAAGAGCTAAAACTATATAGAACTTTTAGAAGAAAATTTAGGGGAAAAGGTCCAAGATAGTGGATTTGACAGTGACTTCTTAGATATGACACCAAAAGCACAGCCAACAAAAGTAAAAATGAGTAAGAAAAGGGTTATGGTATAGGCAGGGAAAGAAAGGGGCCCTTGACTAGGCTCTGAAAGAGTGAACAACCCTCAGACCACCTGACCCCAGATGTTAGGGGGTATTTTTCTTTGGTGGCTACAGTGTTATCACAGAAAATGTCAAAACCTCAAACAATCAAATCGTTGTGTTATCAAGAGTCCTTGCTCAAACCAAGATAGCACAAGAATCTCAAGGCCACAAGCTTCCCAGTCAGTTCTCAATAAAAGACTGCCACTAAAAGCCCTCAGTAAAAAAAAAAAAAAAATAAATAAATAAATAAATAAATAAATAAATAAAAAAAATAAAAGCCCTCAGTGGCGACCCATTCGGGACCCCTGTTGCTCTAGAGAGCTTTTCCTTTCCTTTCTGTTCTCACGTTCACTTGATAAACATTCACTTCACTTCACCCTTTTGTATCCGCAGGATTCATTCTTTGATTCTGTGAGACAAGGACCCTGCAATCCTGTAACAAAAATAGATACACTGGACTTCACCAAAATTAAAATCTGTGCATCAAAGGACACTGTCAGCAGAATGAGGACAATCTACAAAATGGGAGAAAATGTTTGCTAATTATGCATCAGATAAGGGGTTGATATCTAGACTTTATGAAGAACTGTAACTCAACAGCAAAGAACCCAGTTCCAAAATGGGCTCGAGGAGACATTTCCACAAAGACCTACTGATGGCCAAAAAACACATGAAAAGATGCTCAATATCACTAACCATTAGGGAAATACAAAACTGCAATAAGACACCATCTCTCATTGGGATGGCTACAATTAAAAAACAAACAGAAGAGAGCGAGTGTTGGTGAGATTGTGGAAAAATTGGAAACCTTGTGCACTGTTGGTTGGGAACATAAACTGATGCCGCTGCTATGGAAAGTAGTATGGTGGTTCCTCAAAAAGTTAAGCATAGAATTACCATGTGAACCAGCAGGGCACTTCTATGTATATGCCCCAAAGAATTTTAATTCAGGTTCTCAAAAAGATATTTGTGTACCCATGTTCATGGAACATTATTCATAATAGTTAAAAGATGGAAGCAATGCAAGGGTCCGTTGACGAATGAATGGGTGAACAGAATGTGGTATGTATATACAATGGGAATATATTTCGCCGTAAAAAGGAAGGGAGCTCTGACACATGCTACAATATGGATGAACCTTGAAGACATTATGCTCAGTGAAATAAGTCAGTGACAAAAAGATAACTACAGTATGATTTCACTTACAAAAGACACTTAGATGTTTTGGACTGAATTGTGTCCCCCTTAAACTCCTGTGTTGAAGTGTAGCCCCCAGTGTGACCACATGTGGAGATAGGTTCTTTACAGAGAAAGTCAAGGTTAAATGAGGTCCTATTGGTGGGGTCCTGATCCAGTATGACTCGCGTCCTTACAAGAATGAGAGACACCAGGGATACGTGCATGCAGAGGAAAGACCCTATAAGGATACAGCGAAAAGGCAGCCACCCTCAAGCCAAGAGAGAGACCTCAGGAGAGACCGGCGCTGCCAACACCTGGATCGTGGATTCGTAGCCTTCAGAACAATGAGAGGATACGTTTCTATTGGTTAAGCCCCCCTGCCTGGAGTAATTTGTTATCGCAGCCTTAGCAGACTGATACACTAGAGTAGTCGAATTTATAGAGACCGAAAGTAGATTGGTGGTTTTCAGGGGCGGAGGGGAGAAGGGCACGGGAGCTTTCAGTGCGCATAAAGTCTAAGTTTTGCAAGATGAGAAGAATTCTGGAGATGGATTGCGCAACAGTGTAAATGTACTTTACACCATAGAATTGTACATTTAAAGATGGTTAAGATGGTAAATTTTATGTATATGGTACCATAATAAAAACAAAACACCTCCCTTGATGCTGCAAATCCCTCCCACCGTGGTGCGGTTCTTCTGCTCCGCTTTAGAGCAAAACTCCCGGAGAGAGAGAGTCGTTTATATTTGCTGTCTCTACTTCTTCATGTCTCATGTTTTTCTTAAACCCATTCCAATCAGGATTTTCTGAAATTGCTATGTTCTGAGTCACTGCCACAATTCCAGCCCATTGGCATTTTTTTTTGGCAGGTGGGGATCCCTTGCTCTTCAAAATACCTGTCCCCTTGTCTTCCTGGTTTTCCTCTTGCTTCTGCCTCATTGGATCTAGTTGGCTCCTCCTCCTGACTCTGTGAGGTACCCCAGGGCTCTGCCCCAGGCTTTGTATGCTCACCCCCTGCCAGCTACAGTGGTGAGTCTCAAATCCCATCTCTAGCCCCACCTTCCTTTGGAACTTCATGCTGGGACATCCACCTGCCCACTCAGCTTTGTCATGAGGATGTCCAACAAACAGGCATCCAAAGTCAACATGGGCAAAGCAAATCCTTGACTTCTTCAGACTCTACTGCCTCCGTTGTTGGCTCTCTCAGTAAATGGCACCACCTTGCAACCAGGTTAAAAAAAAAAACAAAAAGGCACCCCCATAATTGCACAGCAAAGATTTTAGAGTCACCTTGACTCTTCTCTTCCTGTCTCACCCACATCCAACTCACTTGAATATCCTGTGTTCTCTGCTTTAAAAAAATCTCTCCAGGATCTGACCCCACCTACCTCCTGCACCATGTGCCGTGGCCAAGCCACCTTCTTCTCTCATCTGGATGACTGTGGCCACTTCCTTGCTAAATGAATAAATGCTCCAAGTGTCAAGGTTAATGGTACAAAATACGAATGTACACTCCTGGGGACACCATCGGAAATACAGTTGAACCTTTATTCTATGCAGATTGCGGGTGAGAACAGGTGGTCATATATCAGCGTACTTACCCCAGAGAACAGCAAGTATCCCCGCTTCCCCGCCACCCGGCACCTAATTAAACCCAGTAAAATAATGGGAGTCTGTGAACACGCATGGCATCTCTATTGACTAATTGAAAGGAAATTAGCGCGGCCCTTAGAATTTGAAGAGGGGGGATCCCTGGGTGGCTCAGCGGTTTAGTGCCTGCTTTTGGCCCAGGGCGTGATCCTGGAGTCCTGGGATCGAGTCCCGAGTCGGGCTCCCTGCATGGAGCCTGCTTCTCCCTCCTCCTGTGTCTCTGCCTCTCTCTTTCTCTATCATTAAAAAAAAAAAAAAAAAAAAAAAGAACTTGAAGAGGGAAATCAGAGAATCTGAGACGCCGACCATGCAGATGACCAAACCATCAGAGACGGAGTTGTTCTGCTCAGGATGGTTGATGGCTGTCAGGGGAGCAGGTGTGGCCCCCGTTTGGAAGACTACGACGTGGGACCCCCTCCCTGCGCCTCATCCACTTCCCCACCCCAGTCTGTCTCCGGGCCTTGGGGTTTATGGTCTGTCACTTACCCCTTGGTGACAGAAACAGCTGGCGTTTAAGCATATATTTTTTTGTTTAGCCGAAACGGACACATCAGAGTTGCAGCTGTGGCTTTCAAGTGTTTCCGCTCCCCTGGGGCCCCTGGCTGGCGACTCCTGATCCCGGGGTCCTAAGTCAGAGCCCCGCGTTGTTGGGTGGACAGATGACTTGAAATAAATTAGTTAAAAAAATAAAACTTTTCTGCTCTGGGTAGGGGCCTGGGAGTGGGGGTGGCCGGGTGCACGGGCGGGTCCCCGACGTGGGGAAGGGGACAAGCCTTCTGGATGGTGCAGTGTCCTCGGTGCAGAGGACCCAGCTGCCCCCGAACAACGCAGAGCCCAGAAGAGGGGCAGCCAGAAGGGCAGAGAGGAGCCACCGTGGGCGGGCAACTTTCGGGACCACGTCACCACTCCTGGGACGTGTGTCCCTCGGGACACAGGTGGCGCGGCCAGCACCGCTCACGGCTCCACGGGGTCTTGCTGTTGCGTCCAGGTCTCGGAAGCCGCCTGATGGGCCCAGGGCCCAGGGAGGCAGGGGCGACAGGCCAGGCTGCGGTCGCCGTCCTCCCGCTGCTGGGAGCCCCGGTGCCCGAGCCGGCGGCAGAGGGAGCCCGCGCTCCACGCAAGGGGACCGCGCTCTCCTCCGGAGCAGAAAATGCAATAATTGTTGTTTTCTGCCGCGCAGTATGTCCTTACAGATGACGCTTTAATCTCCCTCGTACATCTCCGGGGCTGTAAATTCATGCTCCATTATGGCACCATATGCCCGGATCCGCTCGGAGGGAGCCGGGCTCGGGCTGCAGAGCCGGCCAGGCCTCCTGGGGGGGGCACGCTGCTCCCCCCACATTTCAGGGCTGTGTCTCCAGAAGTTCTTTTCCAGCAGTTTACCGGCCTCGATCTCAAACAGTGGAGGCGACGTGTGGCGGGCAGGTGACCACCGCACTTACTGACAATCACAGGCTGCCAGAGGCAGAAGGAGAGGTTGGCCCATTAAAAAAAAAAAAAAAAAAAAAAAAATCCGAAGGCACGAAACACAACGGAGTGGGGTTTCGTCTGATTGCCTCGCAGCTGCCGATGCGCCTTCTCATCTGTTCCTAAGTAATAGATATTGATGCTTCTTTGCTCAGCGCAGGCCTATTTTGCATACAATCGCATGCGGTACACGGAATGGCATTTTTTCAAGCCCCCTTTGGGCCCTGAAAGCTAAGCTTGATGTCAGATGCCAGGGTCTGGGGCGATTGCTGCAGCCAAGCCGTGCGCACGTGCTCCCCACGCGGTGCTCCCCCTCCCTGGGAGGAGGAAAACGCTGGCCTTTTTCTGAAACACTCAGATGGCCCCGTCATCTCCTTCCCAGATCAACTGACCGGATTCTGAAACGGGTCCTAGGAGGGAAAACCCACAGAGGGGCTGTCCTCATGGCAGGTGGGAATGGGGGCCAACAGGAAACATCTAGAAAAGAGTTTGTCATCTAGAGCCGGCTGCGGAGCCCTTCACTTCAGAAGCATCTCCCCTCAAGCCTTCGTGGCCACTGGCTGGGATGGCAGTTCCTTCTCTGGAGGTGACCTCTGGGGTGGAGGGCAGGGCCTTGGCCGCGTCTCCATCTAGAACTCCCTCCGCAGCTGGAAAGCTAACAGGCAGGACCAATCTAAGACCCCCCCCCCCCCCGGGACCCCCAGGGCTTTCTCTTTGGGAGCCCCACTCTATAAAACATCACAAATATAGAAATGCACTGGAAGATGCCACCACAAGATGGTAACGTATGAGTGAATAGTGACAATACATGGGTGTGGAAACTAGCTGACGTCTTACGTCTCATTAGATGTGTTAATCTTGACTTTGCATTCTCTTCTCTATGGCTCTGCCCCAATACGTTATTTCCTCCCAGGCTGTGTGACCTCCCTTCAGTCTTTGGAGAGCTCTGGGATCTGGGCCTTGCTTCTTGGGGTTTGAGTACAGATGGTTGGAGGCCACGATGGAGTTTGGACCTACTCCTCACCTGTCTGATCCAAAGAGAACCAACCTTGAAGGAAATGAAGAAGAGATGGGATGAGCACTGGGTGTTATACTATATGTTGGAAAATTGAACTTAAATAAAAACAAATTAAAAAAAAAAGGAAATGAAGAAGACCCTTACCTGTCTTTTTTTTTTTTTTTTTTTTTTTTTTTTACCTTTACCGGAAGGACTGTCCTCTGTCCATAAAAAATGTAGCAAGAAGGAGATTCCTTTTCTTTCTCTGTCAACATGCCCATTCATTCACTCCTTCAAGAAACATTTTATTGAAAAGCCACCAAGTGCTTGCTATAGTGCTGGGCGTTCTGGAAACAAAGGCAGATACAATGCAGTGCCTGCTGCAAGGAGCCCAGAGTCCCCCAGGCCCTCCATCCCAGGGCTGGCTGCGCTCACCTGGCCCCCAGGATCCCACCTTTGCCTCTAGGGCCTCCTCGGACACTCCTGGCTGTTGACTGGTTTGTGTCCTCCAAAAATTCATAGGCTGAAGTCCCAACTTCCAGGAGCTCAGAATGTGACTGTATTTGGAACTAGGGCCTTCAAAGAGATAATTAAGGTGAAATGGGGTCATTCCATGGACCCTAACCCAACATAAAAGGTGTCCTTGTAAGAAGAGATCAGGACACAGATACACACGGAGGAAATGCTGTGCGAGGACGGAGGGAGAGGATGGCCATCTACAAACCAAAGAGAGAGCAAACCAATCCCATGGACACCTTGATCTTAGACTTGGAGACTTCAGAACTGTGAGAAGCAAATTCCTGTTGTCGAAGCCACCCAGTCTATGGTGCTTTGTCCCCAGCTCCTCCCTCCATCAGGTAAGAGCTTCTGCTGCAGGGCAACCCCGTTGTGCCCTTACCCACAACTTCTCCAGCCTCCTTCCTTCTTAGTCTGCTTTGTCTGGGTGTAGACAGACACATTAGTGGTGTCTCGGGGTGGGGGGGAGGGGGTTGCAGGGGGTGGGGATAGGGTCGGGGCACCCTTTCCTCAACAGCAGCCGTGATAGTTCTCTCTAGGGCATCCTGTTTGTTACTCCTTGGGGCAGAGGGCTTCACTCCATTGCACCTAAGGCTCCAGGGAACTTTCTGTTCTTACTTTCCTTGTGCTCAGGTCGTCTAAAGCTCTCAGGCTTTCCCGCCCGTTGCTGCCTCTTGACACTCTAAGCGTCTCTTCAGCCCACCTGCTCTGCTCTGAGTGTTTTCTGCCGCTCACCAGCTCGGCTCCTGGCCCACAAGAGCTACTCCAAAAACCCAGCAGGCTGGAGGATGTGTGGACAAAGGCTCTTCAAACAAACAAACCAAAGAAACCCTGATTTGTCTCCTTTGGCACTTTTTACGGTGTAAACGCACCCATCCAGGCCAAGTTCAGGCTACCAATGTGAAGTCACTGCCCTGGAAGTTGAATTGGGAAGATGTCCACTAGCACACCTATAATTTTATTATATTCCCACAGATAAAAGAGTCGTAAGTAACATCCAGAGGAAATAACTCCATAAAACGTAGTAAAATAACCAGGGGGGACGTCCAGGCTAGTTCTTCCCTTTGCATCTTGACGCAGTTTATTTGATTGTACGCTCATGTAATTTGATTTTTTTTAAATATTTTATTTATTTATTCCTGAGAAACACAGAGAGAGAGACAGAGAGAGAGAGAGACAGAGAGAGAGGCAGAGACAGAAGCAGGCTCCATGCAGGGAGCCCGACGTGGGACTCGATCCCGGGTCTACAGGATCACACCCTGGGCCAAAGGCAGCACTAAACTGCTGAGCCCCCCGGGCTGCCCTGTAATTTGATTTTTAACGATGTCTGTGTTTAACAACCAGCTCCCCAATTCCCTGAAAATCTAACAGTTGTTTCTTACAAGCCGGCAGGGGCTGGCTCCAGCCTACAGCTAGGGTAGCAGCCCCCTGGGCGGACTAGAACGGGGTGTGGATGCGGCAAGAGGGGCTGGCGTGGTGAGCCAGTGACCCTGGTCTGTAAGACTGTGGGCTGCGAATAAACACATGGACCATCTGGAAGCCTCCCGTGGGAATGAGTAAGCAGACAGTGCCAGGGCCATGAGACAGTTGCTGTTTCTAATAAGCCCTGTGGCCACAGCCTCGTTCCTAGATGGCCCCAAGCCCTGTCACCACGCCCCGGTGCCGTTCTCCCCGCGTGGCTCGGGGTGGACCCTCCAGATGCGCACCTCCGTCCAGGTACCCAGACGACAGCCTGGGCTTTCTCTGGGTCCTGAAGCCACTTTCCCGGCCCGGGGGACACACAGCATAATGCCCAGGACTGGTTCTGAACAACGAGGAGCAGCACATGCTCTTTCCCAGGGGGGCCCACCTGTCTCTTGCGTGATGCTGCGGCGCAGGGCAACCTGCGGGCTGGGTTGTCCCCCAGAAGCCCCCCCACATCTGTTTCCTCCTGGGGTCAGGCTGAAATGCTTTACCCAGGAGAAACCTATCCCTTATTTCTTTTTTTAAAAAAATTAATTTATTTATTCATGATAGAGAGAGAGAGAGAGGCAGAGACACAGGCAGAGGGAGAGGCAGGCTCCATGCAGGACGCGGAACTTGATCCCAGGACCCCGGGGTCACAACCTGGGCCGAAGGCAGACGCTCCACCGCTGAGCCACCCAGGGATCCCTATCCCTTATTTCTTACACAACAGTAGGTTTACTACGATCGGCTGTGGTTGTAAAATCACCGAATTCACAATTCTTTAAGATGCATTAAATCATCATTAATTAAACATGTGAAGACTCTCTTTGCCACAGGATCATTTCACAGGGAAAATCCAACAGCCAGCTTGCAATTAAAATATATCCGACAAAACAGCCCCGCCCAGTACGTACTGATAGCAATAAAGCCACAATTTCAAGACACACACTTCTTCTGCTGGGTCTGGAGGAGAAATAGGATGGAAACAACAGGCTGGGATTACCCACGTCAATTAAAGAAACACAAAGCGATAAATGCTCATCTTTCCAGGAAGGCGTCATAACCCCGTAGCCTGTACTCTATAAATGCCTGCTGATTGATTCACTGATTCTAAACATCAAGCCTCTCAGCTTGGGCTGCTGGAGACTAGACCCGGGGTAGGATTTTTTTTTTTAAATATGTTTTTTTAATATTTTATTTATTTATTCATTCAGCAGAGACAGAGAGAGACAGAGAGAGAGAGACAGAGACACAGGCAGAGGGAGAAGCAGGCTCCATGCAGGGAGCCCGACGTGGGACCCGATCCTGGGTCTCCAGGATCACGCCCTTGGCCGAAGGCAGTCGCCGAACCGCTGAGCCATCCAGGGATCCCCAGGGGTAGGATTTTTAATTCACAAAGGAAGTAGGCAAAGCCATTTGTCTTCTTCCCCAACGAGCATTTATCTTGAGCTTGGGTGTACGATGTAGACCCTGGGTGTGCTCATGTGCATGTGTCTGTGACATACGGGTCACACACACACACACACACGTGCACGCAGAACAGAGGCTTACGGGCGGCCAAACAGGTGCACGAGACAAGGAAAGCTTCAGTGGGCTGCCTGGCTCTACACAAACACCCTGTGAGTGTCTCGCTTTGTGAAGACGGAGCGTCTGGATCTGTGCCCTTCTCCTGAGTTACCTTAATTTTCGGACTTGGCTCTCCTGTCTGTGCTCCGGGGTGACCTGGCTCACATTCCTTGTTCGCCCCCTGAAACCAAGGGCTGCTCTGCGGGGGGGATGCAGAAGCACGTAGATAAAAGAGGCTTTGGAAAGCACAAACACACATCTCCTTTAGCTGATAATTCCTGCAAAGGCCATTCATCTCAGGTATTATTATTATTTTTTGAGAGAGAGAGAGAGAGAGAGCGAGCACATGCGGGGAGGGAGGGCAGAGGGAGAGGGAGAGAGAATCTTAAGTAGGCTCCGCGCTCCCACACTGGGCTCCGTCCCACCCCCCTGAGCCCGTGACCTGAGCTGAAATCAAGAGTTTGACTTTTAACTGAACCATCCGGGCGCCTCTCAGTATTATTTTTAGTAGATGAATGAGTTCCCGGATATTTCCAGAGGTTGAGGAAAGGGTGCGCCCGCCTGGGACCGGGCCCCCCACGGAGTCCCAGCCACGTATAGGCCTTGGAACCAGCAAGTGGTCAGAGGAGCAGTTTCAAAATTTGTATTTTCTGAGCGTCAAAGAACAAACTGTGCAAAGCCCCCCAAGATGTTTTCTAGAGGATCAGCTACTGTGGAATTCGTTGAGATTCATTAGTTTACTAATTGCCCTCAATCTTATGTTGCTTTTTAAAAACTCCCCCAGATGTCCCCAAACGAGTTACTTATGATCCACCTTTTAATTGGTATAATAAGCCTCCAGGGACGCCTGGGTGGCTCAGTGGTTGAGCATCTGCCTTTGGCTCAGGTGGTGACCCCAGGGTCCCGGGATCGAGTCCCACGTCAGCCTCCCTGCATGGAGCCTGCTTCTCCCTCTGCCTGTGTCTCTGCCTCTCTTTGTGTCTCTCATGAATAAATAAAGAAAATCTTAAAAAAAAAACAAGCCTCCGAAGTTGTGTGGTTTGGAAATAGACACGAACTTGTTTCTGTTTTTACATATTTCATATTTTTTATTTAAAAAATCAAGGAATATCGGCCTGGAAGGGATCTACTTATCCATCATGCCCAGGTGCTCAAGAACCTGGCCTGACGCTGCAACGGTGACGCCTGGTGTGGGTTGCCTGCCTGCCCCGCTCTCCGGGGCCCAGAGGGAAGAGGCGGGTTGCAAGGCTGAAGGGGTTGGGGTGCGAGGGGTCACCGCCGTCTGTGCCACGGCCTGCCTCTGCCTGCAGGCCCCGTCTTGCCTTCCCTTCATACCTCCTACTTACTGAGGGCACAGAAGGAAGTGCTGGATGGGGGACAAAAGGTCTCAGATCCTTGGCTCTCCTGCTCTCTGACCACTGGACAGAAGAGCCCAGCGCACGCCAGGCCAGAGACCCCACTGGGGATCAGCATTTCCCTTAGTGGTAAAGACCCTTCCAGCAGCTGGAGGGCCGGCATTGGGCAGGGGCTGTGCCTGGCGGTTCCTTGGACTCTGCCCAGCATGTGTAGGCCTGTGGTCTAGGACCCTGGCGAGCCCTGGATGAGGGAAGGAGCCACGACTGTTGGCAGGTGTTGGAGGGTGTGGGGCCCCAGCTGAGGAGCTGGCACTGGGAGCAAGGGGACACCCCCAGCTTCGCACGGTGATGTAAAGTGCTGGTGTCCCTTACCTGGAAAACGTGCTCAGCTCTTGTCTTTACCAGCCATTTACGGGATTAAGTTTGCATCAGAGGCATCGGCAAAGTGGGGAGAAACCACGGTGGTTTTTACGCAGCCCCCAGCCATCTCCCGAGTCAGAAGAACACCGGCCCCGCTAGTTAACCAGGCCCCAAAACGCACCGGGGTTAATGCGAGCTCTCTGGATGGACCCCCACAATGTGAGTGGCGACGCTCCCTCCGCCCGCACCCACGGAGGCGGGGTCAGACGACTTCCCCAGCGACCCCTCCTCGCAGCGGGGACCCCAGCTCACCAAGCAGAGGGGCCAGGCTCTCTGCGGGCGCCGCCTGATTCTGTCCTGGATGCAGCATCCAGGGTTGTTTGCAGGAATGGGCAGGAGGGCGAGAGGCCTTCATGCACAGAATCACCCGACGGTCTCTCTTTAACGCAGGGGCTAACCTTCTGGCCAAACCCTTCTTTCTGGGTTGCCCTCGAGGTCAGGGCTCCCACCAGCCTTTCTCCTCCCCGGGCTTCTCCTGCTGTGGTGGGCAACAGAAGCTGGGCGGCAGAGTGGGGCCTGGGATGGCCCACTCAGGCCCCGGGGGCGCCTCCCACAGCCCTGCCCCAAGCACAGGGGTCTGGCATCCTCTTATCGTTGAGGGTCCCCAAGCATATGGGGTGCGGGCTCCTCTATAAGGAGACCCAGGCAGGGAGGAAGCGGGAGGCCGGCAGTATTATTTGGCCACTTCATAGCTGCATAAACATACTTTTCAGAAGGAAAAAGAAAAGAAAAAGACAAAAGCATTTCCCCCCAGTAAATCCACAGTTTGGAGATAACAGGTTTCTCTCTAGAAATCACGTTAGCAGAAATGGAGTGATGGCATCCGTCCTGTAGGCCCTGTGTCCCAGCCCCCAGAGGGGTAAAGGCAGGGACAAGTTGAAGAGGGCCTCTCGGTTTCCTGGAAATCCAACTAAGTGTTTTCCGGGGAATAAGATCAATGGAGACAATGTGAAAATTCATAGACCTAAACATCACTAAAATGGGGCAGGGAGGCTACCAGAGGAGGCTGGAAGGGGGAGCCTTATCGCTTAACATCAATTGCAGGAAGACTTGTCAACTAGAGACCCCAAAGAAGAATCCTCAATGGGAAAGATGATCAATTATAGGCCCCATCAGGGAAAGACGTACTTTGCATCTCCTACAAGCAAAGGATTACCTGGCAACTCAGCCAATGAGAAACCGTCATCGCCTTGGCTGGACCCAGGCTTTTCTCCAACGATCGATCGATCGTTTGTTCAAAGCAACCACTCCCACCTTCCTCCTCCTTCCTTCTCCATAAACTAAGGTTCCTCCGCTCTGTGTGTTGGACTCGCCTATGGATTAACCATAGCTTGTTTGTCCCGGACTGAAACTCTGTTATTCCTGAATAAACCCATATTTTGCGGGTAAAAGAACTGTTCTTCTTAATTTTTATTTATTTTTTCCGACTATTTCGCTTTTAAGGTTAACGACTTGGTGGGTTGTGAGCTAAGAACTCTACCCCCAAACTCTGGGGGTTCACAGGGCCTAGGCCTGAGGCGGCCTTAAGTTCTCCTGGCCATAGGGGCTCTTCTGGGGCCAAGGAGGAAAGGTTCTGGACTGGGGAGGGCTGGACCTGCCACAGTCTTCTTGCTCCGAGGTGAAGCCAGGTGCCAGGAAGTGTCCAGAAAAGTTCTGGGATTTGCTGATTGGACGAACTTGGGTTATTGGCCAAAACAGCAGATGTTCACTATAATATATATGACTATATATATATACACATATATACACACATATATACATATATAATATATATATTCACTATAATTGCTTTATTTATGCTTAGTTGAAAACTCCATCATTTATAATAAAAACAAAGTTCCCATTTGTTTAGCTATTGATGTAAAACAGATCACCCCGAAATTTACGGCTTAAAATGTTGATGGTTTATTATGGCTTAGACTTTTTTTTAGGTTGGTTAGGCGGTACCTTTGCTGATTTCACCTGAGATCATCAGTGGGTTGTATTCAGCTGGGGAGCCAGGCATGCTGGGAGGTCGGCAGGTGTCAGGCATTCCTGCTGGCCACGTGGTTCTCCTCCAGTGGCCTCCTCCAGTGGCTTGGCTTCCTTAAGTGGCAGTGTTGAAGCTACATTCCAAGAGAGTAAATATTGAAACTGCTGTGCTCACGAGTCACACAACGTCCCTCCCCACATTGTTATCCCTAGTAAGTCAGAGGGTGGCCCAGGCTCAAGGCTGAGTAAACAGCTCTACCTCTTCATGGCTCCATAAAGGAAGGGGGTATACAATGCCGTGGCTTTGTTTTTAGTCCAGACAGCTATTTTTTCTAAGCATAGCCATGTTCCCAAATTTTAACATATATTGCTCTTCCCGTCGTCTATTTATACCTGGTGACTTTTGTTTATTTCCAGTTTGACCAGGAAATCAACTTTCAGTTTACAAGTTGGTTTAACCAATCATTTTGCTATTTTTTTTTCATAGTGGTAAGAGTGCGTACCCTGTTAATTTGGGAATTAATTTAGGGTTTGTTTGTTTGTTTGTTTTTTGTAGCTTAGTATATGATTTTGTAGAAATCATTTGTATAAAAAATGCACCATGGACATTTGAAAAGATTGTGACTTCTTGTTGCTGAAAAGAAGTGGAAATTGATAGATTTATCACTTTATATTTTTGAAAGATCCTATATACACTCTATCCTAGATCTACCTGTCTAGTGTAGCCTGGTGCTTTCCTACAGGAGGATGTGAGAGGCATTATGTTGAGTAGGTGAGGAGCTGAAATAAATCAAGAAATGGTTTTCATCCCAACCACAGTTGACCTGGGGTGGGGACGGAGGGAGAGCCCTGGAGTAGAGGGAAGCGCGTGTGTTTTAGACTGTCAACAATGATCACAACCAGTGCAACAGGAGGGCTTCTTTCCAAAGAACGTCATTAGCAGTACTGAAGACAATAGGATGCGCTTATTTGTTGGGGGATAGATCTGTATAATTGACTTGGGGAGACAGAGGTAACGTAGCAAAGCATAAGGGACAACAGAGGAAGTGGCAAAAAAGTTATGAAGCAGGAGAGTGACAGGTCAGACAGGTCAGACAAAGAGATCTGTGGGAAGGGAGTCAGAGGGGAGCCTCCAGCCTGGAGTGGGCTCTGAGCTTACAGAGCTGCCTTGAACCCTGAGCAAGGTTTCCTCTGGCTTGAGGCGGCTGGGGGAGTTGTGTCTTAGTTCTTCAAGCCCATTAGCAGTTAAGTCAGAGTCACTGCTAGGCTTCCTAGTGAACTAGAAGTTTCCCATTTTTTGGTGGAGCCATTTTGCTTTGAGTTTTTAGCGGTTGGTGATATGTCTTATGAGCTTTTTTCTTTCTTTTTTTTTTTTTTTTTTGCATATTTTTTTTATTGGAGTTCGATTTGCCAACTTGTAGTATAACACTCAGTACTCATCCCGTCAAGTGCCCCCCTCAGTGCCCGTCACCCAGTCACCACCCGCCCCCCACCTCCCCTTCCACTACCGCTTGGGTTAGTTTCCCAGAGTTAGGAGTCTCTCATGTTTTGTCACCCTCTCTGATTTTTCCCACTCATTTTCTCTCCTGTTCCTATAATCCCTTTCACTATTTTTTTATAGAACAACAAAGCCTGATCTTGCATAAAGGTGTTGGGGGTGGCCAGAGTTTAGTTTTCTCAGGAGAAGGACCCTATGGCTTGTCCTTGGGCCTGTGGAGCCATGTGCTGATTCCTGTGGTGTCCTCAGACTCTTCAGGAGTGAAGAACTTTTTATTAAAACACTGGAGTGCTGCTCCACTCCAGTGGCAAACAGTAATTCATTGTTTTTGTCTTGTGAAAATATTTGCTAGTTGATGGTTCAGTTTGACCTGTTTACTTGCCAAAGAGATGCAAATCTTAGGTCACTTAAGAATTCAAGAACTAATTCCCTGTGGGATGTCTTTCTATGGTCAAGGTAATGACCAGTTCAATAAAAGGCCAAGCATAATCATGATGTGGAATAAAATGCATTATGCAGGGTGGTCCAAACCCTGAGAAGGTCTTGAACTACTGTGCACATCTTGATTGCTAATTGGAAAAAGGTGTTTCGGCCCAGAAACCACTGAAATATGTGAACCAAGAGGCATTGGTTATGGAAATTAAAATCAAAGGCGTCAAGCTTTGCATTTCTGATTACATATTTAAACCACACGATTACAGTGTCTAAAAATCAATTTTTACTATAGTCATAAGTAGTAATTAGACATAGGCTTTTAAAATTCAAATCATATTTGTATTAGATGAAATTTCTCCACTTTTTTACCCCCAAGCAGAAGAAGAATTGAATGGGAAACTACCGCCAGTGGCTGCTTATTTTACAGGTAGTCCTTAAAATAGTTCAGTTGCAACCCATTCATCTCGAGGGAGACGGACGCACTGGGGAAAAAGTGAAGAAGTTGTCTCCCTTCAAATATTGTACCATTTATGCTCGTGGCTGTTGGTTTTTAGAGCTTTCGAAATCTTGTCAAGGATTTGATACCATAGAAAGAGGAAAAGAAAATGGGGGTGGGGTAGGGAAGAGAGCAAGAGGTAAAACAGCAAAGATCAGTTCCTCACCAGAGTGAGTAAGAAAGAAGGGCCTGGAAGCAATGAAAACCCCAGCACCCAGACTGTGGTCCCTAAATACCATTCCCTACCTAAAGGAAACAAGGCTGCTTGGAAAAAACTGGATTCCAGGTCTGGAGCAGAAAATGTACAAACAAAAGCTAGAACGTCTTGTTCACAAATGCAAGGACATGCTCCCAGGTTGATGGGAACTTGGCGGGAAGGACAGAGGAACTAGCTTGGAGACATCCCCACTGGGCACATCTGGGACCATTTGAGCATAAAGAATGGGTTATAACACGTTGCATAATAATGTTGCTCCTCATGTCCCACCCCTATAAAAATGACAATAAATAAAAATATAGAAGAAATGGTTAAACTAGAAAATCACTTTTTTGCACCAAGTTTTGTTATAATTGATTCAGATGAAACTCCTTGGTGGATGCTAAACCACTGAGTGATAGGTTGTTGGAACAGGATAGTCAGATAGTCTCAAAGTATCACCTCAAAAGACTTACCAGTTAAAGGAAGAAAGAGGATCAAGACAATGGAGGAATCTGGCGGTTGTCACCATAAGAAATGGTGAGACTTCACCGATAATGGGACCAGCTGACACCATGGGTCTTCCAATGAAGGGCACAGCTTCATCTGTAAGTATCCTTGCCCCATAATGTTTAACCTGAGTCTAGCCATAAGGAATCACCTGGAAAATCCACATTTAGAGATTTTGTATGCAACAAGAGGCTTGGATTCTTTAAAAAATAGTGTTTGCTGCCTGCCTGGCTCAGTCAGAAAAGCATGCAGTTCTTGATGTTGGGGTCATGAGTTCAAGCACCTTGTTGGGTGGAGAGATTACTTAAATAAATAAAGCTTAAAAAAAAAAAAGTCAGGAGACACCTGGATGGCTCAGCATCTGACTCTTTTTTTTTAGCATGTGACTCTTGATCTCAGCTCAGGTCTTGATCTCAAGACTGTGAGTTCAAGCCTTGCATTGGATTCCATGCTTGGCCTGGAACCTACTTAAAAATAAATAAAATAAATAAAATAAAACCACAACCAAACAAAACAAAAGTGTCAGTGTCAAGATGCAGGGAACCGTTCTGGATTAAAGAGAGTGAAGAGATATAACAACTAAATGCACTGTGTGATCATTGACTGGATCTTGGATTAAAAAAAAAAAAAAAGGTATAAAGGGCACAAGTAGGACAATCTGGGAAATTTAAACATGGCCTACTTGTTAGTTGATAAATAATAAGGTTAAATTTCTTAATTGTAATAGCTTGCCTTTTTGAGGGAATGTCTCTGTTCTTAAGATTTTCAGACTGAACTAATCAGGAGTAAAGTGGTACGACGTCTGCAATTCATCTCAGATACATGAGCCTCCCTGAAAATGTGTGGGTGCTTGTGTGCACGTGCGTATAAATACGGGGAGAGTGATAAGCATTAACAAGTGAATCTAGGTTGAAGGATGTGAGGCTGTTCATCATACTATTATTCCGACTTTTCTGCAGATTTGAAGATGGTTAAAATGAAAGGTTGAGGGGGAAAAGCTGGTCAAATCAGGGTGACTCCATGTGAGAAGAGTTTTTTAATTCATTCTTTAAAAAGAATGAATTTAGGTGCAGTTACATTTTTAAACTAATGTCAATATGATTGCAATTAATTCTTGTTTTTCTTAAGTCATACCTAATTGATTTTTAGGCAGGTTACATATTTGCATAGAAATATGTTCACCTGATTTACAAAAAGGTCTGCAGAGGAATTTCCTTCCATCCTGAGTCCCAACTGCTCTGTTTCTGCCTCAAATCCACCCCCCGCCGCCCTTAGTTTCTGATGTACCCTTTTGGAGGTCGTGCGTACATAAATATAAAATATATATTTTGCTTTTCTTCCTTTGCCGCACAAGACAGCTGCTCATTCTACATGTGGTTCTGCATCTGGCCCTTCGCTTAACAAGATCTTCAATATCTTTCCACAAAGAGCTTTGTCATCTGCATCTTGTACTAGAGCTGCCCAGTGTTCTACTGCGTGCACTTATTTAACTTCTCTAACCTTGAACAAACTTATTTAACCTTTGGCAGACTTTAGATCGCTCCTTGGCCTTTGCTGTTGCGAGCAGGACTACAGTGAACGCCCTTGAACGGGCACCTTCTCACACCATGTGCTGGTTTGAGTATCCGTAGGATGAAATAACCAAGTGGGATCGGTGAGTCGTCAAGGATCAAGGATATGCTTTTGTAATTTGGGGGCCTATTGCTCATGGAGACATGGCGCCCCTTCACGTCCATGTCCCTGCCAGGTGCAGAAACGTGCCTTCCCCAGAGCCCGGTCAACAGGTTGTGCTATCCCCCTATGGGGTGTCGCCAGTTGGATGGAGGAAAAATGTATCACGGGGAAATGTTCGTTTGCCTTTGCTGTAATGAGTGAGGTTGAGCATCGTGTCATATGTCGAAGAACCATCTGTAGTACCTTTTCTGTGAGCTGTTTGTTCACATCTTTTGCCTCTTTATTATCTGATTCAATTTTGTGGGAACAAGGAGTTTACTAGAGCAATTAGAGCTTACACAGATGTGGGAGGTTAAAGGCCCGGAACAGAGGTGTTGAAAGTCTGTACCGGTGACAGGAAGAAACACTGGGGCAGCTGGGGGATCAGAGCCTGTGGGAAGGTGCCCGGAGCTGGGTGTGTGAGAGAGGAGGGCCGAGAGGGCCGTGCAGGTGGGTCCTGCAGCCCAGCGCTCTGCAGCCGGCTGGGGCCACTCTTGGCTGATGGTGCCTGAATCAGCCAGTGTCTCACCAACAACACACCTTCCGAGAGTAATGGTGTCCGCTTCATTTCCATCCTTTCGAACGTCACACAGGTTCCTCTCTTGGCCAGTTTTAACCCAGGGCCGTGTAGGAGACTGGTTTCCCAGCCTTAGGCCAGAATGGTGGTGTCAGTGTTGAGAATACCCAGCATGCCCCACCCCTTTGTCATCTTGGCAGCCAAACCCTCTTCCTTTCCCTATACTCGGACTCAGAGAGGAGCAGAATCACACTTTGACCCAACAGGAGGCAACGATCCCTCATTTACGCATCTTTAGGTGATGTTCGTCCCTCTTGTGACTGGGTCACAACCCACCTTTGGCGCCCTGGGATACAGGGTTCTCTACTCTTGCAGTCTGTTCTAGCTGCGCCCATGGGATACCACAGGTGGGGGTGCTTAAACAACACACATTCGTTCCCACAATCAAGGCAACGATCGATCGGATTCCTGCTGAGGACCCTCCTCCTGGTTTGCAGATGGCTGCCTTCATGCTGTGTCCTCAGGTGGTAGCAAGAAAGGGGCAGGAGAGCAGGAGGTGGAGGGAGGGGAAGGGGAAGGGGAAGGGGGGCAGGGAGGAGGCCTGGAGAGCTTGGCGTCTCTTCTTACAAAATCCTGTTCTTGAGGCCTAACTACCTCCCAAGGCCCCAGCTCCGAATGCAGTCACGCAGGGGATGGAGTCTCAAGGTGGGAATGTTGGTGGGATCCCCTCTGGGAAGCTCGAGGGCTGCCTTTCTCTCAGGAGCCTACAGTTCATGGACAGTTCAGTCCAGAGGCGATTTACCCACCAGATGTCATTCTAACCATAGGCAACGTTGCCTAGTAGCGTAGTTCCGGGCCATCTTCTCAGGCCTCCCCAGTGAATCCATTACAACGAACCACCCCCAAACACAGCAGCTTAGAACAACAGTCTTTTATTTGTTCAGGATTCTGTGGATCAGCAATTTGGGCCGCCCTCATCCGGGTGGTTCTTCCGCAGGTCACCCAAGTGGCTGTACTTACCTGGTGTCCGACTGAGGCTGGATGCCTAAGATGACCTCACTTACGTAGCTGGTAGGTATTTATTACATTCTTACAGTTTTTCAATGAATTCTCTTGAATTTTCCAATTATATCATCTGCAGATTGTGATAGTATATATCTTCCTTTCTAACTTTTATACTTCGAGTTTCTTTTTTTAAGATTTTATTTATTAGGGCAGCCCTGGTGGCGCAGTGGTTTAGTGCCGCCTGAAGCCCGGGGTGTGATCCTGGAGACCCGGGATCGAGTCCCACGTCGGGCTCCCTGCATGGAGCCTGCTTCTCCCTCTGCCTGTGTCTCTGCCTCTCTCTCAATCTGTGTGTCTCTCATGAATAAATAGAATCTTTAAAAAAAAAAAAGATTTTATTTATTAGAGAGAGAGTGCACAAGGAGGGTGTGGGGTGGGAGGGAGAGGGAGAGGCAGATTCCCCGCTGAGCAGGGAGCCTGACTATAGGGCTCAGTCCAGGACCCCGAGATCATGACCTGAGCTGAAGGCAAATGCTTAACCCATTGAGCCACCAGGTGCCCCACTTTTAATTTCTTTTTTTTTTTTTTTAAGATTTTATTTATTTATTCATGAGAGACACAGAGAGAGGGAGAGAGGCAGAGACACAGGCAGAGGGAGAAGCAGGCTCCATGCAGAAAGCCCGATGTGGGACTCGATCCTGGGACTCCAGGATCACGCCCTGGGCCAAAGGCAGATGCTCAACCACTGAGCCACCCAGGGATCCCCCCCACTTTAAATTTCTATTAACTAATTGCATTGGCTAGGACTGGCAAGACGATGTTATGGAATAGGGGTCATGGGGCATCCTTGGGTCCTTCGGAACTAGTGGGACTGCCCCTAGTGTATCCCCACTATGTTGATGCTAGCTTTTGGGTTGAGGTTTTGAAAAATCACATTGAGGGGCACGTGGCTGGCTCAATTGGTAGAAACTGTGACTCTTGATCTCGGGGTCATAAGTTCAAGCCCCAGTTGGGAGTGGAGATTAAAATTAAATAATTAAATTAAATTAAATTAAAATAAATAAATAAACTCCAAAAACAATCACATTGGATGTAAACGGGTATCTCTTTATTTCAGTGTCTTTAAGATTGGCATTCCTTGAATGTGTCTTTTAGCATTTATGAAACGATCATGATTTCTCCTTAGATTCAATGATAGGAAAACAAATCACATAATCAGAAATCTACTCCCAGAATTCAAATCAATTTCCCATTTGATACTGGCTATAGAGTTTCTTCCAGAGAGCTAAGTCCGGGATGTCCGGGATCAGGGTAATAAGAGAAGTAGATGAACTTGAGTGACATTTTGGAAATGGAAGCAATGATGGATGCAATGTGGCAATGTGGGATGTGAAGGATGAAGAGGAATTAAGGATGACTTCTGAGTTAGATCTTGAGAAATGGCTCTGAGGTCACCAATAATTCTTTTTTTTTAAAGATTTAATTATTATATTGAGAGAGAAAGTATAAGCAGAAGTATTGGCAGAGGGAGAGGGAGAGGAGAGGAGAGGAGAGAATCTCAAGTAGACTCTCCACTGAACCCCACACAGGGCTCGATGCCACAACCCTGAGATCATGACCTGAAATCAAGAGGGAGACACTCAACTGACCAAGCCACCCAGGCGCCCCCCCAATAACTCCTGATGGCTAGATGCAGTGGGACCTTTCCCACCTTAGCTAACACCTGAGGTCTGTGACTCTACCGACCCCTCTCTCCACTTCCTGTTCTGCGACCGTAGGGCCCCACTGTCACTGTTTCTTCCCAGTCTCTTGGTGGGCTCTTCGCCCCCTGCCTAGGATGCTGAGGCTAGAGCCCCCAGCCCGGCTCTGTTCTTAGCTGCCTTCTGTCCCTGCACAGTCTCCAGTAATCTCATCTCTGGCCAGGGGTCCCCCGTGATGTGCCACCTGTGATGCGGACGGGTCCCACACCTGTGTCTCTAGCCCTGTCTTGCTCCCCAGCTCCCAGCTGCAGACCCACATCCCCGTGGGACTCCTCGCTACATAGATCACCTAGATCGTCTGCAGGTGTCTCAAATCCTTCAAGCCTAAAACCACACTCCTTATCTGCTCTAATTCTTGCACCAATTCGGATGTGTTTTTGTCCACAGCATCGAGGAATTCTTGGACACCAACTGAGCATCCTAAAATTCAACTCCATTCCGACACTATTTGGACATGCATCAGACCCCACAGGTTAAGGGCTCGATCCCACAAGTCGGCCCCCTGCCCCCTTCAGATGCCAAGAGTTCGGGTTGTCACCTGTGCTTCTGACTGGCTGTGGATCGGAGGTCCCAAGACCCCCTCCTTGGGTGTGATTAGCTTGCTAGAGCGGCTCACAGAACTCGGAGAAGCATTTCACTTACTGGATTACCAGTGATTATAAAAGGATAGAATTCAGAAATAGCCAGATGGAGGAGATGCATAGGGCCAGGTACGGGGATGGGGTGTGGAGCTTCCCCACACCCCCTCCAGGTGCACCATTCTCCCCAGAGCTCCACTAGTGCACCAACCCAGAAGCTTCCTGAACCCCATCCTTTTAGGGTTTTAACGGAGGCTTCACTGCATAGGCAAGATTGATTGAATCACTGGCCATCGACTACAACACCCAGCCCCACGGCCTCCCCTCTTCAGAGGTCAGGGGGTGGGTCGGGAAGTTCCAACCCTCCAGTCGCAGGTTGGTTCCCTTGGCAACCAGCTTCCAGCCTTTGGCGCTTCCCCAAACCACCTCATTAGCATAACAAAAGACCATTTTTCTCTTCTCAGGAAATTCCAAGGGTTTTAGGAGCTCTGTGGCTGGAATGGGAAGAAGACCAAATATATATATATATATATATTCCTCCTTACAAATCAGTGTCACATCTCCCTTCCTCTGAGTGCGATGGGGTCGGGGTCGGTGTATCACAGGTCTCTTTCCCTCCTTCCTTTTTCCTGATCAGGAACTGGGTCCTGAAAACTCCGACATCTCACGTCTGTTCCTTCCAGGCTCTTAGTCCCGGTCACCTGGGTTGGGACTGACACGACAATCTCCTAAATGCTCTCTCCACCCCCTTCCTGCGTTCCTAACCTCTCTGTTAGCCTCGGGTGTCTTTAAAAAAAAATCTGTTGAGGAAGATTTTGTGTTCTAAGAGACTCAGAATGAATTTTTGCTGGAAGAACAATGAGAGAACAGAACGCTCTGTCCTCCTGGATCTTTATTCTGAGCAGGGAAGTGTGGGGAGCCCAGGTTCCTCAGCCCCGTGACTGGGACGTTGTAGAATTTCACATATTTTAAGAAGAATTTCCTCGGCCAAGTGCATCACAGATCACCTGCAGAACACTCGCCCGACGGGCATGGCCTCTGTGTCTCTGGGGTTGTGGGGAGGACGCCCTCCACCTGCTGAGGCCGACCTTGCAGCTCCACCAACTGCCATCCTAGTTCCTTCGCTTGACTTTCAAGGTTCACCTTTAGAAAAAAAATCTTTAAGATTTTATTTATTTATTGGAGAAAGAGGGAGAGAGAGCACCGAGGAGGGAGGAACAGAGGGAGGGGGAGAAGCAGCCTCCCCACTGAGCAGGGGGCCTCATGCCACAGGGCCTCAATCCCGGGACCCTGGGGTCGTGACCCGAGTCCAAGGCAGACACGCAACCGAATGAGCCACCCAGGCGCCCCTTAGAAATTTTTTTTTTTTTATAAATTTTTATTTATTTATGATAGTCACACAGAGAGAGAGAGAGAGGCAGAGACACAGGCAGAGGGAGAAGCAGGCTCCATGCACCGGGAGCCCGATGTGGGATTCGATCCCGGGTCTCCAGGATCGCGCCCTGGGCCAAAGGCAGGCGCCAAACCGCTGCGCCACCCAGGGATCCCCCCTTAGAAATTTTTTATGAGAAAATGTGATCCTGAAATAGTTTTGACTAATCACAGATACGGAGAGCCAGTCTGTTGCTGCTGGCATTTTGAGCGACAGAGGGACAGGCAAGGTCCTGGAGGGCCTTGGGGGTGGGGCGGGGAGGGCGCGGGGCTGCCCACCCACAGGGCTGTGGGGTGGCCTGGCAGGTGTAGGAGGGCTGGGCAGGTGGCTGCGGGGTGAGGGTGCCGGAGGGACCCAGTTCAGAGGACCCAGCCTGGGCTTCAGGGTGGGCGCCCTGGGAGGGGAGGGAGCAGGGCCAGGGGAGCTGGGGAGGCCCAGGGAGGAGCGGGAGCTGCCAGGAGGGGGGTGACCTCAGTTTATGGGAGTGTCTGAAGAGAAGGGGTGAGGGACAGCGGGTGAGGGACAGCGGGACATTTGATTTGTGCCATCAAATGTGGCAAAAGCAGCAAGATTCAAGAACAGCCCCTGGGCGGATCATTTAGTGGCAGTGGAATCATTCTAGGGGGAAAAGAAAAAGCAAAGGATGGGCAGCCAGGGGTGGGGGTGGGTGGGGTGGGTGGGGTTGGGGTGCTCAGCGGTTTAACGCCACCTCGGCCCAGGGCATGATCCCCGGTCCTGGGATCGAGTCCCGCGTCGGGCTCCCCGCATGGAGCCTGCTTCTCCCTCTGTCTGTGTCTCTGCTTCTCTCTCTCTGTGTCTCTCATGAATAAATAAATAAAATCTTAAAAAAAGAAAAGGAAAAAAACAGCATATACTATATAACTATATATTGATAATATACGATACTATATTTATAGCATTATGTAATATATCCACATGTCACACTGTATATACACTATTATTATATAATATATACTTTATTTTTTTTCTAAGATTTTATTTATTTGAGAGAAAGAGAGAGAGCATGCGCAGGGGGGGGGCGGAGGGGGGAGGGAGGAACAGAGGGAAGCAGGCTCCCCGATGAGCAGGGAGCCCGATGTGGGGCTCGATCCCAGGACTCCTGCGTCATGACCTGAGCCCAAGGCAGACGCTGAACCGCCGAGGCCCCCGGGCACCCCGAGGCTTTACTGCTTTAGAATGATTCAATGCATAATTTTTTCTTAAATTTCATAAATTTTTCTTTTCCTATTTCTGAAGTCCCAGAAAATCACTAAGGTTTGTGGAAGACCCCATGGGCCAGGCGCCCACGGCCACATCGTTCTCTGCACCAGGGAGCCCCCAGTTCGGACACTGGACGCGGCGTCACCGGAGAACATTAGAGGCCCTAAGGGGCCAGGTTCGCATGGCTCTGTCCCAAGGGCACCAACACCTGAGCACAGGTGCCGCGGAACCTGGGGTGGCGGGGCCCCCACCGGCGGACGGGTGAGTGCCGGGGGCAGCGGGCGCCCAGTGACCCCAGCAGTCCCACGCGCCCGGGGCAGTGCAGCGGCGGCCCCCGAGGGACCCCACAGGCCCGAGGGTCCCCATACTGTGCCCCGGACTGTGCTCCAGGTCCTGGGACAAAGGGCACATGGGACACTGAGATTTGGGAGGCTCTCAGGGCTGCGCGGGGGCTGGAATGCTACACCTCCCAGCACACCTGCCCCCCAGCACACCTGCCTCCCCAGCACACTTGCCCCCCCAGCACACCTGCCTCCCCCCAGCACACCTGCCTCTCCACAGTACACCTGCCTCTCCACAGTACACTTGCCTCCCCAGCACACCTGCCCCCAGCACACCTGCCCCCCAGCACACCTGCCTCCCCCTGCATACCTGCCTCCTCCAGCACACCTGCCTCTCCCAGCACACCTGCCCCCCAGCACACCTGCCTCCCCCAGCACACCTGCCTCCCCCAGCACACCTGCCTCTCCACAGTACACCTGCCTCCCCAGTACATCTGCCTCCCCCCAGCACACCTTCCCCCAGCACACCTGCCTCCCCAGCACACCTGCCCCCAGCACACCTGCCCCCCAGCACACCTGCCTCCCCCTGCACACCTGCCTCCTCCAGCACACCTGCCTCTCCCAGCACACCTGCGTCCCCCAGCACACATACCTCCATCAGCACACCTGCCTCCCCCCAGCACACCTGCCCCCCCAGCACACCTGCCTCCCTGCTCCTCCCCGGGAGCTGACCTGTAGCTTCCATTTGAGTCTAAGGGGTGCAGCTTTCTAACAGGGCGTCAATAAAACTTCAGGATCATTTAGTGCCTCGTTGAGTCTCTAAATTCAGCTGAAGCAGTTTATATGGAATCGGGCCATGTCTGCGATGCCTTTTTTTTTTTTTCCATTTATGTCTAAGAAGTCACACTCTTGACTTTTTCTTAATTCTTAAATTCCTTCGCTATGATTGCGGCCGCCTGGTGCATATGGATGACCTTGGGTAGTTTGCTGTGGCCACCGTGCAAGTCAACAAATAAATACAGTAGAAAAATAATACGGAAAATCCCAAAAGGCGAACCACGGGGGGTGAGAAATGAGTTTAAACAAAAACTCCAGAAATTCCTTTAAGGAAAATGCACTGAGACGAGCGCCAGTATATTTGGAATATTGATGCTCCTTCCTGCCAGAGAACCCTTGGCTTTTTGCTAGAAATGACGTCGGGTTTTATTATGGCTTTTGTTCCGCCGACCTCTTCTTTCACCTCTGGGAAGAAGTTACTGCTTTTCTTCAGTATCTGTGCTTTGGTTCCCAGCCTTCCTGGCAAACAGTTATTAAGTGCCTACTGTATGCGCCGTTCCAGCTGACAGCCTGGTTCCTGCTCCAGTTCTTGCCGCCCCCCTTCATTCTTCTTTCCCTCCTCGCCCAGAGGGGCAACCTGGCTCTGCGGGGCAGGCCAGCCGCACAATAGGGCTGCACCCTGGGGGGTGTGGGGTCAGCAGGGGGGACTCGGGCTATTTCCGGAGCATCCTTGGAGCTTTGGTCTCTCTTTTCCACCCAAGAGCCAGGGTACTGCCAGTGAGGCCCACACTTGAAATCTTCAGTTCAGAAATTTATGTTCAAATCCCTTAGAAGGGGAGAATCTGACCCAGTTGGGGCTTATCTTAAAACTGCGCATTATATTTTTATTATTTTTTTTGGCTTTTTTTTTGTATATTTTTTATTGGAGTTCGATTTGCCAACATATAGTATAACACCCAGTGCTCCATATTGTATTAAATATAGAATATTTTAATATATATCAAACATATAATAGATCATATATGTAACACATAATATACAATAATATAATAATATTATATATTCAATATTCTAATATGATAAAAAAAATCAAATTAAATATAGAATGGTGGCGCCTGGGTGGCTCAGTTGGTTAAGTGTCAGAGTCTTGACTTCGGCTCAGGTCGTGATCTCTGGGTGGAGAGATGGAGCCATGCTTGGGGCTCCAGCTCAGCGGGGAGTCCACTCCTCTCCCTCTCCCCCTCCCCCAGGGTGTGCTCTCTCTCTCAAATAAATAAATGAATCTTCAAAAAAAAAAAATGTTAAGATGTGTCTGATGCTTAGCATACCCATCCCGATCCTGGGTCTGTCTCTAACGTGGAAAATCTGACACGGACACACGAGGGGACAAGGTGGCACGAGCCCACGTGTCAATAACTGTCAGCTTAGAGCCACTTTGGTCTCATCTGTGCCCTCTTCTCACTGGATGTTTGGGAGCAACCCCAGACATCATGCAATTTCATCTGTAGGTATTTCAGTATGTATTTCTAAAGAAGAAGGAAAAGGAAAGGAAAATTCAGAGCCGCTATGCCCTTAATTCCCTTCTGCAGTTTCTTCAGATCGAACACCTAGTTAGCACATGTTCAGACGAGTCAAGGGCCTTTGTCGGTTCGTCTGTTGTCTGGGGTTCCAGATAAGGTCCACACGTGGGAGCTCACATTTGGGTACTTCCTTTTTTTTTTTTTTTAAGATTTTATTTATTTATTCATGAGAGATACACACATAGAGAGAGAGAGAGAAAGAGAGAGAGAGAGGCGGAGACACAGGTAGAGGGAGAAGCAGGCTCCATGCAAGGAGCCTGATGTGGGACTCGATCCCAGGACTCCAGGATTGCATCCTGGGCTGCAGGCCGTGCTAAACCGCTGAGCCACCCAGGCTGCCCACATTTGGCTACTTCCGATTTGCACAGTGCCCACCACTGGTTCCGAGTGTTTTTATGAGAATCCCATGTAATCCTTACTCCTGTGACTTTTGTGATGTTAGTGTCCACACGGCGGTACAGAGGAGGACACCGGGTGTGTAGCTGGTCCAGGCAGGATCCAAACCGCAGAAGCTGGGTGCTGAGCTTGGCAGCCTTGCCCTCAAGGCCACGGTTCCCGTGAGGACCCCTTACCTACAGCCCAGTTCTCGCAGGTTCCAGAAAGACCATTCCCTCCCCTGCTGTCTTCAGGCCCCGGCCCTGGGAGGGGGCGGAGAACGGGAACAGCTGGCTGGTGTTGCTGGTCCCCACGCTCACACCACCCCAGCTGCTCCTCATCACCCAGCCCCACCCCTCTAAAGAGTTCGTTAAACTGCTTGCCTTAGACCCCGGGAGCACCCAGCAGGGACCAAGTGGACGCCCTCACTCCTGGGAAGTGCCAGGGCTCCGAGGCAGCTTGCTTCTGGTAGGTTCTTCGCACCTCTTACTCAGAAACAGAGTGAAGACCTAAGAAGACAGTGGTTGAGGGGACGCCCAGGTGGCTCAGTAGTTGAGCATCTGCCTTCAGCTCAGGTCGTGACCCCAGGTCCTGGGGTCCAGCCCCACATCGGGCTCCCTGCTCAGTGGGGAGCCTGCTTCTCCCTCTCCCTCTGCCCCGCCCCCTGCTTGTGCTCTCTCTGTCAAAAAAATAAATCTTAAAAAAAAAAAAAGACAACAGTTGAGAAGCCATTGAAGATGAGGATGGAGAGAGTTTACGTTGGCGTATTTTAACTTAGTATTGAATATCCCCATATTAAAAAAAAACCCAAACTTGTTCTAATGTTGTGAGAATTATCACACTATCCATTTTGCTATTTTGTCTGTTAACCACTTCATGTCTGTGTGCTAAAACTGTTGATCCAAGCAACTTCTCTTTTTCAAAAGGGGCCATGTAACCTTAAGTTCCTGTTGTACCACTTTTGAAGTGTTTGGAAAACCAGTGGGGCTCTCGGTGGCACACCCCGGGGGTTGCCAGCTTCAGCCTCCCCATTGGGTTTTAATTGTCATCGCAGAGAAGAATGGTTCCTCTCCAGAGTTTAGACAGCTGGTCCGTGGTGAGGACATTGTCTCTGAAAGAGTTACCATGACAACCTCCCTCTTCAAGGTAAGCATTTGAGTTTTATCAAAACAAAGGACTTGGCTTTGTATGAAATCGGTCCCCATGGCAGTGCTCATCACCGGGTGCATGCTGTATCAGCCGCCTCCGCTCCTGGGGTATTTTTACCCCGAGATCTGGGGGCTTGGCTCATGACTGGGTGGCCGCCTCCTCGCATGTTGGACTCAGACCAGAGGCCTGGTCTCTTCCATGAAACAAACTCCGTCCTCCCTACCTAAAGCAAGCTCTCTGTTGGCTGGAGATGGCTCATCATGTAGTTGCCACTTCCTCTTGGAATGTGGGCTCTAAGATTTGGAAAGAGAATGTAATGCGCTGGAGCAGACACTTCTTTGTCTCCCTCCAGCCTCCTTCCCTTCTCCCCCTTCTTCTCAGAAAAGTATTTCACTTCTTTTGGTGGACCGGGCCATTGGCTTACTCAGCAAATGTTCCCAGGACGGGTGGTTAGCCATTTGGGGAGAAGTCACTTCTCTGCTTTTGTGCTATTCACGAAACTCTGGATGGATTAAAAATCTAAACATAGGGGCACCTGGGTGGCTCAGTTGGTTAAGGGTCTGACTCTTGCTTTCAGCTCAGGTCATGATCAGAGTCGTGAGACTGATCTGCGAGACAGGCTCTGCACTCAGCGTGGAGTCTGCTTAAGGTTCTCTTCCTCTCTCTGCTACGCCATCCCCACCCCATATGTGCATGTGCGTGCGTGTGCGTACATACACACACTCTCTCTCTAAAAAATAAAAAATCTAAGTGTAAAAGAACTAAAGTATCCAAAAAGATATAGAAGCATGTTTTCATAATCTGAGAGATGGAAAGAAAAGAAATTTAGAAGCAATAGAAGAAAAGAGGGGGAGGCACCTGGGTGGCTCACTCAATTGAGCATCTGGGCTCTTGATTTCTGCTCAGCTCATGATCTCGGGGTCCCAGGATGGAGCCCCACGTCTGGCTCCCTGCTCAGCAGGGAGTGTGTTTGTCTCTCTCCCTTTGCTCCTACCCCTGTTCTCTTTCTCTCTTTAATAAATAAATCTTAAAAAAAAAGGGGGAATTCCAAATTTTAAAACTTATGTACACAACCATGTCATAACGTTAAACAACAAATAACAAAATTGAAATCATACTTATGGTATCTGGCAAAGTGTTAATATCTATAGAGTGGGAAGGGCTTCTGAACATTAAGGCAAATAAAAGGTAAAAAGTACTCAATGTGAGTAAACTACCAAAACTACGACCGTCACCTCTTGGGTCAGCCTAAATGTAAGACTCTAGAGAATTTACAGTCCTTCAGGGATGGTAAATGTGGCAGTTGGTGTCCATTTAAAATGCCCATGACTGTCAACTCCCAAATTCCCTTTCTCTTTCTAATGATACAGGAATATTCTTACAGACTGAAGATGTGTGCGAGAATGTGTGAGTGTGGAAGCATGTGTGGGTGTGAGGCAGAGAGAGGAATGTGAATCTAACGTTGCTGGTAAATTTACTCAGTCTCTGTCCTTCACCAGGAGCAGGGACGTGGTCGGTCCCATTCACCCCTCTGTCACCATGGCAGGTGCTCAACTAGTCGAGTGAATGACTCTCAAGCAGATGCAATTTAAAAAACGAGGATTATGTTCTTAATCTGTCATGTGGATTTGGGTCAATGTATGAATGGTACAGAGGGTCTGAGTCATGATGTTGTTCGTGCCGCTCCCACAGATGTAGTAAATTCCCGAAGTTGCAATGCATAAAGCAAAAGTGGAAGAAACTCAAGGATAAATTATCATAAGGAGAATCAAAGTGAGGCCCTGGAACACCCCGTTCTCAATCTTTGAGATTGAGGTCGAATAGGAAAGACGGAAGAGTCAGAGCTTCGCAATAGGCGGACTTAGCCACAGAACTTTGCGTCCTGTGCACAATCAGATTCTTGCTCTGAGGCTCCCCAGTTCCGCACGGTGGGACCAGCGCAGGGCACATTTTCTCACAACCATGTAATAAAACTAGCAATCCATTGCTGAGAGATTCTTTTAAAAGTTCAGGGCCTGGAAGTTAAACAAATAAGGCTTCTGCCAAGGGTTAACCTCTGTCAACAGCCAGTTCTGGGCTCCTTAGAAGTTAAGAATGCGGAAAGCACGGAGCCCCCCAAACCCAGGAGACAGACAGCCAACACTCTGCTCAGAGTAACAGAAGTGTTTTCATTATTAGGCAAGAAAGGATGAAAATAAATGAACCAACCGTTCAATAAAAAGCTGGAAAAACAAGAAAAGAAAGCCAAGAAGAACACAAAGGGAATCACTGGGGACAAAATGCCAGGACACCAGAGTAGAGAAGAGAACTGGGGTAGAGTTTTCAGTCCAGGGAATGGTTCTCTGGGAAAGATAAAGAGGACTCGAATTTGGGCAGGGCCAAACAAGAAAAAGGAAGAGAAGACACCGGTGACTGGGGAAGGGGAGGATGAATGGCATGTCACCACAGTCTCTGTCCCTGTCCCCGTTCTGTCCACAGGCCGGGCTCGGGGGCGTCAGCAGGGAGAGAGAGCTCGGGGAGCCCCCGCTGCTCCCTGGGGAGCTCCACTCCTGTATTTCGTGATGCACCTGCAGAGACAGCCCCGTCTTTTCCTCCAGCCGAGGGGCAGAGGCTGGAGTGGAACTGGAGAGGCCACCGTCTCTCTCCTGCAGGTGGATTTAAGACTCTGGGACTCTGGTCAGCCTGTGCTCTTCCTGGGGACCAAGGACATGCAAACCCGAGAGCCGTGGATGGCCATTTTCTGTAAGGGCTTGGAGGGAGCCGTGCTGCCTCCAGGAGAATGCAGCAGGTGTGGGGACCATGGGGGAGACAGACAGACACGATTGTGGTCCAGAGCGACCCCAGACAGTGGCTGCTCCTGGAGGCGGAGCGGTTCCTCCCACCCTTGGGTTCTCCGATACCCATTTTCACCTTAGGTTAGGATGTAATTCACGAAAGATCAAATAACACAGCGACAATAAAAAGAACAGTGTCCAAGATTTTCTTGGACTCTTTAATTAATGTGGAGACCAGGAAGATGCTAAATGTAGTTCGAAGCGGATATGAAGAACCTGCTATTTTAGGCATTTTTCATCAAGGAATCGGGGTAGGATTGCTGGTTTAGACAGTTAGCTGGTTGGTTTCCTCCTGGGCCATAACCATACCACCTGGGATGATTTTTTTTTTTCAGCACCGGTCAGTAATTATTTGCATATCTAACTGAGAAAAATCTCTAAGTTCACATCTGCTCATGCAGAGCCGTAAAATGCCCGGTCAAGTTTAAATAGAAAGGGAGTCAGAGGTGTCAGCGCCGCACCGCACCGCACCGCAAGAGCACCCAGCAAACCCCCTTCATCTCTTTCCAACCTTTGGGTAGCTTTTATGGTGCTTACAAATAGATCCCCCCTTTAATCTTATCTGAGAAGGGTTTTGCTGCTCAGAGCCTCCAGGTCTGGTGGGATAGAAGGGGACCCAGCAGCCAGGACAGCCAGGAACGCAGGATGTTGTGACCCAGGACCAGCCCCGGGCTGCCCTAGGAGCTCCGTAAGAGGGCATTCAGGTATCAGTGCTTTCTAGTCCATTATCAATTAACCAATGAAGCGATCAAGCAACTAGTGTATTTTAGAGTCGATGACAGTCGGGTGGGAAGTCCAGTTGACCCCTGAACGACACAGTGGTTGGGGGCTTGGACCCTCATGCAATTGAATATCCATGTATAACTAAGTTGTGACTCCCCCAAAACATAGCTGCTAATCGCCTACTGTTGACGGGAAGCCTCAACGATGACAAATAGTCAACACACACTGTGCATATGTGTTATGTACTGTATTCTGGCAATAGAGAAAACTGGAGAAAAGCAAATGTTACTAGGAAAATCATAAGGAAGAGAAAATACATTTACAGCACTGTATTTGTTGAAAAAAAGTCCGAGTACGAGCGGACCCACGCTGTTCAAATCCGCGTCATTCGTTGTTCGAGGGTGGTCAAGTGTGTACACGTGCGGAAGTGCTCTACGACCACTCTGCAAGACTTCATCAGTGTGAACAGACGCACTGAAATCAGTCCTGTATCTATCACCATGTTAGTTTGTCTTTATGATCATAGATGTCATTGTAACTTAGGGGGAGAATAGGGATAGTATGTGAACTAGTAGCGATAATTAGTAGGGAAAAAAATGAGAAAAAGGTGTGTTTGTGTTTTCAGAGATTTTTCTTGATAGTCACACCCAGTGTGGTGGTTTCTTTCTTTTTTTGTTTGTTTGTTTGTTTTTTTAGTGTGGTGGTTTCTTTTTTTTTTTTTTTTTAGTGTGGTGGTTTCTTAAAGCACACTCTCTCCCGGGACCCTGGGCATTTGGGGAACGATGTCAGTTATTTTTTTAAAAAAGATATTATTTATTTATTCACAAAAGACACAGGCAGAGGGAGAAGCAGGGTCCCTGCAGGGAGCCCAACGTGGGACTCGATTCCGGGTCTCCAGGATCACACCCCGGGCTGAAGGCACGCCAAACCCCTGGGCCACCGGGGCTGCCCCGATGTCAGTTATTAAGGCTGCATAACAAGCCCCAAACGCAAAGCTTCAAAACAGCGGTGACATATTCATTCTCATAGTTCCAGGGGTTGGCTGGCTTCAGCTGGGGGATCCTTCTGTTGGTCTCACCTGCGGGTTCTCACGTGACTGCAGTTCTCTGGCAGCTGGAGGGTCCCAGACAGCCTCCTCCGGCATCTGAGCCCTCGGTGTTGGCTGTCAGCTGGGTCCCAGGTCACTTGGGAGTCAGTGCAGTGTTGCTCACATGGCAGCAAGAGCATCCCAAGAGTCAGAAGAGGAAGCTTCCAGGCATCTCCCCACCAAACCTCAGATGTATTGCATTCCATTAGCCAAATTTGCAAAGCCAGCCTACATCTCTGTGGGGAGAAAGTAGGCCCCACCTGTTGATGGGAGGAGCCACCAAGTCATATTGAAATCAGGCAAGCCCAATTCCCTGGGTGTGGGCGGGAGTGGGGGGGTCGTGCTCCCCTGTCTCATCCACCGTAAAGCCACAAGGCAGTTGCTGCTCATAAGGTTCAAAATGGAACAGGCATTAGGTGCTTATGCTACCTACTTAATCCCCATAGGGCCACACGTATGGGAGGATTTTAATAAACATTTACTGTACTGAACCAGATCGAGTGAATTTAGACCCAAAGTGAGTATTTCTTTTTGTTTTATAACCTTCAGGACCTTACCTTGCGCTGACTCAATGGACCACAAGCCCTGGAAAAGGTATTTAAAGGAGTGGGTAAAGCCCTTTTCAGAATTTTTCATTCTACTTAATTTTAACAAATAGTATATATCTCAGCTAATGAATATTTCAGTCTTTCACATATGAACCAAAAATGTAATTATGGATTTGATTTTCCCAACGTTTGCTGCCTGCAGTAGTCAGTGATCACAAATCGCATTAAATGAAAGGTGAACTCCATTATAGTATCTGCAAAATGGAGCTTAATAAGTTTTGTAATTATGGGGCAAATCTATGCAAATTGCAATTTTTATTAGGCAATTTTCCATCTTCATCTAGGCTCTAATAGTCTATTAGACTGGTGGCAGTTCAGTGCTTTTATTAAGGAAGTTCTTTAACTTCCCTTCTGTTTGGTTCCTTATAATGAAAAAATTGCATTTTGGGGTAAAATGGTCACAGGCTTGATTTACTTATCTTTTTCCATCTTATTATAAATAGGAAACTGAATTCTATGTTAATTATTTAGCTAAAACTCATAAGCCAATTTCTGTCCATCTTATATACAAAGAAATTAAGAGAATTTTATGCCCCCCCCCCCCAAAAAAAAATCCAACAATCAAGGTCTTTTCCATTTATTGTTCCATGTTGGGATGTTATCCGAAAAAAAAGTTAATTTTAAAACCTTACCTAAAATCAGTCTTTCATCCTAAAAGAGTTGTTTCACCCATTTGATGGTTATGAAGCTATAAATCCTTTTATAAAGTGGGAATTCAAACTTGACACGTAAAATTAACCATCATGCTACCCATTTCTGTACTACTCTACGGTTGTGCTAGGGTTTTATGATACATCAGATCCAGTAATTCTATGTTTAGCAAATTATCAGCTTTTGCTGTCATGTTTGAACAAATTTTGTCATATGTTTAAAAAAATCATTGTCATATGTTTTTACATCGCGATTGGATAAGAAGCAAATGGCCCCGTGTCACTAAGTGTTAGGATAAAAACCTCGTGGAAGGTTTTTCCAGGTATTTCTATTTGCAGAACGGGAGATGCTGAGGAAGGACAGGGTTGCTCCGTGCTCAGTTCAAGATTTATAGGGTGAACCTGGACTAGAAGTTCATGGTTCAAATAAATAAACCAAGTAGGGTTTATTCCAGGTGTGCAAGGCTGGCTCAATGTTTGAATAGAGAGCATGGCAGGCGGTGGGCATGGTGGGTCACCCTAGTGCAGAAGGGCCCCCCTGACAGGGCACAGGTGTGTGTGTACTCTGGGTTTAACTCGAAGGGGGTTTTATGCCGGGGCCTGTGTCTCCGTAGCACTTTAGGCCTCCGGCCTAACCATCTTGTTCAACGGACGACTTTGCAAGCTCCACATCTCCGCCTTGCAGAAGGTGCAAGCCACCTCCCCCTTGGTGGAGCGGGGGCTCCCGATGAAACGGTGATGCGGGATCCTTGGGATGGGTGAGCCAAGAGATTATTTTATGAGATAATAATAATAAGAAGAAGAAGAAGAAATTTTTATATTCTTATTATATTTCTTATTATTATATAAGAAATATTATTATAAATAAGAAATTATTATTATGATGATTATTAAATTCACCAGTATCTGTGTTGTTCCCTCTCACAAGCTACGAGCTTTTACTTCCTCCTTCATCTCCTGTCAAGGTCAGAGGGAACGTTCATTTGTTAATTGAGACTAAACTATGTATTAGTCTCTTTCTCCAGTAGTGTGTTCTCTAATTTTCAGGCGGGCTACAATCTCACCAGTGAATTCAACCAAACGTTTAAAAAGAGATAATACCAATTTTCAACAGTCTCTTCCAGAATCTAGAAGCAGTGGGGAACACTTTGTAATTCATTCCAGGAGGCCAGCGTTAACTTAATGTCAAAGCCACTTGAGACTTGACCACACAGGAAAACTATAGGCTAATATCTCTCATGCTTATAGACGCAGAAGCCCATAACAAAATATTGGCAGATCAAATTCAGTGATAAATTTCTGTTAAAAAATCATACACCACAACCAAGTGGGGTTTATTCCAGGTGTGCAAGGCTGGCTCAACGTTTGAAAGTCAGTCAATGTTATTTACCATATCGACAGTAAAGGGGGAAAAAATCATGCGATCAGATCCACTGGTGAAGAAAAAGCATTTGACAAAAATCTAACACCCATTCATGATCAAAATTCTCAGCAAACTAGGAATAGAGGGAGAACTTCCACGACTCGATGAAAGACACCTACAAAAGCACCTGCAGATAATATGACACCTGTGACGCTGGAGAGACCGGGAACAAGGCAAGACGCCTTGCTCATCGCTCCTCTTGAACAGCATATGGGAGGTCCTAGCTAGTGCAGTAAGACCAAACCCCCAAAAAACAAAACAAAACAGAAAAAAAAAAACCCATATATATAGATTGGAAAGGAAGATATAGGATCATCTTTATTCACAGATGATATGATTGTCTATGTAGAAAATCCTACAGAATTTACACAAAAACAAAAAACGAAACAAAGCAACGTAGACTCACCATACGATCCGGCTCGTGCTCCTAGGTGTTTACCCAACTGACTTGAAACCGTATGTTCACACGCAGCCTTGCGTACTAATATTTAGAGCAGTTGTGATCACGATCACCTAAATCTGGAAGCAAACCAAATGGAATACTTTCTTTAAAAAAATGTTTATTATTATTATTATTTTAATTTTTAAGGAGGCTCCCGGTGTGGGGCCCGAGGGCGGGCCTGGGACTCACCACCCCGAGATCAGGGCTGGAGCCGAGCTCACGAGTGGGGTCCCAAGGCCCGCGCCTGGAGCCACACCAACTGCGGCTGAGTCTCCAAGGCTCGTCCAACCCAGGAGCCGGTCCCTGAGGTGCAGGTGCTAGGGGCCCAGCTACCTGACGTTCTGGAAAAGCCGGAGCTGGACAACGGTGAGCAGATGGGTGGCTGCCAGGGGTTTGAGCGGGATGTGGGGAGGCGAAGCACAGGCGATCGTTTCGGGTGTCGCGGTACAGTGTGGGGCAGGGCGGTGGGAAGGGGAACACGCGACGCCCTGCGGGGACCAGAGCTGCCAGGTGGTGTCTGTGCCCCGGAACCGTGAGAAGCCCAGGCTTACAGCGTCCCGCTGCTCAGAGCGCCCTGCTCCCCTTGGTGGCCCCGGGACAGGGGGAGCGGCCTATGTGCCAGCTCCCACCTCCCTCTGTCTCCCCCTGTTTGGGTCACAGGCACTTCGGAGACAGGGGCCCTTCCGTGGCTCCTCTACGAGCCAACCTGTGCCCCTCTAGAGCAGGGTGATGCTGGTCGCCCATAAGAAGTCCCCCGACTGGGGGTCCGGGGGGATCACGGTTGGGCGTCTGCCTTGGGTCATAGTCCTGGGGTCCCGGGATCGAGTCCCACATGGGGCTCCTGGCGTGGAGCCTGCTTCTCCCTCTCTCTGTGTGTGTCTCATGAATAAATAAAATAAAATAAAATAAAATAAAATAAAATAAAATAAAATAAAAAAGAAGTCCAACTAGTCGGAGAGCATTGGACTGGGAGAAAGCCCAAGTCGGGCGTGTGGAGAGGCCATGCAGAGAGAGGGGACCCCCAGCCCCCCGCTATTGCAGGCGTCCTGGCCCACGACCTCGGCCTCCTGCCTGCAGCTGGAGGCCCCACGACCACGCAGCTGAGCTCCGTGGGCCCCAGACGGGATTGCGTGACCCTGGGGTGTTCTTCGCAGTCAAGCCTGGGGCGACTGGCCCTGTGCCGGGGACTCCCGCCCCCCCAGAGGTGCTCTGCGCCCCCCAGGAGAGAAATGCCTGAAGGAGCAGAGGCCGGTCAGTCGGGGGATCTGCGGGCAGCGTCCCAGGCCAAGGCCGTCCCTGCACTGTCCCCGCTCCGGCCGCGCCCACTGTCCCCGAAGGAGCGGCAGCTGGGTCATTGTCCGCGGCCACCTCCCTTCCTTAGCGAAGGAGGAAGACGGTGCTCAGGTTCAAAGGATAAAAATGGAGAAAGGAAAGGGCGCTCGGGGTGTCGGGCAAGACGTCCTGCTGTTCCCAGGCGGCTGCAGAGAGAGCCACCTGCTGGGGACCAGGGAGGGGCTGGCCCTGGGCTGAGACACGACAGGGTTGGAGAAACAATTAGAGGGGGGCGCCCGGGAGGCTCCCCAGTTGAGCATCTTCCTTCAGCCCAGGGCGTGACCCCGGGTCCTGGGATCGAGACCCGCATGGGGTTCCCCGCGGGGAGCCTGCTTCTCCCTCTGCCTGTGTCTCGGTCTCTCTCTCTGTGTGTCTCATGAATAAATAAATACAATCTGAAAAAAAGAAACAATTGGATAAAACTTCCCCAAACCCTCAAAGAAATCGAACGAGGCACAGGTGCCCCTGAAGTGCACCTGAGTTCAACCAAGGCGGGGGGAGTGTAAGAGCATCACACGCAGCAAGAGGAAGAAAGTGGAGTCTGGAGGATGAGGAGGGGGGTCCTGCACCCGCAACCCCCTGAGAGGCACATCACAGTCAAATGCGTGAGGGGGCCACGGAGACATGGGCCAAACCTTTGGGAGCGAGGGGCTCGGGTGGGGGAAGCAGGTGGGCCCAGGGGGCTGATTTGATGACGCGACATGCTGTGGGGTCCCCTGAACAGAACCGGACAGATGTCACGAGGCTGAAGTTCCAGGCGGAGGGGAAGGGGGAGGTCTTGTCCACTATGAGGATTCTCTTGGTGTCGTTAGACATGTCGGGGTGAAGCCCTCGGGCCCGTACACACTCTGCCGGCAGCGGGCAGCAAGAGGTCAAGCTCAGGAGGGGACAGTCAGGTTGGCTTCAGCCTCTCCTCCAAGGTGCCAGGGCGGCGGGGGGAAGCCTCGAGCTCGGAACCCACAAGGGCTTCTTGACTTGATGGAATACGTATTAGGAGAAGAATCAAAATGAAGAACTCATGAATATGAGGGACGGAGCTTGGAGTCAGTCTCGGATAGAAATAGCCAAAATTATTAGGTTAAAACGACTGGCAGCCGTGGCCATAAACCAGCATCTACTTATTAAAATGTTATTATTTTTACATTATGCAGCTTATTCAAGAAATCGAAGGGACCACAAAATTCCCAGCTGGTGCCAGCAGAAGTAATGGAAGGGGAGAGAATGGGAAAGAATCTTGGCTCCTTCACTTTTTCTATAAGGGGAATGTCTTCGTCTGTCAGGCTGCTGTAGCAAAGTACCACAGACGGGCAAGTTTATAAACAACAGACACTTTTTTTTTTTTTTTTTTTTTTTGGTCACAGTTCTGCAGCCTGGAAATGTGAGGTGAGGGAGCCAGCATGGTTGGGTGAAGGCTGTCTTCTCCCTGTCTCCCCACATGGTGGAAGGGGCTGGGGAGCTCTCCAGGGGTCTTTTTGAAAAGAATCCTAATCCTGGGGCACCTGAGTGGCTCAGGGCATGATCCCGGGGTCCCGGAATCGAGTCCCACATTGGGCTCCCTGCAGGGAGCCTCCTTCTCCCTCTGCCTGGGCCTCTGCCTCCCTCTGTGTGTCTCTCATGAATCAATAAATGAAATATTTTTTTTTTAATAAATGAAATCTTAAAAAAAAATAAAGAACCCTAATCCTACTCATCAGGGCTCCACCCTCCTGACCTAATCACCTCTGCAAAGTTCTCATCCATTAATACAGTGACATTCGGGGGCCAGGATTGCAACAGGTGAATGTGGGAAGATACGCACAGGAAATCAAGAGGTGATAAGCTGAAAATTATGCTTTGACTTTTTCATACCAAGTCCTCATTTTAGATGATCACAAACTTTAAGAGATCCCATCCATGTGGGCATAAATAATATAACAAAACCACTCCTCTGTCTTCATGTGCATTTCTGCACTTGGCCTGATGGGTTCTGAGAGGGGTCTGTTGCGCCCCTGCTGCTTGCTCCTCCCTGTCTCCTGTGCCGGCACACAGCCCAGTGCCACGTTACTTGGTGCATGGTGGTTCCCTTCACTGTGGACTAAATAACCTTTATTATTATAACATGATCCTCTGAATCACTGAATGCTTTTTGACTATAAATTATATATGTGATGATCGCTTTTGCCACACTCATGCTTTTTTCGTTTGCACTGGCCCTGTATATTTTTATGAACCCTTTTGTTTTCAGCTCTGTGCTGCTCTTTTGTTTCGAGGGTGCATAGAGCTGGATGTAGTTGTTAGACCCAGTTTTGGATCTGTTTCACCCGCTAGACTGTCTTATTCCATTTTCATTTACCATAAGGATCAGCAAGACCAGATGGACAAATGACGTAGAGCAGAAAGTTCTGAACCAATGAGTGGGTTGACTTTTCTCATCTGAAAATGGGATTTGTAACAGTGACTTTGTCATTGGGTTGTAGTGATGATCAAATCAATCAATACGTATATAGGTCGCGCTTAGAGGGATTCCTGGCAGACAAGTGATGCCATGTGAATGGCAATGTGGCAAATGCAACGGAGAAGGGGAAATGGGGCTAGTGCCCGAGTGCCCTCTGTTTGTCCCCAGCTGGAGGGTTGTGGTTGTGGTTTGTCCATGACTGTTTTATCTTTATATACAGGGAGCAATGCAGTAACTCTGGAGGTCAGAGAGCCTGGTGTATGTTTAGTTTCTAATTCCCTGGATGGAGAGACAGTGCCTCCTTGGACCCCTTTGAGAAATTCCCGTGTGTCGGGAATTCCAGTGCATCAGTTCTGGACTTGAAGCCTGATGATGCCATGATTGGATGGAGCTTTTGGATTCTTCCCGTTGGGGGCAGTCGTGAAGGTATATATTGCTTGTTGGCTCCTGGTGGTGGCTGGATGGGGCCATGTGACTCTTCTGGCCAAGGAGTTGTGAGCAGAAGAAACATGTGGTACTTCCAGGCCAGAGCCTGGGTCATGACTGGTGCAAGACCCCCCCCCCCCGCAAAGCCATCTCTCCTTCAGCCAAAGCAACCAGGCACATCCATACAGGGTCCGTTCCATCGGCTGGTTTGGGGGGAGGACAGCATGATGGAAAGCCCTGGTCGCCTGCTGGATGTGTAGCAAGTATGGGAACTAACCATTCGTTGCTTTCAGTCCTTGAGATTGTAGGGTTGTTTGTTCCTGCAGCAGAGTCAACCCTATCCTGCAGACATAGAAATTGTGAAGGGAACATTTCCCTTGTATAAAACTACTTTGCTCTCCCTTTCCCTATTCTGGGGCCAAAACCGTTGCGGGAGTGGAATCGGCACGGTGCTGAACCCACCGTGGTACCAGCTGGTGGTCTACGATGGATTGGTGGACTCCATGTTATTTATGCTAGAGATTTGCTTCCATTGGACCTGCAAGGGCTCCGCTCAGCTGTTGTTCGAACACACAGTGGAATGGATGGCTTTGTGGTGACAGGAATCTAAAACGTTGGTAAGTTAGAGGCACTTCATTTCAAAGCCATTTGGACCGCTCCCATTCAGGTCTCAGAGCGGAGCGTACAAGACGAGGCAGGGAATGGGGGGATGCAGCCGTGGTGAGTTTGAAATGCTGCTGGCATCACCCGAGGGGACCCCAGGCATCTCAGTATTCTCTGCATGGGGAGTGTCGAAGGGGGCAGGTGCTTTCAGCACGTCAGTGTCCAGCGATGGGCTCTCTTACAGACTAGAGAAGGAGCCGAGGACAGTCATGGTGTAGTCACCTGTTGGGTGTAGAGCAGGCCAAGTTCAAAGTCATCAATTTTCATCATGAGTCCCCTTAGTCGCTCTACAAAACTTTTCTTAGCCTGCTGTGGGCCACCTTCCGAAAGTCTTCATGCTGTGAATTGATGCTATCTCATGTTTTTTTTTTTTTTTCATGTTGGTTTTTAATAAAGACTCTGCTCCTCAGAGCAGTGAAAGGTGGGAGAAGCCAGAGGGGCGGCAGTGATCAGATTCACATCGAGAAACGCCTCCGCGGTGTGGACAGGAGCTGCTGGAGGACTCTGGAGGACAGGGGGTGGCAGCTTGCATCACTAGGTTGTGGCCAAGAGGGAGAGGTGGACAGACACCGGAGATGCAGAGGAAGGAGGGGTATGGATGCGTCGGATCCTGGGAACGAGGAGAGTCATGAGGTTTCTGGCTCAACCCACGGGGGGGTGGGGGGGGGTGGAAGGAGGTGCCATTCGCGGGGCCGGATGTCGTGGGTTGCAGGCAACCTGTGAATGTGACCTACTTTTGTCTTCGCGGGTGCAATTAAGTTGGGATTTTGAGATGAGGTCCTCCTGGATTTTTCCAAGCCCTTCTAGGAGAAAGGCAGAGGGTGTAAGGAGAAGCGCGGAAAGCCGCGTGACCATGGAAGGTATGCAGCGACGAGCCAAGGACACCTGGAGTCAGGTGCAGCGGGAAGAGGATGGTGCCCCAGATCTAGCCTGCGGAGGGGGGTGTGATGTCAGACTTCTGCTCTCTGGAGCTGTGAGGGAATAAGCCACGTTCGTGGCCATTTGTGAGTCTCTGCCTCTCTCTGTCTCTCATGAATAAATAAATAAAATCTTAAAAAAAAATAAAGGGATGAGTAGTAGAAACACACCTGCACAGGAGCTAGCGGAGGGGGGGCCAGGGGAGCAAGGAGAACCAGGGCAGCATCGTCTCACAACATCGGGGAACAGGGTATTTCTGGAAGGATGGAGCGGTACCAGTGTTTCAAGTGAGGAGAACACGAGGATTAAACGTGTCCACTAGAGCTCAGGAAGTCATTGGTGACACGAGCAAAAGCTCTGCTCGTCAAGTCATCCCGCCATCTCCAAGTGGAGTGGAAGTGACAACAGGAGGGAGGACCTTTGGACCATTACGTAAAGGAGTGAGCTAGGAATGTGTTGGAGACAGGGGATACGTGAGGGTTTAGATTGGTTTGTGTTTTTTAAAGAAGGATCAAATGGGAACCAAACCACAGGTGGAAGAAGGGCAGCCCTGGCTGCAGAGGACAGAGGTGGTGGGTGCAGGTGAGTGAACAGAAGAGGATGTTCTTGGGTCGCGGCTTCTGTTTTCTGAGATTGGACGTGGAGTGGAGGAGGCAGCCTCTAGGACGGTCCCCTGTGACCCCATGGACCCCAACGGCTTGGCTGAAACCTGATGTGATCTTGAGCCAGGGGCATCCAGCTAATCCAGGTCTGGATTCCTTGAATAGAAGCTATGAGATGATGCTTTTTATGCGTTAGCCACGGAGTTTGGGGGTAATTTGTTACACAGCAAGAGATAACTAATACATAGTTTTATTTCCTGAGAGTGTAGGATGGGGAGGAGGATTGAGGTTTGGGGGCACCTGGGGGGCTCAGCGGTTGAGCATCTGTCTTTTGCTCAGGGCGTGACCCCAGGGTCCTGGGATCGAGTCCCGCATCCGGCTCCCTGCATGGAGCCTGCTTCTCCCTCTGCCTGTGTCTCTGCCTCTCTCTGTGACTCTCATGAATAAATAAAATCTTTTTTTTTTTTTTTTTTTTTTTTTTTTTAAAGAGGGGAGATTTTGAGAGGCACCTGGCTGGCTCAGTTAGTAGAGCTGGTGACTCTTGATCTCAGGGTTGTGGGTTTGAGCCCCACGTTGGGGGTCGAGTTCACTTTATATTTTTAAAAGAGAGGGGACATTTGAAATGGTCATGGTGCAAAGCAAGACAGAGTAACACAATAGGATTTCCGGGCTATAACGAGAGCCCATCTGAGCTTAGCAACCATGGCTTTAGGGTAGAACCAGCTTGCCGTATGTCAGCTATAATGGGTTTTTTTAACTTTTTTCGAATGGAAACTTTTCTCATGGTTTGGTGAGTCACAGGACATATGCCCCGCCCGCCCCCGCCCCCCATCCTTCCATGGCATCTTCAGGGATGTTTATTCATCCAGCATGTTTGCTGAGGACCTATTAGGTGCCAGGCTCTTTTTATTCATTAACAAGTTTTATTGAGTGTCTAACTGGTGCCAGGCATTCTAGACACCATTCTAGCGTGGGGCATGGCAAATAGGTAAGTCAGCGACATGGTCATGCGTACCAAAAATAAAAGCAAAGGATGGGGCACCTGGGTGTCAGCGGTTGAGCATCTGCCTTCAGCTCAGGGCGTGATCCCGGGGTCCTGGGATCGAGTCCCGCATCGGGCTCCCTGCAGGGAGCTTGCTTCTCCCTCTGCCTGTGTCTCTGCCTCTCCCTCTGTGTTTCTCATGAATAAATATGTAAAATCTTAAAAAGAAGAAAAGGTTAACAAGGGAACGGAGTGAAGGGGTGCTCCCGTGTATGGGGGGGCCAGCGCAGCCTACAGTGGGACAAGTGGAGGAAGCCCGTAGAACAGCGAACAGGCTAAAGTCCTTGCCCTGCTGCAACTTACCTTCTGGAGGAGGAAGCAGAAAATGGAGCAAGAAAATGGACTTGCAGGTGTTGACCCATGGCAGGAGGCTGCCGTAGGGTGAGTGGCGCAGGCCTCTCTGGGAAGGCAGGGCCGGGGCAGCGTTGAGTGCAAGGAGGGAGGGGGGTCAGGCAGGTGAGGGCGAAGAGAATCACAGGTTGAGGGCCTGGCTCGTGGAAATGCTCTCGGATGGGACCGTGCTTGGAACATTCCAGAAGTGGCCGGTGCTCTGCAAAGTCAGATTTGCTTTGTGCTAATGGCACAAAGTGCTTCGAAGTGGTCACGGGGGCAGGTGAGGGAGCGGGGTTGGGTGGGGGGTGTCTTTTAGCAGATGGCTCGGCCACATCGGGGACAAACATTGTATAGCACGGCGTAAAAAGAATAATCACACAAGCCAAACTCCCTTTTAAAGAAGTGTCAAAATTGCGTTAATAACAGCAATAAATATTTATTAGGTGCTTTAGTCCGTGCCTGGCACAGTTCTAAGGGCTTTAAATTATTAACTAATTTAATCCTTTCAAAAACCTTATGGGATGAGACTATTGATTTAATCTATTTACAGTTCAGGAAACTGAGACACGGATAGCGTGCCCAAGGTCACACTGCTGGCAGGAGATGACGCCGCGTGGAATCTTTCACTGCTGCGTGCTGCCTTCCTCCAAATCTCTTGGAATAATATTAGAAAATATTAGCAAATAATGTGCATTATGACTTAAGTTTAATGGAGTGCATTATATATGTGAAGGGAAAATTAATTTCAAATATCATAACATAACAAGTACCGTTGGATTCTTGGCAGTCAGAAAGCAGCTTAGATTTTACAGACGACTCACTGCTTGTTTTGGGTTAGATTTCTTAAAATATCACACGTTGCGTTTGCATATTAACCTAAAATATTAGGTTATTAATAGGCTAAGGATTTACGTTGAAACCTCAGCTGCTAATATGCCGAGTCCTTTAAAATATTACCAATCTGGAAAGACTCAAACCGAGCCTGGGTGGTAGTAATTCTTTGTGTTTTATGGTTTTTGCTGTTACATATCAGGTTCAAATATTCTGCATCTTATTCTCTTTGTTAGTTTGGAGCTCAGTCTGTTCGTGACTGATTTTCATTTAATTAACCTTTAAAAAAACAGACTTTACGTTTTAGAGCAGTTTCAGGCTCACAGTGAAATTGCACAGAAAGTCGAGAGTTCCCATATGCCCCCCTCGGCCCCCGGCCCCCGCCCTAGCCTCCTCCTCTGTCAGCGTTGCTCCGGCACAGACGGACATGTGTTACGACTGGTGAGCCTGCACTGACACGTCGTCATCACCCCAAGTCCATCGTCTGTGTTAGGGTGCGGTCCTGGTGACAAACGTGTAACGACAAGCATCCACCACTCCAGTAGCACACCGAAGTCTCGCCGCCCTACAAATTCTCTGCCTTGTGCCTATTTCCCCTTCCTCTCCACCTACTTTCTGGCAAACACCGACCCTTGTACTGCGTCCACAGCTTCACCTTTTCCAGAATGTCATATAGGTGGATTGATATAGGACGTGGCCTTTGCACGCTGGCTTCTTTCCCTTAGTCCTATGCATTAAGGTTCCTCCATGTCGTCTTCTTCTTCTTCTTCTTTTTTTTAAGATTTTATTTATTTATCCATAAAAGACACAGAGAGAGGCAGAGACACAGGCAGAAGGAGAAGCGGGCTCCCTGTGGGGAACCTGAAGCTGGACTCGATCCCAGGACCCCAGAATCACACCCTGAGCCAATCACTGAGCCACCCATGCATCCCTTCTCCACGTCTTCCTAAGGCTTGATAGCGCACTTCTTTTTAGCGCTGAATAATATTCCATTATCTGGATGTACTGTGTTTTATCTTGGTTGCTCCCAGGTTTGGGCAATTATGAATAAAGCTGCTGTAGACACCCACATGCAGGGTCTTGCATGGACATAAATAGTTGGCACATTTGCGCAACACCCCCCCTCCCGGGGTGAGCACATTCGCTGGGTCATATGGACTATGAGGCAGGGAGAGTGGCCTACTTCCGAGTGACACCCCTGCTGTGGGAGCAAGACACTGGTCTTCCCACCCTGCTTTCCCTGGGGTGGGACCTCTGTCCTATAGGCGGGGCCTGACGTGTTTTGTGTGCCACCCCAAGGAGAGCACCCTCACCCCCCCCCCCCAGGCCACACCTGCCTGGAACTCAGCCTCTATAACATGTCACTGGGGCTGGAGGCTGAGACAGGCTGTGAGCTGCCCCTCCTGGAAGGACATGGTGGCAGCTCCAAGGAGCAGGGTGGGACAGGGCCACGTGTCTGTGGCAGCACCTGCCTGGGTTGGCTTCAGTCACGCTGAATGGAGAGGGGAGGAGCGGGGGGCAGGCTGTGGCTCAAATGCCAAGCTGTAATAGATTTTCTCCAATAAATGTTTCCTTGTATTCTGTATGCCCTTAAGATAATTTTCCTTAAGATAAAGATCAGACTTCACATGGTTGGTTTTTAAAAATAATTTTCCCAGTGATGCTTGTTTCACTAAGGAGCAGGTCTGTAGAATTCTTCATGCTGTTGCTGTGGGAGAACTCTCTGGAGAGGTTTTTAATAAAAAAATTCAATTTTATTAAGATACTAATTGTTGGGGCATGTAGGGGGCTCAGTCAGTTAAGCATCGGCCTTCGGCTCAGGTCATGATCTCAAGGTCTTGGGATTGAGCCCTGCATCAGGCTCCCTGCTCAGTGGAGAGCCTGCTTCTCCCTCCCCTTCAGCTCCTGATCTGTGTGTGTGTGTGTGACTCAATCTCGCTCTCTCAAATAAACAAAATCTTTTTTAAAAAAACTACTAAGTCTTTTAAAAAAGTTTTTATTTATTTATTCATGAGAGACACACAGAGAGAGGCAGAAACCCAGGCAGAGGGAAAAGCAGGCTCCCTTTGGGGAGCCCGATGTGGGACTCGATCCCAAGACCCCTGGGATCACACCCTGACCCAGGCGTCCCACACTAATCCTTAAAGTATGGTAAATAACCATCTCTGCATCCTGCCATCTATCAATTATCTATCTATTGAGAGAGGGAGAGAGATCACTTTAAGGTTTACAATACGAATCTTTATTCCTGCAAATCATACTATACCACTTCAGGGGAATTAATAAGAACCTTACAACGGGAGGAGACATGGGTGGAGAAAGAGCAGTAAACAGAATATGTTCTGAACGTAGAAGATGACAAGTAAACATGACAGGAGGAAGAAAGGAAAAAGTCAAATAGGATCGCCGATTGTTGGCTGGATGACAAGTGAGAATCAACATCGATCTTTAAAACTGAGGCATCAGATAGCAAAAGTTCAACGAGTTTTTCTCATTTATGTCTAATAAAGAGCATCAAAGGTACACATATGAAGAAGACCAGTGGAACCAAACATGAGTTTTCCTAAATGCAAAAAAATAATTTTAGAGAGAGGTTGGCACATCACATAACAAAATGCAGTAAATATGATACATCAATTATAACACAATAATAGGAGAGACAAAATATGTCAATCAATAAATATTAATGAACTTACTTAAGTAAACAGGCATAAAAAAAGGATGAGTAAAATCTCTCTGGGAAGATGGGGAATGATTTCTGGGCTATACTGTTAAGAAAAAGGGTAAAGTGTGAAAGAATATATATTCATTTTGTGTAAGGAAAAATGAAAAATAATAAAACATACATGCATCTGCTTATTTTTGCAAAAGAAACAAAGAAAGGGTAAACCAGAAACTAATAAAATGGATGGCATGCAAGGGGGGGCAGAGTGGGATGGAAGGGATATTGGAGGGACCGACACTTTTGTGAGTACACTGTCTTGATTGTTTTGACTTCTGCAATAATATTAATGTTCTAAATATAATTTTTTTAAAGATTTATTGATTTATTCGAGACAGACACAGAGAGAGAGAGACACAGGCAGAGGGAGAAGCAGGTTCCATGCAGGGAACCCGACACGAGACTCAATCCCGGGTCTCCAGGATCATGCCTGGGCCGAAGGTGGCACTAAACCGCTGGGCCATCAGGGCTGCCCTGTTCTAAATATTAAATAATTAGAGTAACAACCACAATGATGTGGTGGGAGAAGAATTAACTCAAGTGGCATTTAAACATAGTACTTTGGCTATATACCCTCACACCAAAAAGTAAATAAATAAATAACAAAAGAAATGCTAACAAATATTGAACTCTTTTGAGTAGGTTTGATTCTCATAGTGATTTATAAGTATAGTGATTCTGAAACTATTTTGTCTTAAAAGGTTTTTTATTTTTTTAAAATATTTTATTTATTTATTCATGAGACACAGAGAGAGAGAGAGAGAGAGAGAGAGAGAGAGAGAGGGGCAGGCAGAGAGAGAAACAGGCTCCATGCAGGGAGTCTGATGTGGGACTTGATCCCGGGACTCCAGGATCACACCCTGGGCTGAAGGCGGTGCTAAACCACTGAGCCACTCAGGGAACCCCAAAGGATTTTTTAAAAATAATCTCTAAACCCAATGTGGGGCTTGACCTCACGACCCCAAGATCAAGAGCTGTAGGCTGTCCCGACCCAGTTGGCCAGGTGCCTCTATTTTGTGTGATTTTGAATTGATAGTGTTGGGAGATAGAGTTCTCAATATGCAAATAGGGAGGTATAAATATGGATTTTTTTAGAGAAGGCAAGGAAGCACCTTGCAGGGTTGCATTGGAATTGGCTGTATCAACACAAACTTATGTGTGTGCATATGCATTTGTGTACATGCCTGTAAGTAGCCGTGTAGACACATATACGTATACGGATTTTCTTGTGCTTGTGTGTGTGTGAATTTCCCCACACAGTCCCCCCAAAAAGCCTAGAAGCTCATGACACTAGCAATGAGCACATCTGGCATTCAGATTTTGGTTTCTAACTAGCATTTCCTGCTAAAATGACCAGGGCTCCTTGGAGAAATGGTTGATTACAGGGCTAGGGCAGGGAATATACAAAATAAGCACGGGGGGTCTTATTGTACCAGAGAGAGAGGAAAGGCTAGGAGAAATGACAGGGCTTGTAAAAAAAGACACAAGAGGCAGCTTGGAGGACTCCCCTTGTTCAAATCTGAAAGAACGTGAACATTGAAATAAAACGATCAGCGATGGGTGGTAAATCTAGTTGGGGGGAGCAGGGATTGACGAAGAACAGGGTTTTTGATCTCAAAATATCTCTCCACACACCAGTTACTACTGATCCTTTTGTAATTAATAGCTACACAGTAAGTAATTGGGCAGCACCTTAATTAAGTGACCAAAATCCATATCACTGAAAAGGGAAAGACGGACCTCAGATGCCTCCAGACGTGAGAGATAACCTGAGAAGGACGTAACATCACCACGTAGCAGCAAAGTATCTACCCCAATGTATCTGATTACATTAAAATCCAAACGGACTAAACACTACTATTAAAAGGAAAAAAAATAGAATGGAGAGCCCCTCGAACTCTACGTTTATAAGAGACACATCACAAATACAGGAATACAGAAAAGTTCCAAGAAGAGGGATAGAAATATATATATTTCCATAGAGACCCATAGAGACCACTGGTATGGCTCTGCTGATATGGGACAAAGTAAGCTAAGGCAATAAGCACTACGTAGACATTAAGTGGGGGCATTTCACATGGCAAAGCGATTCATCCACCATTAAGTTACAGCAATTCTAGATCTTAATGTATCCAATAGCCTGGCTTCAAGACGTATAAAGCAAATTAACGGGACTAAACCGAGAACTATACAAATCCACAACCACAATGGGAGATTCTAACCTTTGTGCCAACAGCTGATAAGAAGTAATAAAGAAATAAGTAATTATCCTTATCAAAAATCTTAACAACAAAATTAAATTTGGCTTAATTGGTAAATAGTGGAGCGGTGCTCCCAATAATGACATAGTAGATATCCTACTGAAGTGGATTTACACCCTGTTACCAGCAGCTGTTTTTATTTCTTTTCTGTTAACTTGAATGCCAGGGCAATTTTGGAGTGGTTTTCAAAGTCAGACATTTCCTCTTGGAATCAGTTGGATTTCAAGAGGATCAGTTTCTGCAGTCGGTAGCAGGAGGGGAAAGTCAGCTCGCCAGGCATCACGGTCCATGGGCCCACTCTGCTTCTCTCTCTGCGAGAAGTCGACTGGCAGTAGCTCGCTGAATCGCATTTTATCAGAGGAACCTGCTCTCAACTGCAGACTCCAGTGCAACCAGCCTTTGCTCCATCCACACTCACTCTGTCCGCTGGGAACTTGAAGATGCAAAAGAAATAGCCTCTCCCCTCGGGAAGTTCAGAGTACAGTGAGAAGAGTGGAGATGTCTGTGATTACCTAGAATTCGGAGTGACAAGTGCCATGTGCACTGTGTGGAAAGGGGGTTGTGAGAATAAAGAATATTTTTTAAAAAATGTCTGCCTCAAGAAAACTAGACTCATGAGAACCCTCTGCCTTCAGTAGAGTGTGTTCATCAGGGATCATTTGGTTTTAGAGACTGGACCCTCACACTAGCTCAAGTCAGAGAAGTAATTTATTGGAAAGGGAACAGGGGTGCCTCGTGGAACCCAAGGCTCAGTGAGTGAGGCCGGTCTCCAGAGAGGCTGGGAATCCGCAACCTTGGAGTTACCACTCCTGCCTCCCCGGGGAGGAACACCCGGCCTCTTCTGGCTATTTCTCCCATTCACAGAAGCGGACCCAAACTTCGGCATGCACATAGCGGCTCTGGTCCTGCAACTCTGCAATTCACGTTGCCCCTGGAGACTGATCAGGGCCCCCCAAGCCTTACTCCAAATACCAAGAGAAAAATCGGATTGGCCACTCTGGGGGAAACGGCTGTGGGCAAGAGTCACAAGTGTGCCTCCCGCCTGGTGGGCAGCGGCTGGGGGGGGGGCAAAGTCTCTGAGAAGCGGATGTGGGCCCTGCAGGTAACACACCTGCTACCAGTGGGTAGAGACCCTGGGTGTTACAGTCGTGACAATGGGGCAAAAGATGTTACTTATTCTCACAGCTTCTACGGGAAGAGTTGGTGGAGATAAACCTGTGGGCCAGTAAAGGTTCAAAGGTCACATATATGACATCTCTGTTCCTCATAGATGCGATGACCAGCGCTCGTGCGGATTCCACGAAGGACGGGATTGCCAATAAGATGATACATGCAAAGTACCAAGGACAGTGTCCGATCTGTCACAGGAACTTGAAAATGGGGGACCTGCAACCCCAGCATCGATCCCACCTTCTCTCTTCCCAACAATACTCCGGTTTTCCTAGCTGCGTGCCTGGCGTGGGGCTGCTTCTCACGTTCCACGCCAGAGGGAGAAACCGGCCTAAATGGTGAGCCCAACCCCCCCCCGTGGTCTTAGTGACTGGTTGTAAGACGGGCCCACGAACGAGCATCTACACACCTGGAGAGCGGTCGGCCGCTGTTCTAGAAACAGGAACGGGTCTGTGAGAACGGAGGTGGCGAGTGAATAGGATTGAAGTAGAGCAGTGACGTGGGCAGAGCTGCACCCGCCCTTCCTGGACACACCACGGGTCACGCGGCTCAGGTTCACCACGGCCGCCCCCTAACACTTCACTCCTGCTCCTGGCAAAGGCCTGCTCCTCCCCAGGGCGTTAGCTCAGGATAAGCGAGGTTGTGGCGCAACAGCAAACAGCCCTGCATCTCAGTGACTTAAAACAACAGTTAGTTACGTTTTTAAAACTTATTTATTCATGAGAGACACACACAGGGAGAGGTAGAGACGCAGGCAGAGGGAGAAGCAGGCTCCACGCAGGGAGCCCGATGCAGGACTCGATCCCAGGACCCCGGGGTCATGACCTGGGCCGAAGGCAGGCGCTCAACCGCTGAGTCACCTGGGCGTCCCTCAACACATCATTTTAATTCTCTTAAAACATCTGGCATTTTCCCACGTGTTTCCTTTCTGTTGCCTGTATCCTCTGCTCAGTGAAAGTTCCAGGAGACTAGGGACCTGGTCGGCCTCATACACTGATGAGTTCTGGTGTCTCTGTGCCTCAAGAGATGTCAAGTGCATGCCTTCAATCAGTGGGACAGTAGAGTAAGCCTTCCCCAGAGGCCTAAAAAAGGTGGTGAAGTGCGCTAACGGATCCTTTTATGAGTTCAACCACTTTGAATTCGGTGTTCCGTAGCTCCCAACGTGAACATTCCCAACTGGCACATCTTTGTTTTCTCTTACAGCAATTTTTAGGACTCTGTCGTAACGTTTTTACTCAACGTCATGACAAATTTTTAAAATCCGTGTTGACATCCAGGACCTGTCCTATCCCTGGGTCTCCCCCCGGCTGCAGAGGACGTGCTCAGGAAGTTCTCAGGAATCTCTGAGCTGAATGATGACACAGGGAAGGCTGTGTTCATGATGCTTTTAATCCACCAGGCTCTTACAGATACATTCTTTTTTTTTTTTCCTTTTTTTAATATTTACTTATTGGATGGGGGAGGGGCAGAGGGCAAAGCAGAGAGAGAATCTCAAGCTGATTCCAATGCAGGGCTTGATCTCACCACCGAGATCATGGCCTGAGCCAAAACCAAGAATTGGATGCTTAACGGAATGAGTCACCCAGGTGCCCCCAGGTACTCAGATTCTGAAGCATATTGTATTAAGGTAACAAAAATTCTGCCTGCAAAGGCGGAGTAAAATAATTGGGCAGGAGGGCCCCTAAAAATGGCTTTATGTACTTGTAGTACACCATTAATTATTAATAATCCCAAACTACTTCTCTAGCCAGAGAGAATCTAGTGTGAGATCAGGTCTTGTAAAAAAAAAATTAATTAATGGCAGTGAGTGGTAAATGAACACAACTTATGTACATAATCTTAATAGCAGTAAGTGAGATAATTATTTACAGATGTCACTTCCAGGGGAAGAAAATCCACCTTTTCTCACAGGAGGAAATGCTAAGTTTCATTAAATGTATGAGCCCTAATTTGCACACTGCTGCTCTAAGTACTGTGCTAGTCCCAAAATCACTTTTTTTTTTTTTTTCCTTTTTCCTCTCTTAAGCAGAGCCATACACAATTTGACAGTTCTTTCTTTGTATGTGCATCTTGGCAGGGCTTTGACATTTATCATCAAGATAATGTCAACGATAATTGTCTTCCAAAAACATGCACCAGCAGCCCTAGTCTTTGTCCACGGCTCTGTTTTCCCTCTCCCACAGAGATGTGCGCAGACACAGACACACTCTCTTGTGATGGAAATATGTACCTGAAAGATTACTAAGAAGTTGGTTTCCTTACAAACTGCTCTTGTTAAGGTCCTCCTAAGCCTGTAAAGTGTTATATTTATTTTTTAAAGATCTTTTCTACAAGAACAGTTTACATAAAATTACTAAGGGCTCTTTAGTATCTGACTCATAACTGGTCTTCAGACTTTTCTCCTCGACATTCTAATTTTGATGGTAATGATGAGGAGGATGATATTATCCTGTGGCTTCCACCTACTGTCTTTATCATTCGCAAAGTGTTGGGCCTAGTGTTTTAAATGTTACCTCATTTAATCCATTCAATGACCCTATAGGTAGATTATTATTGCACTTCCATTAAAAAAAATGAATAAAAATAAAAAACAAAAAACTGAAGCTAAGAGCTTGCCCAAAGTCATATAGTCCATCGTCTTTCCTTCCCTTGTGGGACTTCAGTTATGCTTCCAGGATAAAGTGACATGTTCTAACAAACATCTCATGCTTTTTCCTTTTTCGTGTCCCACCCCTCCAACCCCCCACAGGTTTTAGTCTGGGTATTTTCTTCTAACTTATTGTCCAGTTGACCAATTCTCTCTTCGGCTGTGTCGAATTTGCTATTTAACCCATTACTGAGTACTCGATTTACTAGACTTTTCAGTTCTAGTATTTCCATTTTGTTCTTTTTCATAGTTTTCAGTTCACCCAAATTCTCCACTTTGTCATTTAATTTCTTAAATATAATAAACATAGTTATTTAAGTCTATGCTTTAAACTCCAGTATCTGATTAGGCTGCGGATGTTTCTATTTCAATTGTTTCAGTCTTGCTTTTTATTATTCTGATTATTTTTTACTGAATGCTATCCATTGCATATTTGGAAATGTGGAGATAATTTGAGGCCATGGATTAAGTTATCGTCCTTCATAACAGATTTACATTTGTTATTGACAGGCAGTTTAGGTAACAGCTTCCACTCCTAGGATAAAGTATAGCCTTTCTGGTGTCTCAGTTCAGCGGCCAGGGAGGTTCATCATAATCTCTCCATGCTTGTTGGACCACAATTCCAATGTCTCCTCAGCACCGCATAACCTCTAAAATCTGTTTGGCTGCCATTTACCAGATGTTGTTTGGCAAGCTACACACATGTGCAGGTTAGGAATTAGCCAGGGACCCACAGGAAACCTCTCAGGTTTCTTTTTCTGCAATACCTTCCTCTCTGGTGCCCTGACCCTCCAACTCCTACAAAATCCCAGCTATGTTAGCAATGAACTCTGTTTCTTTCAGCAAGACTGCCACTGCTTGAGCTCCATCTCCCTGTGCCGTGGTTTAGAAGACTCCAAGGAAGAAAGCCTGGGTGAGATTGGGACTCCCCTTGTGTGCTTCCCTTCTCTTAGTTTATAGTCCCAGGTTAGGTGCTGCCAGATAGTTAGTTTTGGCCAGATCCTGGTTTTCTTTGTAACCTACCTGTGGTAGGCACATTCCTGCAATGGCCCCTAACATTGCCACCCCCTGGTGAACATGCTCTGTATAATCAATCCGCTCCACTGAGTAGGAGCAGGCCCTGTGCATGTGACGGACATCACTCCCATTATTATGTTACACCGTATGGCAAAGGCAAAGGGACTTCGCTGATGATGTAATTCAGGTCCTAGTTGAGCTAATAAAAATGGAGAAATGGAGATTACTTGCTCAAGTGAAAGGCCTTAAAAAAGGAACTGGAGCTTCCTGGAGAGATGCTCTCCTGCTACCTTTGCAGAGGCCAAGAGCCATGTTGTAAAGAGTGAGTGAGGAGGCGTGGCCTCATGTATTTTTGCTCTTAGATTTACCAGGTGTTTATTTCATTAGTCTCTCAAAAAGAATTAGTGTTAAACATCAGCTCTTTTAGGGATTTGTCCTTTCTATTTCCCTAGTTGATGGACTCCAGTCTTAAATTTTAATCTTACTAGTTTCCTGATTTGTTGATTGTAATTTCTCCTTTCTCATGATGAAAAATTCCAAACCAGCTTAAACTATAGCAACTCAGTCTTGTTTTACCCATATGCCCTCACAAAACCATTTGGATGTAAACCATCATTATAATTCCATCTGCAAGTCTTTGAGTAGAGGCATACCTCGTTTTATTGCGCTTGCTATATTGTGCTTTGCAGATATCGCCTTAAAAAAAAACAAAACTGAAGGTTTGTAGCAACCCTGCAATGAGCAATTCTATTGGCACCATTTTTCTAACAGTATTTGCTCACTTTGTCACATTTTGATAATCTTGCAATATTTATAATATTTCATGGGATGCCTGGGTGGCTCAGCGGTTGAGCATCTGCCTTTGGCTCAGGGTGTGATCCTGGAGTCCTGGGATCGAGTCCCACATCAGGCTCCCTGCACGGAGCCTGCTTCTCCCTCTGCTTATGGCCTCTGCCTCTCTCTCTCTGTCTCTCATGAATAAATGAGTAATATCTTTAATAAAAGTAAATAAATAATAAAACCTTTCATTATTGCATTTCTTTAAAATTTTATTTATTTGGGCAGTCCCAGTGGCTCAGTGGTTTAGTGCTGTTTTCAGCCCAGGGCGTGATTCTGTAGACACGGGATCTAGTCCCACATTGGGCTCCCTGCTTCTCCCTCTGCCTGTGTCTCTGCCTCTCTGTGTCTCTCATGAATAAATAAATAAGAATAAAATAAAATTTCATTTATTTGAGAGAGAGACAAAGAGAGAAGGTGGGGGAGGGAAAGAGAGAAGTAGGGAGTTTCTGAGCAGGGAGCCCGCTGCCAGGCTGGATCCTAGGACCCTGGGATCATGACCTGAGCTGAAGGCAGACGCCTAACTGACTGAGCCACCGAGGTGCCCCTCTTTTATATTTATGATTATCTGTGATCAGTGACAAAGACTTGCTGAAAGCTCAGATGTACATTGCTTTTTAAAGACATAATGCTGTTACACAGTTATAGACTAGTTTGACGTAAACTTGACATTTATATGTGTTAGGAAACCAAATGTATTTAACTTGCCTTATTGCAATGTTCACTTTATTGCAGTGGTCTGGAGTCCAACCCACAGTATCTCCAAGGTATGGCTGTATAAATCCTAAAAGAGAAGGACTTTAAAAAATAACAATGGGTATATCAACACCTAAAAATCTGTACTAATGGGCAGCCCGGGTGGCTCAGCAGTTTAGTGCCGCCTTCAGCCCGGGGCATGATCCTGGAGACCCAGGATCGAGTCCCATGTCAGGCTCCCTGCATGGAGCCTGCTTCTCCCTCTGCCTATGTCTCTGCCTCTCTCTCTGTGCCTCTCATGAATAAATAAATAAAATTTATTTATTTTTAAAATTAAAAAAAAAAAAAAAGCTGTACTAATTCTTCAATATCATCATTTAAAGGGTTTTACTAGAGTACAATGGAGGGACAAGGACAGAGCCAAGGTCAAGATGCCATCCACGCAGGATACTCCCTGCTGTAAGGGCGTGGCTTTCAAACACCAAGAAATACATTGTATAAGGCACCTCAGTTCAATAACGCCTACCTGTGGAACAAACGACTACTTCCCAAAATACTTACATTTCCATCTGGGCTGTCCCCTTCTCTTCTTTCTCTTTTTCTCTCAATCTTCTAATGCTGATTGTAACCCACTAGATTGATTTCACATTTCACTATGGTTCTATTATCTGCATTTTGAAAGACAATCCCACAAAGCAAACTTTAAAAAAATACATATTTTATTTATTTATGAGAGAGAGAGGAGTAAGCACAAGAAGGGGGAGCAGCTGAGGGACAGGGAGAAGCAGGCTCCCGGCTGAGCCAGGAGACCGATGAGGGGTTTGATCCCAGGGACAAGGGCCAAAGACAGATGCTTAAGCAACTGAGCCACGGAGGTGCCCCCTCAAGCAAGCTTCTAACTATTAAATTAGCTGAAAAGGTTTGGGATGAGTTACAGATACCACTTTTGAAAGAAGGGGCAGAAACAGCTTTTCATCTACTGTGTGCCTGGTGTCAGATGCCAACCCGTTCCACGTTCAGTGCATTGCTGTCTGGAATCTCTCACTCATCTGTAACGCTTCCTGTGCTGAAGACCATTCTGGCAGAGGGTAATCAATAGCTTAAGAGCTTTCTAAGAGTCAGCACAAAATATCTGAGCCCCCACTGCCAGTTTCTTCTATCTGGAAGTGAACTAGTCTATTTCTGCTCAGAATTTCAGTATCTGCTTTGAATAATGTAACGGTCAAGCACATTTATCCATGAATTCTTACCCAAATATGGACTACCACCCATCTTCCTGAATCACTGAAGACTAATAATTTAATTGACAAGTAGAAACAATTCCGAAGGTGCAAACAGCTTTTACCTCTTTGAGGATAAATTGTGCTGACATCAGCCTTCTCTTTAGAAATACAAACTATAACCCTGAGTTTCAAGTGAAGCAAGTAAGCAGCTATCAAATTCCATGAAAAAACAAACTCCTTCGACATTAAGCAAGTCCAGCTGAGACCTTGGAACATCCATCTCTAGGGACCAGAATTTATGTAGCACGTATTTAATAACTTCAGTAGCTGGTTCCTTGGTTTCTGACCTTCAAAGAAAGGAAAAACACTCATCTTGTGTACTTTAAAAGAGCTTTATTTAGTATATAATCTCCGTACAATTCAGTACAACAAATTATAAAAGCTCTTCGTAAGATTTTACCCATAGGATGTTAAATACAGAAAATCAATTGCCAATTGCCACAAGAAAGCAAGCCACTCTCATCTTAAAAGCTTTTTTCCATCAACAGATAAGCACTCTCTTCTAGGCCAAAAAGGTTGTCATATATAAAGCATTTGGGAGCATATTAATCAAGATACATGATCTGGGAACATTTTGTATCTTCCTATTTAATTCCAAGGTTTCAATTGAATTTTAAAAATGGGAGTATTTCTATGTTAACTCAGGTAAGTTTTGGCCAAAGATAAGCTAAAATTGGTACATCTTAGACAAAGTTCACATGGAATGAGAGTAAACATTTTTAGTTAACTGTGAAGTAAAGATGCAGACCAGATGAAATATCTACATAAGTCCTAGCCCTCCGGCAGCACCGACCCAACACACGCACACGCGCACATGTGCACACACACGCGCACCCCTAGCTGACCTCACAAAGAAAGAAAATCGTCTGCAAGTGGACAACAGATGGCCTACTTAACACCTAATTATGCTCCTGGCCAATATATCTGAAATGAATCCCTATTTCTTCGGACTGTAATAAAAGTGACTGGAACCTTTCAACTATACTAGAATCTCTAATAGCCACTGTGATCAGTATCAGTCATTTAATGAAGCCATTTAATGAAGTAAGTAGATCTAAGTAGGGAATCGTAACTTTAAATGTGTAATAGTCCATTCATTTGCTAATCTTCTGCTGTGAAGCCAGGGTCTTTCCTTTGCAATAAGGGTTCAATGATTCCAGTTCTATTCTTGCATAAATTGTACCAGGAATGTGGTTTGGGTATGTTCTAATACCTCTGGTCAGTAGAGATGTTTTTAAAGGTGCAACAGGTACTTAAATCTATAAAGCAATCTGAGCTCTGAAATTTTCTTGAATTTCATGTTCCCAATATTTTATAATTTTCCCAACCACAGGTAATTTACTCAAAAGCAGTTTTTATTAGTGACTCAACCTTATCAAGCCTTACCAAAGCAGTCAAATTAATTTTCACAGAAATAACCCTTTTTACCCCATTTCCTATGCTTGTGTTGAAGTGTGTACTTACTATAAGAAGGGGAACTCGCACAGGGCAGTTTGGTACGAGTACAGAACTCACGGGAGGGAGCTCGGGAATGAGAGGACACTGGGGAGCAGCCTGGTTCGTCAGCTCACAAGACGGGTGCAGACAGTCAGGGAATCTGGGGAGTCACGTAAGTAGAGGATCATTAAGAGCACTTATTGTACTGAGAGGTTCTTCTAGCTAGCTAGCTCTGAAGCAACATCAAGGGGTTATCCTCCCCATAAAAAAACAGCCACGTTTGAGGCCACTACCAAACATTAACACAGCTGCTGAGATCTGTGTGGTGGGAGTGACGGCCCCCGGTGCCATGCTCTGGCCTGGTACAGAGCCAGGCATCAGCCACTCTTCCCCTTTCCTCCTGTGGACTCCAACAAGATCATACAAGAGAATACTGATGAACGCTAAGAACGTTTAATGGGATTTGTTGACAGACTTGTTCATCAGCAAAGAAAAATGTCTACTACACATGGTCACAGTGTCTTGGAAAGAGTGTATGTATGGACTCTGTCTTGCAAGATTTTTTTTTTTTGGCACTTTGTATTTTTCGCTGAAGACTAAACACTAAATATCTTGGCAACAATGGCACCTACACTAGGAGAAAAAGATTCCTGCGTGCCATCAAGATGGTGATAAGCATACACATTTAAGGACGTGTTTCTTATGCTGAGACTCCACGTACGCAAACGCTTAGATTAGTGCATATAGAAATATTTAAAATAAAACTGGAATATATCTGGAAGGTGATCGAGGACTTTAAAAACAAAACTACGTAGTCTAACATGTACCTTACGTGTGCTTCGTTTCAATGAAAAGTAAGGCACTCGCCGAAGGATGTGCTGACCCATGCTGTCAGCCACACCAGGCATGCATCATTCCTGGCTTAAAGTTCTCCTACTGATTAAAGTGTTTTGTTACTGTGTTACCCTAAACTGCAGTGGTCTCCAACCTTCTTACAGAATACAGGAAAGACATAATTCAGGAGTTTCAGCTGCATCATTTAGTAACCCAGCCAATTTTTTTTTTTAATTTAAATAAGTTTGGATAAAAAAGCCGAGTATCCTGGAGTCCAACATGACAGTCTAAAACTTCTTTTTTTGAACACTGTTTAATAAGTAGTAACTGAATGTGAAATAACTTGAACGTGTGATCTGTCTAGCTTGATGCCTAGGGTACTTCAGTACAAGTGCAAGGAGAGACCTTTCCATCATTTCCAATTGGCAAGAACAGGGGAGAAAGTTAATTTCATTAGCCACCTTGATTTAGTTAAATGTGCAATGTGCTTTTATCAGCAACTTTTACATGTCCCCCTCATTAGAAATTAATTAGAAAAGCAATTATCAAAAAATGTTTGAACAGGTATACATAATCCTCTTTGTTGTTTACAAATAAGCATGACTTAGAGGCACTTAGTTACCTTTTAGTAAGAAAAAGAATAACATTACCCGGGCCCTCACAGTTAAGATTGGAGACCACAAATCAAATTTGGTATGAAAATGCTCTCTGCCAAAAATATTGTATTCGTGAATTAGTTAAGATAGAACATTTTAAAAATATTCAGACTTTGCAAGGTTCTAGGCTGTAAAAAATACAAAGGCTAAAAACAAAAAGTTTAGAAAATTTTGCAAACCCAGTAAATTTAAATGAGTAAGAAATGAAGAAAAATTTTCTTACTTGCAGGATAGGCTAAATAGTATCAATAGGTTTTAAAATAACACTAAACAGTAACAAATTCTGCTCGGCTACATAACATTTCTGCTCCTTTCATGACTTACAATAAGGAATTTGTCACACTTTTCTGTATCCCACATTAAAACATGCACCTGCATGCATGCGCGCCCGCCCGCACACACACACACACACACACACACACACATACTGAAGTGCTAAACTTTACATTTCAGACAGGGCACAACGAAAAGTTTTAGATATATATACAAAGACCTAACATGATTTTTAAAAAAAAATATTAAAAGCATGGCGATTGGAAAACATTATAAAATGTTTAGGTCAAACAGGACGATAAAGAGCTTTTTAAAAAGCTCCCCGTTGGTCTTCACTAGTGAAACGATACTGAAGAATTTAACTATGCATCCCCTTAATTCGACTCAACCGTAGCTGTCTGAAGTCAATTGAAAGTATTTCAAATCCCGAACAGCCTCTGGATTTCCTGAATGACGTGTGGCTGTTCAGGCTACCTGTGGCACACTTACGTTTCTCCCCAACAACAAAATTTGAGACCATTCCTAGAAAGGTGAGAACCTTTAGGCTAAAGAACATTAATGAAACGAGATAAAAAAGAGAAGCTTGTGTTAAGATACTTTTGAGGACGGTAACGCTTGTGTAAACATCTCTACAACTTCCTCCTATCACAGCTTTGTGGTACAGGCTACCTAAAGACATATGAAATGTTACTGTTGAGTTGCATTAGGATGGAATTTCAATATCAAAAATAGAGGTTGGACAGAGAGCTTGGTTACTTGTTTCTAGATAGCTTGTAAACATGGAACGTCTTGTTCTGGAACACTCTAGTGAAGTATGCTGTGTAGGGTGGCAGGTTTCTCTTTATCTCTTCGCAGAAGCGAGGGTGGCCTGCAAGTTTCAAGTCGGGATCGTTCTCTCCTGGGCCATCCATCATCTAAAGCCAAAACAAAACCAAACACGGTTTGGGAAACAAAATCGTATTGATAGGAGACGAGAGAAGTAGGAACAGGTGTTGGGTTTCTTTGAGAGTCATGTGTTACGGCTACGTAAGTTGTATTATTTCAATGTCGGCGGCTACTTCAAGATTATCTGGTCTACCTCTTCCCCGTCGGAAGTTTAAATCAAGGCTGAGAAGGGGAGCTGACGGTCGCACAGTGACCACCTTTAACTGCAAGGCGAGAAGTAAAACTTGGATCTCCTTGTTCTTCGGGACGTACTACACTGTCACTCTCACAAAAATGAGATGCAGAGTGCTCGCTTTGGCAGCACGTATACTTAAAAAAAAAAAAAAAGTGAAATGCAGAGAAGAATTACTATGACCAGAGGAAATCCTCCAACTCATCAGATGGTCTAGTTAGAGAAAGTTACACACAAATCAAAATTTAAATGCAAGTCTTGGGTCTGTTATCTCCTCTGAATTCAAGATAGTTATAGACAGTTTCTTTCCTTGGGCAGAAATTTGAATCTCATGTTCTCTTTCCCCCGGATTTACTGAGGCGTAATTGACTAAACTGCATACAGTTAAGGGCTACAACCCGATAATCTGATACACACATACATGGTGGAGTGATTACCACAATCAAGCTAATTAATACTTCCACGTCGGTCAAAGGGACAAACCTGCAGTAATAAGGTGAATTAGGTCTGAGGCTCTGACCGCACAGCATGGTGACCACAGTTCATGGTCCTACCCACATGCCTGACGTATGCTAAGAGAGGGACACCCAGGTGGCTCAGCGGTTGAGCGACTGCCTTCAGCTCAGGGTGTGATCCCGGGGGCCGGGGATTGAGCCCCGTTTTGGGCTCCTTGCAGGGAGCTTGCATCTCCCTCTGCCTGGGTCTCTGCCCCTCTCTGTGTCTCTCATGAATAAATAAAATCTTAAAAAAAAATATGCTAAGAGAGTAGATCCTAAGCGCTCTGAGTCTCTAATTCTGTATGGTCAAGTTTTCTTTTCTGAGAATTTATTATTTCCAAATGGCTTATCATTTCTCCCCCCTCATTTTCAGCACACACGGCCTCTTGGTGCAACTCTTCTTCTGTGCTCTCATCTGAGGCCTGGCGGGGTTCTGAGGCCAAGTTCCTCCGGAGGGAGGAGGGAGGGGCAGCCTGCTGCTCGGGGACACAGGCTCGGGGACACAGGCTCGGCCACAGGAAGCCGTGTCTGAGGGCAGTGCCGGGAGCAGCGTGGGTGCAGCCCTACCGTCCCAGCCACACTCACGCGCCGGCCCAGACGATGCTCCAGAGCTCAGGTCTTTGGAGGCTGAGCTCTTGTTTTTAACGGCAAAGCCTTTAAAGATGAATTTTATGCAAAGCCCCAGGACGCAGATCAGCTGAAGGCAGAGCTGCTCTGCTGGACGTGAAGTTAGGGCCCGACACCTCCTTACCCGCCGCATCTGCCAGGCCCCAGCCATGACCCAAGCGCAGGGCCGCAAGTCCCACAGGATGCAGTGAGGCGGGGGATGTGGCTGGGGACATCCTTCTAGGAGGTACAGACACCCGGGTGGCCCCCGCATGAAGCGAGGGGACGACATGCTTACGTGCCCGTTGGCGACGTCCAGCAGGTCCCGCAGCCGGCAGCCCCGCTGGTGCCTGCGCTCGTAGCAGATGCTGTCCTCCAGGATGACGTAGTCGGTGCCGAAGGACCTCAGCAGGGCGTGCACGTCCTCCGGGGACCTCTTGGCGTATATCTGATACACCTGCGACGGGAGAGTGACGTGGAAGGGGCGGCAGTGGCCCTCGCTGCCGGGAGTGAGCCACGTGGGGGGATGGGGGTCCCAAGAGGTGGCTGTCGTCACGGAGCCTGGGCTGGGGGGAGGGGGCAGCCACCCCGCAGACACAGACTCAGGCGTCCCCGGGGTCCTGCGGCACGAGAGGCCAAGCGCAGGTGGCGCAGGTAGGACAGCGCTGCACCTTCACAGAGACGGTGGGGGGACGGGGCGCCTTAGGCATCCCGGGGGAGCGTGCGGTGCCCTCACCGCGAGGAGCCCAGCCTGTGGCCTGGCGGTCGCGCAGGAAGAGCGCCGTGGGCCTCGGTGCTAGGTGCCCGCTGCGTGGTCTGGGGAGCCCACCCCGCTCTCTCGACCTCCCGCTCGCCACCAGCGTGGCATGCCGGGCGAGCACCCACGAGGTGAGCAACCCGCCTTCTGGGACTCGGCACCGGGAGGACGTTCCGCGTGTGCACGTGTGCAGGGGGCTGGGGGAGTGACAGGGAGGGACACCAGCCGCTTTCCTGCACGCAGATGTCCACGGATGTGTCAGCCTGCAGGTGTGTGGGGGGGGCAGAGGGGGGCCTCGGCCCTGCGGCTGGAGGCCGTGGGCCATCCTCACGCCCGAGGCGGCCCTAGGACTCGAGGGCACCAGGACCTTGAGGGCGTGGGTTTTGTGAGTCCCCAGACGCGGGCTCCCGAGGCCCAGCCCCACGGGCCCAGCCCCAGGGCCCCCTCCCGCCTGAACTCTGGGGTTGAGCCAGGCACCCTCGCTGCCTCCTCGGCTGACCTGGGCATAGACAAGGGGCCAGGATGCACCCCTCGTCCTCTGCCTTCCCTCCCCGACGGGTTTGTTCTCAAAAGCCCCCTTGTCTACACCGCAGGCTGGGGCTCTCGTTACCCTTCTGAGCAGGAGGAGGTCTCCGGGCGCCTGTAGGGGCCGTGGGCAGGGCAAGGCCTCGACTCAGGAGATGCCAGGGGCTTCAGGCCCGCCTGGGCCGCCGAGCTACCCGGGGCAGGGACCCCCGCGCCCCCCCATGGCCCCCTCACCGCTTTGGTCCGCTCCCTCAGGCTGTTGTCTTCGTAGTGGGGGTGGTTGGTTAAGGTCCTGCCCGTGCACAGCTTGACCCCGGCCAGCAGCTGCATGCTCCCGGCGAACACGGCCTTCCTCGGCGTGTTGGAGCTGAAAGGTCGCGAGAGCCTGGTTAACCCCACGGCTGCGATTTCCTCACAGACCACAAACAAGACAACCGCACGCTGCCGGACTCACCCGGCTGCGTCAGGAAGGCCTGAGACTTGGGGGGAGACGCAGCACCTGGCTGCCTGACACTTGCACTCAAACTGTTTTATGAAACTTCCCCTGGTTGTGACAGCGGGCGGGACGCTTCTCCTTGACGCTTTGCTGGGCTTCCTTACAGTGGACGGCCCTCGGGCCTTCCAGGCCAAGTCCCCCGGTCCCCTCCTGGTCTCGCCCCGGAGGGGCAGATCCCGACCACACAGACCTCCACAGACGGTCATCGCCTTCTGTACGAGACTTAACTAAGAGGCTGACTTAACTAAGAGACTTAACTAACAGTCAAACGGATGACAAAGCCAGAGACTGCCGCGATCACGGGTTCCTCCCAACTTGGTTTTGTTCCAAACAAGAAAATGGACCATAGACACGTGATAAATTACTTTCCAGAGAAAGAGAATTACTAACAACAAAAGGACACAGAAGATTCTGGAAAGCAGGGAATGTACTACTCCGTTTGGGGATGTCCACCATTTGTGATGTGGCAACGCAAGTGTTTCCTACGTTCCTTTCCTTAGTCCTGATGATGAAAGTCCAAGGACTGTGGGGGAACACGGGGCACTCCTGTGGTTAAATCACGACCCCCTGGCTCTCCGAGGGCCACCAAGCTGCGATTCTCTGCCTCCGCGCGGGGCGTGAGGGACAAGGATGGTGGGTCAAGGAAGGACTCCCTGATGACAGTGAAAGCATTTTTCCTTCCCGCCCCCCGGAAAGAAAGAATCTTAGTAGTGGATTTTAATTCCCTTCCATTTTTTTGGGACATGGGAGTCTCTTGCAAATCAACGAGGTGCCGGTTTACTGTGAAGAACACGAGCGCCCTTCTACGACTCTCCGCTGAGGCCCACGGGGAGCACCGCAGCCCACACGGGCCCTTCCTGGGCTAAGGAAGAGGAGCCCCGGCCTGCCAGGGGGTGTTAAAAGACGGAGACGGTTTTGAGAAGGAGTCTAAGTGCAATCATTAAAACTCAGCATACTCTGTAGAAAGAACCAGAGCAGGCTGTTCTCAGCGAATCTGGAGATCAGGGCAGAAACCCCAGCGCTAGGTTTCTGGGAGAGGCTGCCATCGATCCCCATGTGGCACGAGCAGGTCTACGTGCGTCAGCGTAAGGCTCAGACCGCGGTGCAAGTGCCATCCAACGGAGGCCTCGGGATGCCTGGAAGACGTCCCGCGGTCCAAGCTGCAATGCTTACAAATAATTTCCTTGAAGAACTCAGGGTTTTCTAACCATGACCCCCTCGTTCACTTGGATTTCAAGGAGCTGTCTCACACGACGGAGCGTGGGTCCAAGCGCAGCGGGCCCCCGGGGAGGACACACAGCCTGCATCCCTCCCGACCCTAAACCCCAGAGCCCGGCGCGTGGACTGCCACGGAAGAGCGTGTTCCGAGAGCGTGGCTGCGCTCGAGGGATGGTCAGTGTTCTGACAGGCAGGCCCAGGGGCCCGAGGACAAGCAGATGTTTGCTCCGTCGCCTTGAAGTGGCAACTTACAGGGAACTCTTGACATCGGCCCCATGTGGTCAGGGGGACAGGAGGGCTTCAGGGACAACACGTGAAGGTGGAGTGAGCGCTCCTCAGCAGGAGACTTAGCTTAATGCAACTGACCCTTATTAAGCAGCTCGTCGGGGCCGCCCCATCCCCGCGTGCTGGAATTGCCAAAGACGGTGAGCACCGACAAATACTCATTACAGAGAATGTCAATGTTTTCCCAAGCCGTCCTTCGTTCCTTTTGTACACTCCGGACTGGCTTAAGCCATTCCACTGCAATAAATAATGCAGTTAATGCCACGTAGTAGATGGATGCCAAAAAGTGGCTCTTTGGGACCACGGAACCGAACAGACTGAGGACGCAGGAAGAAATGCAGTCTGGTCTCCCCATCTGGCAGAGCACGGGGTAGAGCGAGAGCGAGCGGTGGGGGGCAACCCCGGCCTCTCCAGTCCTACTGCCCAGAGGGTGCCGAACTGGCCTTTCTACCCAAATGACAAAGCCCGTGGCTGAGCTGAGAAGATCCATGCAAATCTTCAGACTCAGCATCACTATTCTGAATTCTAACGGGGGGCGGCGGCGGGGAGACGCAGAGCTGTTTCTAGTATCTATTTTGTAACTGTGGCACATACCGATGACTGGCCTGTTCTCTATTCGTGGCTCACGACCAAGGTTTCGTCTCCCTTCCTGGGCTATGATCCCACCACTTGGAGGAACTTCACAGTTCATAGAGGTCTGAGATGTCAAAAGGCCTGAACTGCTTGCCGGAGAGCTACAGGCTCATTCTCTGTCCAAACGACAGTGCTGAGGGCCTACTAGGTGCCGGGCCGCAGCGTGCTAGCTAGTCAGCCACCAGAGCCAGCCTCGGCTCCCTCTACAGGCAGACACTTCTGAACAAATGAGTCGGTGCGGCGCGTGTTTGCCAGTGCTCTGTGGGCCTTCAGCTATCCTGGGAAACAAAACACACAGACAAGGTCCCATCGTGGCCAATCTTGCCTCTCTCCTCCGGGGGGCCCGAGCACACTGGAGTGTCCCCTTGCCCACAGTGGGTGCAGCCCCCGGGAGGGCAGGGGGGTAGGTCACATGACTGCTTAGAGGCGCTGAGGGAAAAATGAAATAAACTGCACTCATCTGTCACATGTTTTAGTGTGTGGCCCCCCCATTAGTAAAGAGTCAAAGTTTAATGTCATCTGTTTCAACTGTTGGTGTAACAATCTTCTGGACTGTTAACAGTCTTTCACCAAGATCATTGGTTTTACTTTTTTTTTTTTAAAGATTTTATTTATTCATAAGAGACAGAGAGAGTGAGAGAGGCAGACTACACAGGCAGAGGGAGAAGCAGGCCCCATGTAGGGAGCCCGACTCGGGACTTGATCCCGGGACTCCAGGATCAGGCCCTGGGCCGAAGGCAGGCACTAAACCGCTGAGCCACGCAGGGATCCCCCTTTAGTTTTACTTTAAAGTAGCAAAATACAAGTATTCTAATGCCTATAAAATGGACTAGAAATAATACTTCTTTGAAAACTACTGACTTCCAAGCATGGCAGAGATGAGGTTTATTCGCTTTCTCCTACGGATTCGGTTTGATATGCCAGCCCCATGGTAAATCTGGGGTACACTTCTACTACTTTAAATATTTAAGTTTACTCATAAAGCAAAGGCAAAGGAAAACAAGCAAAGGGAAACAAAAAACAAGGACACACTTTCTGAACTTTAAAAGCCTAGATCCACTGTGTTTTCTATTTTCTGTGGTGAACTCAGCAGGCAAAGCGGAAAGGCGTTCTTTGTCCTTCAGATATGCAGCATGGCAGGTGTGACGCTGGCTACTCCTCCTTCAGAGATACTTCTGCTGACACAGTCTGTGGTCTGTGTCTAAAATAGCTAATGTGCTTTTAACCACTGAATGACACTTCTCTATTATAGGAAAACAAAGCAATTTTTACCAATGTTTGAACAAATGATGTATAAAATGAAAGGATAATTTGTTTTTATAGCTCTCTGCCAAGCTCTGTAGCAGGCTGCCCAACCTGCAAACAATTTATTCCGTAAGAAATGTCACTAAATAATGACAAGGACTCACAGGTCAAACGGATTTACATTACATAATTTAAATGTCATTCCAGGAAGACCTGATGGCATTTTGAACAAATAATCTCATTTATTTTTGAAGCTCTAAGCTTCAACAAGTTAATTACTGTTGAACTAATGGGTAAACTGAGCATTATAATATAATGTGTGAACATTTGCTTTATCTACACTTCAAAAATTTATAGAATTATGCAAATACCACAAAATGATTCATTAAATATAAAAGAGGCTTATAGGCATTTAAGGTCTGAACTTAACCTTCATCATATTTAAAATATCCAGTAATTCTTTCTGCTTTGATAAAATGCTAAGGAAGTTTGGGCCATTTTCTTAGTTCCATTGAGAAAATATGGCACATGCAGGCTTCATCACTGAAGAGAGCCTACTGCCAGTGGGAAATCTTCTAAAGCCCCATAGTTAAAATGTTACATCTCAAAATCTTCAAATCTATAGGAGTGTCTTAATTGCACCACGTCCAAGAAGAATTTCAGGAACCAAGAATGAAACCACTTGGGGTCACAAAGGAATGAGGTACGAAGCACTGCTGTTGTGGCATTTGGCCTCATGGAAGGAGATGTGCTTCCCAGACACACATAAAGCCCAACGAGCACCCCCTGAGTCCGGCTCAAAGTGATACCAGACCATTAAAAAAATTGACACCCCAAAACCAAAAGGCCAACATATTTGTATTTGGGAAACATTATCAGCAAAAGAGTTAATATGAACACGGGCAAAATCTGCTGGGGAGCAAGGCCTGTGGCACGTCTGTGTCAAGTGGGACGCAGGCCACCAGGTGAGCATGCCGCCTGGCGCCTTGCAAGGAAAGGACCGAGTGGCCTCTCCGTCCTCCCAGGGAAGATTCTGGGGCTGATGTCAACTAAATGTCCTCGCTGATTAATGAGAAATTGAATCTCAAAGTGTTCTTAATTTTATACTTAAAACTCCAAGGAACTGAAGCTTGGAAATTTCTATCACTAAAAATTAGAACTATAAAAAAAATTTCTCTTGAAACCCAGTAAGCCTCTAAAAATCTTTAAATGGAGTCAACAATAAGAATACAGAAGAAAAAAAAGAATGGAGACAATATAGGGCTGACATGAGGCTCAAGTTTTGCTTCAGTGAAGAGAGAGTTAAAGTGGATGGAGGGGCACCCGGATGGCTCAGCTGGTTGAGCGGCTGACTCTTGAATTTGGCTCAGGTCATGATCTCAGGGTTGCGAGGTGGAACCTGACTTAAGATTCTCTCTCTCCCTCTCCTGCCATTCCCCCACCTCTCTCGCTCTCTCTAGCTCTCAAAAAAAGAAAGAAGGGACAGCCACCCCATTTACAAACACTCATCATGTCCCGTGCTCCATAAACAGCTGTTGAATTGTATTCCTAAGTATACAGGTTCTGATATAACTTCATGTTGGGTGCCTGGGTGGCCCAGTCGATTACACATCTGCCTTCAGCTCAGGTCACGATCTCAGGGTGCTGGGATCAAGCCCCGCATCAGGCTCCCTGCTCCGTGGGGAGTCTGCCTCTCTCTCCTGCCTCCCGCTCTCCCTGCTTGTGCACGCTCTCTCTGTCCAACAGATAAACAAAATAAAATCTAAAAAAAAAAAAAAGATATGACTTCATGTATTAATGCTTTAAACATTTTCATAGAAATCTAATCCCTCCACTACAGCTCCTGTCATATTAATAAGTGGTATCCCAATATAATGCCCTTTACCTTCCCTGGAGGCTGTCTGGTTAGCCAATAAAAGGTCATAACTGAGCCCCTCCAAACAAAAGAGCAGAACCTACTCCTGCTGAGGTGATGGGATCTTTTTCCCATTTACCCGCCAAGCCCAAGAACCCCAAGTGGATCCTCGGCAAGACCTAATCTGCAAATGGAAGCTCAGCGTCCCTGGAGCATGAGCGTGATGCCTAAGGCAGGTGTGTGGTCTGCTCCGGCGTCAAGTATAGGAACCAGAGACCAGGACATGGCAGGTAAGCTTCTTCTCAACACTTCACAGGGGAAGTGCCCTGTGCCATCATGGAGGGTCACTTGAAGTGTCCCCCCAGGTTTCTCCAGGTCACTGTTTCTCATCCTGACCCATGAAGGGCAGCCACCCTGTATCAGAAGGTACATCCCCACCCCGGTAGAAGCTGTTGTGACCACTTGATGGAGGACAGATGTGTTGTCACCATGGTGGCTGTCTGACAACAGCAGCAGACAAAGTAGAGAGGAGGAGGCATTCCTCGCTGACAGGGTTGGATCCCCACCGGAAGCTGGTGGCTGCCTTCAGACAATTACAGACAGACTTTCAGATACACGCCATGTATCCTTAGGCCACGGCCTATTCCCCAGCACAACTCAGACCTACTAATGTCGTGGGCACATGTGACTAATCAAAGTACTAAAATGAAAGCTGAAGGTCATATTTTATGTTTCAAAAACAGAAGAAATCAAGGCAAGTTAAAAGAATATTAAGTACATTCCTTTGTGTTTGGAATTGAAGGCGACAGACCAGAGCCGACTTAAATGTTGATTTAAACAAATACATTTTGTGTAAATAGACCCTATTTTGGCATATATTCATCATCACTTAAGCTTATTTCACAAACATGCCCAGCAGCTATTTTTGCAAAAACAATAATTTGGATTTGAAGAATTTCAAGGGAAAACAAGCAGGATTAGATCACAATGGAACCAATATTTTGGAAGAATACAAAGCTTTCCAGTTGCTGAGGATTTTTTAGAAAGTAAAAAGAGGATGGTCTACATACGGGGAGAGAACCAGGTTAATGAGAGGAGAAAGTAAAGAGCAAAGATTGCTTTCCCAAATGAGAGAAATAACAGACTAACAGACTGCCTTCTTTACACCCGGAATATAATCTCTCATCCACAATTTTTCAGAACCAGAAATGTTACTTTAAATAATTTTCTGCGAGGACAAGCACGAGAATAGAGGCTCTACAGTAAGTATGCCCAGCCCGACAGTGCCAAACACAACCCCGGCTCTGCTGGAGTACATCTTTATCACCGACGCTACCGTTCGTTCCTGTAGGACTGGCCAGTGGAGGTGGGATGTTTACAACAACGATGTAGGTAGATCCACCAGGCCCCCCGGCCTCAGGAGTATACCCGACAGCGGGTGCCCTGCACCATTCGTAGCAAGAGTGCAATTTTAAAAACAGCAAATATCAGCCTCACCTTCAGATGTACGTGTCATAAATTTCTAGTTGACTACAGTTAATGCAAAGGTAATTAGCTTTTCTTTACATGAATAACCCTCTTCCCCCCCCCACACACAATAAATACTGAAGGAATTATTTACTCTATAATTGTCTGCCATGATTTAAAGTTAAATAAATAAATAAAGACAAAGCCCTGCTTTGTAATCTCAGCACTGGAAATATATGAAAAATTATACTTACCACATCTAGTCAGAGCCAGTCCGACATTGGGACCAAAGCCACATATATATATTTTAGGCATAAATCTCTATAAAACCCATGTATTACACTCAGGAGACCTAAGCTATCAAACATTTACCATCTCTTAATACACAAGCGGTGCTAAACTGTACTGGTTAGTAAACATTCGTCATGAGCAAGTGCCAATATGGCTACTAAAATTCTAAGTGATGGAGACGACACAGCCGATGCCTTTGGAGTATGTCACACAAGATTGGTGACATCTATTTACATGTGAATAATTACACCGCTGCTTTTTGGTTATAAAGCAGGGAAATACAGCAGCACAGGGCCCAGGAACAGTGCTCTGGGTAGAAAAGTTTATTTGTGCTGGTGGGAGGCAGGTTTCACTACCAAAGCTGTGAAGCACACAAAGTTCATCCTGATGCAAGTGCTGAGGCAAAGCAACAAAACGTGGGCAACGGTAAAGACCAATGTAATGCTGCACATGACTGTGTTCAAGAGAGAAAAGACTTTGCGTTTTCGGTTTCCTTAGGCCTAGGCTTGGGAAATGTGCTTAGTTGAAATGTGCTTGGAGCTAGTAGGACTCTATGGTTTACAGTGTAATTTTTAAATGATCAACAAGGAAAAAGAATGCTCTCAAGTGTCAGGCGTCACAGAAAATCTGAATGGTGTTAAAATGAAAGAAATGAGAAAGGTGGAATTGGCGGAGAGTGTAAAGCTTTCTTTCCATGGCTGTCAGCGGCCTGGAGTATGTCCTCCAGCTCAGTTTCCCTCTCCTTGTGGGTTTTTTCCCTTCATGAGATCGTGGCTAGAGAGACTATTTCTTAAATGGAAAGAAACTGTTGCCAAATAGAGAGTTTTAAAGAAAAACTTGAAAATGAATATATCTTCACAATTAGATTCAGAAAGAAGAAAACACCAAATGAGGTCTATAGTGACTCTTAAAAGGCACTTTACAGTTTAAAGGTTAAAAAAAATCCTCTTACTTAATCCAGTTCATCAGCTCCACTGTATCTGGATCATAGAATTCTCTCAACTCGGAGAGTTCATCCATCATTCCTGGCCAGAACTGAAATTAAAAACAAAACAAAAACAAAAACAAAATCCACCCCCACACCCACAACTATCACTAAGGTTAAAATGAAAGAGGAGAAACTGCATATGACTTGTGAACTAGACAAACAGGGCAGCTGCGGCGCTGGATCGACCTCACCTCCACAGTCCGCCCTCCTAGCGTCAACGAGCCAAAGTCCAAGACCAGCTCGCCAAACTATCTTGAGCCAAAGCTAGTAAGGCCTAGAGGGGTGGTCAACTTTTAAAACAAGAGCTTTCATTTTCTCTAGTAAAAATGCTGCCATAGGTGGGGTTAGTATCTAGGAAAACGTTAATTTGGATGTGACAGCAATGGCAACCGCGAGGAAGCTCACCGGGTACTGGAAACTGTGACTTCCACTGTGCCATCCACCCTTCAAGACAGAAAGTGCCCTTACAGGACAGCACTGCTTTAGAGCTGCAGACATGCGCTGGAACACAGAATCTCATTTCATCCCCGCAGCTACCCTGGGAGAAGGTGGACACAGAAGGCGTCCTCCCTACTGCTATTTCACTAGTCTGCAGACAGTGGCTCAGACAGATGACTTAGCCAGGTCACAAAGTGGCAGAGCTACCGCCTGCAGCCTGACTCCAAATCCATCCCCCCTTCACTGTGATTACACGGTTCCCACTAGAAATCTGGGCAAATGCCTTGTTGTATTTTAATATAATTACAGGTACAATGGAGAGAGGAGTATTTGAAAGTAGGACTCTCCAGGAAAATCTGGTGCATTTGAATATTCTATTTATGCCACTGGTGCCTCCTACTCAACTTGAGAGAGTTAGGGTGATGCAGAGAGAGTGTAAATATCCCACTCTGAGCCCACGGCTTTTCTAACATAATTGCCTGTTTAATTCAACAATTAATTATATGTTCACTGCTGTATCAAATGACAATTGGCTAAGAAGCCTTGATCATCTATATACATCCTAGAGTGAACAGCAGAATTCCTATGTTGGAAGAAGGCCACTGACGATGGGTCTGTGCTTCACTAAAGTGGAAAATGTAATAATTTTATTTAAGAACCAGGAACTGGAACCAGAGTGGCACCGACCGGTTGGTGGCTGTATTTTAACCCTGTCACTTTCCCTTCTTCTCATCTCATCTTTGGCCATTTTTAATGCTCATTCTCATCTTGTTTCCTGGGTGCATGAACCAGGAAAGATGCTGGTGATAGAAAATCACTGCTGGCTCCAAGTTTTAGAAGAGATGTAATCAGAGTGATTCAATGATACCTGTGTAATGTTCCAATTATTCCTATAAATTGGGATAATCAACAGAATGCCTATTTTTTAATGACACGTCCTCATTCTTTTGGTATAAAATATATTTCAAAATCTGTGAATTCAATGGATGTAAGATATTTTTCTAGCGTGGGAGTTGCTGTTGTTAATTCTGAAAATGTTCAAATCTAGTAATATCACCTGTAAACTTCTTAAACAATGTGAATATAAGTGTTAGATTAACTAACTGCTGTTTCTAAATGATAGGAGATTTCAGCAACACTAGTAAGTTAATCAACACGAGGGTAGTAATTTCACTAAACTCCCGACTTTTGAGTGAAGTGCATGCTTTTCCCTTTTAAACAGTATTGTCCTAAAGAGACATAAAGCAAAATTGCTACCATTAACAAGAAAATCTGAAATCCTTATTACAATCGCTCTGTAAAACTCAAAATCAGGCTTTGAAATATAGGAGTTCATTTTACTTAAAGGTAGTTCTGTTCAATAGTTGGAAAACAGCTTCAGTTTCAGGGTACTTCTTAATATACATAACATCTTTATTGTCTTTGTGATTTTAAATTTTGAGAGGCTGGAATATCTAAACCATTTCAACAGTCAAAGCTGGATGCATCGGTGTCTCTCCTGAAGTCCAGTACTAAGAAGGGCTATGTGGATCAGGCCAATCTTTGGAAGGAGTCTTCCAAGTTACTGACTCTCTTACTCAAAGAATGTCTACATAGATTTCCTGGAAATGACGGCTTTTTTGGTGCTATCATTTTTTTTTTTTTTTTTTTTATAGTAATGGTTTTCAAGAGGGGTGGGTGGAGGAAAAGATTTTGCCCCACCCCTAAGGGGATGTTTCCCAATGTCTGGAGACTTTTGACTGTCACGATTGGAGGGAGGTGCTACTGGCACTTAGGTGGGTAGAAAGTAGGGATGTTGACACCCAGGACAGCCCCCTAGAACAAAGATTTATCTAGCCAGAATGTCAGTAGCGCCACTGCCAAGAAGCCCCGTTCTATGCATTAGCCCCCACCCAGAGGGCCATGGAAAACACATTTCTAGACTCCCAAAATTTTTGATTCAGTAGGACTGGTCTGGAGTGAGCCACAAACCTCTGTATTTCTAACAAGTTCCTAAGTGATGCTAATGCTGCTTGACTGGGGACCATACTCTGAGAATCAGTACTGTATAGTGTAATTTATTCTATACAGTCCTTCCTCAATTTCACCAAGAACAAGAGATTTAAGTCCCCAAATAGCTGTAAAAAAAAATCAATAAAATTCCAAATACATGGCTGAGACCTAAGAAGTCAGTCTACGCACACAGAGACTCAGGAAAAAAGATTGTGATTGTGTGCGTATATCTTTAGTGCGAGACAAGAAACATGATGAACTCAATCTTTCCTGCGAGGAGGGCGTTTTATCACTCAGAACCAATGTGAAGAGGTCAAGTTACCTCATTCGTTACTAAACATATATTCTATTTAATCTTTAGTTGTTGCCTTCCAGAGGTTTTAAGGAAGTTTCATTTATTTACATTTAGGGTAATAAAATTCCCAGGGGCAGGGTGGAAGAAATAACCTGTTTCTATGTTTTCTAGTATCTGAGTAGGCACAGTGCTCTACCTGCAACAGTAAATGTTTTGATAAATAGGAACATGATAAATCATACTTTTTGGAAATATTTACAATAGAATCATCCCATATTACCAAACATGACTTTTAGCCTAAAACCTTGGCTTCAGATAAAATCTTACGTGAAGGGCTAAGCAAATAAAACCAGAAGCTGAGCACTGCTCTAGCTGGGCCTCTCTATGGGGGACCCCCTCCTCCTTGTAGCCTCCGCCCAAATGAGGGGCTGGACACAGTAGAGTATGAAAGTAAGAAAACCCTAAACTTAGAAAAATATGTCAGATTCTTTAAAAAGAGAGGGTGAAAGCTCAGTTGTATAGCAAAGTCTGGGCTCCCTGCCCAGGTACAGATTCGAGCCTCTAAATCTCAAAGACATGACAAAAGGGTCACCAAACAGTCAGCCTGACTGGCGACTCCCTGTCTCTTACAGAAGATTCTCAGAACTGAAGCACACAGTTAAAGCTATTTCAGAAAGCAGTCAACTGAGAATATGAAGAATTTCACAATTTCCTATTGAAACTGAAGGACAGCTAACAAGGAAGGCTAAGAGGCTAATCTGGGACTGTACATATTTACATACGCCCAGGCTCTTACAAAGATGATCGTAAGCATCTAATAAAACATGCAGGTTAAAGTAAGATGCATTTCGGTATCTCTTACTCTATAAAACAGGTAACGGGGGTAAATTATTTTTCTGCTTTATTCATTTCAATATAGGTCAGAAAATACCTTTATTTTCAAAATTTGCATTAGCTGAATAGTTAAGTCAAAACCAAAATTAATTAGAAAAATTAAACTGGTTCTTTTTGCTATAATGTTTTTACTTGTTAAATTCTATTTGGGAAACAGATTGTTTTCCTGTCAGTGCCAAATGCCTTCATGAGAAGCGAAGGAGATGTCTGTGACCTCAGCAAACCATTCTATTTGCCAATAACACACAGAATACAATGAATCAAAGCAATTATTCTGCTAAATTAATGATGGCAAGAATGAGGAAAATCAGTCTTACCTTATAGCACAGATACAGCAGTATTAATATCGGTACTGAATATCGCATTATACATATCTATATAAGAAAGACATTATTTAGATCACAGGTATTTTTGCCTTACAGTGTTGCTTTGTAAACATATGACTTTTTTCTTTTTAAAACAACAGAAATGTACTTTAATAGAGCCCAATTCTCCAACTTGCCCACCATCTAAGTCAATGTAAGGGTTGGGTCCCAATCACTCATGAGATACTCACAGCTTCTATCATGTTGCCACCTTGTGAAATTACACGGGAGAACAACTCAAAACTGCATTTACAGCCTATTAGTCATAACCATGCACTTATTAATATTTGTTCTAGGTATAACTTATAATAGTGATAAGTCTGGATAACTGTGGGGTTATTGGTGATTTTTAATTTTTCCTGGTGTGCTTTACAGTATTTCTAAATTCAGTATAATGAGCATATCTAACTTATGGTCTGGTTAAAAATAAAGGATTTAGAAATAAAATTAATAGTAAAATTATTTTAAAAATAACTCCTTATAAAATCATGTGTCAGGGCACTTGATTTTGGTTCAGGTCATGATTCAGGGTTCTGAGACCGAGCCCCACCTCTAGCTCTGTTGCTGGCCATGGAGCCTGTTGGAGTTTCTCTCTCTCCCTCTCCCTCTGCACCTCCCCCTTCCCCTGCTCACGATCACTGTTCAAAATTAAAAAAAAAAAAAATCATAATGTGTCCGTTATCTATTTTCAGCTTCAAACTTTAGTTTCTGTTTCATCAGGCAACTACTGAAAACAACAAGAATTGGTATGAAAGAAATCCTAAAACTCTTAGCAATAAAAGTGAAATGGCAAAGGGACAGCACTGACCCTCTTTGGTTTATAAAGATGGATTGACTTCAGAAGTAATTCCCATATTTCAGGGCTGCATAAACCAAACGACGCGAAGACACACATGTGCGACGTCCAGAGGTACTTCATTCTGTAAGAACAGAGACAGGCGAAGTTCGACAAGTGCCAGCTGCGGACAGACTGCAGTGTGACATGCGACACAGCTGTACCGTCTGTGATAGGAAAATCTGACTAAAGCTGTGCAGGAACCATCTGCCAAAGGGTTAGTTATGAATATTATTGCCTTTCGAGAAAATCATATAAGTAAAAAGAGAGGAATGTTGGTAATTAGGGGGAAAAACTGGTTATTAATAATATTTTGTACTGGAGAAGATGCTAAATAAGGACATTTTTATGGGAAGCATAATTATCAATGAAGAAGAGTGTTAGTTTCCAAACCACATTGCAAAAATATGTCAGATAAAGAAAGGGTGGTCGAATAAAAGACTTAAGCAAACAGATAAAGCAAAATACCTCATTGTACTCAATGCCAGGAATCCAAACAGAATGGTATGTATTAGGTTGTAGGCAGTTTCTGGTTTCAGGATGATCGTGCACTTTCCCGTCTGACCCGTGGATTGCTGGCTTTTGGAGTCACTGAATAAAATAGCACACATACAAAATTAGAGCTGGATACATAACTTCAAGTTAGTTAAATCTTTTTTAGAGATAACAGAAACTTACGCCTTCGTGATTTAGAAATGTGTTATTGCTCTAAGATAAAATGAATCAGCATCACTCAATTCTGAATTCGTGAGGATAAAACTGTTATAACTTAATGCATTAATAACTAAACTTCAACCAATTTCATTTTAAGTAAAAATTTAGAATGTTCAACCCTTTAAGTTACAGGAAAATAGAAAAAATTCTTTTGGAATCACTTAAACTGCAAGGTATCTTTAAAGATACTTCATGAGTTACTAGCATTTTACAAGTTTTTACAAATAAGAAAAAAATAAAAATGAATCCATAAATGTGGAATTCACTTCCTTTATGAACAAATGATCACATTTTAACCAAACAATACCTCATTAAAGATGTCTAACATGATGTTTTAAATCAAACGTGGCTATATTAAAAGTAGACCCATAAAATAAACAATTCCTTATCACTTAACACCCAATTCTTGCTCCATTTTCCGTTGCCATTGTTTTTTTTTTTTTCAGGGTTTCTTTGAATTAGGACCCACAGCTTTCACACTGCATTACATCAACATCTCTTTAAATTATTTTCAATCAATAAAAGTATCCTCCACTTGGAGGCCGTTTACTGGCTGAAGGAAACATATCATTTGTCCTTTAACTACTCCCACCTTCTGGATTTGGCTGATTGTCTCCCTGTGGCGGTGTTTAATACATTTCTCTATTCCCATGCTCCTTATAAACTTGTAATTAGATCTAGAGGTTAATTATTAGAGTCAAGTTCATTTATTCTGGCAAGAACACTGTATGGGGGATATGCTGTACTCTAAATTGCATCACACTGGGGAAGTGCATACTGTCCTATCTGGTTGTCTGAACTTTAGAGATGCTAAAATGGGCAAGTGGGTTTGGATGTTGTACCATTTGTTGTCAAGGGAGTGAGGAGAGAGCAAGAAGGGCTATCAATTTAAGATAAAAACAATACCTTTTACAGAGGCCTCACTTACCCTTCATAAAATCCCATAGACTTGGAATATGTATGATGGTTCCATGTAACTAGAGAACTCTTCTTTCCTAGAAATTCTTTCATCACCCTAGATTCACATGAAAATTAAACTGATATTCTAGGGTAATTTTCACCACTGGTAATAATCTTTACTTAGATGTTATATATTACAACCCAAACTCTGGCTTCTATGCTGCTACTAAAAGATTGCTCTAGACAAAGAGAACATATGTTCTCATCTTCCCTTGATACCTAAGAGAATTTCGCAACACCTCTCCCCATCTCCCCGACCAAGCTGGAAAGCTCTGATTAATCCCATAAATACAAAGCCCATGAGTTAATCCCCTTGCAATCCTATTCTTCACACTAATGCAGATGTGTTGCATAAACATAATAGTATCATCCTTCCTAGTACTAAAATGGTAGAAATACTTCAAGTACTTGGCACTGATAAAATATCCTTCAAATTATTTAAAAGCTAATTAAAAATAAGATACTATAAATCTTAAATTACTTTAATTAATGTAATGCTTTTCTTCTAATAAGGTTCCAATACCCCTACCTGGTAGATGAGGATGCTCTAAAATTTTTTTTTTTAATTTTTATTTATTTATTATTTAGTCACAGAGAGAGAGAGAGAGAGAGAGAGAGAGAGAGAGAGGCAGAGACACAGGCAGAGGGAGAAGCAGGCTCCATGCACCGGGAGCCTGACGTGGGATTCGATCCTGGGTCTCCAGGATCGCGCCCCAGGCCAAAGGCAGGCGCTAAACCACTGCGCCACCCAGGGATCCCTAAAATCTTTACCTACAATCATACACCAAGTGAGCTTGCAGAGACAGCTCATAGATTCACATTGAGCATGGCAGACATTTTCACAAAATACTGCAGGCCAACTGAACTTCCTGCTTTGCATGCAGTCTAGAGTCCTGTCGACACTTGGCGTGTCTGGAATAATATTAAATTACACTGTCTAGAATAATTTCCATCTATTTTCACAGGGCTAAATTTTATCTTGGGCTAGATATCGGGCTAAGAACACTTCTGAAAGATACTAAAATAGTTTATAGTCAATGAAATATTTTCATGGTTCAATGTGGCTTCACTCTCAATAATCATAAAACATCTCAACTGATCTGGACTCATTTTAATGCCCTTTCCCAGCACAGCTCTCTGGTGGCTGCGAATCACAGCTCACCAGCACCTTAATTGGCAAGATAACTACAGAGAAAAGGGCTTCCTTCTGAGCTTCATTAAGTTTTCACAAATGACAGTAGCTTCAATTTCTTACACTTAATTTTCTTTCAATTTAACATGGATAGTAAATGCAGAAACCTCCATCGGCTTTGTAGGTAGGTATTCTACAAGCTTTAAAAAAAGTCTTTATACTCCTGTGCTCTTTCTTTTAGCAGATTAGTAGACATGTGAGGTTTTTTAGACATAGTCAATTATTACTGAAGACTTTGGTGCATGCTAATAGTTATGGTCCACTCCAACTTTATAAGCCCCTTAACGAGACACAACAAAACAAACAATAGTTAACTCTCAATATTTCACGAGCAATAAAAAAAGGCAGCTAGATGAAAAGGAGAAAAAGAATGGGAAACTAATACTGAGAACAAAATGGAGACTATGAGTCAGTAATAATACCAGTTAATGACAACTAAAATCTACAAAATATTCTAGAAGTGAGGTACCATTCTAAGTACTATTGTTTGAACTTTCGTGTTTCTCACAAAACCCCATAGAGGAAGTCCTCTGAGTATCCTCATTCCATAATAAGCATAAGGCGGAACTGGCTCGAAGAGGACAGAGTTCCCAGACCTGTTTTTACTGCATTGCCTGCTGTCTGCTGTCCCTTAGCTGGTCGATCCTTAATTACTGAGTGTGTAGTCCACTCTAATCTGATTACAATCCCCTCCCTTGAGCTGGACAATACTACCCTATTTGTGTGTGATATTTTGAATTTCAACCTTGTAGTTTTTCTGCAACACAGACCAAGTTCATTAAGCATGGGATAGGTTTCTGGAACATGCCGTACCTGAGGTTATGGAAGGCAACCGCTAAGGCTGCTATCACTGTGATGCATAGAACAAATATGTAAGCATAAAAAAGGAGAGTATCTGAAAGCCTTCCGAATGTATTAAAAGGTAAGAGGCCAAATGCTTCTTCACACAGATACAGATTTGCATCAAAATCTCTAGGGAACAAATGAAAACAAAGCCAAGTATTAAATTCAGTACAAGACAAGTACACCACAAATTTTCCCTCAAAATCAGCTTGGAATTAATAGTTGAAAGCATAATGACAACTTAAGTTTTAAAGTCCCTGTAGAATTAATATAAAAAAGCAAATTTTAAATTCGGTCATACCTTGTTGCTCCAAACCCAAATTTTGCCTTCAGAAATTTAAATATGTGTTCGTCTGACTTCAGATTAAGAATTTTCTATCAGGGAGGAAGAAAATGAAAATTGTTATTAGTGCCTTATGCATGGTTTCCTGATAATTTCCCATTGAATACATGTATTTAGTGTCTAGTTTCACTGAACTGTGTGCATATGTTTATGAAATCAGCAAATATTCTCAATAGTTGTTAGAACTGAGGAATTCTAACACAGGGACTTTCAAGCTCTCTCCGTTCCTTTTTTCTTTTTTTTAAGCAGAATCATTTTTTAAAATATCTTACATGTTGAACTTAACATGTAAAATAGATAAAAGGTGAGCTTCTTTGGTCTCAGAGAGAGGGAGAGAGCTGAACCCCAGTAGAGTACAAATTTTTTGATCAGAAAACCAATAATATGATGATCTGAAACCTCAAACAGATACAGAGCCCACAGGGCCTGTCTGGCTTTGGGGTTTCTGTCTGCAGGCACGACTGACAGAAGATTTATCCACACAAAGACAACTAAAGGCCCCATGGTGGCCCTCAGGGTGAACTGACAAATGCCAGTGCGTATCATTAGTGATTATAATTTTAATTCATATAATTTTATTTTTAATATATAGCTTATAAAAATCCATATAACATAAATGGGTGAAGAAATCCTGTCAGAAGGAAAATGAAGATAGAAAAGAAAAGAAGATGAACCCGGAAGTAAGGTTAGTACATAAAATACATTCACTAGAGATGATCCACAAATTTGGGCTTAAAACATTCAACTAGTAAATGCAGACAGAGATAAAAGCATAAGTTCTAAGATTAAAACAAACCAGTTGTTCAAAAGAGATGCTAGCCCTCCTAGAACTGAGACTCAAGAGAAATTTTCCCCATGGGTACAGTAAAAACAGCAGGAGTCTCAGAGAAGGTTTTTTTTTAAATTCCTCTCATTGTATGTAGTTGGCAAGACATCAAGTACAATTCAATAGATGTTATTCTTTGGGAAGTCAAGAATCAATGGTCCAGGCAGGCAGCTCTCTACTGGCTTAATCCAGGCACAGATCACTGAATATCTAGAGCGGGGGAATGGATGAACTGCATATCTTTCAGCCAATCCTTCAGAAATGCTGATCGCTCAGCTCAAATAAGCTTTTGATAAGTACTGAACTGTATGGGGCTTAAGAACATAGTGGCAAGGACCCGGAGTGGTAGTGTTTAATGTGGCTGGATGAGTGAGAGCCTTTGATAGTCAACAGACAGGAAGAGGGACTGCCATTCTCTTATGGAAGAGAAGGAGTCTGTCTTGTACATGCAGATGTCTCCTGTTCTGAAACCAGCCTTCTAGAAGGGGCAAAATCATCTTAATAAATCACTGTGGTTCTGACAGTAAAATCAGTTTATTATCTCTCTTTTTTTTAATAAGTAATCTCCACGTCCAACATGAAGCTCCAAAGGGCCATACTGAGACCAAAAGTCGCATGCTCCAACAACTGAGCCAGCCAGATGCCCTGCCACGTTATTTACCTTAACCCAATAACAAAAGAGTCATTTTTTTTTTTTGTACCAGAGTGCAAGAAAATGCTCTCTAAAAAGCAGAATTTTTAAATTTAGAGAAACACTTGTTTAATGCTTTTAAAGTTGAGCTTTTAAAAAGTTTAATAACTCACAAAGTGAGTTCAAGTTAGAACATATTAAAGTGTGAACAGGGGCGCCTGGGTGGCTCAGTCAGTTAAGCATCTGCCTTTAGCTCAGGTCATGATCTCACGGTCATGGGATTGAGCCCTATGTCAGGCTCTATACTCAGCAGGTAGTCTGCTTCTCCCTCTCCCTCTGCTCCAACCCCCACCCCGCTCATGCTCTCTCTCTCAAATAAATGGGTAAAAATCCTTTAAAAAAGAGCAAACAGGGATCCCTGGGTGGCGCAGTGGTTTAGCGCCTGCCTTTGACCCAGGGCGCGATCCTGGAGACCCGGGATCGAATCCCACGTCAGGCTCCCGGTGCATGGAGCCTGCTTCTCTCTCTGCCTGTGTCTCTGCCTCTCTCTCTCTGTGTCTATCATGAATAAATAAATAAAATCTTTAAAAAAAAAAAAAAAAAAAAAAAGAGCAAACAGAAATCCATGATTAAAATCAAGAAAACTGTTATTGAGACAAAGTTAAAGCAGAGCTTGTTACAAGTAAAACTGGTCATTCTGTAGTAATGTAAATTAAGGGTTGTTTTATTAACTTACCTTAATAATGCTGTTGAGAAAAAGTGTCAAACACAAAACTGCAAATAAATGTAACAATAGTTTCCCAAGCCTATTAAGGAAGCTTCCAGTCTTCAGATTTTTCTAGAAATTAAAACAGTTGAGTTTTAATTCTTAGATTATTTTATAAGCACTTAAGATGAGATTACTTAAGGATTTAAAATATCAGATCATGCAACATACAGAGAAAATATGTGGAAAATATAACCTAATTTCTATGAGGTTACAATGTCTTAGTATTTGTAAATTTCTAATATAATAGTAAATGAATTCCTTAATATGCTTCATAAGACCAGAGAACTGTCCTAGTCTTCCTTTTTTTTAAAAGACCTTCGCAACCAGAGCATGGCGTCTGCCAGAAGGTACTCAGGATACAGGGACTGAACAAATCTTGTGATCATTGATCCAGTAATTCAAATAGCACAGACATAGCCATAACCCAATTAAATAAAAGAGCTGTCAGTATTAAAGAAGGTAAATTGTGCTCTTTGATACATAATAGTTTTCTCATAACCCTTAGATAACTTTACAGATTATCAAATATCATCTAAGGAGTTAAATATGCATGATTTTTATTTATAATTAAAGTTAGAAGGATGAATGAGAACTACTGTTTTAGATAATCAACTAAAGCCTGTTTTTAAAAATCTTTGTGACAGCTTGTCCATGACAGCCTCCCTCCAAAGAAAAAGGATTTATTCTTCCCAAAGCAGAAAGTAAAACAGCTTCTTGATATAAAAGTGTTTATGAGAAATGTTTCTCATATGCTTATGAGAAAGAAAACAGGCTCTGTGACATTATATGAAGAAAAACAATGGACTCTTAATTAAATCTCATGTAACTTTAAGAAATTTGAATTATTTAATAAAGCCAAAAGATCGGGTCAATGTTTTCAATGTTTTCAAATGTGTCCCCTTATTTCTAAATGTATGTATTTGGATTCTCAAAATTCTCAGAGTTAATTTTAAGTCACTTAAAAATGACCATGGTATGGAACGATGGGGTAAAGAGCTGTGCTCAGTGCTGTGATATCAGTAATAAGGTGTCCACCAACTTGAAGGACACTGTGATGAACATATTTCCCCAAGCAATGGGTTCTTTTTACTCTTGGATTCACACGCAAAGGTTAAAGATTTTTGCTCTTTTACCTTTATATCAATGGCATTCAAATAAGCTTTTTTGGTTAATCCCTGAACTGAGATTCCTAAATCTCTAAGAAAAGATGTCAAAACAAAGGGATGGGGATCCCTGGGTGGCGCAGCGGTTTGGCGCCTGCCTTTGGCCCAGGGCGCGATCCTGGAGATCCGGGATCAAATCCCACGTCAGGCTCCCGGTGAATGGAGCCTGCTTCTCCCCCTGCCTGTGTCTCTGCCTCTCTCTCTCTCACTGTGTGCCTATCATGAATAAATAAAAATTTAAAAAAAAAAAAAAAAAAAAAAAAAAAAAAACAAACAAAGGGATGGCCCATCAGAAAGCTTGAAAACAGAAATGCTAGACCATGCATGTAAAAAACAAACAAACAAACAAACGACCCACATAACACCTAAATAATGTCCTCAGTGCTTTTTTAGTAGGAATTTGGTCATAAATCTTCCTTTCTGCGCTGTATAAAAATAAGGCCCAACCAACCACACAATTAAAAAAAAAAGTTTGCTTTAAGGACCAAAAAAAAGTCCTACCTGAAGTTTTCTTGCAATTAATACTGAAAGATTAAAACTGATAAGCAATGATCCAAGAATCATAGAATTAAAAAACTGAAGAATGCAGACCAGGAGCAAACCTGTCATTTGGATGCCATACAGCCAGGTTGCCTGCAACAAGCAAAGATTAGATGGTGAAATGGATTTTACTAAGAGACTACCACATGCTGATATGTTTTGGCCACTAGCTGGATACATTTCAAATTACAAATAAAGCAGGAAACACACCTAGCTTCACATAAGTCAGTAAAAAAAAAATCCCCAAAACTAAATCATTTACATACTGTTTATTTTCTTTTAATTACACAGCACTTTAAACTTTGTAACTTTAATTATGGAGGAAACAAACAGATAATATGAGGTATAAGAAGCAACAAACAATGGCATAAATATATTCTGGAAATGGGCAAAGGAGTCTGTAGCATTCAATTTTCTTCTGAATTCTTTTACAGTTACTGTGTACGGTATTTTTTCTCATATTTTGTTATTTCTGATTTTTCCAATATTTCAGGACTGTGCCAAATACTGCTTTATTTTCTGTGTGTGCTTAATTCCATTAGACTGACAACTCCTCCCAGAGCAAGGCCTTTGACTTTCCACCTCATGGATCTAGAGCAGGTGGCAAAGAGCAGCAGTCAAGAACACAAGCCCTGATGTGAACGGCACCTGTGCTAGAGTGCTGACTCTGACATAAACCAGCTGTGGGTCCTTCATGTGCTAGAACACGTTCATCTGTAAGAGAGGGATGACTACACCTTCTTCGGAGCTGCCATAAGGGCCTGGCATAAGGACCAGATGTGGGGGATCCCTGGGTGGCGCAGCGGTTTGGCGCCTGCCTTTGGCCCAGGGCGCGATCCTGGAGACCCGGGATCGAATCCCACGTTGGGCTCCCGGTGCATGGAGCCTGCTTCTCCCTCTGCCTGTGTCTCTGCCTCTCTCTCTCTCACTGTGTGCCTCTCATAAATAAAAAAAAAAAAAAAAAAAAAAAAAGGACCAGATGTGGTAATGTTTTAAAATGCCTAGCACATAATGAGCACTCACTAAAGACTGCTCTTGGTGTAGAACTGTTGACAGGCTGATACGGAGAGAAGCAAAGCTCCTAAAATTTGTATGGAACCAGAAAAGACCCTAAATAGCCAAAGGAATGTTGAAAAAGAAAACCACAGCTGGAGGCATCACAATTCCAGACTTCAGCTCTTCTGTAAAGCTATAATCACCAAGACAGCATGGTACTGGCACAAAAACAGCCAAAGATGAATGGAACAGAATAGAGAACTCAGAAATGGACCCTCAACTCTATGGTCAACTAATCTTCAACAAGGCAGGAAAGAACATCCAATGGAAAAAAAGTCTCTTCAACAAGTGGTGGACAATGGATAGCAACATGCAGAAGAATGAAACTGGACTCCTTTCTTACACCATACACAAAAATAAACTTAAAATGGATGAAAGACTAAAATGTGAGACAAAAATCCATCAAAATCCTAGAGAACACAGCCAGAAGCCTCTTTGATGTTGGCTGCAGCAACTTCTTGCTAGATACATCTATGAAGGCAAGGGAAACAAAAGCAAAAATGAACTATTGGAACTTCATCAAAATAAAAAGCTTTTGCAAAGCAAAGCAAACAGTCAACAAAACCAAAAGACAACCTACAGAATAGGAGAAGATATTTGCAAATGGCATATCAGATAAAGGGCTAGTATCCAATATCTATAAAGAACTTATCACAACACCCAAAGAAGAAATAATCCAGTCAAGAAATGGGTAGAAGAACAGACATTTCTCCAAAGAAGATATACAAATGGCCAACAGACACATGAAAAAATGCTCAACATCACTTGGCATCAGGGAAACACACATCAAAACCACAATGAGCTATCACCTCATTCAGAATGGTGAAAATTCACAAGTCAGGAAACAACAGATGTTGGTGAGATGCAGAGAAAGGGGGGCCCTCTTACACTGCTGGTGGGAATGTAAGCTGGTGCAACCACTCTGGAAAACAGTATGGAGATTCCTCAAAAGAGTTAAGAATAGCACTACCCTGCTATCCAGCAATTGCACTACTAGATATTTACCCAAAGATATAAATGTAGTGATCTGAAGGGGCACCTGCACCCTAACGGTTATGGCAGCAATGTCCACAATGGCCAAACTATGGAAAGAGCCCAGATGTCCTTCAACAGATGAATAAGTAAAGATGTGGTATAAATATACACAATGGACTACTACTCAGCCATCAAAAAAAATGAAATCTTGCCATTTGCAATGACGTGGATGGAACTAAAGAGTATTATGCTAAGTGAAATAAGTCAATCAGAGAAAGATAATTATCATATGATCTCACTGATATAAAGAATTTAAGAAACAAAACAGGATCACAGGGGAAGGGAGGAAAAAAAATAAAACAAGAAAAAATCAGAGAGGGAGACAAACTGTAAGAGACTCTTAATTATAGGAAACAAACTAAGGGTTGCTGGAGGGGAGGGGAGGGGAAGGGAGGGATGGGGTAGCTGAGTAATGAAAGGAGCACTGAGTATTATATAAGACAAGAATCACTGAACTTCACCTCTGAAAATAATACAATATACGTTAAGTGAATTTAAATTTTTTGAAAAAGAAGCAAAACTCAACCAACGTGTACACAGAACACATGCCACAAAGAAAAAGTGACAGCCCCTAATAAAGAGCTGACACTTTCACAAAAAAGATTTAGTTATTTACTTGAGAGAGAATGCACGTGAGAGCATGTGAGTGAGGGGAAAGGCAGAGGGGGAGAGAGAATCTTTAAGCAGACTCCCCGGTGAGCATGGAGCTCGAGGCAGGGCTTGATCCCAGGACCCTGAAGTCATGACCTGAGCCAAAATCAAGGGTTGGACGCTTAACAGACTGAGCCACCCAGGTGCCCCAAGAATTGATACTTTCTTTCCTCTCTGAAATTGGACAACTCCATATTTTACTGGAATATGAAAAATTCTGCTTTTATTTAGCAGCAAATTAGATCTCCCTCATAGTTTTGTTTTCTTAACCTCGAAGGAAACAAACCTATTATCAAGCATCTAAGGGCACAGTCTGCAATGGTTCAGTGCTTTTGCTTGGTGTTAACAGAAACTCGGATGTTAAGATTATAAAGACACAATATTTTATTGTTAGAGATTTAGAAGATCTAGGAAAACATAAGAAAGAAACAATAATGGATAGAAAGGTGGGCTCTAAAATCGAAATCCAACACCATTACCTACAGAAATAATATTGATTTCAGAGTGGTGTATGATATTTCATGTAGCATTTTACTTATTTCACATTATATTGTATCCTTTTCTCACATCAATGACTATTCTGTGAAAACTTAATTTTAAATGGCTACATAACATTCTACCATATGCCATAATTTGTCTGCCAGTGGACCATTTGTTTCCAGCTTTTTATTACTGTCTAAATTAATGTTATGAACATCCCTTAAAAAACAAATCCTCAGATCATGGTATCTGATTACACTCATCCACCCTTATCTGCCATGGATATGTTCCAAGACCCCCAGGGGATGCCTGATATCATGGACGGTACTGAATCCTATACATAGTACGTTTTCCCCTGTACGTACATACCTGTGATAAAGCTCAACTTATTCGGCACAGTAAGAGATTAACAACAATAATCAATAATAAAAGAGAACAATCATAACCAAATATGGTACAAAATTTATGTGAATGTTGTCTCTCTCAAAATCTCTACTTATGCTGTACTCCCTCTTCTTGTGAGGTCACGTGGTAAGATATCTAGGTGATAAGATGAAGGGAAGTGAGTGATGCAGGTGTGGTGACACAGCATTAGGCTACTACTGGCCATTTATCAGAAGGTGGATTATCTGCTTCTCACCGTGGCTGACTGCACATATGAAACTGTGGATAAGGTGGGGGGTGTGACTTCTGTAGCTACTTAACTTGCTCACTGTTGTATACTTAGTGCCTAAAACAACACCCACTAGATCAGTGTGGCTCAATACATAAGGAATGAATGAGTGAATGAATGAATGTATTTCCTTAGGAGAGATTCCTAAAAGTGTAATTACTGGTTAGTGAAGAAATAGCTTTTCCTTTTTAATAACTTTATTGATATAATTCATATACCACAAAATTCACCTATTTAAAGTGTACAATTCATGACTTTTAGTATTAATAGAGTGGTGCAAATATGACCAGAATCTAATTTTAAGAGATCCTCGTCGTCTCCCCAACACCCTCCCCACCACCACCAAATTCCATAGTCCTCCCTCCTTACTCTCTTCCCCTCATTCCTGGCCAACACTTACCTACTTTCTGCCTCTAAGGATTCGCATATTCTAGACATTTCATATAAATAGAACCCCACAATATTTGTTTTTTCTGTGCCAGGCTTCTTAGCACTATGTTTTCAAGGTTCATTCATCATGCAGTAGCATGTATCACTACTTCATTCTTTTTTGCTATTGAACGATATTTCATTGTACCACATTTTGCTTCCCCATTTATCAAGTGTTGGGCATTTGGGTGGGTTCCACTTTCTGGCCATTACAGTCATGCTTCTATAAACATCCATGTACAAATTTTTAAGTGGATGTGTTTCCATTTCTCATGGGTATGTACGTGGCAGTAGAATTGCTGGATCACATGGTAACTCTATGTCTAACACGTGAGGAGATGCTAAATTGTTTTCCAAAATGGCTGCACCATTCTGTAATCCCGCCAGCAATGTATGAGAGTTCCAACATCTTCACAACCTTGCCAACATTTGTTATCATCTGTCGTCGTTGTTGTTGTTTTTAGATTTTAGCCATCTGAGTAGGGGGGAAATGGTATCTTACTTTGGTTTTGATTTGTGTTTCCCTAATGAGTAATGAGGCTGAGCATCTTTTCATGTGCTTGTTGGACATTTACATATCTTCTCTGGAGATATGCCTATCCAATCTTTTGCCCATATTTTATTGTTGAAAGAGTTCTTTATATATTCTGGAAGTGCCTTATCAGATACAGGATTTGCAAATATCCTCTCCCATTTTGTGAGTTGTCTTTTCATTTTAATGGTATATTTTGAAGCACAAAAGTTTTCAATTTTGATGAAGTCCAATTCATCTATTTTATCTTTAGTCACTTGTCCTTTTGATGCTGGATCCTAATAAAAAGGCTTGGCTTGCTCCGAGGTCAGGAAAAATTATTTCTGTCTTCTAAATGTTTTATAGTTAAAAAAAAATAAATGTTTTATATAAAGTTTTAGCTCTTACAACCAGGCCTATGATCTATTTTGAGTTAATTATTGTGTATGGTGAGAGAGAGGAGTCCAACTTCATTCTTCCGCATGTAGATATCTAGTTATCCCAGCACCATTTGTTGAAAAGATTCTTCTTTCTCCATAATTATCTTGGCACTCTTGTTGAAAATCAAATTGACTGTTTATTTCTGGTGAAGATTTATTTCTGGTCTCTCAATTTCATTCCATTGATTGATGTCCATCCTTCTACTAGGATCACACTGTGTTGATTACTATAGCTTCAAAGTAAGTTCTGAAATTGGAAAGTGTGAGTCTTCCAACTTTATTCCTCTTTTTCATGATTGTTCCAGCTATTCTGAGTCCCCTGAGTTTCCACATGAATTTTAAGATCAGCTTGTCAATTTCTGCAAAAAATTAACCTGAGATTCTGAGAAGAATCAAGTTGAGTCTGTACAACAATCTAGGAAGTACTGCCATCTTAACAACAGTGAGTGTTCCAATCCATGAACATGGGGTATCTTTCCAATTTATATAGGTCTTTAAAATTCTCAATGTTTTACACTTTCCAGAGCATAAGCGTAAGCACTTCTTTTGTTCAATTTATGCCTAAGTATTTTATTCTTCTTGATGCCTTTCCTTCTAGGAAATATTGGTATTTTTTGCTCCATTTCCTATTGGGGTATAAATATTTTTATTGATTTGTAGGACTTCTTTAAGGATAACAAATCACTCATGAATACATTTAAGAAAATAAATATTTTGCCTGCCTTTTTTGAGTTATGGTGTGTTTTGGTGCTGCCAGTTCTTTTTTTATATCAAATAGGCATAATTCTAGAAAAAGGAACAGTTTACATTGCAACAAGATTGCACAGTTTTATAAATGTAATGATAGCCTAGGTTCATAAGAACATTGTTGGTGAGCAGACAATGTAAAATTGAGCAGTACTGTATATTAGAAAGTTCTAGATTATCAGCAGTAGACCTGATGTTTGACATCAGCTCACTTCGCAATTCTCCAAGTTTCTATCCTTTGCAAAATCTGGGAAAGTTTCATTCTTTCAAAAAGTACTTTTTAAAATATTTTTTTTCAGCCTCATGTTCTCTTTCTCCTTTGGGGATTCTGATTATAAGAACATTAGAGTTTTTGTTAGAGCCCCACAGGTCCCTGAGGCTTTTTTTTTTTTTTCCAGTCTGTTTTCTCTTGTTCAAGTTAGGTAATTTCTGAATTGTTCCATCTTCAAGCTCACTGGTTCTTTTTTCTGACCACTCCATTCCTCTGTTGAGCCCATCTATTGAGTTTTTAATTGTCATTATCAGAGTTTTTCAGCTCTAAAATTTCCATTTGCTCCTTATTTTTAAGCTTCTGTGTGTTTGTTGAGAATTTGTTTTTCATTTGTTTCAAGTGTGTTTGTAATTGGTGAAAAATTTTTATAATGGCTGCTTTCAATTCCTCATCAGATAATCCAACTTCTGTGTGTTGGTATTGGCATCTGTTGATTGTCTCTTTTCACTCAACAGAGATTTTCCTGGTTCTTAGTATAAGAAGTAATCTTCAATTGCACTGTATTATGTTATGGGACTCTGGATCTTTTTTAAATTTCTGTGTCAGTAGGCCTCCTCTGATACCATACCAGCGCTACGACAGTGGGGGAAGAAGGATGCTGCTCCATTATTTCCAGATGGGGTTAGATGTCTGGGTTTTCCACTTGGCCCCCACTGACTTTTGGGAGACCAGGGAGAGGAATGCCTCATTGCCAGGAGATGGTGAAAGTTTAGGTGCTCTACAAGGTTTCTGCTGATACCATCCTGGCTGAGAAGGGAAGGGATGCCACATTACTGCTCTTCGCATGGACTTCGTTGACACAGTGTGGGGTAGGGAGGGTGAAGGGAGAGAGGGAGTCTTGTTACTTCTGAATGGTGGTTAGAACCCCAGCTTCCCTGTTGGTTCTTTTTTCTTTCTTTCTTTTCTTTCCCTTCCTTCCTTCTTTCTCTTTCTTTCTCTCTCTCTCAAATATTTTATTTATTTATTAAAGAGAGACACACAGACATAGGCAGAGGGAGAAGCAGGCTCCTTAAAGGGAGCCCGATGTGGGACTCGATCTCGGACTCTGGGCCCACACCCTAAGCCAAAGGCAGATGCTCAACCACTGAGCCCCCCCCCCCCCCCCCCCGCCAGCTGTCCCTGTTGGTCTTTTCTGACACCATCCTGTCCGGCAGGGAAAGGGATATCTCATTACCACTGGATGAGGGCTGAAGGTTCTCCACATGGCCTTCACTGATGCTTCTGGGAGATGGTGAAAGTGCTGCCTCCCTAGCCAACTCCGTCTGACAGAGCCCTAGCAGAAGGGGAGAACCTTGTTACAGGTGGGTGAGGGTAGAAGTCTAGCTCCCCACTGACCTCCTGCTGATGGAGGTGGGAGTGAAGCTGCAGTTTTTTCTGTGCTGTTTGCCTGAAGTACTGCAGTTAATGTCCAAATGTTTTCTATCTTGCTAGAGATGCCCTGCCTCCCTTTTCCCAGTCCTTTTGTTTTTCTTGGGCCTTCTGATGGAGTCCATTGGTGTTTCCTGGTTGCTGACTTTTCCAGCACCTTCTCTGGGATATGTGAGGCTAAAAGAAAACCCAAGCGCCTCACTGCCATGTTCTTCCCCTGGGCATGAGGGCTCTAAGCAGCCTGCTTTCGTTTCTTCCCCACTCAAAATCTTCTTATGTGTGTTTTATATATACTGTCCAGGGCTTTTAGCTGCACTAAGTGGGAGGAACAGGGAGCAGTACATTCACTCCATCTTGTCTGTAACCATATGGAGTACTTTAAAATTTCCTCTTACGTAGTGATCATTAATGTGTCTTGCAGTTTTCACAATGGGTTAATAAAACTTCATTAGCTTCCATATTCTTAGTCTTTAATGGAGCAAAAGTATATGCTTTATAATACCATCTACTGTTCTGCTCTGTATTTAAAAAGCCTATACACATTTCTAAGTGAAACTTGAGCTTTTGATGGTAAGAGATTTTCCATCACCCGTGAAGAGATAAAATGTACTAAAGAGGATACTACTTCTTGTCACATCAGACTCTGAATTTGCATTACCTTTTTCTATACCAACAATTCTGACTCTCCCATTTGACATGATTAGAGGTCAGTGATTCCAATTTATGAAGAAACTCCAAGAAGGCTCCAAGAAGGTACACTTCAAAGAGCTGGTTATTTCCATATCCAATAGTAGCAACTTGGTTTTACAATTTAGGATTCTTTCATTATACTGATCCTCTCAAATGTTTGCTACTTATAACTACTACCACTAATATTAACATAGTTTCAACTAGGAAAGTTCAACAAAGTGTAGAAGTGAATAGGACAGAAATTACCTGTATCATTCGTTAGTTTTGTGTGTTTTGTATGTGCCCAAACAGTATCTTTTATTGTTTTCTATTTTAAAAGAAAACAAAAGAAGTAATATGTGTTCATTAAAGAAAAATTCATAAGATTTAAAGGACAAAAGGAATTTAAGAACATGAATCATATCAATCACAGTCCGCCTACTGCTAATACTTGGTTGTATATCTTTCCAGAAACTTTTCTCACTTTCCCTATATATGTTTTATTTTTATTTTTTCTAGTTTTATGGTTTTAAAAAATATTTTATTTATTTGAGAGAGAGAGAGAGCAAGAAAGAGTGAGCAAGCAGGGGGAGGAGCAGAGGGAGAAGGACAAGTAGACTCCATGCTGAGGGCAGAGCCCAAGGTGGGGCTCGACCCCACGACCCTGAGATCATGACCGGAGCTGAAATTAAGAGTCCCACACTTAACTGACTGGGCCACCCACCTGCCCCATATGTGTTTTACTTTTTAAAAAGAGAGAGGTAAAAGAATACTGTTACACTAATAAACCATATTTATTTAACAATACCCTATTGCTATTGACTTAGGTGGTTTCCAGCTAGCTTTTTCTTATTACAGTACAACTAAAACAAACATGTTTGATTATTTCCTTAGGCTAAATCTCTAGAGGTGAAAGTGTCAGTGAGAAGGAAAACACATTTCCAGCTTTTCTGTGAAATCATGCTGCAGAAAAATGTTACATATTTGTTTTCAAAATGTCTCAACATTTATTTTTTATGTGAAAATGTACAGAACTCTTTTGAAAGTACTTGGTAGAAAGGGAGGAAACGTTCTATTACATACAAAGAGAGAAAGGGAGACCAACTGGCTCAGGAGTGCATGCCATGGAGAAATACAAAGGCATCTAGGCTCCCCGTCCCCATGACCAAGCTACGAAGAGATTCCAAAACAGGAAAAGCAAATCTAAACAGACATCGCTTCATTTGTACACAAGGCTTTCTGAGGCACCTGGAGCTCTCCTACCATCATTTAGTATCCTATATATGCACTTCACACACACCCACACACGACACACACATTAGTTTGCTCTAACTACTAACTACTTGCTTTCCTTCATTTTACCTTCAGATCTTCCCCACAACACTCCATCCAAATTCCACTCTTCTTATTTGTGGCCCAGCTGGAGCCTCCCACTTTCTAGCCTAAAAAGAACCTTCTTGGACTTCTAGTGCTTATTATTACTAGGAATTAGACATCTAATTGGTCTAGTGGTCCACATCCTTATTTCCCATGCTGGAGCACACACACGACGTCTCACACAGGTGCCACTGCTCTGTCGTGCCTCCTCACTACCCAGCAGATGGACAATGTCCACTCGCTGGTGGACTTCAATGTTTCCTAATTCAGATTCAGTCACTCTCTCTAAAGACTGTTGTATCTCTTTTGACATGGAATAAATGAATGCGATTCTTTTGCATTCAACTGTCTTGCTGCCTCAGAATTAGAGAGAATATTTTATTATACTGGGAAATACGTTACGGTTACTTAAGAATAGTTACAATGAACAATTTTTAAAACATACACAATACATTAAAACACGTTGCTGCACGTGAAAAATACTTTGCCATTAAATGACAGCAGCACACATGGCTGTCACACACTGTAAGACAAACAACGGCTCCCTGTGTGGCCTTTGGTCAGGCAAGAGGAATTCCCATCTCACACTTGATAAATGTCACTATGAAGATTTTATACAGTACCACAGAAAGGTGCTATGTACCCACTGATTTCCTTGGGGGACCAAGGCAATACATTGTAAGACATTTTATAAGAGCCATCTTACACTTTAAAATCTAAATCATCTCTGTAAAGGACAACTGATCTAGACATTTGTGCTCCAGATAAATCCATCTTTTAATGTAAAATAAACAGAATAAAAGTTAAGGTGGTCAGAGAGGCTGCACAGATTACTCAACTTCAATTGACCACAGCATATTTACATTACGGCTAAGAAGCTGCTTCAACTTTATTGTTCACGTGTGCACATTTTGAACTCATTCTGTGATATAAAACACTAAACAACGACTATCTTGAACGAGCAGAAAGCAAAGCTTACCTTCACTGCTGGCAGCATGTCCAAGGAGTCCAGTGTGAAGAGCACTAATGCTTGCATCAGCATCATAAATTGATTAAATTGCCATGTCAGACTAAAGAGAAAAGTTGATATGAAAATGGCAAGAAGTGTCAGCCTCTGTAAAAAGAAAACCTTTGTATAATTTCCACGTCTCTAGTAATAAAGAGCCCTGCAGACAAGTTCTCTCAAGAGCAGCCAATATCTCTATAAACCAAATAGAAAAACCATAAACTGTTGCTCTGAAAACCCTTGCATTTGTTATTTAAGCTCTAAATATCCTAAAGTGACACTGGGCATATAAATATTCACATAAGGTATGTGTACTCCACAGTATTATGGAAGCGATAATGCACCAAATCACATCTCAAGGGCAATGGCTTAAGGATTCTGACAGTTCTGCAGAAATTGTGTGTGGGTTTGCTGCAACTATTTGAGGGCACATTATGTAGAGTACATTTTTAACATCAAAAATGAAAACATTTTCTTTGCAAAGTAGGAAAGGGCTCAGAAAGGGAAAACTTAATTTAACTCAAGTTAAAAAGTCGGTCACGGAATAAGAACTATTCACATGTGCTGAGACACCATTCACATTTTCTGAAGCTTCCTCAACAAAACTGGAGAATTAAAAAATATACGAAGTATCGTAAAAACTTACTTCAGAAAGAGGCTGTAAGTTTGGTCGCAGGAAATATGTAATTGCTGCTATCTGAATTGCAAAGAATGGTAGAGCCCAATTCTCCCTCAGTGGGATGGTAAACTCAACTCTTGTAGTATCTATTCTGCACAGAGAAAACACAAATGGCCAAAGGAGTAATTTTTGCTACCATTACCTGAAAAGATTTCCTAAGATGAAAGATACAGGACATTAAATATGCTTAGATTCCGGTTATCAGTTCTCAACAATAAGGATTTCTCCTTACTGTTATCATTCCTGTAACATCAAATTGCACTGAGAAAATTTAAGGAAACTGTTCACAGGTACACAGCTAGCTAAGGAGTAGGACTGGGCTCCAAGCCATGGTAGGGTGACTCCAAGACCCAGGAATATGCACTTATTCCTAGCTGCCTCGAGCTTTTTTTTTTTCAAGTTCATTAGTGCAAACTGGCAGCCTGTCACGTTCTCCCTCTCTCTAGTTCTTTGGTGCTTAAATCTGAATATTAAATTTGTCACTGGGAATAATTTGTAAAAGCTTCTTGTCCGTTTGGAATGTGAACCAACAAGATGGTCAAGTAGAGCTAAGTTTTCACCTTTGTCCACTCAGTACCAAGAAGCATCCCCACACAGATGAGGTATTCAATAGATGTCTTCTACTTCCTCCTAATAGAACAACAAATTTGGCTTTCATGTACTCTTAGCAATAATAATATACAAAAATGTTAAGAGGCAGCATAATGGTGTTTTCATACTCTGATTTCTGACTGAGACTTAGCTGGGTGAGTGTGTGTGTGTGAACGTATGTATATAAAACTTAACTTTTTAAGCTTTAATTTCATCATCATTCTGGAGTGCCTGGGTGGCTCAGTCAGTTGCACATCTGTCTTTGGCTCAGGGTCCTGGGATGGAGCCCTGCACTGGGCTCCTGGCTCAGCAGAGAGTCTGCTTTTCCCCCTGCCCTCCTGCTGTTCACACTCTCTCTCTCAAATAAATAAATAAAATATTCTATTAAAAATTAGTCATCTCTACAGTGGTTATAATATCTATCCTATAGGATTGTTAAAAGAATATATAAAAAAAACATTTTGGATTGGGGCAGCCCCGGTGGCTCAGCAGTTTAGCGCCACCTTCAACCCAGGGCGTGGTTCTGGGGACCCAGGATCGAGTGCCGTTTTGGGCTCCCTGCATGGAGCCTGCTTCTCCCTCTGCCTGTGTTTGTGCCTCTCTCTCTCTCTGTCTCATGAATAAATAAATAAAATCTTTGAAAAACCAAAACCAAAAACAAACAAAAAAAAACCCAAAAATCATTTTGGAAAGTGGTTAGCAGTAAGCACTCAATTAGGTCATAATAAAAAGTAGTTTGCTTAGGATTATAAAATAAAATCAATTTAGAACTTAGTGTTGAATGTTTAGAACTTAGTGCTACTCAATGTTGTGTTGCTCCTGTATGTGGGTCAATAATTCAACGTATCCTATGTTTAAAAAAACACAAACCACTATTTTGGGCCACCTGGGTGGCTCAGTCTGTTAAATGTTTGCCTTTGGCTCAGGTCATGATCCCAGGTTCTGGCCCCATGTTGAGCTCCCAGCTCAGCAGGGAGCCTGCTTCTCTTTCTCCCTCTGCTCCTCTCCCCTCCCAGGCTCTCACTCTCTCAAATAAATCAATAGAATCTTTTAAAAAATGCTATTTTATGCTCTAGTATTTAGAATCATAGATATCACCTAAGTAATAGAAGAACTTCCTTGCATTTGTATAGTGCTTTATGCTTTGTTAACTACGAGCCCCACACAACCCTATCAAGATTGATAGTAAAGATACCATGTGGAGCTAGGTGGCCGGAGACATAATGATCACATGTCAAATTGGTAACAGGAATGGAATTATTACGATGATTGTCTTGACTTGTAATTCAATGTTCTGTTCCTCGGCTGGAAATAAATATACAAGTAGGACTATCTACATTGCTAAATAAGACAAATAAACACGGCTGGGGAAACCAGAGAGAGAACACTCTCATACAGACAAATGTGGCGGAACCAATTCCTCAGAACTGGAAATAAAGCATCTTCACTGTAACTTACATCTTAGAAAGGGAAGGGGGAATACGGATTCCAACTCACCTATTTGTGACATACCAGAAAGCCGCTAGGAGCCCTGACAGCCACGTACCACTGAGGAGCCAGCTGGTGACGTAAAGGGCTGTGACATAGATGGCCTGCAGTCCAAACAAGGTGTAAATATAAAAATAAACTGGCTCTAAATATTTCTGTAAAAAGGAACAATAAAAAAAACATTTGTTATGGAACCCTTAATTACCTTTTCATTGTCACTTAAAAAGTATGACAGTGGAGGGGCGCCTGGCTGGCTCAGTTGCTAAGATCACGTGACTCTTAATCTCAGGGTCGAGAGTTCAAGCCCCATCTTGTGTGTGGAGTCTACTTTAAAAAACTTTTTAAAAATAGGACAGTGGAAATTTAATATTTAGGAACTGGGTGTTAATTACCAGCAATAAGCCTACATCAGTCCTTTCTATGCAAAAGTGTGCTAGCAGGCTTTCTTCCTACTATGAGAGTAGAAGAGGGAAGGAAGCTCTTGAAGACTCTGGCTTCATTCTTTAGACAAGGTTTACATTTAACTTTGTCCAGTACTGGCTTATTTACATGAAGTGGTCATTGTGATTTGCTAATTTCCAATTTTTTAATTTCAAAGATAAGGGAGGCATGATTACACGTTTCTAAATGAAAATACCTATCAGCCTCTAGACTGCACACACGTATCATTGGCCCGGAGGCATCTACACACAAAAAAAATCTTATAAAAACATAAATAAAAAACAAAGTTCACAACACATCTGGAGAAAATTAGGATTTTGTTGCTTTTCTACCAAGCCAGTTCAAGACCAGAATAACATACGTGAAGGTTTCAACTTTATAATAGCAGATTTTGACTTTCATGTGATATTAACAATTCAGTGTCACAGAATACAACATACCTGTATGGGCAGAACTCTATATAAAATACTGAGAAAAACTTCTTGGTAAATATTCATTCGCTGAAGAAGGTTAATTGTCCTCATAGACTCAGTTTTGTTATCATATATTAAGCCATGAAAACCTAAGGTTGAAAGGTTGATATTTGAAAAATCAGGAAAAAACAATTATAAATTACTCGTTCATTTAAAACTATTAACAGATTCTTTAGTGTGTGCCAGAGAATGTGCTATGCACTGGGGATAGAATGGTGAGCAAAAAACATGGTTCCACCCTCAAGGAGCTTACTGTATACTAGATGGACATTTACATGTTTATACAAACATAAGTGAATTGTAGCTTGAGTATGTACGATATAAAAAACACCCATGTGCTCTTCTACAGAAATTTAGGTCAAGAGGATTTTATATCCCCACTCTGCCCTCTTGCCATGAGACCTATAACTATCCCTTTTGGGGCTATAAGTAGCCTATGGGTTTGGCCATTTGACTTGTCTGACCAATGGCACGTGAGAGGATGTGACATCTTTTACCAAAACATAATGCCTGTTTCCACCCTTCAGTGTGGCCTTTTCCCTCTGTCAGGACAACAGCAGGTTCCAAATAGGGGCTGGATAATAAAAGCAAGAAATAAACCTGTTTTTATAGAATTCCGTTGCTACACTGAGGTCATGTGCCTCTGTAACCAAGCTAAACTAATTAGCAGAAGGTTTGAAGAGACAGTTCATAGAAGAAAATATACGTACAGTCCTTATACATATGAAAAGATACTCAACTTCGCTCCTACTGGAAGTGCAAATTAAAACTACATTGATACCATTTCTCACCTCTCAGCTTGGAAAGGAAATTAAGAAATCTGACAACATCCTCTTTTTTATAGTCCTTATGAAATTAACAGATTTAGGTAATGATCACCAATGGTGCTAACCCATCAGGTGAAAGGCTAATTGAGAACTTATTAATGGATCAGTCTCAACCCTAAAAGAGATAGTACACATCATGTGCCCCCAGTGTGGAAGTGTACATCACCATGCAGGAAGGACTCTTGCTAAAACAGAACCTAGACCTGAGCAAGCCTCTAGATCTAATTACCAATTAATAGGAGATGCAGGCAACAGAGAATCATGAAATGACACCATGGTGCTCCAGCAATATCCAGAAAGTAAAAAACTGTCAGACAAATAAATCTGTGTTTTCAACAAAAAATTACAAGAAAAAATATGGAAAGAAATCTATAGATTAAAAGAAACAGCAAGGGGGGCCTGGCTGGCTCGGTTGACAGAACATGCAACTCTTGATTTTGAAGGTGTGAGTTCGAGCCTCATGGGGGTGTGTGTAGAGATTTAAAAATAAAACCTTGAAACAAAGAAAGAGAGAGAGAGAGAAAGAAAGAAAAGAATAAAGGGGGAAAGCAAGCAAACAATTGCATTGTGTGGACTTTATCTGGATCTCAAAAACATTTTTATATATAAAAACTATATTAAAACAAGTTTGACTCGTTGCTCTCAGTAGTTATGTTCCATAAAGTTGAAGTGAACACTGAATTAGCAATACTGAGCCCTGTAGGAAATACAGGGTTTTGTTCTTATGCACCTCTGGTCATGCATTTTCATCAACTGATCGACACAAGACCTTGAGTTACATGTTTCTGTTTAAAGGCACCTTCTTTAATACGTATTAGTGATTCATTAGCGCCGAACACATGGCCAACAGCACTCTAACTCGTGCCTGAACAAAGCTTATCTAACACATGTGTTTTCTCTGAATGCCCTCTTCACAGCCTGCGTGCACTTGGGAACTCCAGACAGCACTTTAGCGCTATGCTGGGAGCCATCTGAAGCTGCCAGGATCACCAACCAAAAGCACAAAAATGTACAAACCATGGCCCTAGGTAGACTGGGAAAAGGACACTGTAGAATGAGAGTTCAAACGAGACGGCAGTGCATCACCTTGTCCCACCTCAGCTGGGAACATGCAAGTCAGGTGCCTACCAGTTTCGCTGCTCTGCACAAGCCTGGGAATGACCACAAGAGCACCGCAAACACGGGTTCTGGGGTTATAAGCAGATTTTAGCGAGTAAGTGAATTTGCAAATATGGACTTCGTGAATAATGAGGATCAGCTGTCTGGGGAAAGAAAATCAACATCTATCCTGTCTTTGTTGTATAAATCATTCCTCAGGGTCATCACACAATTGAGGAGAAAAAGGTTTCTTAAATAACAGAGTTCCAGCTGACAAATACAAGAGGGAGGCAGAAGGTCACTTTTGTAACTACTGATATAAGGGACAGAGGCAATAAGCATCAACGGCTGCTAAGACCATTAAGTGACAGGCTGAGGGGTAATTAACCTTATTACGGGGGAGCCTGGCTATCTACACAGGAACCAACTGATTAATACTTCTGGTGCAAAAAGAAAGATAACCAACATTTCATGTCTCCCACTGTGATAGAATTAGAAGTGCAAAACATCACCCATGACGGATTCTTGCCAAAAACGCATCCGAATCCAAGCAAAACCTAGCAAATGTCTCTGTCATGTGTGCTCGTGTGGAGCACAGCAAGCACACAGGAAGTAGGAGAGATCCTTTCTGGGGTTTCTATCAGCAGACTCAAGGTAAAGGTGACGTATGGGCTCTAAACCACTCACAAGCAGTGAAAATGGGAAAGTGGCAACTGCCAAATAAAGGACCGGATGGGGACACCGAGGACAACTGTAATTTTTGTTTGACCAAAGTGCCTCCTGTTTTTAGACAATACTCTTTTCCCTTGCGAAGACCTCTTCCAAACGACCGTGAAAAAAATCAGCAGCAAAACCAAGAAATTGCCAACAGATGAGTTTGGGGATGGAGTTGCCTGGAGGGGAGTTACGGGAGGTCTTGGAGAACTTCTTCCAGAGCAAAACGTTGGTTATGTTAGCAGGAAACACTACACGAATTTAAAGACAAAGTACACAAGTTCTATAAAGCATTTGAGATGCTTTAGTGCACAAGTAGGCTTGGCGGAAATAACTGAGAAGGACGAAGCAGGTCCCTGCAAAGCTCTTTGCTGTAATTACCTTGCATGAGCGTTGGAGCCTGCAGCATTTGCTTGTAGTAGGAGTAATACAGTCCACATTCTGTTCTGAATGAGATTTCTCGCTCCACTTCCTGAAATAAAGTTAGGTCTACTGGGTTTACATGACCTCGTTTTGTGTTTTGTTTTGTTTTTTGTTTTTTTAAAACATCTATTGTCACAGCAGAAACAGGATCCAGAACTACAACTTCAAAGGAAAAAAAAAAAACCCAAAAACCTCTCAAAACATAGTCTTACGAAATCTTGGCCATCCAAAACAATAGGAGGCTGGTCATCGCTGGATGGGATTTATAGGAGTTTATATTATGTGATTCTCTCTACTTATGTGGATGTTTAAGATTTTTCCATAACAAACCGTTTTACAAAATGGAGACAACTAGTTCCATTTACGCTGATGTTTCACAGTTAGCGATCTTCTTTTATTTCACACAAATTAAAACTTAAAAAAAAAATGCCACCAGTCTTATGTAATACTAGTGAGAATCAAAATAGGGACAGTATAAAAAAAACTTCCAAATGAAAAGAACTATAATTGCATTAGACACCTACCTGAAAGCTAATGGTATTATATAAGATTAATAATTTGGTTTATTCTAAGACTGTAAGGTATTCTTAGTGAAATGGGGCAGACCTTTTACATGTGAATTTTATATTGACAAGGGTCATCTCGCAGAAAGGTGCTCCTGTAGGCAAATGGATACAAGAAATATTAAACTACTTTTAAGTAAGTATTCAATTTTAGAAGAACTGAAAATTTAAAGTGACAGCCACTAGTCAATTTGGTTGTTAAGACGCTTTTATGAAATTTAAAAGTTAAATCATTAACTAAATCTGGAGGCAATTGGTGGTGAGGATGGGGAAGACATTCTGGAATAATCATATTAATATTCTTAGATACTGTATTTCATATACTTATAAAACAGTATAAATGAATGAAAATGATCATTTCTGTCATTACAGATTCTTTTACACCAGTGTTCAAAAAGCCAGGCTCTAGAATCTGGCACGCACTGTCTAATGTGTATTTCCATCTCTGTTTTTCCTACCATAGCAGATCCCGCTTCCATAAACCCAACCTTACTGGGGGAAGATGATAAAACACGAAATAGAGTATGTTCTAGGGGATACGCTTCTTTTAACATACCTTTGTTATTTTTCCTACCTCCAACTATTTTTCAAACTATAATAAACATTTCATGAAAAGAACCACTCATGCTATTTACCTTCAGGCCTGAAATTATTTCATGTATTGCTTCTACTGTTTAAATATTTCTCCTTTCCTTTAAAAAAAAAAGTACTGTGAGTTGACTCATGAATGAAGCACTGAAGAAGTACTCGTATACTTCTTAATACCCAATTATTGACCTTGAGAAACAAACTTCTGTTTTATCATTGTTAACTCTTTTTTTTTTTTTTTTTTTTAAACCCGGAGGGAGGAGCAGAGTAGCAAACCTTACATAATGAGCTGCCTTCCATGGGGAGCAGGCTTATCTTGGGGAAATCAAACATGGAAGAAAGGCCCAGCCAGGTTCTGAGGTTTACTTTCATTAGCACGCTTGCTAATAAAAAGGACAACATACAGCAACAGGGCTCTTTTAGCTTTTGCATTTGCTACTGTTTTGTGCTGTATCTTTCACAGTGGTAAAGGCAATTCTTAACAGTCATGTTAATCCATTCATCTTTAATTTTTGAGAAAAACTGCTCTAATGCTTTTCATAACATAAAACTAAACTGGTATCACTTGCTTCTACAATGTTCCCACTCCTACTTGGTCAAGTAGCCACAGAGGCTGTGAATAGACGTTAACTGAGCAAATGTTAGCTTTTGTTCATGCAAATAAGGAAAAAAAAAACCCATTAAGTCTAATTACATTCCTTTTCTTCTCTCCAGCTGCCTTAAAGTGTTCAAAGTATGGCCGTCTTCAATGGAATATTCTAATGTCAAACCCGTATCCCCAAATCAAACTAGAGAGCCAGATCAATCATTCACATGAAGGGGGGCTTCATATCCAACACAGTTCTAAGGATAAAAGAAGACTGACCTCATAAAGATGGAGAATAAAAGGTACAAAGGTAGAAAGCTTTGGTGCTCCACCCCTCTCTTTAATATACCCAGAATGTGTAAAGAACAGAGGGGGTCCTAATTAGTAAAAAAGCATTCAAACATGATTAATTGGTAATCTTGGCACCAGCTGTATGGAACCAAATGCTATACTTTATTAGACAGACACTTGCAAGTTTTACATCTGCTTCATGCTAAGAGAACATCTGCTTTACTCATTCAAACACTTTTCCAGTTTTACAGCAATTTATACTTTGCCTGGTGGATTGTGCCAGTGAAAATGTACACCAATAGAAGTTACCCTCTAAAGAATGCAAAATGAACAAATACTTCATATTTTAATTTGCATCGGTTCCACAGGGAAAGCAATGTTGGGAGAATGAAAACATCTCTTCTGAAGATAATGACAGAAAGAAATAGATGAAAGCATTGTGTCTTTACGGAACTGTACAGCTAAAAAGTAAGTAGTTATATTTAAGTAGTAGTTTATATAGTGCATTAACAGAAGTACTAAAAGGAAAAAGCGTTATAAAAAAAATGACTGCTCACAATTAATAATTTGCATCCCCTAGAAACACACAAAACATAACAACCCCTTGTAGACAAATGACATCAAAACCGCCAAAGGAAACCTCTCATTACTTTTTTTTTAAATCTCATGTAAGTAACTTCTGTTTACAAAAGCTTCACCCAAAATAACTAGGCTGCTGGTGGCGGGGAAGCCATGGAAAGATTAACTTTATACATGTAATCCGTCTCAGAATTAGGTAACAAATCATCTCACCAAGGAACAGTGGCTCACGATAAGACAGCTGTTCTTGAAGCTTTGTACTGGGAATCATGCCCTTAGCAAACACATTTATGGCGCGTACGTGTTTTATGGTCTGGTTAGATTCCTGTCCATCTGTTGGAATGGAATGATTCTTGCCCTAGAGTTGATTAATGCCTTGATGGGTGAGAGCTGCCAAGCAGCGTGTGGGAGGTTAGACGGCTGCTGAAGAGACCCTGCACCCACTGGGCTCGCGCAGAAGCCACCACCAGTCCTGGTACCACCACAGTCCCCGCTTCACGGGTTCACCCTCTTTATTCTAAAGAGTCTCTGCTTACTTAGCAAGAGCATTCAGTGAGAAGATATGCAGTCTGTGATACCAAGCAAATGTGACAATAACAGTGAAAATACTACCGTAAATTGTACAAGATTGGTAAAAACTGAGTGACAGGAGTGCTTTTTTAGCCAAATGAGAATGATCTTTCCTTATCACTCAACATCTATTTCCTGGGGAATCAAAGGTGTGAAACTTCGGTCTTTGATCCCAAGAGGTTTATGTTTCAATGAGAAGGAATAATGCATTTTTTAAAAAGGAAAATGACAATTCAAGGAAAGAACAACAAACCATAACAAACCATAACCTTCCTTCTATCAATTAGAAGGAAGGAAGAGCCTTTTGCCTGAACTATTAACCCAGCCCCAGTGGATTCTGTGCTTCTCCATTGGTCTGTTTCCTCTATCTTCCCATTCATTCATTCATTCATTCATGCAACAGATAGATAATGACCAAAAAGTGACAAGCATTCTCCTGCTAGGAGACCCAGCAGGGAACAAAAGAAACACAAATCTCTGTCTTCACAGAATTTATAATGTAGAAGCGAGGGATGAATTTGCTTGTTTAGCAGACAGCCGAATATGAGAAGGCAGAGAAGGGGGTGGCGAGGGACGGGTGGTGCTGTGATCTTGCAGGTGAGGGGGTAAGGCCAGATCAACGCAGGGACAACTGAACAGAGATCTGAGGAGGCGAGGCAGTGAGCCACCTGCAGAAGAGCCTGCTCACCAGACAGGGCAGCCAACATACACCCTGGAGAACCACGAGGAAGGCAGTGTGGTCCGAGCTGGAGGGAGCAAGGAGGGTCAGGGCGCCCGAGCGCTGGGTAGTCTGAGAGGTGACGTGGGCTCAGACACCGGGCGCTGGCAGGTGACAAGGACTGCAGGCTTGTACTCTGAGCTAGGTGTGTGTGCAGGAGTGGAGAGGGGAGGTCAGAGTGTGGCTTCAGACACGCAGAGGCGAGCTGTGAAGTATCCGAAGCAGGAGGGAGCTGCCGCAATAAGCCAGGTGGGGACTAAGGATGCGAGAGGCCATCACGTTCTAGATACCGTGACCTGAGGTTATAAGGTGGGCCTTGGGGACCAGGACAGTGCGAGGGCAGAAACCCCGAGCCACTGGAGGATGAAGTGCAAGTCACAGAGATGGAGCCACACGGAGGAGCACCAGAGGGCAGGGCCGGCCGGTCAGGTGCCTGGGGTGGGGGGTGTTAAGTCCGAAGTGCCCACCGGCCACCCGAACTCAGGCGGCCGAGGAGGCGGAGGGTATGCAAGTCTGGAGTTCAGGGGAGCGGCCGGGCAGGGGAGAGACATCTGGGTGCCATCAGCACAGAGACGGTATTTAAAGATTGCTCTCAACGCAGACAGAAGAACAGAGCCAAGTCCTGGGTCCTCTGCCAACGAGAAGTCAGAAGGCTGAGGAGGAGCCTGCAAAGGAGCCAAAGAATCAGCTGCGGAGGTAGGAGTGAATCCAGAACACGTGTCCCGGGGGCTGGGAAAGCCGCGGAGCCCAAGGAAGACGAGGACCGGGCAAGGACCACTAAATCCAGCAACCTGGAGGGCATCGTGACATTAGCCAGAACTTTGTGCCGAAGCCTGACCGGGGTGGGCTCAAGACAGGGCGCGGGAAGGGCGGACAGAGGCTCCCGGCCCACAAACTCTAGGCATCTGCATGAGAAGGGGAGAACAACGGGACAGTGGCTGAAAGGGAGAGTGGGGCTCCAATAGCCACCCCCCCCACCTGCCACGGGAGAAGGCAATACAGACCCAACTGCTGGAGTGATGTAATTTGGGAGAAGGCAGGGGAGAGGGTCCACACCCACGGGGGTCAAGTCGGCACACGTCCACGCAGACGGGGGGTGGGTGCACGAGGAAGGTCTCTTCAGCTTGCTTCCCCTCCTCCTTCGACAGGACTCAGGAGCCGCTACCTCCTAATATGGCACGTTGGCATTGGGGATGTTTGAAGCTGAAGGGATTCAAGAAGTGGCAGGTGCAGGAAGGACCCTCTGACCTCTCCCCTGAAGCAGGTCCTAAGACTCTTGTGAAAGCTGTACTCCCCACACCAGGAGGAAAAGACCATCCTTATCTCCGGGGATGGAGAGGCAGGACAGGAGTCTGAACAAACAGGCCTTGCTAAGCTCGCCCCGCTGGACCACCCCCAGCTCATACCTTTTGGTCCTATTATATTATCCATGTCTTCCTACTCTTGGTCAAATCTAGTATAAAAATGCGTGGGTTTAACCATTTCTGCAGGTCTCCATTTCCTTCTGAAGGTTCTAGTGTCACGTAGAACTAGTATTACATTTGTCTGCTTCTCTCTTAATCTGTCAGCTCAACGAACAGGACCCCACCAGAGGACCTAGGAGGGCAGCGGGTTCCCCTCTACAGTGAAACGGGAAGCAACGCACAGCTGACAGTCAACACTGGGGATGGTCTGGCAGGGAGAAAAGAGGGAAGAAAGGGTTAATCACCCCGGGAGAGCTGGGGGGTAAACAGACAAAGGAAGTGGACTGGGACTGCCAGGGAGCACTTTTTAAAAAGCACATTTGAGGTCTTCCTTCCCTATTAGTTTCACTTTGACACATTTTAAAAATAAAATATTTAGGGGTCTGTGTATTTAATTTTGGATTCAGTCTCTGCTACTTTCTGAGTTTTCCTACTACTTGTAATAATTTTTATCAGATTATTCTTACGGTTTCCAGGTATGTAACGACGTGATCTGCAAATAATGTGACCTCCTCCTTTCCAATTGTTCTTTTTTACTTCTCATGTTTACGTTGCCGGTACCTCCAAAGCCATGTTAAACAGCGCTAACAGGCAGCTTTGGTTTGGGATATGCTTCTAATGCCATGATGCCAACGACTTACTTAAAATGAAAAACGTAGTTTCTCAGTTCCTGAACACATTTAGCTAATGGCTAGAGCATGAATATAGCACGACGAACTTTTCATCCTCATAGAAAGTTCTACTAGATAGCACTGTTCTAGTGTTTCCCTAATGGGTAAGGTCTTAGCATTTGGTCTGAAATGTATGCATGCTATATTTAAGAAAAGGATGTATCTAATTTTTTTTTAAGTTTTACTGAGACAGAATTCACATACTATACAATTCACCCATTTAAAGTATACGTCATTGGCTTTTACTATATTCAGAAAGTTATGCGTGCATCACTAGAATCAATTTTAGACTACTCCCCCTAAAAAGGAACACCACACCTCTGAGTTGTCACCCTGGAAATCCCTCATGCTTTCTAGCCTTGGGCAATCACTAATCTACTTTCTATCTCTTTAGATTGACTATCGCAGGCGTTTCGTATTAATGAAATGATACAATACGTGGTCCTTTGTACCTGTTTCTTTCCCTTTCTTTTCCTGTTTTCAAGGCTCCTCTAACGTAGCACGTATCATTAATTCTCTGCAAAACTGCCAAATAATAGTCCATTCTATGAATATGCCACATTTTACTCATCCATTCAGCCATTATTTGACATTAGGGTTGTTTCCCCTTTTTGGCTATTATGAAAAAAGCTGTTATGAATATTCATGTGCAAGTTTTTGTGTGGGTGTTTTCTCATTTTCCTTGCGTATTTCCTTAGGAGTAGAATTGCTAAGATCATACGATAACTATGTTTCGCTGTCTGAGGGCCTGCTAGACCATTCCCCAAAGTGTTTGCACCATTCTACATTCCCATCAGCAGTGTAGAAGGGTTCCAATTTCTCCACACCCTTGTCAACACTTGTTATTACATTTCTTTTTATTACAGCCTTGCCAGTGGATGTGAAGTGTTATTTCATCGTGGTTTTGATTAGAATTTCCCTGACAGGCTAAAGATGCTGAGCATCTTTTCATGGGCTTTTTGCCCATCTGTAGTTCATCTCTGGAAAAATATCTATCCAAGTCCTTTGTTCATTAAAAAAAAAAATTAAGCTGTATTATTATTGAGTTATGGTTCTTTGTAGATTCTAGATTCAAATCCCTTACATGGCATATGATTTATAAATATTTTCTCCCATTCTAAGTGATGTCTTTTCATTTTCTTGATTGTATGCTTCAGAGCACAAAACTTTCTTTTTGAGGAAGTCCAATTTAACTATTTTTCTTTAATCATTTGTGCTTTTGGTGTTGTATCTAGGATAGCTTAGCCTAACCCAAAGCCATAATGATTTATTCATGTTTTCTTCTAGAAGCTTCAGTTACATTTAGGTCTCTGATCCACTTTGAGTTAATCTGTGTATACATGAGAAAAGGATCCAATTTCCTTCTTTTGCTCATGAATATCCAGTTATCCCCAGATCCTTTGTTGCAGACTATTCTTTCTTCATTTGTCTTGGTATCTTTGTTGAAAAATCAACTGAACATAAATGTAAGGGTTTATTTCTGGACTCTCAATTCTACTTCATCTATCCTCATGCCAGTACTCACTGTCTTGATTACAGTATCCTTATAGTGAGTTTTGAAATCAGGAAGTGTGAGTCTTCCAACTTTGTTCTTCTTTTTCAAAACTGCGTTGGCTATTCTGGGTCCTTTCAGTTTCCATATTAATTTTAAGGTCAGCTTGTCAATTTCTGCAAAAACATCCCTGGGATTTTGAGAGGGATCACGCTGAATCTGAACACCAACTTGCCATCTTAATACTGTCTTCTAATTCATGAACATGGTTTAAGTTTTGACTTCTTTTGCTCAAAGTATCCTATGCTTTTGTTGCTACCATAAATGACTCTATTTTAATTTCATTTTTGGTTTGCTCGTTGCTACTATATACAAATATAGTAATTAGTTTTTGTATATTGATCTTGTATCCTGAAGTCTTGACAAACCCATTTATTAGTTCTAATAGTTTTTTTTAGTGGATTCTATATAGAAGATCATGTTATCCAGAGACAGTTTTACTTCTTCCTCGCCAATTTGGAGCCTTCTGTTTCATTTTCTTGCCTAATTACCCTGACTAGGACCTCTAGTAGAATGTTGAATAGAAGTGGCTAGAACAGACATCCTTGTCTTGTTCCTAATCTGAGGGGGAAAGCTTTCAATTTATCACCATTAAATATGATGTTAGCTGTGGGATTCGGGACAGATGCCCTTTAGGAGGCTCAAGTTCTCTACTTCTAGTCTGTTGAGTGCTTTTTATTGTGAAGAGTTGCTGAATTCGGCCAACTGTTTTTTGTTGTTTTTTTTTTTTAAAGATTTTATTTACTCATGAGAGATACAGAGAGAAAGGCAGAGGGAGAAGCAGGCTCCACGCAGGGAGCCTGACGTGGGACTCGATCCTGTGACTCCAGGATCACACCCTGGGCCGAAGGCAGGCGCCAAACCACCGAGCCACCCAGGGATCCCCCTGCCAACTGCTTTTTCTGTGTCTTCTGAGATAATTACATGGTTTTTGTCTTTTATTCCAGTGATGTAATGGGCTTATCTGGTCTATTCTTAATTTTAAGTTACATATGTTACAAGGAAACGATGTGAGAGTTTTTTTCAAATACCTTTTTTTGCATCTTCTGAAGAACTGACATAGCAAACAAGTATATCACTAGATTTCCCAACAACTTCCTTTAGTTTCCTGGCATAAAAATGACTTTTTCATGGTACATTATACTTTTGATATGCAACTAGATTCTCTTTATTAGTATTAACTAGAATTTTTGGTTCAATATATATGTATGTGGGATTAGTCTCTGAGCTTTGTTTTTTTTTATATATTATCTAGATTATATGCAATTGATTCTCATTATTCAGATTTCTGGTTTGCAAATCTGCTTACTAGCTAAAATTTGTAACAACAAAATTGACAAAATTAATACTTGCTGTGCTTTTGCGGCCATGTGCGGAGCAGCGAAAATTTCCGTCCCTAATGTGCACAGTTCCCAGCTGTGCTCTGCCTCTTGTTCCAGCACTCACACAGAAATGATCAGAAGGGGACTACAGTAAGGGGCAGTGCAACACACCGAGGGAAGCCCCAGCTCTGGGACCAGATGGATGGGGTCTGAATTCAACTCTGGTGCCTCTTAGTGGCGTAGTCTTAGGCAAGTCACTTAACAATCCTGAACCTCATTTTGTAAAACAAAGAAAATAGAAACTACCAGGAAGAGTTTTTAGAATTTAAGATCTATGTGATACACACACACACACACACAACCGTACTACCCCAGGAGTAATGGTTCAGTATTCTCTAATTCAGTGTTCTCAGTGGCTTGTAGAATAGAACTGCTGAGAATTAAGGAAAATTGACTGTAGTTACATTCTGATCCTTAGTTTTGGTATGTTATACCTGATTATAAAAATAATTTGGAAGTTTTCTCTTTGGTGTTCTAGAATGGCTGAATTAGAACTGGAATATTTTGGCTAAGAGTTTGGTAAAATTCCTCCATAAAATCAATGGGGTCTGCTCTTAAGGGGGTGTAGGATGGATAGCTCTTCAGCAAGTTTTCTCTAAAACATCTGCAAAAATAATTATATTTTCTGGGGCCACTTCTGATAATTTATATTCTAGAAAATCATGTTTCATCCCTTTATCCAACTTGCACTGAATCAAACAAAATAGACTTGTGTGGCTCTTTCCTATTATATGGTCTCTGTAGTTATTTCTCTGCTAGGACATTTCATGATCTCTGTATCTCTCTGTTACTTTTTATTTTGGTTATTTGTATTTCCTACCTCATCGTTACCCCTATTTTTCACTCCCCAAATAACCATTCATTTATTAATTATTTTCCTGCTTTCTGGTTGATCAATGTCTCCTTTTACCTTTTATCCTTCTTTCTGCCCCTAGATTTTTACTTTCCAACTTTGTAAGTGGAATTCGCTTATTCATTCATATTTCCTAATGTAACAGTTAAGACTACAAATTCTTCTGAATATTGCTCTAAGTTGTATTTCCTTTTTTTTTAATTTTTTTTTTTTTATTTATGATAGTCACACACACGCAGAGAGAGAGAGAGAGAGAGAGAGAGAGGCAGAGGGAGAAGCAGGCTCCATGCACCAGGAGCCTGACGTGGGATTCGATCCTGAGTGTCCAGGATCGCGCCCTGGGCCAAAGGCAGACGCTAAACCGCTGCGCCACCCAGGGATCCCTAAGTTGTATTTCCTAGTCCTGAAATATGGTTTTCATAATTTTCTAGATTTCATTTATAATTTCGATAAATTCAGTTTTAATTTCCCGTGACCAAAAAGTTATTAAATATTTTTAGATTTATAGAAAGTGACCTTTTTTTAAAGTTATCTTTAGTTTTTATTTAAATGAATGAATAAATTAAAAGTATAATGTAAGTCTATGACCATTATCTCCAAAGTCAGGATCAAGCCAAGTTGTGATAAAGAAATACTGTATTTTTGGATACAGTCTGTATTTCTGGATCTGAGATTTTCCCAATGTTTTAATATATCAATGTTTTAGTTAATTTTCTATGGATATTTGAAAAGAACATTCTGTCTTTAGATATTTATAGATTAGATCTCTTATTCATTATTTTTCTTAGGTTCTATATTTATATTTTTGATCATTTGCTTTTTTTTAGAAAGAATTAAAACCCAGTATTAATATGTTTCTGCTTCTTCTTTTATTTCCTGTGGCTTTTGCTTTATAAATATTGGCAAGTTATCTGACACATGGGTAGTCCTGTGGTCAGCATGTTTATCGCTGAAAAATTGTCCTTCTTTGCTTCATTTAACACTTTCTGAGACTCCCCAACACCCCCCCCCCCCCCCTTTTAGGGAAATACTTCAGCAAGTCCTTATCCACCTCTGGTCTAAAGTCCTTCTAAGGAACTTTGTTCTAGAAGTACCTTATGAATATAGTATGTGATTTGCATTTTTCTTTGTGATAGAGTTTTTATCGAGTAAAACAGACACTTAATTACACAAAAATATTTTGACATATTTGTGTTAATACATTTTGTATCATATTTTTTGTCACTTTTTAGAACAAATCCTTTAGTATATGGTCTGTGTGTGTGTCCTTTAATTTGGAAGGTTTATGTTTTTTGTTCTACGAGTTACTTTTATAACTTTGAAGGATAATTTAATTCTCTACTTCTTTGGAGAGTATCTACTGAGTTTCTAAAATAATGACGATCTCATGAAATTTATAGTTCTCCCTTACCCAATTTGAACTTGATAATTTTTTTTGGAATTTTCTTTTATATACACTATATATTTGTTTCTTGAGTATTTGATTGATTGACTTTTAAGTAGGCTCCACACCCAGCATGGAGTCCCAGGTGGGGCTGGAACTCATAACTCTGAGATCAAGACCTGAGCTGAGATTAGATGTTTAACTGTCTAAGCCACCCAGGTGCCCCTTGACTTCAGTCTGAAATGAAACTTGGCTTCTATCTATAAAAATAAATAGGTTCCTCCACCATCTTCTGCCTTCTTTTCTTTCCTCTCTAACTTATTACACTGTTATTCTGTTACTACTTCATAGTAATAACATTGCTAGGTGTTACTACAATGTTTACATCATATATACTTTGTTCTGTAACTATTTGGTGCTAGTTCTACAGTTAAATATGTTTGCACCTCATGGATAGTCTTCCTGCCACTGTTTTGCCTTTTCTTTTTCAGCTGGATGAAGTTTTCCCTCTACGAATCTCTTCAGGTGTTCTTAAAAAATATGTATTTCTCAGAATCAAAACAATTTGTATGGTGCTTTTTATACATGATGGAATGACTGGAGTAAAATACATAAACCACATTCTCTTATGTGAGTCTTCCGCAGGCATCATTCCAGGTCTTTAAGCATTAAATGTTACCATGGAAAAGTTGGATGCCAGACTGATTCTCTCATAGTAAGATCTTCTGTTTGGATGTCCAGGGGTTTCTTACTGTTGATGCCCAGCAATTTCAGAACTATACCCAGCTAATGAAGTATAGGCCAAGTTTTCCTGGAGCCCACTGTGCCCTGTTCAGATTCAAGTCATCTTTCTTTTTTCTTTTTTTTAAAGATTTTATTTATTCATTCATGAGAGACACACACAGAGAGAGAGGCAGAGACACAGGCAGAGGGAGAAGAAGGCTCCATTGCAGGGAGTTTTCTTGAATTATATCTTTGAACATGATTTTCCCTGGTTTCTTTGTTTTGGTTCTCTTCTTTTGGGGCAAATTATGCATGTTTGCTGTTGTCTTCATCAGCTGTCAGTTTCTCTCGACTATTTTAACTGTACTAATTTCATTTTGTTTACTTTTATCAGTCCAATATTTCTCATTCTGTGCCTTCTGCAGATTCTAATCTTCTGTGTGTTGCTTCCGACACTGTCATGATTTCTGTTATGTCGTATCTTTTCATTCTATTTATTGTCTAAGTTCTGCCAATGCCTGTTTCATTTCCTTCGTTACCTTCCTGTGTGTCCTTGAAGATGGTATACGTACACCTTCTTACACTCCTGCTTTGAATTCATCTCCTATGGTGGCAAATGCTTATTATGTTTGTTTTTTAACGTGACATGTTTGGTCATAATCTTCATGTCTCTGCAATAAGTGGTTTCTGGTGACTATTCTTCATCTGTTATTTGTTCTTGTTTTCCTCTCCCTTTTTTTTCTCGCAGTTCCGTTGTACAGATCCTGTGCTGGTTCCTTCCTGATTGTGAGCCATTTCTGAATGTGAGTTCTTACCAAACCAGCTAATTGAAGGAAGTTTATGTGGGCGAGAGGCCAGGGCAACCAGTCAGGCCAGCAAGAATTCTTGTGATACAGCGTGGTTTGCAAGACTGAGCTCTTTAGTCTTTTCCTCATCTTAGGCAACCAAGATCCGCAGCCTCAGAGTTGTTCAATACACAAGTTTTCTCCCTTTATCCCGGTCTTCTTAAATGCCACTTTTACAAAAATGGCTTGTCTCTGTGATTACTCCCTTCAGCCTCCCTAGCTGACTTCTCTTTCATACTAGCATGTCTCCAGGAAAGCTTCCGTTATTACTGCACACATTTGGTCCCTTGGGGACCTCAGTCTCACCCCTCAGGGTATGCCAGCAACCTTAGAGAAGTAGACTCTGGTGACTTCCTCTAAAACTCTGCAGCCCTAAGACTCCTCTTGTGGTACCTTTCCATACTCCTTTGACTTTTAGTGGGTTTGGCGGCCCTCCCTCATATACTGTGGTTCCAGACCATAGACCTTTCTTAGTTTCATCAAGGATGGAAAATGACTACCTGTTTTTCGTTTTCCTTAATTGCTTTGAGGTAATTCTAAAAAAAATGAAGGAACTGACATCTCTACACTGCCACTTCGAAACAGGAAGTAATGAGTAATTTGAACAGTTTAACCACACAATTAGGAACATCTACTCAAAACTGGGGAGCATAGCAATAGTGAAATAACTAAGTATATAAATTATATAAACATAATCATTTACATAAAATTGTGAAAGTTTATATAAATATGTAACTATATATGGGAAAAGCATATGATGCAACATCAAATACATGTGATTATAAAAAAGTATATTAAGTGTGAGTGAGTGGCTCAATCAATCCATTAAGCATCCGATTCTCATTTCAGCTCAGGTCCTGATTCAGGGTCATGAGTCATAAATAAAGTAAAATATATACACATACAGGATGAAGAATGGAGGAGAAAAATGAAAACTGGTTTTTGTTAAGGGTAAATGAATACTGAGTAATGTTTTTTATTTAAAGTTTTTTGTTGTTGTCACGGTATAGTTTGTGCAGTAACAAAACACGTGTTCAGAAAATAAAAAGAATCATGCTATATATATTTTTTACTCTTGCATCTACTAAACACAAATCACTAAAAATGCACTGACTGGCTCCCTACTTGCCAGTACTAACTATATCCTCTCCCTGAAGGCAAGCTCCCAAAGCTGCATCCCTCTGCTCTAGTTCTAGCCCAGATCTTTCACAGCAGCCGTTGTCTCTGTCTCCCTTCTCCCCTGCCTATACCGCCTCGCGCACCTGTAGAAGTTAACGTGACTCCAAACAGACCACTGTTACTCAGCACTGATGATGCACCGGGCACCATAAGGGTAGCACGGCAAGTAAGAGCATTGGCTTTGAATCCTTTTACTGTGTTTTGTTTATAACAAAGGGCAGCAAAAAAGCAGGTTGCATTTAAAGGACAATTCAGAGTTTAAATGTTGGGGTTTTGGGGATCCCTGGGTGGCGCAGCGGTTTGGTGCCTGCCTTTGACCCAGGGCATGATCCTGGAGACCCGGGATTGAATCCCACGTCAGGCTCCTGGTGCATGGAGCCTGCTTCTCCCTCTGCCTATGTCTCTGCCTTTCTCTCTCTCTCTGTGTGTGACTATCATAAATAAATAAAAATTAAAAAAAAAATTTAAAAAAATTTTGGGGTTTTGGAGACAGCCAGATAAAATATGTTTAGAATGCACCTACAACATTGCTAAGCACACAGAAGACATTCCATCAGGAGAAAGGGGAACCCTCTTACACTGTTGATGAGAAAGCAAACTGGTGCAGCCACTCTGGAAAACAGTATGGAGGTTCCTCAAAAGAGTTAATAGCACTACCCTGCTATCCAGCAATTACACTACTAGGTATTTACCCACAGAACACAAAAACACTCATTCAAAGGGATACATGCACCCTGATGTTTATAGCAGCACTAGCTACATAGCCAAATTATGGAAACAGCCCAAACATCCAGAGACTGATGAATGGATACAGAAGATGTGGTGTGTATATCCAATGGAATATTACTCAGCCATAAAAAAACCAAAATCTTGCCATTTGCAGTGACATGGATAGAGCTAGAGAATATAATAATAAGTGAAATAAGTCAGAAGAAGTCAAATATCATATGATTTTAGTCATAAGTGGAATTTAAGAAACAAAACAAATGATCGTAGGAGGAAAAAGAGAGGGAAACCAAGAAACCGACTCTTAACTATAGAGAACAAACTGATGATTATCAGAGGGGAGGTGTTGGTGGGGATGGGTGAAGTAGGTGAGTGGGGACCAAGGAGGGCACTTATTGTGATGAGCACTTGGTGATGTATGGAAGTGAGGAATCACTAAATTGTACACCTGAAACTAATAGTGCCCCGTATGTTAACTGGAATTTAAATAAAAAACTAAAACTAAACAATATGCTAAGACAGGACAGTATATACACATTTTCTATGACCACTTAAAACCAACATCTACTTCAACGTCAAGTTGCTCTTTGGTCCAGAGTTTCCCACATTCAAATACTAACACTGTTATGATTAGCAACTAACATTAAAAATATCATTCTAAAGGCATGAACTCAATGTGTGATTTATCTATTTCAGAAGCAATGTTTTTACTTTCTGAATAGTTACAACTAATTCAAAGTATCTGGAGAAGATTAAAGTTATCTTCATAAAAAACAGCCTAGTAATTCTGGTTAAGTATAACCCACAAGTACAAAAGGAAAACAGGGTTACACTTCCCAAACATTCCCATAATCGCCCAAAATGAAAATGGTACAAATTATAGGAGTAAATTTCTAAAGGTGTATAAATTCTGAAAATGAGCTTTCCCCAATGTCTCTGATCACTAAGGGCTGGAATTTTCATTGGTTTATTCAAAGAAAATGTATACACATTTTAAAATTAAATAAAATATAAAATTTAGTTCCTCAGCTGCAATATAGCCACATCTCAAGTATTTATAACAGCTACATCTAGCTAGTGGCTATGGTACTGAACAGTGCAGAAGTAGATCATTTCCTTCATGGCAGAGAGTTCCATTGGATAGCACTGGGTTTACATAATCCAAGATGAAAAATAAACCAAATGCCTATGCAGAGGTATCATCAGGTTTGAGAAATGGCTGAAACATCTGAGGATTCCTCTTGTGATACAGAGGGGGGAAAAAAAAAGATCTGTGCTACAAGCTACTGCTTGAATAAAGAGAAAAAAACTGCAGTAAGATTGAGCTCGATTGTACGTTTCAGGGGACGGGGGTGTTGGTGGAAAGAAACCTGTTAGATTCGAGGATGTTCCTGTTTTATAGCTTCTCCCAGATGGTATCTGAGGCACAGACAGAAACTAGCCTAGGGTCTCTTTCTCACTCTGCACACTCCTCAAACATTCTTGCCCACACATCTACAAGCTGGTAATATGAAAATGTCCATTTCCAACACAGATGGAACTCCTGCCTCCAGATCCATGAATCCAGCTCCCTTTACTCCATCTCTCTTCTTGGACTGTTTCAAAAGTGACTCATAACGTATCCAAACAAGGATGTATCATTTGCTGTCTCGCTGTCCCCAGTAAAGAATTTGGCTGGCCTCTGTCACCAGTTCCTGGGAGGTAGCCAGTATATCCTCGAATTTCCCAAGTGAGAATAGTGTCTTTGTTGTTCACGGTGGGTTCATCAGGACCACATCTGACAGTCTGTTTTAAGGAGATGACTCAGGGTGGGGGCTGACGAAGCCAGAAAGACTAGCCATGTGATTAAAGAGCTGGGGCTTGGAGCCAGCTGATATTGGCCCAACCTCCGGGGAGGAAAGGGGGACTGGAGAGTGAACTCAAAGTTGTGGCCAGTGATTCGATCAATCATACCTACGTAAACTCCAGTAAAAACCCTGGACACCAGAGCTCGGGTGAGCTCTGCTGGTTGGCATACTCAACACATTGTCACATATCAATGTGCCAAGAGGACGATGTGTCCTAACTCCACAGGGAAAGGATCGTGGAAAGCCTGAGTCTGGGACCCTCCCGGACTCCCAATGAGTCTCTGCCTTTGGCTGGTTCTGGTTTATATCCTTTTGTCAGAAGAAAACTGGCAATCCTAAGGGTAAGGCCTTCCTGAGTTCTGTGAAGCATGCTAGCGAATTACTGACCCTGAGGAGATAGCGGGTGTCCCAAAATTTGTGGTGGTCAGAAGCGAGGGTAGCCTGAGGACCCCCTCACACTTGTAACTTGTGTCTAAAGTGAAGCCGTTTTGTGGCACACGGTGCCCTTAACCTGTCAAGTCCCGCTTACCTCTGGGTAGGAGGTGTCAGATCTGTTGCTCTCCAGATCTGTTCCTCCCACAGAGCTCATTATCACAGTGAATGGCATATGGGCCCATCCATTCAGCTGCTAATGGAAAGAAAGCTGAGGGCTCTTCCTTCTCAATCACCATCCACACAAATGAGGAATCCCTGTATCTTTCCAGGTCTGTCTTCTAATAAGCTTTGCCTCTGTTCATTTCTCTCCAACACCTGGTCTTTTCTTCTCTGGTTCCATTCTCCTCTTTGCTCATAAAAGTCTGGCCCCATGTGCCTTCTCTCTGATACTCAGGTTGACAGGTTTTGTCCTATGTAAGGGCCTTTGGACTGGTTCCCTCTGCTTAAGAGGTCTTCCACAGACCTTAGCTTAACTGGTTGCTTCCCAGGATTTAAGTGTTGACATAGGTCTTATCTTTAAAATGGTCTGCTTTCCCACCCGATTGTAAGTATCCTCCCAATAACTAACTATACCCTGACTGGTTTCCAAAGTAGTACTTATTTTTTGTTAGTCTGTTTTCTCCCTCCTCATCAGAATGAAGTTCCATATGGTATTCAAAGGCTGTATTCTCCAGGCCTAGATTTGTGTCTGGCACACAGGAGACATGCATTTGCTGACATTCAGATATTACTGAATCCACTGAGATTGGATTTTCTTGGTGGTTTCCTCTCACTTTAGTGCTATTCCTCCTCAAATCCACTCTCCACACTGTAGCCAGAGCCATCTTTATAAAACAATAAGATGAGGACACTTGTTCCTTCATGACCTGGCCTCTCTGTTTACCATCCCAGTAGATTCTTTCCTCATCTCCTCTCTAGCCAGACTGAACTACTTCCAACACCTTGAACGCTCTCAATGCTCTTGCCTCTCAAAGTTTCTGTGCACATCCCTTCCCTGGGACATTCACCTTTCTTCCCCAATTTGTCTGGTTAACCCTTCTCATCCTTCAGGTCTCCTTAACCAGTACTTCCTCTAGAAAACCTTCCCTGATCTTCCAAAGTTGGGTTGGGCTACCCCTGTTCTGTGCTCCCACCATATCCTATCCTACCCCGACGGTACTGACGTTGGATGGGCTGTCATTGTCTGCCTACTTGCCTGTACCCTCAAGAGTGTAAACTCCCTGAAGGCAGGGGCCTGGTTTTAGTCGGCTCTATTGCTATGACTGAGCACAGTACCCGCTGGCATGCTACCAGTGCTCAGTATGTATTTACGGAATTAATGTATGATTCCGGAAAATCTGCTGGCAAATGTATTAGTCTTTGTTACTCTTTCCACGTTCCCCATGGTAACACTGCCACAGAAAAGGAGCTCGATAAATACTCGGTAAAAGTATAATGCCTACTGTAACCTGGCAAGATTTAAGAGAAAAATCAAGGGCACTCAGGTTTCTTGATGATGGGGTGTATTTATTTAAGGTTACTAGCAAGGCCACTTAAAAACTTTAAGGAGCTAAAATTACTATTTGAAATTAAGTTCTGTGATCTCTTTCACCATCTTCTCCTTACTACACAGTTACTAGTATTTAATTTCAGCTAAATATCCACAGGGGGGTATTTCAGTCTCTAGTCAAAATACTTATGTGGGTAGAAAAAGTAATACTTTTTAGTGCAAGGAAATCTGTTTATAAGCACTCCACTTTCAAGAAAAAAGATAAAATTTTTCTTGAACAAGGAAAACTACCCATTGTCCCTGAAGAATAAGAATTATCCTTTTACCATGATAATTTGTATGAAGGTATATGCACACATACATACTATACCTATAGAGTAATATGACAGGTTTTTAAAATAAGCATATTAGAAGTTATTCCTCTAAATTAAATTTGTCATTCAAAGTAATCTCCCTTGGAGATTCAATCCAATAATGGAACCAAAGCTCAAAAAATTTTGGAAAGCTCTTTGAGGACTGTTTTAGATTCTGTACAGACTTTTTTTGAATGTTCACATAGATGATAAATATCTGACCTCTGAAAGTGACTTTTACATTTATCAGCAACTAATCGTTAGAAACCATAGTAAATAAAATAAAAGATTATGACATTTTGGATCAAAACTAAATATATTTAGATGAAAAACAGCAGTGATGTGTTAAGTTTCCCTGCATAAGTGATATGCTTGTCCTGAAAACAGCAGCAAGTTAAAAGATACCTAGAAATGTTTAAGAGAGAAAAGGGGATAAGGAAATTGGTGTTTAAGAAGTCACAAACCCCAAAAAGGGCAGCCCTGGTGGCGCAGCGGTTTAGCGCTGCCTGCAGCTCAGGGCTTGATCCTGGAGACCCAGGATCAAGTCCCATGTCAGGCTCTCTGCATGGAGCCTGCTTTTCCCTCTGCCTGTGTCTCTGCCTCTTTCTCTATGAATAAAAAAAAAAAAAAAGAAGTCACGAACCCCCCCCCCCCAAAAAAAGTCACGGACCCTCCTGACGTGATGAAAATTATGGCTCCTTTCCTCAGAAAAATAGTGGCTTCCCCACCCTCTCACCACTGCATATACGATTAGAAAGGTATGACACACTGAGGTCATCTATGGAGACAGATTAAGACTCCATGGTTTAGAGCACTGGATTTTGGTTTCTTTTTTTTTTTTTTACTGTACCCAACAGAAAAAAAATATCATACTGTGACCCAGTTTGCACATACATACATATATTGTTACACAAATAATTCTCAACCCTAGTGTATGTGATGATAATCTCTGGCATCTTATTTTAAGTAACAAAATTGTTACTCATGATTTACTGCATCAATTTCACAATGTATAAGTTGAAAAATACTAGTTTAGGGTAATTGCCGCATAACTGGAGCAAGTTAACGAAAATGAAAATAAATTCACTGATTACTAATGTTATTTTAAACTAAAAAAGTCTTTTTATGCTATGTCCAAACCTTTTAAGACATTAGATTCTTTATATGGCAAAACTGCATTATCTTGGTCATTCATCTATATGGTTAACTACTGGAGATACTGATGAGCAAATCACACAACGGTCATAGGAACCCCATACCTTAATATTAGAAAACCATAAATCGTTTTCATGTAAAGTAGCCAAGTAGACCGATGTTAGAAGTCCAATGCAAAGGGCAACGGTTCCACCAACTGTAAATGACAGAAGTTTCCATAACCTTCTACTCGCACAACCTTTTAGAAAAATAAAACAAATAGCTAAGTCAGTAGAGAATGTGGAATTTACTAGTTCTACTTCAGATTATCAGGTATGCTAAGTTCCTGCTGCCTGTCACTGCTGAAGCTTCCCCTAGTCCCAGTAGACAAGTAGGGACTCTTTTCTGTGATTCTGGAGACTTGCTTTCATACTTTATTACAGTTTTTACCTGACTAATTGTTCACTTGTCCAGTTTGCCAGAGAGCATGAGCTTTCCGAGAAAAAGTACATTATCTTATTCATCTTAATATCTAGGGTCTGTGTTTGGCATAGTTTAATAACTGTACCTATTGAGTTCATTAAATGGAAGAGTAAATGGGTTGCATGTCTAGGATATAGCAAGTCTTTTCGATGGTTGACATATAATTTGTGGTGTATTCACTAAAAGCTACCAAAAAGCTTGACTACTTAAAATTCAAAAACACACAGGGGAGAAAAATCCATCACAACTCAAGTTAAAGGACACATAAGCTAGGAAAAATTATTTATAGCGCATATAAGAAAGTTTAATATCCTTAATATAGAGTGAACACTTTCAGGATTAAAAAAATGAATATTTCAGTTGGAAACAGATTTAACACACGAGTAGGCAATACACAAAAGAAAAAAATGGCCAATAAACTTAATAGACAAAAATATTCACGTTCATTGGTATTAAAGAAATGCAAATCGGGGTGCCTGAGTGGCTCAGTTGGTTGAACATCTGACTTTTGATTTCTCTGGCTCAGGTTATAATCTCAGGGATATGAGACTGAGCCCTGCATTGGGCCCTGTGCTGGCCAGTGAGCTTGCTTGGGATTTTCTCTCTTCCTCTCCCCCTCCTTCCCTGCTTGCTCTCTCTCTCTCTCTCTCTCTCTCTCTCAAAAAAAGAAATGCGTGGGGGATCCCTGAGTGGCTCAGCGGTTCAGCGCCTGCCTTTGGCCCAGGGCGTGATCCTGGAGTCCCGGGATCGAGTCCCGCATCAGGCTCCCGGCATGGGGCCTGCTTCTCCCTCTGCCTGTGTTTCTGCCTCTCTCTCTCTCTATCATGAATAAATAAATAAAATCTTTAAAAAAAAGAAAAAGAGGGATCCCTGGGTGGCGCAGCGGTTTGGCGCCTGCCTTTGGCCCAGGGCGCGATCCTGGAGACCCGGGATCGAATCCCATGTCGGGCTCCCGGTGCATGGAGCCTGCTTCTCCTTCTGCCTGTGTCTCTGTCTCTCTGTCTCTCTATCATAAATAAATAAATAAATAAATAAATAAATAAATAAATAAATAAATAAATAAAAAGAAATGTGAATCAAAACAATGAACTATAACTTTTTAGATGTTGGCCAATTTAATGGCTTAAAAATGCTAATACTGTTTTAAATAAGGGTACAAAATAGGATTATTTTTCAAACACTGATGGTGGAAGAATAATTTGGAAACTCTCTGGAATGCAACATGGAAGTAGTAAAAAGCTACCAAAATGAGCATACCACTTGACCAATAATTCTAAATCTAGGCATAATAAAAGAAATAAAGTTTTAAACATCGGGCCACAAGGATTTTTATCATAGTTCTGTTAATATAGGTAAAGGGTTAAAAACCGTCTAAATATTCAGCAAGGAATTGGGTAAATAAATTAGGCTATCATCACACAATGACTACATTGGTAACAATTTTAAAACACATTGACTGACTTACTGTATGTTCATTACAGAGGAATGTAGCAAGTTACAAAACAGTTAGGATCTCAATTTTGTAAAACCACACATGAATGCTTCCAGTTATACCCGGGCAGAGACATTTAGATGCAAGATCAAGTTTCAGGAGTGGCAGTCTCAGGGTGGTTTGTGGGAACATTTTTTTTTTCTTTTCTTTTCTTTACTTTTCAGGGTGTTTTTTTTTTTTTTTTTCCAGACATAATACTACTTCAGTAAAATGAAGAATCCTCAAAATTATGTTTTAATCGAAAAAAAAAAACAAATTTGAAGTTACATTGTTTAAGTCTTCAGAAAGTACTCTCTCCAGTCCCAAACTGCTAAAAGTGGAGCTGGATGGCATGACCTCTCAATACAGATTAATTTTATTTTATAAATCTGTTCTCCCAGAGACACCTGGGTGGCTCCGTGGTTGAACGTCTGCATTTGGCTCAGGGTGTGATCCTGGGGTCCCGGGATCGAGTCCTACATCTGGCTCCCTGAGGAGCCTGCTTCTCCCTCTGCCTGTGTCTCTGCCTCTCTCTCTGTGTCTCTCATGAATAAACAAAATCTTTAAAAAAATAAAATAAAAGTAAAATAAACTGTTCTCCCATATTACTAGTTCGAGCTGATAAGAATTAACATAGCGGCCATTAATGTAAATTCTATGAATCAAAAATGGTTGACAGACACGGAATTTTTCATGCTTATCTTAAAAAACCTTGACCATGCTTAGTTCAGAAAGCGACTCTGGAGCCAGGAAGTTGGTAATTAAAATCATTTGATGTACAGCTTTCCAAGAATCTTCAGCCTTATATAAGCAACTTACCAAATTCTGATCATTCTCCCTCCCCAAAGGAGAAAATGTCAGGAATTCAAAAAAGGGATAAAAAGTTTGATTCATTTTTCGATACCTTAATGAAATGAGAAAGTCTCCCAAGGTAAGGCTGTCTAGAGTGAACGGCATATACAAACCAGAAAAACTAGAAACAGACTAAAACCTGAACTGCGGGGGGGGGGGGGGGGGGGGGGGGGGAAGCATTATTCTAGAAAGTCAAAGATTGGCAAAACCGGAACCTACAGAACAGACAGCTGAGAAACAAGGGGTTCTTCTAATCGGAGCACTTTCCTCTTTTATTCTGATCATAACTATAAAGACAGTATTCTCAAATTGCCATCAGATCAATTGTTGAACCAAACATCAGGGCATTAGAACAAGTTTCGTCGAGCGTTAGGTCTCATCAAATTCTTACTCTATTGGAGAGTGATATTTTAATATGCAGAAATAAAAGCAATCCAAAGTGCTGCTTTTAATTTGAATCACCTACCAGATGGCAATTTATTTTCCAACTTCACATTGGCTTCTCGGGCCGCATAATCCTCAGAAACTTCTGTGGTTTTCACCCCTTTTCTTTGCCTGATGGATATCATGGTGTCAGAGACTTACACGCATTGTTCTTCCAACCACTCCTGCAAACGACAGAAAAGTGAAGCTGCGTGTCCATATGCCAGTCCCGTCTCCCCAACACACCCTGTGCTCATCTGTGCTTAGGTGACACGATGCCTTGTCCCTCCCTGGGCTTAGCATGTGCTCCCGCTTCCCCATCGAATCTTAACCGGCCTCCAAAGTTACCGTCAAGATGCAACACGCGTATTTACTTAATACACACTATCAAGAGTTAAGAATAGGGATGGGCATCCCAGACAAGCCGGTGGTGGTGGTGGTGACCTTCTTCCGAGAAGCCCTCCTGTCTTTGGCCGTGCCAGCTACTGATGTTTCTCCTTCCTGAGCCCCTGCAGTTAGTTACCATGCATCTGACCCCATAATCGATGGATCATGCAGCTTTAGGTCACGGTGCACAGTTTCCTAGCACGGGGAGAGAGGAGCTCAGTAGTAAATCCGTGGACGGCCTGACTTTGAAGGAGTGGAAAAGACTTGTTTTGCCTCAGGTGCTTGCATTTTAATACCGATGTTCTTTAAAAACAATGCACACGCCCCAGTGTGTGATGGCAGCGGGGGTGTGCCAATCAGGGCAGCTGCTATCCCAGGGAGCAAAAGTGGGAGTGAAGGCAGGGTGCAGGCGCCTGGTTTGGAAGCGGCGAGTGGGAGGCGAGGGAGCGGTGGCGGTGAGTAAGCTGGCTGCAGTCCCCCGGAACATCTTGCTTCGCTCCTCTGCATAACGAACAGCGTTTCCCTAATTACTATTAAATACGACCAGTCTCCGGGCACCGTGGTTTGGGGAGGGGGGGGGGCAGCTTATGAATTCCCAAACGGAAACAACTTGCTTTAGGAAAAGAACCAACCAACCAACCGACACGATACGATATATTCGTTCATTCATTCATGCAAAGGGTGGAAAAAAGGAAAAAAAAAAAAAGTGAGATGCAAAAACACAGCTGAGTGCGAGCCATGAAAATGCGAGACCCTGGAGCAGCGAGGGGTGCAAGGCAGGGCGCGCTCGGCCCCGCACGACCTCGACCCCGGGCGGGAGCTCGCGGAGGGGCTGCAAACTCTCGGCAAGTTAGGGCCCGAGGGCGGCACAAACCCGCTCGGCGGCCACCGCCGCGACTGCAAACCCAAGTTTCGCCCTCAGATGGGGGGCGTCGCCCCAACGTCCGGGGGCCGGAGGGCGCCGCTGCCCCCCCCCCCCCGCCCCGGGCGCGCACCTGCTCGGCTTCCCGCCGCCCCCGCCGCCCCGGAGCCGCCGCGCGACCTCGCGGACTTGCCCCCGCCCCCCCGCCCGCGCGGTGCCCGGGTCCACCCCCCCTCCCGCCCCGGCCCGGTCCTCGCGGCCGATGCCCCCGCAGCACAGACCTGCGGCCTCGGCCGTCCTGGCGCGCGGCTCCGGGCGGGGAGGGAGGCCGGCCGGCCGCGGGGCGCCGAGGGCCGCGGGGGAGCAGGCGGCGGCCACGGGGCAGCGGCGGAGCTTGGCGCCGCACCCGACAACTGGGCGGCCGGGGGGCGTCCGCGGCCCCGAGGAAGGGGCGCGCCGGGGAGGCCGGGCCGCCAGGGCCGCGCCCATAGGCCCGGGGAGCCGTCCGTCAGCGCGAGACCCCGCCCCCTCCCGCGGAGCCCCGCCCCGTCTCGTGCGGCGCCGGCCGGAAGGAAGCGGCGCACTTCCGCTCGCCGCGCCGGCCCCGCCCCCGCCCCCGCCCCCGCGGCCCGCCCCGGCGGCCCCTGGGCGCTCGGCCCCCGGCCCGCGCGGTGCCGACTCGGAGCCTCCAGGCCGCCGCCCGCCGCGCACGCGCCCGCCCCAGGCCCAGGCCCAGGCCAGGCCCAGGGGGCGGCTCCGACGGGGGCGGCTCGGGACCCACCCCCGCCCGAGCTGCTGGAGGCGGGCGCGCTGAGGGCCCGGCGGGCGGACGGACGCCGCGGGGACGCTCGGGCCTCGCCCCGCCCCCTCCCCCGGGGTCACGCCCCCCCTCGTCCCCCTCCCCCCCGGGGTCACGACCCCCCGCGCCGCCGGGGCCCCTCCCCCACCCCGGGTCATGCCCCCTCCCCCCCTTGTCTCGGCCCCCCTCCCACCTCCGGTCTCGGCCCCTCTCCACCTTCCTCCGCCCCCTCCCCATCTCTGTCCCCCAACCTTCACCCCCGGGTCCCGGCCCCCCCACTTCTCTCCCGCCCCTCATCCCGGCCCCCTCCACCTCCATCCCCCCACCTGGTCCCGGCCCCCCACTTCTCTCCCGCCCCCGTCCCGGCCCCCTCCACCTCCGTCCCCCCACCTGGTCCCGGCCCCCCACTTCTCTCGGCCCCCTCCACCTCCCTCCTCCCCACCTGTTCCCCCCTGGTCCGGCCCCCCCCCACTTCTCTCCCTCCCCCCATCTCCGCCCCCCTCCACCTCCGGCCCCCCACCTGGTCCCGGCCCCCCCACTTCTCTCCCGCCCCCGTCCCGGCCCCCTCCACCTCCGTCCCCCCACCTGGTCCCGGCCCCCCCACTTCTCTCCCGCCCCCGTCCCGGCCCCCTCCACCTCCGTCCCCCCACCTGGTCCCGGCCCCCCCACTTCTCTCCCGCCCCCGTCCCGGCCCCCTCCACCTCCGTCCCCCCACCTGGTCCCGGCCCCCCCACTTCTCTCCCGCCCCCATCTCCGCCCCCCTCCACCTCCGGCCCCCCACCTGGTCCCGGCCCCCCCACTTCTCTCCCGCCCCCGTCCCGGCCCCCTCCACCTCCGTCCCCCCACCTGGTCCCGGCCCCCCCACTTCTCTCCCGCCCCCGTCCCGGCCCCCTCCACCTCCGTCCCCCCACCTGGTCCCGGCCCCCCCACTTCTCTCCCGCCCCCGTCCCGGCCCCCTCCACCTCCGTCCCCCCACCTGGTCCCGGCCCCCCCACTTCTCTCCCGCCCCCGTCCCGGCCCCCTCCACCTCCGTCCCCCCACCTGGTCCCGGCCCCCCCACTTCTCTCCCGCCCCCGTCCCGGCCCCCTCCACCTCCATCCCCCCACCTGGTCTCGGCCCCCCACCTTACCCCCCCAGGCTCAGCCGCCCCCAGCTTCACACCCCCCTCCCCGACGGCCGCCCCCCCTCCTCCCCCCGGGGCCGGTGCCCGCAGGCACGTGCTGGACGGTGTTTGCTGACCACGTGCTGGACGGTGTTTGCTGACCACGTGCTGGACGGTGTTTGCTGACCACGGTGTGAGCTCCCCCGAGATTGCGTCCCGGGGCGCCCCCTGGCGTCGGGGCGGGGCGGGGCTCGCTCCCCCGCGGCCTCGGGGCCGTGGCCTTGCCCTGGGACCTGGAGCGGAAGCCTCGGAGGCAGGGCCTGAGCTTCACCTGGGCGCGGGCACCCCAGGAAGCCCCCGGCCGGCGGGTGGGCCAGCCCTGTCTAGGGGACTTTGGTCAAGGAACGATCTGGCCGCCGGGGTGGGTCCTCCCTGCGCACACCGCCCACCTGGCTCGTCCCAACACGGGATGACTTGGTCCTGGGAGCCCTTCCCGGTCACCCCGGTGGGGGATTTTCCCCTCCTTCCTGTGTCTGTTGCTATTAATAAGGAGCGCACATTCTGTGCCAACGGGTTGTGGAAGCTGCTGGGTGGCTTTAATAAAAATAAGTGTCAGCTGTCTTTTCAGATGGCATTTGTCATGTTTTAACTTCAGTGTTGGTGCCTTTGATGCTCCGGGTTTGAGAGCGGGGATTACGTGTAATCCGCCTCTTTCATGTCGAGATGCTCTACGTAAAACACATTTGGGCGCTTAATAAATACATATGCGAATTGATGCCTCCTTAAATAGAACTTTTCCCTTTGTGCATATAGGGTTTTGTCTAAGATTGTGTCACTCCGGGGAAGAACGTGTGTCTGTGGTGCAATGCGCATCCCCCGAGGAAAGGAAGTACTCCTCATTAGCAGCTGCTTGTTTTAATAGGAAATGGCTTTACCAGCGAGATAAAGCTTTGAGGCTTAGACAAAGTAGGCAACTGCGGAGAGTAAGGCTCCAGAATGAGTGCATCAGTCCTCAGGGCGCCTGGGTGGCTCGTGGTGGAACATCTACCTTGCACTCGGGGCGTGACCCCCGGGTCCTGGGATCGAGTCCCAAGTCGGGCTCCCCGCAGGGAGCTGCTTCTCCCTCTGCCTCCCTCTCCGGGTCTCTCTTGAATAAATAAATAAAATCTTTAAAAAATCAAATCAAAGGATCCTGACAAGGGTTGGTAACTTGGATTAGGCAATAGAAGGGGAGAAGAGTCGGTCAAGTTCTGAGATATTTAGGGCCAGGCCCACCAGGACTCAGTGTTTGGATACACGGATTACACATGATGGGGGGTGGGGGGCGGGGAGCCACGTCTGGCTCCTAGGGTTTTCACCTTGAGCAATTAGCTGATTGGGTACGGGGTGGGGGTGGGGGGTGAAAAGCAAGTTTGGGAATAAAAAGTTTATTAAAAAAAAGGAAAAGCTTATTTTTTGATGAGTTGGAGATGCTTGCACACGTGGAAGTGTCAACTAGGCAGTGGCCACATGGGACCTGCGGGGCAGGAGACAGGCCTGGGCATTAAAACGTCGGAGCCCTCGGTATAGTCCGTGGAAAGCGGGAGCCAAGGAGCCAGGTAATTGTTGCTTTGGAAAGGAAGAGTTTACAAGAGACCCGAGAGGGCTGGAAATGTAGGTGGGAGAGGATGGAGCCCCGGAGAGCCCACTGTCGCAGAGGGTGGGGACGATCAAGAGCCCCGCGGTTGAGGCCTGAACGAACGCCATACGTCAGCTAGGAAGCAGACCGCCCAGACGGACAGCTCCCTGCCTCAGTCCCACGACAGAGGCCCTCGGTGGGAAGGATGTGGTCAGCACCCGTGACCGGGTGAGGTGCTTCTCAAAGTGCCATTACCTACCAACAACCCGGGGACTATGTGCAAAGGCAGATTGTGGCTCCGTAGGATTTGGGGAGGGCCTGGGATCCCGTGTCTCCGAAGGAAGTCCCAGGTGACGCTGATCCTCGGAGCCCAGGGACACGTGGAACGGCAAGGTCTGCTGTGGCTCTCAACGTTTACTGAGCAGACTCACACGGACCGGACGATGTCCTCAAACAGATGATTGGGCCCCGCCCCTACAGACCAGGATTCCGTAGGTCTGGGGCAGGATCCGATAATTAGCATTTCTAACAACCTCCCTGGCGGTGGTGGTGACGGAGATGCCACAGGTCCCCAAGACCATAGTGTGAACTGCACCATTCTAGAGGCCCACGGCCCAGCTGCCGCTGGCCGCAACAGAAAGATCCGTTTGGGTTTCAGAACATGATGCAAAGAAGTGTTCCTGTACACCGCTGCAGTCCCTCGGCGACCGGAGCTCGGAGGGCGGCGCCCGCTCCTCGCATCCATCACCCTGAGCCCCCCAAGTGCCCCTTATTAGGACCATTTAGTGGCCTCCTAACCGATGGCCTAACCTCCATCCCTGCCGCCTGTCCCTGTCCCTCCTCCAAGTGATAACCAGAGTGATCCTACTAACGCAGCACTGCTGGTGGCTTGGCGGCTTTATATGAAAGTCAAGCTCCTTAACACAGCTTGGGATTCTTGCCAGCAGTCTGCCTCCATTTACCTCTCCAGCCTCACCTCTACTTCCGGTTCGTAGATTTCTTTCAAGGTTTTTGCAAGCGGGTCCTCGCACTCTTCATCGGACTTATCTGCTATTCCGCCTTTACATGTCAAATCTTTTTTTTAAAAAACGTTTATTCATGAGAGACACAGAGAGAGAGAGGCAGAGACCCAGGCAGAGGGAGAAGGGAGCCCGACGTGGGACTCGATCCCATGACCCCGGGATCACGCCCTGGGCCGAAGGCAGGTGCTCAACCGCTGAGCCACCCAGGTGTCCCTTTACGTAGTTCTTTAGGACATATTTCAGGAAACAGTTGCTAGGACTCATATTTTATTTTTTTTTTATTTTTATTTATTTATTTTTTTTAATTTTTATTTATTTATGATAGTCACAGAGGGAGAAAGAGAGAGAGGCAGAGACATAGGCAGAGGGAGAAGCAGGCTCCATGCACCGGGAGCCCGACGTGGGATTCGATCCCGGGTCTCCAGGATCGCGCCCTGGGCCAAAGGCAGGCGCCAAACCGCTGCGCCACCCAGGGATCCCCTAGGACTCATATTTTAGACGGTGATAGACACCGGCAAGTACATTCCAGAAAGGTTAACGTTTCTCTTACTCTGCACTTCCTCCGACGTATATTACGGTGCTTCTCTCTTCCCGCCCTTGCCAGCCGTGGCTGTTGTTGATCTTTGCCAATCTTAGGTGACAAGTGAGAGATCCGATTAAATGCTATTTGTGAGGTGAAGACCGTTTGTGGGATGTCTGTGTTCCTTTTGCTAGGATTTGTCCTTTTGTGTTCTGTGACCAGTCATCGATTTAATCTTGATATGAAGGGATTTTTCAGATTATGGATTTTGGCCTGTAGTCGTACACCCACCCTGCAGGCTTTTCCTCACTCTCGTATGCCTCGTCAGGTGATTCGTCAGCAGTTTTCCATTTTTATATTGTCAAATCTATCACCTCTCCTTTATAGCTTCTGGGTTTTCCCATCATGCTTAGGAAAGCCTTTCCCATTGCAAATTGTAAAACTTCAAAAATGCTTTCTTCTAGTTTTTAATATGGGGCGAGATGGGGATGGGACATAATTTCTTTCCAGCTGGTTGCTCGGCGGTTTCACCATTGTTCTTAACCTACTGCTTTGATATACTTGTATCACATCCTAAACCCTCTATGTATATCCTATTTGTTAACTCACTACTATGTTTAAATGACTTAAAAAAGGAACTCTATATAACAATTTTACATATTTATAAATACCGTTTCTTTATAGAAAGCTTTGATACTGGCAAGAGCAAGTGCCCCCTTGTTATACGTCTTTTAAGCACATCTTGTTTGTTTGCTTGTTTTTTAAAGATTTTTTTATTTACTTATTCATGAGAGACAGACACACAGAGAGGCAGAGACACAGGCAGAGGGAGAAGCAGGATCCATGGAAGGAGTCCAATGCGGGACTCGATCCCGGGACCCCAGGATCACGCTCTGGCCTGAAGGGAGGTGCCCAACCGCTGAGCCACCCAGGTGTCCCACACCCTGTTAAGTTTTGCATGTTTACATGCTCAGATTAACCTTATTATCATTTACTAGTTTTTTTCTTTCTTTTTTCTTTTTCTTTTTTCTTTCTTCCAAATTTTTATTTAAATTCTAGTAAACCTATAGTGTGATATTGGTTTCAGGAGAATTGAGTGATTCGTCACTTATATACAATACCCAGTGCTCATCACAAGTGCCCTCCTTAATGCCCCTCACCTCCTTAGTCCGTCCCCCACCCCCCTCCCCTCCAACAACCCTCAGTTTGTTCTCCACAGTTAAAAGTTTTCTGGTTTGTCTCTCTTTCCTTCTATCCTCTATGTTCATCTGTTTTACTTTTTAAATTCCACGCGTGAGTGAAATAATGGTATTTGTCTTTCTCTGACCTATTTCACTTAGCGTAATACCGTCTAGCTTCATTCACGTTGTTACAAGTGGCAAGATTTCTTTTTTTTTTTTTTGATGGCTGAATAATATTCCATTGTGTATATTCCACATCTTTTTTATCCATTCATCTGTCGAGGGACACTCGGGCGCTTTCCATAGTTTGGCTGTCATTGATAATGCTGCTGTAAACATCAAGGTACATGTACCTCTGTGAATCTGTATTTTTGTATTCTTTGGGTAAATACTTAGAGGTGCAATTGCTGGATCACAGGGTGGCTCTATTCTTAACTTTTTGAGGAACCTCCACACTGTTTTCCAGAGTGGTTGCACCAGCTTGCATTCCCATCAACATGTAAGAGGGTCCCCTATTCTCTGCATCCTCACCCATATCTGTTGTTTCCTGTGTTGTCAATTTTAACCATTCTGACAGGTGACAGGTGGTCTCTCATCTTGGTTTTGATTTGTATTTCCCTGTTGATGAGTGATGTTGGGCATCTTTTCACGTGTCTGTGAGCCATCTGGATGTCTTCTTTAGAAAAATGTCTGTTCATGATGTCTTCTGACCGTTTCTTAAATGGATTATTTGGTTTTTGAGTGTTGAGTTTGAGAAGTTCTTCATAGATTTTGGAAGTATCCAAATCAGATACCAGAAGTACCTTTATCAGACATGTCATTAGCAAATGTTTCTCCCATTCTATAGGCTGCCTTTTAGTTGTTTCCCTTGTTGTATAGGAGTTTATCTTTTTTTTTTTTAGGATTTTATTTATTTATTCATGAGAGACACAGAGACAGAGAGAGAGAGAGAGGCAGAGACACAGGCAGAGGGAGAAGCAGGCTCCATGCAGGGAGCCCGATGCGGGACTCGATCCCGGGACTCCAGGATCACGCCCTGGGCCGAAGCAGGTGCTCACCCAGGCATCCCCAGAAGCTTTTTATCTTGATGAAGTCCCAATAGTTCATTTTTGCTTTTGCTTCACTTGCCTCCTGCAACATATCTAAGTGAGAAGTTAATTATGGCTGAGGTCAAAGAGGTTGCTGCCTGTGTTCTCCTCTAGGATTTTGATGGTTTACTGTGTCACATTTACATCTTTCACCCATTTTGAATTTATTTGTGTCCGCTGTGTAAGAAAGTGGTCCAGTTTTCACTCTTCTGCATGTTACCGTCCAGTTTTCCCAACACCATTTGTTGAAGAGACTGTTTTTATTTTCCCCCCAATGGATAGTCTCTCTTTCTTTGTCAAAGATTGGGTGACTGTATTGTTGTGGGTCCATTATTCTGTTCCATTGATCTATGTGTCTGTTTTTGTGCCGGTACGATGCTGTCTTGATGATCACAGCTTTGAAGTACAGCTTGAAGTCCAGAATTGTGCTGCCACTGGCTTTACTTTTCTAATTCAGGATTACTTTGGCTATTTGGGGTATTTTGTGGTTCCATACAAATTTTAGGCTCATTTGTTCTAGCTCTGTGAAAAATGTGGTCTTTTGATAAGGATTGCATTAAACGTGTAGACTGCTTTGGGTAGTATAGACATTTTCACAATGTTTGTTTTTCCGATCCACGAACGTGGAGTGTTTTTCCATTTCTTTGTGTCCTCTTCAATTTCCTTCACAAGGGTGCTATAATTTTCTGAGTAAAGATCTTTCACCTCTTTGGTTGGGTTTATTCCCAGGTATCTTATTATTTTTGGTGCAATTACAAACGGGATCGATCCCTTAATTTCTTTTTTCTGCTGCTTCATTATTGATTATTTACCAGTTTTCAACAAAGAATCCACGGAAGTTTTTACTAGAATTGTACAAAATGTATAGAAACGTTTGGCTGAAGCGAGATCTTTCTAACACTGCGTATTCTTTTATAGGAACATGTATTTAGTTAAAGACAGTTTGGCCAACCACGTATGTTTTTTTAAACAGTGCTTTCATCCGATTCGTATTTTTCCATCTTGTCCACCAGGGTTGAATTTTCAAGTGTCTTGGTAAAAAAGCAGACTTTTTGCTCTCCTACCTTTATTGAATAAAAATTGTTGACCTCTCCATGAATGTGTATACTTAATATGTATTTAGCTGAAGTAAATACACAAGGGAATCCTAGTGTGCTGTGCCTGCATTCCCCTGGATTATTTTATACAACAACAGTCCTTGTGTAAGACCCACACCAGACACCACAGAGGCAGGCAGTGCCCGCAGTACTCGTCTAGCCTGGCTGCGTCTTAGGGAGCCTGTGCCGAGTCCCAGGGTCTGCATCCTCAGTGCTCATGGGTCGTTATGGAGTTGCACAGGAGTGGTTGATATTACACTGGAGTCCTTACCTCCTTTAAGATATTTGTCCATATAGGGGCACCTGGGTGGCTCAGTTAAAGTTAAGCCTCCAACTCTTAATGGGATCAAGCCCCAGGACAGGCTCCGCTCTGGGTGTGGAGCCTGCTTAAGATTCTCTTTCCTCTTCCTTTGCCTCCTCCTCCTAACCCTGTTTGTGCGTGCATAGTGCACTCTCTTTCTCTAAAAAAAAAAAAAGGAAAAAAAAGATATTCGTTACTATATGGCTCCTTCCCTATGAGATTCTTTAGAAAGGCATTATGAAATATTGTTAGTATTGATTTTTTCTCTTCCTTTGATCAACTTTAACTAGATTTGTAGTGGTTCAAACAGTGAAATTCAGGGGTGCCCGGCTGGCTCAGTTGGTAGAGCATGGGACTCTTGGTCTCTGGGTTGTGAGTTCAAACCCCACCTTGGGTGTAGTGCCTACTTAAAATGAAAAATAAAATAGTGAAATTCATAGACAGATTAGCACAGGTGCACAATTATCTGCCTCTTAAAGTGAACAGTACTTGAGCATTAACCAATTTTGTTTCGTTCTCCTTCTTAATACCTGCTACTCCTACCTCTACTTGTCTGTTGTTCCCACCTCCACTTTCTTTCTTTTCATTTCCATGGTTAGAATAACTGTTGCACTTATGTATTTCGAATGAGGACATGAATAGTCAAGTTATTCAATTAAAACAGATGGCGATGCTTTATCACATAAGCTTTTTGCCAAATGTGATGATTCCTAGATGTTGGCTGTTCTAGTCCGCAAACCGGTGGCCTTGGCTGGTCTTCTCGGTTTGTTTCTTTGGACCGCTCTAATGTCATTCCCTGCAACAGCATAACACAACAGGTGTCTAAACTCCTAGAAGTACACATTTCCTACCAACGGGTGCCAAAGCGTATTGTCTGGCTTGGGAGTTTTGGGTTTTTCTGTAGGAAGAAGTAGGACTTTGAGCCAGAAATGTATATGTTTCTAACACTCTCAAACAAAGTTATTTTATCCTGTCTTAAATTATGGCTAATGTAGCACTGGGCTGGATTGTCACTAAGTGTTCCCTCTGCAACCCTCCTGAGCCCACCCATGAATGTCAGTAAGCCAGCCTGAAGGGCTCCCTACGTGTAAGAACTCACAGGTGTGGTGGCGGCTGTCCAGGCCTCGCCAGCCGGGACTTGCACCCCCACCCCCCCCTGCCAGCTGTGTACACTGTACTGGGTGAATTCAGTACTTCCATGATCCCTACATGCTGGACCAGCAGATGCAGCCACCTCGGAGAGGTTTTTAATCAAAATCTCTAGGTGACCTTTGGAATTTTCATTCTGGGTACCAGAAAACGGTTTGTAGTGGTATCATAGTCTCTGTCGACCATCATCAACCAGGTCATTTATATAAAAGCATGCCTTGTCCATGGTAATATCCCCCCGACGGGGAGGAGACTGGCCGTGGGGGTTGAAAAAAATCTTAACTCTTTTTATGTATCAAGCACAAGATACACAGCATATGTAAGGTATTCAAATTTCAAGGATTGGGGCACTGATTACAGAAAAAAATGTCTAAGAAGGGTTCTTTATGGGGGGTGATAATGAGAAAAAAAAGTTTGAGACACTGGAATGGGTTAAGTTTCGGTAGTGGGAGCTCTGTCCACACCCTGGAGGTAGGCTTTTCCCTTTAATGGATTTTCTCTACACCTAGATGGGGGGCGGGGAATGGGGGGCCAGGAATGAGGGCTGAGGACCCTGGATTAATTAGGATACGGGTTGGATTGCTGACACCACACCTCAAAAAACCATGGCTTCAACAAGACATCTGTCTCCATCATGTGAGCGGCCCAGCTCCGCAGTGGCAGGGACCCTGGGGCGGTCCGGCTCTGCTGTCCCCAGGGGTCACATCTGTAGTCAGCCGGGGCTCTTCACCAGGGTCACCAAACAGACAGCAGGGACCCGAAGGGAAGGGGATGGAGCTCAGCCCAGCAGTTTCCTGTCACTTCTGCTCCGGTCACAGGCCTCACCTCGCCGGAAGGGACATCGGGAAGGCGGCTAGCCGCGCGCACCCATCTAGACACCCTCCCGCTGCGGGGAGAACACGCGGGAGGCACTTTCTCCCCAGGGGCGAGGTGGGACGTGTGCCGCGTCCTGCACACCATTCGTCTCCTCTCTGAGGACCACAAGCCCTGGGAGCACGGGCAGCAGAGAACCCCTCTCCTTAAAAATAATTTTTTTTTTTTTTTTAAGATTTTACTTATTTAGTCATGAAAGAGAGAGAGAGAGACAGGCAGAGGGAGAAGCAGGCTCCATGCAGGGAGCCCGACGTGGGACTCGATCCCAGGTCTCCAGAAACTGCTGAGCCACCAGGGCTGCCCCAGAACCCCTCTCTAAAATGCACGTGGGGGGGCGGGGGGCGGTCGGGGAACAGCTCCTGACAGGCCACCAGGAGGCGGGGCCAGACCAATTCACAGGTGTGAAGGGTCCCAACTCAATCCAAAAGGTACCTGGTTATCCAACTGGCTACTAAGTGCAGATTCCCTAGCTGTCATCCCCGCTCCCTGGCTTTATGGAAACCCATAGACTTCTTTCTTCTTTTTTTTTTAAATTGGAGATTTAACTTTATTGGAATAGGTTTTACCAGAAGAGCTCACTTGGGGGCATTTAGAAATAGTCAGTAGTTCTTAAATTACTTAGGGCAGCCCGGGTGGCTCAGCGGTTTAGCGCCACTTTCAGCCCAGGCCGTGACCCCGGGGGTCCCGGGATCAAGTCCCGCTTCGGGCTCCCTGCATGGAGCCTGCTTCTCCCTGTCTGTGTCTCTGTCTCTCTCTCTCTCATGAATAAATAAAATCTTAAAAAAAAAAAACTTAAAAAAATCACTTTAAAAAATTAGATGTTTGTTAAGTATCTGAATAAATCAGTTGAGAAGTGCCACCGGCTACTCTAAGGGTAAGATCTGGTGTCTTGGAATTTCAAAAACAAATGCTGAAGGTGTGGGTACAGCTAGGATTGATTCTGCATTTCTACTTATACAAAGTGTTTTTTTTTTTTTTAAACATTTATTTATTCATGAGAGACACAGACACAGGCAGAGGGTGAAGCAGGCTCCCTGCGGGGAGTCCCATGCGGGACTCGATCCCGGGACCCCGGGTCACGCCCTGAGCCAAAGGCTCAGTGTTATTGTTTTAAGGTTTGGTTTTAACTGGAAATCATGCCCTTTGTAGCTCACTCCCAGGCAAATGAGACGCAGAACTTGTACCTGGAGACGCGGCTACTTAGGCTCTTGCTCTGTTTACTCCTAAGCGCCGGTTAGAGCAGCGGCTACAGGTTAGCCCCGCGCGGCCTGGCCGCCTCTGCCCTCGAGCTATTGTCCCACGGGATCCCGCTCCGCCCGGTGCGACGAGGACAGGCCCGCGCTGTCCGGCTCCCGTAGCCGAGCTGCCATTTCCCATCATCTCCGAGGACTTCTGTCCCCGCAAACGGCCGGTGCAGGGCACCTGCTCCAGGGTGGCGCCCCCCCCCCCCAAGCGCAGCCCGCTCTCCTGGGGCCCGGGGGGTGGCATCCGCTGGTGCAGGGCAAGGGTCGCTCTCGGGGCCTTGGCGGCAGCTTAGGTCAGCGGGGTCTATGAACCCAACGTCCTGGCGACAGTCATGTTCTAACGCTCTCTCTCGGATTGTTGCCTTTTTATTATTTTGGCGGGGAGCAAATACTTTTTATTTTTTAAGACAAGTACACCCCAAAGACTCCCACGGTGCGGCCAGCGCCGGATGCCATCCTGGGCCGCCGTCTGCGCTCCTTTGTGGCTGGTCCCGACTGCAGCATCCTTCGTTTCACCCTCATCACCGAGACCCTCACGTTATCCTCTAAAGAGGGCGACACGCCATCCTTTCTCCGGAGTGACCTTCACTATCCCTAGTTACCCGCGCCGGATGTGCCCTCCTTCCGAGCTGGCGTGCCCTCTTCACTGTGGCCATCACGTCACCCCGACCCGCAGCGGGAGTCTGTTCAGTGGTCCCTCGGCCCCTGTCGCAAGGCCCACAGGGAGATGTGGGGCTCCCGTGCTGTCCGCACAGCCGATCACGGCTCCTTCCAGCAGAGCCGGGAAACTGGAATTCTGCGCCAGGGGACCCAACCACGTCCTCACTTTGCCATCTTGAATCCTGGGATGACTATTACCGTTTTAGACGAGATGTGAATTGTCCGCAATATTCTAGGTACCGAGAAACAGGTTTGCCTTTTGTGGGGTATATTCTAAGGGACAGGAGGTCTTGAGTAGCCTTCCTCAAATCACAAGCCAGCCTGGTTCCTAGGTCCCCTTCCAGGGCTGCCCTAAGGACCTTCGCTACCACGATTTATAGGGGCCCTCTAATCTCCAACCCCCTCGCAGTCAACGCCAACTGAAGGCACCGCTGTCCAGCTCCTAGACGGCCAGGCCCTCTATGCACGCACGTGGCTACTCACCTTCACAACCACCCAACGAGGTTGCAGTATCACCATCTGTCCTACTGATGAAGAGACACGGGCTCAAGAAAGGCACAAGGTCTTACTCAAGGTCACGTGGCTTGGAGCCAAGTTCTGTCCACAACTGCGTCACGACTTGACTATGTTACAGACGATCTCATCTGAGCCACTTAACTCCCCGAGGCAGCTATTAGACCGGCAGCTTTACGTCTCAGAAAACAGAAATAACTGAACTTGTAAGACATTAAAGAGGGTAAAGCCAGGCTGTGTTCCAAAGCGGCGGAGGCAGCAGTACCCAGTGCACGTGCGGCTCTGGCGGGCTGGCGCCCAGACATTCCTCCCCGGCTTTCGGATGGGACGTGGTGACTGCCTGCCTGCCCGCGACGCAGAGTCACACTTATTTTTTTCCCCTGCTATTACAAAGTTTCGTTTCGAAGACTGTCAGGCAGTGCGCTGGAGCTGCTTTATCAGCATTTGCGTACTGAGCACAAGGTGGCTCCAGCTGGGCACAGATTTCTGAAGAGCCTTAATTTAGACTTTTTGACCTATACGGTGATGCTCTGCATGGACTCCATGATCAGCATTCTAGAAAGACACTACCTCACCAACTGTGTTCTCCTGCTTCGCACCAGAGAAGGGCTGAAAACAATGAAGGTAACCTTGAAACCACTGGTTTATTTAATTATTCCGGCATGACTGTTTTTTTTTTTTTTTTTTTGTACAATGGTAGCTGTAGAAGAAGATCAGAAATAAATACAGCTTAAGATTTGAACCACGTCCTGCTGTACTTTTTCTCAAGCCTGAAATAGAATTTTCTAACACCTTTTGTGGTTGGAAATACTGAATTTAAATAGGACTGCAGATATAAACAAAAAGAGCAAGATGTGGATTGATGTGCCTATTCTGGTAAAATGCAGCCACACTATTTCTGAAATACAGATACAAAAATTGATAAAATGACAAGTAGAAAATAGGAAAATCTGGTGATGTGTGCTGCAGGGATAATAGGTCTTTAAATAACGCTATTAGATACTAATAAAAGACCTGAAAAATGAATCGCTTATGTTGTTGAGGGTCTCTTCAGGTCACAATTTTTAAGATTAATAATTAAAAAGCCTATTTCATTATCACTGATATCCGTGGGAATGACACGGATAAGTATTCGTTTTTCTTTTTGACAAGGGATAAAGCTGAGAAATCAGAAAGATGAACTAAGTAGGGGAGTCTGAGCTCATGGGCAAGGATTCATTTTCCTCTGATCTGTGTTAAGTCCAACTCCATCTACCTAACACGCACTGTCCTTTCCAAGCAAAGGACCCAGGTACCTCAGTAATATGGTGGAAGTCCCCAACTTACAGTTTTGCAAACTGTTATGCAATGGTGCCTTTACTGTCTGGATTAAGTGGCAATCGGTGTAAGTGTGGTTGAGTTAGGAAGCAAAAAGAGAGCAACATTTGAAAATTTCGGTAGGTAATGGTAAGAATTCATATTAGACGCCTAAAATTAAACTCTTTAATTTGAAGGAAGATCTATGATCATCTACTATTGTAAGCAAACCAGACACAGGGAGGGATTACCCATTATTGGCAAAAAAAGTAGACAAGAAAACCAAGTATGTTATAATCTTACAAACACTTATGGTTCAAACTGGAAAATGTCCCACCAGAAAATGAGGTCTAGTCTCCAACACAATATACAAACTGGGTTTTGCTGCACAGTTGGACTCTGGAAATGGGTCAACCACGTTACTTATAGTCATTTGGATTTGAAGATCTAAGCCAACCCACACTACCTCAGTAAGCCTGTCATGCGCCGCCAATTAAAAACTTTTCTAAGAACTTACAAGGCTGAAAATGTTCATTTTACATCTTTGCTGACTGATTTAGAAGAAATCTAGTAAGGAAAGTACTGTGAGACTTTTTCTTCTCTCTGCCAGTTTAGTGAACAGATCTACACTAAGGCCAACTACAACCTCCTTGAATTTGGCTTTAGACTCAGACCAACGATTGTCTACCACAAAGAGGTGCGTCAAAGTCTATTTTCTCTATATCCTGGATTGTTCAATCACTTGTCCCCAGGATGAGTGGATTAGATCCCACGGTTACCAGGTTACCCGGTGCACCAGTCAGGCATGCAGGAGGTCCTGCCCCACCAGCAGCCGAAGTGCCCACAGCATCGAAGGGGTGGAGTAGGAAGGGTACTGGCAACACTGTAAGGCTGTCAGGATGAAAACAAGATAATACTTTTTATAGCAGCATTATTTAATCGTGCACTGTTATTTTAAACAAATTGTGCGTGGCTTTAAATAGCAGAGATGATGAAATAGGTTAAAGTCATTAATTATGGATAAGGGCTGTGGAAGAAAAGGAAGACTTTATAAAAATTAGAGGGAGAAATAATACGATTTAGCTAGAAAACAGTGCTATAAAAAGCTTTCTCTATAAAAAGCTTTTTTTTTTTTTTTTCTTTTTTTTCTGGTAGCTTTCTAAAGCATGGATCAGACCATTGTTCCAGCTCAGAAGTCAGCCAACTTTTTCTCTGGAACTATTTACTACAAACAAAGAGTAAGCACTTTGGGTTTTGTGGGCCATACGGTCTCTGTCACAACGACTCGACGCTGCTGTACCTTGAAAATAGCCACGTGCCATATGGAAACCAATGGATACGGCTTTATTTACAAAACCAAGTGGCGGGACAGTATTGAAGCAAGGGCTGTAGTTTGGTCTAGACCAGCACTGTCCAATCCAAAAATTACATTAGCCACACGTGTAATCTAAAATTTACTAGTAGCTACACTAGAAAAGTAAAAACAGGTAAAATTATTTTAATAGTGTATCTTATTTAACCCCAAATATCATTTCAACATATAAGAACTATTAATAACACACTTTACTTTTTTTGTATTATGTTTTCATAACTGTTGTGTGTTGTACATTCCTAGCATACTAGTCAGATTTCAGGTTGCTCAACAGTCACATGGGGCTAGTGGCTACCAAGGTGCAGCATCTCTTCTAGAACCTCCATGCTGGGATGTCCACAATGAATCTGGTTTAGTGACAAAGTATTGGCATTTGCTTCTTAAAAGGGGATGAAATTATGTTGCCACTAGGGAGCTAGGACAAGGGATTACAGCTATTGGGAAGAAGTATCTCGCCTCAGACATGTTAGGTTGAGGTGGCCCAGGACTGCTGGGGCACAAGTGGGTACAGGTGAATGATATTCAGGTTCACTTGTCAATCCAACAAACAAGTCTAATTCAAAAAATATCTGCTATAGACCACAAAATGACCCAGGTGTGAACACATCATTGTAATTTCTGGCCTTCAATACAGAATGCTAGTAATTGTCATGAACACAGCTCTGGGCTTCAGGAACGGTCACTGTATCAGAACTGGAAGTGTATAAAAAAGGTGATCTGGAACATAAAATGAAGAACCGTGTAGCAAGGGGAAAGGAAAAAACACTTCAAAATTAGATTGGATTTTTAAAATGATTAAAATGATCTAAGCGCTTTTCCAATTATTTTTGTGTAATAGGGTTTAATGCTAGTTGGCAATAATTTAAACAAGTTACCGAAGGGTAATCTTAAGGCATAATTGTAAATTCAGGCCTTGGGAAGTTCGTCGGCATTTAAACCTAACTTTCCAGGTGATCAAAATCAGCATTCCTAAGAAAAAAACACAGACAGAACCTTTGGTAATAAAACATAGAGGCCAATGTTTTTAACAAAAAATTTATTACCAAAATACAATATTAAAGTCAATACATGACAAACTCCTGTAAAGCAAAATAAATTATTCTAACATTGTACAGTATTTCCAAAGGTAGTTAAAGAAGCACTATAGACCTTGCTTCACTGTTTGTTGAACAGATAAACTGTTCTACCATGAACACAATCCTAGAGTTTTAGGCTTTAAGGCATGCAGCTTGATGTGCAGGATAATTTTACAAAATGCAAATCATCCTATTTTAATAAGATACAGTGTCAGAATTAACTGTAGTCTTTACATGTCAGTGTTCCAGAAATTTTTAGACTTTGGCTATAGAAGCAATGCCATAGTGTTACACAATACTCATTTCTTAAAAAAATACATGTATTCATGTCCATGAATATCAAACTCAAATTTCTATTAAATATATTTTATAGAATATTACTTAGAGCACCTTGCTGTACAATAAAAAAAGATTAAATAAGTGTCTATGAAAACTAAAAATATAATAAGTCTCAATAGAGAAGCCTGTTGTCTTTGTCAAGCCAAGTACATTGTGGGAAGATACAATGTAAACATGGGTGCCCACCATCTGCTTTGTGAGAAAAGATGGAGAAAATAACAAAGCCACCAACAGCTACCTTGAATAGTATGAGAGATCTAGAACAAGGCTTCTGTCAGTGTCCCCACACTGCACTGGCTGGACACAGAACTGAAGTCCGCACGCAGCCACCATTGAGAACGCTGGGGCCACCAACCATGTTCTAGGCTATCAGAGGAGGAGAGAAAATGTTGGCCCCCTGGAAAGTATTACTTGTGACGATCAGAATGCGTCGTCTTGCCCCCTCCCCACCTTGGCCTCACATCCAGTATGTTTCTTTTAAAAACTATTTTTACTATCTTAGAACCATAAAGTGTTTGAGTAGAAAGCAAATACTATGAGCTTTACAGGGCAAAAGATCTACTACCAGTAAGTAAAACGTTATGCCTATCAAGAGAATTCCTGCTGATTATTGTAATACCTATCTCTTCTACAACTAAACTTGCATACTTAGCCTTCATTATTACTTTTAGAAATGTTCAATTGTTCTTGGTAGAGACACTGTTCACTTAAGGCTTGCCGCAAAATGGCAACCAGAAGGTACAGAAGGTCCATGGTATATGGTTCCTCCTATAGCCGTAGAGGAGTTTAGGGATATTTTAGGGTAGAATCAGACGAACACTGAAAGGTTTTGAACTTCTGGGTTAATATTTTCCTCATGAGTTAGGTAAATTTTAAGTCCATGATTCTAAATGGAAAATTTTAGAATCAAAAGAAGTCGTTTAGGGAACTGAAGGTAATTTAAAAATTTACTATTGATGTTTTTGGGATTTTTTTGGTTATTAGTATTTTCTAAATGATTACATGCAATTAAAACCAAGGAAACTTTATAAAACAAAATCCTGCTACTAAAGGTTGTTAATTTTCAGAGTGAGTGATAAAAATGGAACTATTTAGAATATTTATTTAAATTTGAAATGAAATATAATTGTGTTTTAATTCTGAAAACAAGAAAACATATAAATCCACATGCAGTGAATCTGGATTATATAATTTAGTATATATAAATTCGTTTTATCTTTTTAAAGACCACTTATCAGAAACAGAGTAACTGTCATAAATAAATTAAAGCTACCTAAATCAAACAGCTGCGAAGTTACGGTCAATTCTGTCTGCTTAAATATCATCATCAAAATGAGATTTAAAAAAAAAATTAAACAATTTCAAGTTTCAAGATGGCCTGGCCCCACCTAAGGAGTTCCTGATGCTATCTTAAAAGTATTATTAATTTATTCAATCCACACCTGGACTTCGGGAAGGGAATTCCTTCCTAAAATGTGTCTGTAGAGTATTCCATTCAAAAAATTCTGTTTTCAATGTCTTCTGAGTTTATCAGAGTCTACAGCCTCAGCACTGGAAGGTGTTAGACATCAGGTTCGGAAAGAGCACCGTGAAGATGGTGCACTGTGTGGCGCACGGGCCTTTAGACTTGTACGCAGGATTTACTTTGACAGAATGATGCAAAAATAAATGATCAGTACTACAAAAGCCAAAACAAAAATAAAAACATCCCTGCTCTCTTCACTTTGAAATACATTTATAATGCAGAATGTGGAATTAATGAGAAGATGACATCTATTTGATGGCGAGTTTTAATGTGGAAGCACTGGTAGTTAACTCTGTACGTCCCACCGCGCACTAACAGGATGGAATACTCTACATGGGAGAAACCCTGCAGCCTTGCCAAATGTTGTTGGTTATCAAAAGCTTTATAAACAACCTGAATTTTTACTATAATTTAGCCACATCTGATTATACCTCTTATGCTAAGTACAACTAGATTGATAAACTCCAGGAAGTAAAATCTCAACAGCGGTACTCATTTTAAGGGGCTTTTGAATTTCTCCCCTCTTCCCTCAAATGATTTTTATTTAAGAGAGCCAAGTATTTCCAAGGTCTGATGATCAAGTGCAAATTTTCATACTGTGTTGGTTGAATAGACCTTGGCGGTAACACGCTTGGTCTAGTGTAGGAGACAGGATTACGAAGCCTGTGTAGCTGCGGAGAAAATTGCAGTGTTCTGTCAAACACTTGCAAAGAGCCTCTGGGAAATGTGCTGTGCCAAAGGAGTCCCCATCCTCACGAACCTTCTGATTTGGTTTGAGGCTGGTGGGAATTCAACTATTTTCTCCTTTGCCCACAAGAAATTCACTGTAAACTTAACACACTAATTTACTTCCTAAATGCCTATTTACAATCTGGATTTGGATTCAGAGGTCTCTTTTCTTAAGAAGTAATGTATCTTAGATTGAATATATGATTAATTCCTACTGATCTGGAGAAAGGTTTATTAGGTAGATCATTTCAAAGCCCTCCGGTGATCTTTTCCTTGTTGACTCTGTTGGTCTCCCATCCAAGTACTAACCAGGCCCGACCCTGCTTAGCTTCCGAGATCAGACGAGATCGGGCGCGTTCAGGGTGGTATGGCCGTAGACTGACTCTGTTGGTGATCATGAAAACCCCTCAGGGAGTGGCCTCTCAGCCCACACAAGGGGCCCGTCTCTCTAGAGTTGGCATGTCCAAGCTCAGAGTGATGGAGAAAACTAAGCTTTGCTTAAGACTGTGACACTTTTGTAACAAGAAGGTTTAGAATAGTTCTGGAAAAGCTCTTTCTTAATTCTTTTGCTTGCACTTCTACACTATGATAAGCTTTGAATAATAAATACACTCAACACTAAGAAGAGGTAACAGGGCTAACACAGGGTTACATCTTTGCTTCCTCCTCAACCCACTTCCTTCACTCAGAATATTTAAATATCATTACCGAGTAAACATTAGGAATTTTTTTTATTACACTGCAAATTTGGTTCCAAAGTCACATGCGTCTCTTCCTCATAAACAAAAAAACAAACAAAAAACAAACAAAAAACAAAAAACAAAAAACAAAACAAAAAAACCCCAAACCCAAAACCCAAACACCACACCAACTATTTTTTCTGTGCCTAGCAAGTTATTTGATAGCGCAAAGGTGAAACCGTGCTTTAAAGGATTTCTCTTCTACCATGTTCCTCTTCAAGTATTCAATCTAATTTGTGTTTAAAGCAGTGTTGTGGTCTTTGTTTAGGATGATGTTTACGATCTCACCCTCATGCTCTTTCATATGATCCAGGAGATTTTCTTTGCTGGTAGATTCGAAGCCACAAATACAACAACAGAAGAGTAAAACACAATACTCCATACTGGGAGGGGCCAGACTGGAGTTTTTTTCTAAACTGTACGAGGTATTACTTGTAGGGTTCAATTTCTCATTGTCGTTGGAACCTACAACTTCACCAGGAGCCTGGGAAATCAGCTCTGAGGAGGATATCAAATTTTCCGAACTTCCAGTGACAGGATCGGCTCTTTCCTCACTGCTGTTTAAGAGCGTCTTTGCAGGGGACCTCCCCAGAACTCTTAAAAATAAAACAAAACACACCAAATCCTGAATTGGTTATAAGACTAGCAGGTTTAACCCTACCTTTCGTTTACATATAAGGGAAGGGGTAGCGTCAGGTACCTGCCACTCTGTGAAATGGCATCATTGATTGCCTTGTTCACTTGTTCATAGTTGTAATTTTGGTCACTCGCATGCTTCCACATGTGAGACTTCAAAGAAGGAGGATGGCTGCATACATACCCACACAGAGAGCACCTGAAAGACACGTGTGAGAGTCAGAATGGTCCTGTAACATCATTTAAAGAATTATAGGGTTTCTGCAACAATTATGAAATTCCTTCCCTGGAAGCCATATGAGACATCCTGTTTCACTGTATCTAAGATGTTAGTGATTGTGAGAGACGTATTGATTTCAGAGGCTAAAGTGTCCTAGAAGAGATATCCTAGGATCAATAAAATTAAGTATTTTCTATTATAGAAAATTTATTAGAATCATGACAAACATCCCAGATTACTTTGGCTATTACAGTATTTGGAAAGACTTTTAATATAGTAATATACAAAATCTTTGCTCTAAATTTAACCATACACAGAAAAAATATGCACAAAATCAATACGCTATACTATTCTATTTCTTAAGGCAAAAAGGAGAGTGCCTGGGTGGTTCAGCTGGTTAAGCATCTGCCTTTGGCTCAGGTCATGATCCCAGGGTACTGGGATGGAGCCCCACATAGTGCTCCTTGCTCAGCAGGGAGTCTGCTTCTTCTAATCCCTCAACCCCTCCCTCCACTTGTGCGCGCACTCTCTCTCTCTCTCGCAAATAAAATCTTAAAAGAAAGCAAAAAAGAAACTAAATAATTTTAACATGAACTTATTCCTGTTATTTACACATCCACAGAAAAGGGAAGTAGTCCGGAAAAGCACCCACAATTTAGATTTCATAAATAAAATGGTTAATTAATAATCTTTAAAAAGTTTCAAACATTTGTTTCACATAATTGGTTACACTCGGTAAAATCTGAACTGAATGAAATATTTTTAAAAAACGAATAGACTTTTTTTGAAGAGACACTTAGAGCGCACTTTTAGGTTTATCCCCTTGCCCCTGCACCCAGTTCCCCCTTAGTGTCACATCTTAGTCATCATCTCCCCCTCCCAGTTCCCACATCTTGTGTCAGTGTGGAAGATCTGTTACACAAATGTGAACCAAAATGGATACAGCATTATGAAGAAGTTGACAGTTTACACTAGGGATCACTGTTCTTGTTACACATTCTGTGTGTTCTGACAATGCATAATGTCATGCATCCACCATGACAAATCATAAAGGATAATTTCCTCGCCTGAAATACCCTCCGTGCTCTATGTATTCACCCCCCGCATTAATCCCCGGCAACCAGTGATTCTTTTACTGTCTCCACAGTTTTGCCTTTTCCAGAATGTCACATAGTTGAAATCATAGTACATAGCCTTTTACGGCTGGTTTCTTTCATTTAGCCATATGCATTTAAAAGTTCCTTCACGTCTTTTCATGGTTTGGTAACTCTTTTCTTATCACCAAATAATATTCCATTGTCTAGATGTACCACAATTTGTTTATCCATTTACCAACTGAAGGATATCTTGGCTGTTTCCATATTTTTTGACTATTATAAATAAAGTTGCTATAAACACATGTGTACAGCTTTTTGTATACATAGGAGTTTTCATCTTTTGGGTAAATACCTAGGAGCACAACTGCTGGATGTATGGTAAAATTATGTTTATCTTTTAACTTAATTTTTATTTTTAAGATTTTTGATTAATCTCTATACTCCACATGGGCTTGAACTCACAACCCAGAGACCAAGAGTCGCATGCTCTACCAAATGAGCCAGCCAGGTGCCCTGTAAATGTACTTTGTGAAAGAAATTTTTGTTAAATATTTAAGTAGAAGCCTAACGAATCAGGGAACTTATCTGAACTCTTCACAACAATAGGAGACATGGAATAATGAAGCACAAAAGAAAGTAAAAAGGCATAAGTAAATATGACAAATAGGCAAGGTCTAACTCACTAACTCATCTTCAACTTTATGATGGGTGCAACAGTATTAGCTTTTATTACATGTCCTGAGGCATCAGATCCAAGGCCAGTGAAGGGCCTTTTACCTCAAGAAACACCAGGCCAGGGCAGCCCCGGTGGCGCAGCGGTTTAACACCGCCTACAGCTCAGGGCGTGATCCTGGAGACCCTGGATCGAGTCCCACGTCAGGCTCTCTGCATGGAGCCTGCTTCTCCCTCTGCCTGTGTCTCTGCCTCTCTCTCTCTCTGTGTCTCTATGAATAAATAAATAAATAAAATTAAAACAAACAAACAAAAACACCAGGCCATTTAAAGGCGATAAATGTGCAATTCTTGAAAGAATTCCCATAAATTCAAACATAAATTATCCAGAAGATGTACAATTTTCATTAATAAACAGAAAAATGCATCACACTCACAAGCCTGACAAAGATAAGTCCGCTAATGCCATTTTTGTATAGATGTGCAGAAATGGAAATGAACAAATTGAATATATTTAAGTACAAACACTCTGAAGAGTAATTCTGTTAAGACTGAAGAACCACACATCTGTGACCTTGTATTCTAGTTCTAGGGGGCTACCCTAAAGATACTCTCATTCGTGTTCACAAGGGCACACATAAAAGAATCATCACTGCAGCCATGAACAGTTAAAAAAAAGACGCAACTCACAACCATTCCTTTCCCAAAGGAATATGGAAATTAAATGGTTTATTTTCATATAAGGGAACATTATACTGTGCCTAAAATGAAAGAACGAGATGTATACTTATCACCATGAACCAATGTCGATAATGATCAGTGAAAAGAAAAAGCAACAGAAAGATTTGTTTGGTATATCATTTAAATAAATTGTGAAAATACCAAAACAGGTATGTGTTGTTTTTATATATATATATGTATACACACACACACACACACACACATACACACACACATAGTAAAGGCTTGAAAAAATGCTAGGAAATGATACATATTAGTATCAGGACAATGGGAAAGAAAAGGAGAAGTTTTAGCTGTTCCTGTTTTATTTCTTCCAAGTGTGGTAAGACATTTGAAAGGTTTTATCACTTAAAATATTTTAAAACTATTATCCCATTCTCTTTAAGACTTTATAGCTTGCATAATAATTTTATTACTGGCCACACAAGAAAACTAACCTTAAATCATCTTGTTTTGCCCATTTACATCTGAGATGTAGTGTTTTTTTTTTCTAAGCAAACTCCACACCCAGTGGACTCATGACCCTAAGATCAAGACCCGAGTTGGACGCATGACTGAGCCACCACGAGATGCAGCATTTCTTTCGACATATCTCAATAAATCCGTTTCACTAACATCTAAAAAGGGCTGGCAGTTGGTGATCACTCCCATCTCCAGGCCATTAAACTCAGTGTCCATATCTGACTATACTCGTTACACTGTGAGGGGAGTGTGCTGTGGGTACGGTCCTTGGCTCAAGTGTTTCTGGACTGATTCCTTGGAAGGAGAGACTGCCCTGCACCACTTCGGCCTGGTGTCCAGGTCTACAATGAGCAAGTGGGAGTCAAACAGCCAAGGCCAAGAGATGACCACTTGTTCCCACCTACTACTTTCACCAACACAATGCCTTTATGCATGTCAAATACTTACACGGCAATTTATAGTATACACATATTTATGTTTATATGAGAAAAGGAAATATACATAAATTCATGACTCTTCAGATTACTTGTCTCCTTATATATATTAAGACTCCTACCCTGAAATCTCGCCGGAAAATTCTGTATGCAGAATGAACCACAGAATGCTGCACATCAAAGGGTCCTCTGAATGAAAAGTCAGTCTTTATTATACAAGGAGTTTCATACTTTGAGAAAAATGGGTCAAAAAATAAATGTCAGAAATTGCAAACTTATCCCACGGAACATATCCAATGTTACTCAAAACTTTTAAAAAATAAGAGTGGTGAATTATTCAATTATTTTTTTTAAAGCAAATTAACTTTAGAATAGTTTGAGTTTTAAAAAAAATGTTTCTCCTACTGTTAACATCTTTTATTGCTAAGACATATCTGTCATAAATATGGAGCCAAAGTTGATATGTTATTATTAACTGAAGTTCATACTTATTTCCTTAGTTTTGTCCTTTTTCTATTCCAGAATCTTCTCCAGGATACCACATTTGGTGATCATATCCTTTGGATCTTCTACATTTTAACAGTTCCTCAGACTTTCCTTGTTTCTAATGACCTTGACAGACTTAAAGAATACTGGTCAGGTATTCTGTGGACTATCCCTCAATTTGGCATGTCTAATATCTTTCTTATGCTTAGACTATGGTAATGGGCTCTTGGGAGGAAGACCAAGGGGTACAGTGCCATTTTCATCACATAATACTGTCATAACATGACTTAACATTGTTGATGCTCACCTTGACGTCAAGTTTCTCCACAGGAAAGTTACTGTTTCTTATCCCCTTTCCACACTGCATACTTTGGAAGAAAGTCACAAAGTGCAACCCATATTTCACTTAAGGAATGGGAATTATAGTCCATCTCCCAATAGTAGACTATCTATATAAATTATTAGGAATTCTGCATAGGAGCTTTCTCTATTCTCATCCATTTATTATTCAATCAATGTCAGTCTGGACTCCCGGATATTTTTTACTTCGGGATATAATACTATATTATTTATTTTATTGCTGAAATCACTAAGGGCTCCTCCAGTTGGCTCCCAAGTACTGCTGACACACTCCATGGTTTTGTCTACTGAGCACTTCCCTTACATTCTGGCACTCAAGATGGTCTAGGCTTACTTATCTACCTATATAGATCAATCATTTCTCTAAGCCATTTCTCTTGTTCAGTTTTATTGGTATTTGAGGCAAAGATGTGCGTGCTCAATGAAGTGCCCCCTTTTAAAGACTTATTTATTGTTTCTTTTTGTGGGGGGAGCTTGTAGGATGGGGCAGGGGGGGGACAGAGGGAGAGGGAGAATCCAGGCAGACTCCCCACTGAGTGTGGAGCCTGATGTAGGATTTGATCTCACAGCCCTGAGATGATGACCAGAGCCAAAATCAAGAGTCAGACACTTAAATGACTGAGCCACTCAGGTATCACTGAACTGCTTTATTTCTAAAAATAACTCACTTTCCTGATTTCAAAAATCCTAGTAGGAAATTAGAAATATAAAAAAATATACAAAGAAAGAAATCATTTATAGCTTAACCACTAGATGTAACCAATATTATCATTTTGATGGGTGTTTCATAGTCTTAAAATACATATATTTATAAAATTGGGATCATACAGGTAACTATTTTATCAATATTCCTTAATATAACTTAAATTTTCTACAATAAAATATTTATGGCTGCACAATTCTATTCTTGATGGGACTGGTGAAATTCCATCCACAATTCCCTATCACTTTATGAAAAAAAATATAATCACAAACTTCTGGTTTCTGGTCCAGCACATAAGATTGAAGTAATTGATGACTTGCTGGTGGCTAAAGGTATACAATGGTAAGAGTTAAAACTGTGAAGGGATGCAATCACTGGGGACCCTCCACACTTTTCTGAGTTTATCTCCTGGAGTTCTATCAAGTTCTTGGTGAATGCTGGAGAAAAATCCTTCTGTTTTGGCAGATGGAGGGGTAAAAGAACTTCAAAACATGCCATAGCATTCTGTCCTTAACAGGTCTACCTGTAGGATGAACTATTTAATCAGAGCCTCGCCTGCTGGAGTTTCCTGAAGCATCAGTGGCCAGAGAGAAGGGAAATACCCAACTCCAGCCCACTCCAGCTATCTTGTCCCACCAAAGGTGGGGGACTGAGAAGTGCATGTAAAGTTCAATCCAGAGGCACAGACTCATTAAAAAACTGACACCTAATCACAGACTACTGAATGCTTCCCTTCTCCGCCCGTATTACACATTACTAAAAGCCTATTTATAGCACTGCCTTTTACCTAGCACATCATGCCTGGCTATCAAGAAAAAATTATGACATACTAAGAGGTAAAAAAAAAAAAAAAAACCCCAAAGTTTAAAGAGACAGAGCAAGCATCAGAACAAGACTCATATATGGTAGAATATTGGAATTATTAGACTGGTGATTTAAAACAACTATGACTGAGGCACCTGGGTGGATCAGTCGGTTAAGTGTTTGCCTTCGGCTCAGGTCATGACCCCAGGGTCCAGGGATCAAGCCCCATGTTGGGCTCCCTGCTCAGCAGGGATTCTCGTTTCTCCCTCTTCCTCTGCCTGCCACTGCCTGATTGTGCTCTCTCTTTCTCTCTCTCATTCTCTGTCAAATAAATACAATCTTAAAAAAAAACAATGATTAATATGCTGAGAGTGCTAATAAATACAATATACAATAACAGATGGGTAATGAAAACAGTGAGATGGAAAGTCTAAGAACCAAAAAAATGCTAGAGATAAAAAATATGTAACAAAAACGAAGAGTGCCTTTAATGGGCTTATTAGTAGACTGGACATGGACTTATTAGTAGACTGGACATGATTGAGGAAAGAACTTCTGAGCTTAATGATATCTCAGTAGAAATCTCCAAAATTGGAAAACAAACAGAAAGGAAACTGAGAAAAACAAAATATACAACCAAAGAAAGGTGGAACATGTATGTAACAGGAATAGAAAAGAAAAAGAGAAAGAAGAAATATATGAAATAATAATAACTGAGAATTTCCCCAAATTAATGCCAGACACCAAACCACAAGTCCAGGAATCTCAGAGAACACCAAGCAGAATAAATGGCAGAAAAAGTACATCTAGGTATATCATTTTTGAACTACAAAAAATAAGAGAAAAAAAATCCTGAAAAGAAGCCAGAGGAAAAAAACACCTATAGAAGAACAAAGGCAAAAATTACATCTGATTTCTCAGAAACCAGGCAAGCAAAAGGATGGAGTGAAATATTTCAAGTATTGAGGGTAACAACAACCAACCTAGAATTCTACAGTTAGCAAAATTATTCTTCAAAAGTAAAGCAGAAATAAAGACTTTCTTAGACAAACAAAAAAACTAAAGCATCTTGTTGCCTGTAGACCAGTAAGAAATTATCTTGCAAGCAATGTTTTAAAAAGTTCTTCAGGGGGCACCTGGGTGGCTCAGTGGTTGAGGGTCCACCTGTGGCTTGGTTGTGATCCTGGAATTGAGTTCCTCATCAGGCTCCTCATAGGGAGCCTGCTTCTCCCTCTGTGTCTGTCTCTCATGAATAAATAAATAAAACCCTAAAAAAAAAAAAAATTCTTCAGGAAGAAGGAAAATGATACAGGCCAGAAACCTGAAAATACATGAGGAGAAAGAGTGTCAGAGAAGGCGGAAGAGTAAAAAGAACTCTCATTTTTCTTATTCTATTTAATTAATTAATTAATTAATTTATGATAGACATAGAGAGAGAGAGAGAGGTAGAGACACAGGCAGAGGGAGAAGCAGGCTCCATGCCGGGAGCCCGACGTGGAACTCGATCGGGACTCCAGGATCGCGCCCTAGGCCAAAGGCAGGCGCCAAACTGCTGAGCCACCCAGGTATCCCTCATTTTCCTTATTCTTTTTTTTTTTTTAATTTTTATTTATTTATGATAGTCACAGAGAGAGAGAGAGAGAGAGAGAGAGAGAGAGAGAGGCAGAGACATAGGCAGGGGGAGAAGCAGGCTCCATGCACCGGGAGCCCGACGTGGGATTCGATCCCAGGTCTCCAGGATCGCGCCCTGGGCCAAAGGCAGGCGCCAAACTGCTGCGCCACCCAGGGATCCACATTTTCCTTATTCTTAATTGAGCTAAGAAATAAGTTTGTTGGGACACCTGGGTGGTTCAGTGATTGAGCATCTGCCTTTGGCTCAGGTTGTGATCTCAGGATCCCAGGATCGAGTCCTGCATTGGGCTCCCCGCAAGGAGCCTGCTTCTCCGTCTGCCTATGTCTCTGCCTCTCTCTGTGTGTCTCTCACGAATAAATAAAATCTTTTTCTTTTTTTCGAATAAATAAAATCTAAAAAAAAAAAGGAAGTTTGTCCACAGTAATAGCAACAATGTACCTGTTTATATACGCTTATGTATGTGTGTGTACACACACACACACATTCTTAGGTATAACTGAAATTTTAATGACAGAAATAATACAAGGGATGGGAGAGAAGAATTAGGATTATTTTATTATAAGGTATTTGTACTATTCATGAAGCTGGTATGTTATTTGAACATGGATCTGGATTAGTTGAAAATGTGTATTTCGAAGTCTAGGGAAACCACTAAAAAAAAGTAGAAAAAAGAAACGTAACTCACATGCTAAGAAAGGAAAGAAAATGAAATCATACCATATCCTCAATCAAAAACACAAACAGCAGAAAAAGAGAGGAAAAAAATAGGAACAAAGAACAAGGGCAACAAACAGAAAATAGTAATAAATATGGTAGATACAAATTCAATTATATCAACAATAATTCTGAATGTCAGTGGTCTAACAACACCAATTAAAATACAGAGGTTGGTGGGAGTAGATTAAAAACAAGAATCAACCATGTGCTGTCTATAATAAACCCATTTTAAATATAAATACACAGAGAGGAAAAGTAGATGGAAGGAGACACATATATCATACTAATACTAATTAAAAGAAAGAGCAGCTATATTCATTTTAGACAAGGCAGACTTCAGTTAAAGAAAAGTAATCAAGGAAAAACGGGGCATTACGTAATGACAAAGGGGTCAGTTCTCCAAGACAGATGGTGGTTAGCATGGATGTGCCAAACAACAAAGGATAAAACCGTATGAAGCAAAAACTGACAGAACTGCAAGGACGAACAGATGAATCCACTATTGTAGTTGAAGACTGACGCATCTGTCTATCATAGAGATACAGCAGACATAATGGAACTGAATACCACCATCAATTAGCTGGATATAACCGACATCTATAGATGACTTCACTCAGAACTGTAGACTACAAATTCTTCTCAAACTCACATGGAATATTCACCAAGACAGACCACATTTTGGGCCATAACACACCTGAACAAATTTAACAGAAATCATACAATGTCTGCTCTCAAACCATAATGGAATTAAGGTAGAATAACAAAGGTAGTGGAAAATCTCAAAATACTTGGGAGATTGAACAGTACACTTATAAATAACACACGGGTCAAAGGAGAAATGTGAAGAAAAATTTTACAGTATTTTGAACTAATGAAAAAGCAACTTATCAAAATGTGTGGAATGCAGCAAAAGCACTGCTTGCTTGGAGGGAAACTGATAGCACTGAATGCATATAGAGAAAAAAATAAAAATCTAAATCAGTCATCTAAGTTTTCACCTTAGGAAACTAGGAAAAAAAAGAGCATATTAAATCCAAATAAGTAGGGGAAAAAATAAAATTAGAGCAGAAATCAATGAAACTGAAATCAGGAAATCAATAGAGAATGCAACAAAACCAAAAGCTGGTTCTTTGAAAAGATCAGTAAGATCAAAAGGACACAAGTGATTAATATCAGAAATGAAAGGGGGGATACCACCACAGATCTCATAGACATTAAAAGGTAATCAAGGAATAATATGAACAACTCTATCTTCCTAAATCTGATCATCTAGGTAAAACAGACCTTTCCTTTAAAGACACCATCTGCTAAAACTCACACAAAAAAAGAACAATCTGAAGAGGCCCTGTATCTATTGAAGAATTAAATAATTTGGAGTGCCTGGCTGGTTCAGTTGGCAGAACATGTGATTCTTAATCTTAGGGTCATGAGTTCAAGCCCCACACTGGGCATGGAGCCTACTTAAAAAAAATAAATGAAATAAAAAGCAAAAGACAAAAAAACAACAAAAAAAAGAAGAAATTAAATCAATAATTAATAACCCTTCTAAAACAGAAAGCACTGCGTCCAGATGGGTTCACTTTTTTTTTTTTTTTAATTAAGTATTTGGAAAGAAATTATGCCAGTTCTCTACAATTTCTTTCAGAAGCTAAGGGAGGCAACACTTCTGAACTCATTCTGAGTCTGGAGTCTGGCATTACTCTAACACTCAAACCAGACAAAGACATTACAAGAAAAAACAAAATAGAGCCCAATACCTTTCATGAATACAAATGCAAAAATCCTCAATAAAATGTCAGCAAACTGAATACAACAATGTATAAAAAAATCCCATACCACCACCAAGTTATCCCAGGTATGCAAGCCTGGTTCAGTATTTGAGAACCAATGTGATCTCATTAATAGGTAAAGAAAAATCATGTGATCACATTAAAAAAATTATTTATTTATTCATTAATCCATCTATCCATCCATCCATTCATGAGAGACACACAGAGGGAGAAGCAAGCTCCCTGCGTGGAGCTGGACTTGGGACTCAATCCCAGGACCCCGGGATCACGCCCTGAGCCGAAGGCAGATATCAACCGGTAAGTCACCCAGGTGCCCCATGTGATCATATTAATAGATGCTGAAAAAGCACCTGACAAAATCCAGTGCCCATTCTTGATAAAAACTTTCAGCAAACTAGGAACTTCTTCAAATGGATAAAGACTATCTACAGTAAACTATAACTAACATCATACTTGATGAGAAACTTGAAGCTATCCTGCTAAAGTTTAGGAGAAAGAGATGAATATCCCCCTCTCACCACTTTTTTCAACATTGTATTTGAAGTCCTAGCTAATATAATTGAGCAAGAAAAGGAAATAAAGCATACAGTTTGGGAAAGAAAAAATAAAAGTCTTTGCAGATGACATTATGGTCTACACAGAAAATCCAGAAGAATGGACCAAAAAACTCCTGGAACTAATAAGCAATTATAGCAAGACTGTAGGATATAGGTTAATATATATAAAAGTAATCACTTTTCTATATTCCTGTGATGAACAGGTGGTATTTGAAATTAAAAACACAATACCATTTACATTAGCACTCCCCAAATGAAATACTTAATTTTAACAAAATATGTATAAAATCTCTATGAGGATAACTACTAGACTGATAAAAGAAATCAAAGATCTAAATAAATGCAGAGATATTCTATAGTCATGGATTGGAAGACTCAGTATCATCAAGATGTCATTTCTTCCCAACTTGATCTACACATTCAATGTGATTCCAATAAAAATCCCAGCAAGGTATTTTGTGGTTATTGCCTCTCAAGTTTATATGGATAGGCAAAAGATCTAGAATAGCCAAAAAATATTGCAGGTAAACAAAGCTGAAGAAGTGGTACATAACTATGGAATCAGTTAAGAGATCAGTGGTCACTAGGAGTTTGGAGTATGTGTGGCGGGGGAATGAAAAGGCGGAGCGCAGGGGATTTTTAGAGCTGTGAAACTACTCAGCGTAATAGATTACTATATAATGGTGGATACATGTCATTATAAATTTGTCTAAACACACCAAGAGTGAACTATGGACTTTGGATGATGCTAATTTACCAGTGCAGGTTCATCAGTTGTAATGAATATACCACTCTGGTTGAGAATGTTGATAATGAAAGAGGCTATAAATGTGTGGAACATGGAGTATATGGGAAGTCTTTGTACTTCTGTTCAATACTGCAGTGAACCTAAACTGCTCTAAAAAATAAAGACTATTAAAAAAAGGTGGAGGGATCCCTGGGTGGCGCAGCGGTTTAGCGCCTGCCTTTGGCCCAGGGCGCGATCCTGGAGACCCGGGATCGAATCCCACGTCGGACTCCCGGTGCATGGAGCCTGCTTCTCCCTCTGCCTGTGTCTCTGCCCCTCTCTCTCTCTCTCTCTGTGTGACTATCATAAATAAATAAAAATTAAAAAAAATAAAATCTTTAAAAAAAAAAATAAAAAAAAATAAAAAAAGGTGGACAGTTATATATTAAGAATTTTAGGCATTTAAGGCTTTTGATACAGAAAATCAATGAGAACACACTGCCTATAAGCTCTAATTTTTGTACCAGTATATGTTCATTCTTTTAAAAGATACTTAGAGTAGAAATTAGGAAGAAATGAAATATCAATGCTCTTTTCAAAGCATGAAAAAAAAAAAACAACAAAAACAAAAACAAAAAGACAAAAGCATGACCAGGTCCAATGTCAAAAGTCAATTAAAAATATAGCCAGTTTCTTTATATTCAAATTAGCTTAGGCCTTCAAGTTGCAGACAGATTTTTAAAAAGTTGTTTCAAGTCTTTATACTAAGTTAGAATCACACTGATACTGAAACTTGGCAAGGGCAATTGAAAAAAAAACTACATACCAAATCTCAGTTACGGATATCAATGCAGATTATCCTGAATAAAACGCTGGCAAAGAGATTCCCACAGTTTATTAAAAGAATAATATACCATGACGAAGGGAGGCTTATTCTAGGAATACAGAGAGTTCAATATTAGGAAATTTATTATCATTCTTCATTTGAAAGAATCAAAGGAGAAGCCGTATTTTCACTGTTGTTACTGAAACTTAATCTAAAGAAACTCAATATCCACTTATTTATTTTTAAATTTTTATTTATTTATTTATGATAGTCACACAGAGAGAGAGAGAGAGAGGCAGAGACATAGGCAGAGGGAGAAGCAGGCTCCATGCACCGGAAGCCTGACGTGGGATTCGATCCCGGGTCTCCAGGATCGCGCCCTGGGCCAAAGGCAGGCGCTAAACCGTTGCACCACCCAGGGATCCCTCAATATCTATTTAAACAAAACTTTTTACTATGGAAATCTGATTTTTTTTGAGACAGAGAATGTACATGTGAGTGGGGTGGGGGGAGGGCCAGAGGGAGAGGAAGAGAGATAATCCCAAGCAGGCTCCACACCCAGTGCAGAGTCTGATGCAGGGCTCAATCTCACAGTCTGAGCCAAAATTCAGAGTTCAAAGTTTAACTCATTGAGCCATCTAGATGCTCCCTCAATATCTTTTGATATGAAGAAGTCCTTAAAATTTTCCCTAAGAGAGGAAGAGAGAGAGAGAAAGCCAAAGCTGCATACGGAATGACTAAGTCCTAATTCTAGGAGCATTGACCTTAGGTCAGTATAAAGGCTATACCGAAGGGACACACTCACAATGGTAAATACTCATTGAAAGATCTACGTGTGAAAAAGTGGGAAAAATTGGTAAGGTTAAGCACTTATTAAAATGATTTTCAACTGATTAGAGAAGACGGATACTATAGGAGAACCTCAACCTCAAAGTAATGTACAGGCAGCTTATTATACCTATTTCTATCTGCTTTTTAATGAATAGGTTTCCTTTACCTAAAGCACTATTCTCCCACTTTCCATTCCCTCTGCACTCTGCCTATACAAGTCCATGGAGCAAACCAAATTCTCTTAGTTTACAAAAATGAGAGTGATCTATTATTACACCATCATCTTGTTTTATTCACTTTACTTACTATACATTTATTTTCTGAAATTACGTTGTTTACTTGTCAATCTTCTTTCATGAAGGTATTAACGTAAAAAAATAAAGCTGCCAGTTATTTTAGCACCCCAAAATGGTGCTTTATTTGGGAATAACAGAGAATTGCAATCCAGGGCAAGTGAGTTTGGCAAAACCAAGTCTTCTGAACAAAGGGCAGGGATGTCCTTTAACAGAGGAAAGTAGGAAGTTAGGAAGGCTGTTAAAAACAAAAGACCTTTATTTATAAAACAAAACAAAACAAAACCCCCCCAAAACTCACTGGGATAAACTGGGAGCTGGAAGCATAGTGGTTTTTCATTGGCTGAGCCGTGATCACCTCTCACTGACTGGGCTGCTGGGGGGCTGTGGTGGGGAGGTAAGCTTTTCTATCTCTTGCTGGGATAGTAAAGTAGTATCCACCTGTAAAGTCCTTCTCTTCCTACTGGGGTCTGCAACTGACAATGAGTGGTAGGGCAGGCATGAGAGCTCCCTCTGCTGAACCTGCGACTCCTTCTAGTGAGGCTCCCTTTATTAATCTTCATAGTATAAAAGTCATGAAATAGAAAATGAACAGGTGACCCTATACCAGCCTGACTAAAATACATGGTAGTACACCTAGAAAAAGCACAAAAAAATATATTTCAAAACAGAGGGCTATGTTTAACAGATCATTTCTTTTTTTAAATTTTTTTAATTTTTTAACTTTTAAAAAAATCTTTATTTATTTATGATAGTCACAGAGAGAGAGAGAGAGAGAGAGAGAGAGAGAGAGAGAGATTGAGAGGCAGACATAGGCAGAGGGGAGAAGCAGGCTCCATGCACCGGGAGCCCGATGTGGGATTCGATCCCGGGTCTCCAGGATCGCGCCCTGGGCCAAAGGCAGGCGCCAAACCGCTGTGCCACCCAGGGATCCCTAACAGATCATTTCTAATCATTTTACCAGCAGATGATTAACATCCTTATTTCCAATTACCCTGTACACTAGACTGGAGATTTAACCAATCATGACTCTAATGAAGCCTCCATAAAAACCCAAAAGGATGTTCTGAGAGCTTCTGGGCTGGTGACCACGTGAAAATGCTGGGAGAGTGATGCCCAGAGAAGAGCATGAAAGTTCCGCCCCTCCTGGGCCTTGCCCTATAAACCTCCTCATCTGGCTGCACATCTGTATCCTTTATAATATCCTTTATAATAAACTGGTAAATATAAGTAAACTGGTTTCCTGAGTTTTGTGAGCTGGTCTAGCAAACATGTGATTTCTAGTCAGTCATTCAGAAGCACAGGTGACAACATGGAAGTAGGAACAGTCTTGTGGAACTGAGCCCTTAACCAGTGGGATCTGATGCTATATCCAGGTAGTGTCACACCTGGATTAAATTCGTAGGACACCCCCCCCCCCCCCCCCCCCCGCCCAGTGTCTGCTGAAAATTGAATTAACTGCTTGATGGTGTAAAAAAAAAAAAAAACACACATCAGAAAACCCAATGCTTCTCAGGATCTAGCTAAAAAACCAAAGACTGAATTTTCCCATAGGCTTTCTTCTATTGCTCATGGGTCAGTTACTTCAGTCCCATAACCCTAGGAAAATAAAAATGTGGTTAAAACACCCTAATTCCCTAGCCTGAGACCTTACTTACCTTATTCCAGATCTGATTCAATTAGGAACAACTGCCTTGAGGGATTAGTTAGAAGAAACCAGAACCTGGATGTTCTATAAAATCTGAAGTGACCTGACTAGGATCTGAATATGCATAAAAAGATTTCGATAAAAATTTTGCAGTAGGGTTTGTCTTACCACATTTGTTTCCTATGGGGTATCTGGGTGGCTCAGTCAGTAAAGCGTCTGCCTTTGGCTCAGGTCATGATCCCAGGGTCCTGGGATGGAATCCCTGCTCAAGGGGGAGTCTGCTTCTTCCTTATCCTCTGCCCTTCCCTCCCCGTTCATGCTCTCTCAAATATAGCACTAAAATCTTAAAAAAAAAAAAATTCAAAAGGCATTATTTGCAATAGGGAGAAAATCTGGCAATAATCCAAATATCTATCACTAGTAGAATGAATTGCTAGTCTTACAATGGAATACCATATAGCAACGAAAAGGAATGCGTTAGTACTACATTAAATTGTACACAGTGATGATGGGTAAAAAAAAGAAAAAAGCCAGACATAAAGTAATGTGCAGTGGGGTGCTGGACTGGCTCAGTTGGAAAAACATGTGACTCTATCTTGGGGTCATGAGTTCTGGTCCCATGCTGGGTATATAGCTTACTTAAATAAACTTAAAAAAAAAAAAAAAAAAAACCAAAAAAACCACAAAAAAAACAAAAAAACAAAACCATGTACTGTATGATTTCATTCCTATTAAGTTCAAAAAAGGGCAAAACTAATTTATGATGTTAAAAGTCACCTGGGTGGCTCTGTTGGTTAAGTGTCTGACTCTTGATATCAGCTCAGGTCTTGATCTCAGGGTTCTGAGTTCAAGCTCTGTGTTGGGCTCCACGCTAGTCAAGACCGTTAGGGGTAGAAGGCAGAGAGTAGTAGGGGAGGAGAAAGGTAGTTAGTGCCTAGAAGGCCCCAAAAAGAGGGAGCTGCAGAGGAGCTGGCAATGACTAATTTCTTGGTCTGAGTGGTAAAAAGGATGAGTTTCACTTGTGATCCATCCATCAAGCTGTACATTTACAGTTTATGCAATTTTCAGGATATATCTGACCTTAAATTATTAACAATTTTAAAGAGAGAAAGACTTAAGAGACTTACCAATAATGCAATGTTTGGAGTTTTTGTTTAGATTCTGATGTGAACTAATTAATTCTAAAAGTGTATTTTTGAAACATTTAGGGAAATATTGGGTATATTTTGCCTAGATATTAAAAATTGGACTAAAAAAACTCAATATACCCATCTGGGCAGCTCTTCTACTTAAGGAAGAGAAAGCACAGTAAGACCACTGTACATTTATTTTCAAAATACAATAAAAACTTACAGAACCAGAGCCATTTCATAGAGAAGAAAAACAGGTATAGAGATAAGCATCAGTCAACACTTACTGAGACCAAATACATGCCAGGTAGTGTACCGAGCACTTTAGGCCAAAGTCCATTCCTTTGTCGTGTTGCCCCTCCTGCCTCTCGCCATGCCACGGTGCAGTTTCAGAACATAAGGACCAATACAAGTGTGTTTATTTTGATTTTAATTTTTAATTTTTTTAGAAGGGGGAAGGGCAGAGGGAGAGGGAGAATTTTAAGCAGACTCCATACCCAGTGCAGAGCCTGACGTGGGGCTTATTCTCATGACCCTGAGATCATATCCTGAGCCAAAATCAAGAGTCAGATGCTTAACTGACTGAGCCACTCAGGCACCCCTCAAGTGTGTTTCTAAGGGAGAGCAGTTGAACTTCAGATAGTTAGAAGGAAACTTCGTAACCTGAGGAAAATGGTTTGTCATCCCATTTTGCATTACTAGCTAGTCAGTCACAAAAGTGATACCGGGGACTGGAAGCCAGAGGGAATTCTACAACTTCAATATTAAATGAAATGGAGGATGATTTAGTATTTGAAAATTCTAAATGGAGCCCTTTAACTGTGGGGTCAATGTTATAAACACCAGGTATGGTATAACCACAATTGGTATGTGGTTTATACAGAATGTTCCTTAATGAAGCACTGAAAAACAAAGTTTGCTGCGTTTGGTAGGACTGGGGTGGGATGATGCCTTTTTCATCTTTCCTTGTCCCCACGAAGGAATGGCAAATGGCTCTCTTCCTTCTGTGAAAAGGACAGTTTCTGAGATGACCTTACAAATGCAGAAGAAAACCAGCTCCTTCAATGCACCAGGAAATATGCTGGGTGCTTAATACACACGACTTCATTCAACCCTCACAGAGCTTTATGAGCTAGGCATTATTCTTCCCAGTTTCATATGGGAAAGGAGGATTAGCCTGGAACAAAAGCCAGAAGGTCACCTAGCTGGGAATAGGTTGTGGCTCAGGCCTGAGACTCTAAAGCGTGAATGTTACATAAGACACTGGGTTGCTTGTAAGGCAGGCAACACAGCATGGGGACCTCAGCTGTGGCAGTATTTCTACCTGGGTGTAGTATCTCTTTTATAAAAGAAATAAACTATGCTCATCTATCCAGAAACAGGATTACTCTTTGTTTCTCAAAATGAGAGGTCAACAGCATTTTTGGGGGTTGGGGAGGTGGTGTTAGACAATGCATCAGTCAGAGGGGATGAGGCTAGAAACTGGGCCCAGTGAGATTAGCTGGCCACCACTTACTGGGTGCTTAGTTTGTGCCAGTTACATATGGTATTTAATTTAGTCCTCACGTCTGTCCTGTAAAGCAGGTGCCTTAATTATCCTCATTTTAGAAAAGACAAGACCAAGCAAAGCAAGGTGAAATAGTTGCCCCACAGTAATAAATTCCGTTAAGTAAGAGAGCTCAGATTCAATCCCAGGGCTATCTGCCCCTGGAACCAGGGCTCTTAACCAGTAAGTGAAGCTTTATACTGCCCAGATCACACAAATGGGTTCCCTGAAGGATGAGAATGGTGACATAAAAAGTAAAGGCATGAACAAAGAATAGTTATACATACTGCAGAGAATCCATTACATAACAGGCACATTGAAACACCAATGCGTCTGTTCTGCCCTTGTGCCAAGACTAGAAGTTGTGCAACAAGGCACTCTAACTCTGTAAGGAATTCACCATTGCTCCTGGGGAGCGTGGTTCTTAACAAAAAGTAGGTAACCAGAAATGTGTAGGGCATAGATTCTGGGAAAATAAGGCCAAACTGATTATTAAGTGGATCAGGCGGCAAAACTGAATGAAGCACATATGCAATAAGCCAGAAAGACTACGGTGATAACTTAGATCAAATTAGATCTCGAGAAGGCAATGCTTACTAGCTTAGCTTAAGGCAAGCAGTATATGACAAGGAAGAGAAAGTCTTGAAACATACTGGAATAGAGCCCATTAATTCACAATTCCATGTGGATTTAAAGTATTTAAAGGAGGTTAAAAAATAGAGTCAACAAGACCTGACAATTTGAAAATAAGACTTAGGAGAAAATGTTGCTTATAATTACAGGGAGGGGGACATACAACATCTCTTCTAAGACATGAGTACTTAGGCCAAACCCAGTGACAAAGTATAGTGTGAATTAACCTGGAAAGTAACTGACCTGTGTTGTAAGAGGAAGAGGGTTATCATAGTGTGTTGCCCACTGGTACAAGACCCTAGGACAAGACCACTCAGGTAGATGTGATGTGTAGATTCTCTACAGACCCAGAATCTTTCATAAATTTATCGTAATTGTGTATTTGAGAGTTTACTTATTTACGGTTTATCTACAAACTTCACGATAGAGGCATAATATCCTTTTTTATCATGAAGTCTCCAGTCTAAGAGCCTACATAGCACCTGGAACATAGTATTTGCTCAGTAAATATTTTTCAATGAATTGGAATGAGGAGTCTAATTCTAAACCCAGAGAATGTTATTTTACTCTCACATGATTTGGCACAGGTCATTAGATTTAAAAATAAAGATATAGCTTTCTCCTCTTATCAGATGAACCAGTGTCCCTTGTTTCCATCATGTTCTTCTAAATACTTCCTAGAGTAAATCATAAACGATACAAGCTAAATAACACCAATCACTCCTTATCTGTAATTTCTGGCATGGAGTTATTGTTAATGGCCTTCATTGTACTCTGGGAAAAAAAATCTTTCTCAGGGATCCTAGTGTTAAAAATGTTTGAAATAAAAACAGACACACTCAGGAAAGGCCATCACCTTTCACAGAGCTACAGGACTTTGAAAGTGGAGGGTGATTATAAATAAGTCTGTTGGTTAGCAAACTAAGCAAATGTTATATATTTAAAGCCATACACATACAGACACAACTACAGCATCAAGTAATGGCATTTTCAGGCACAGTCTGTCAGGTTTTCATTTAACTACTAATATAGTGACTTTCCCACACTCACTTGTGTCATACGTATACAAAGGCTGGGGAGAGAAATTAAGACGTGAAACAGGTTTTGATAAGCCATTAAAAAAGTTCATGTCTGTGGCCTGGCACAATTAGTCATGGTGACGGTCTCCGCTTTGAGTAGGAACCTGATACTCCATCAATCATGGTTGCGAGAACAGACTGCTCTGTGACAGCCTGACAAACTTCTGCAAAAATGTTTGTATCTTTACTACATGAACAACAAGCAGCTTATTCTCAAGAGCCAAAGTGTAATTAAGAAACAATGATTTCTATTTTTCTATCTTGATCACCTGAGAATGCCTTTATTTCCTGAAAATATGTATTACAATGGGTTTTTGTGAAAAATCGAGTAACAAATTTAAATTAAATGACAGCTTAATTTTCAAAGAGTGTCTTTCATTGGGAATTATATGGCTTTTAGGTTTTAGGCATCTTTTGGTGGAATATGGAGTACTTAAACCAAATTACTGAAATGTACCAGAAACACTGAAGATTGCTATAATTTATACCCACACGAAACAGAAAACATCAAACTGACAAAGATGTAGATATCTTTGTATTTCATCTACACAAAATGCCTATTGTCCTAAGACTCAAGCTTAAAGTTCATATTCCTTAACAAACTACACTTTTGAAACCAGTAGTGAGTTTCTTTGCGCTGAACTTGTGTTTAAACAAATGCTATGAATCTTCAATTATCTCATTTTTCTTTACTATAAAATATTCTACTACAAGCATTAAAACTCTATGATCATCACACTTACCTGTATGGCTTGTCAGAATTATGGATTCGTCTGTGGTTTCTGACACCAACGTATGTTGTACTTGTATAATCGCACACATCACATCTATACTGTTTCTGGACTGAAGACTTATTCCCTAGACAAGTGATTGGAGACCTTTAGTGACATCCTTTGATTAAATACAAATGACATAATTTCCACTGTAAATGAATATTTATAGCACACAGTATTAGTATTTCAATCAAGGCTTTCTCATTTAATAAAGTTAACAATTTTGAACATGGCTTTCCATATGAACTGAACATCATCTGAACTGTAAACATAGATACATTGAGTTGGTTTCTGCATAACCTTGTACAAAATGCTAAAATATAATAAACTTGATGCCAGCTGCCCTACTGTGTAGCAGCTGAATAAACCAGAGATATACTGTCAATCTCAAAGGTGTTAGTCTAATTGATATTAGATTCACTGTCTTAAGGAAACTCTGATTTGTCAACAAGCTGTGATTTAATACTGTAATATAATATTATACAGTCTGGCTACAAAGCATACAGAATAAATTCAATATAAAAAGCCTAAAACTGTTTTACCCTGTGGGTTGCCTTTGTTTACAACTGAAAAGTCAGCTGTCAATGCAACAACAGAAGAAAAAACACCAAGAAATTATTCCGTGCTGAATGATGTCGTATGATCATACCTAGCCAACTGCCAGGGACAAGGACAAGTGTTATCACTAATGCGAATGTGCAGCTCTCTGAAGTCCAGAATACAGGGATCCAATGGAAAAGAGGCCACGTTACCACACTCACTCTGCAGCGCCAGGGCTGGGCAATTTAAATCAGGGTAAGCCCGAGACAATACAAACTGGATGACTTGATCATGTAAAACTGTTCCTGAAGATATTCAACACTTTCTTTACTCTTCTGTAAGCACAAAGTCCGCAGGCCATTCACAGCCTGACTGCTTTATACTCAGAAACAAAGCAAGCATGGAAAGCTGGAGAATAAGGCAGAGCAGGAAGGAAGCTTAGGTAGACTGCTAGCACACAGCACATAATCATAAAATTGGTGGCACAAAAGAAACCCACGCTGAAATTGTAACAAAGAAAATCCTTAAGTTAAATTTAAGCTTTCTAAAACTGAAATTTTCTTTTGCCCAGAACTACTTTTGCCAGGCAGAACAAAATGTCCTAATTTCCTGGTGTAAGTCTGCAACATTAATGTATACACTAATCATAATTATAATGTAAGTATTACTCTTAATTGGTAGGTTAAAAACTTGGACTTGATTATAAGTGGCAGTGTTCCAAATACAGTTTTTAGAAAAAAACCTAAAAAAATGAAGTGTGAAATATTGGATAATGGTTTTGTGTGAGAAATATTACAGATCAATGACAACTAATAAAAATGACAGATGGAAAAACTTAATATAGCACAGAATGAGAGCCCGTGCTACTTCAAGCAACTGTTTCCAACAGAAAGAATATTAGATTTAAAGTTTAAAACTCTGGGCTTCGTCCTTGCTCTTCTCCTTAGTAGCAGGGTGATCACAGGCAAAGCATTTTATTTTGCCTCATGAGGACTCAGTTTTCTCGTCTACAAAATGGAAATTCTAGAACCTCCCAGTATGGTTTATTTAGGAAGCCCAGGAGAACTCTCTGTTCTTCCTTCACCGCGGTCTGCATGTCATCTGCATGTTGTGTCAGGTGTCTGACCCATCCTGAGCTGTAGACTCCCGGAGGGCAGGGATCTGTGTGTTTTGTTTACACTGAATCTCTAGGGCTTTGCGAATTGTATGTTTGCAATAAAGAACAACTTAATTAAATTTCAGGAAGGAACACCCTATGAAAGTGCTTCACTAATGGCTCTAGTTGAGCACCTGTGATGTTGGCTGACAACCCCTTCAGTTCGGTTCTGTCTTCCTCTCTGGCTGGGCTCCTTACAGGCAGTGATGCCTTCACTATACTCCTAGCCAGCTAGATCAGGATGGGCACCCCATGCCTTTTGGTAGAACAAATGTTTGAAATACCATTACACTGGGTCTGAGTCAAAACATGTCCCAAGTTACCTGTGCCATCATAATGGGCAGAGGCTGGGGACCACTAAGACATACATCCTCTAACTTGTTCATTAACTTTACTAAATGGCTAAAGAAGTTTTAGTGAAACATGAATTACCCTGACTTTTTTGTGAGCTAAGCACTTGTTTTTTGGCCCGACAACCAGATTTCAAAAGATCTAATACTAATTAATAAAGTATCAGCGTAAGTGTAAGTATGCAGGAGGTTAACAGTCACCTGAACTGTTAAACTACTATGATGCAAAAAGCAAATGGAACAAAGTGAGGGAAAAACAGACATGGCAAGCAATTTAAAATCCATACATTTAACCCCAAGAAACAGAGGAGAATGCACAAAGAAAAGATGCTGTAAAATGGAATATGGTGGACAGATGCTGTCGCTGTAAAGCTCAAACTGGTTAATTTTGAGCTGACATTTTAATCTTTTTTTTTTTAAAATTGTGAGTTCTAATTTGTTAACCCATTTGGACAGTTTTATAAATTACTACTTTTGAAGACGGTGCTAGAAAAGACATATTCCACCACTGGTATTAACCGCAGGTGGTGCCACTGAGTAGTATTTACTTTATTCCTTCATTAGGGATTTATGGTCCGATGACATCAAATGCTTTAATGTCTCCTTTAAAGGGGATATGGAAACATAATGAATTAAAATAAAAGGAGGCATTTAGGGCTATTTTGTAAAAAGGAAACAAAACTGCTTTAGCTCAGCCATCTATTGCAGAAACAGATGCTATGTCATAAACTCCTTTTGTTTTGGATAGTTTTACAGGGATGACATCTGTTTGACAAGGGAATTTTGGTGCTACAGTGGTGTCAAAATCAGTTCTTTCAGAAACATTCTTGAATCAGTTATGCTTTCTGGGGTATAATTTAATGAAACATTACGGTAAAACATTTTACTCTGCAGTTGTTTCTAACTTTAATTCTTAGGAAATCTAAAAAGGAAAGTCACCCCAATATGTTTTATTTCCCATAAACACTACATACCGCACTTGAGACATTTAAAGTATATCAATTTAAGAGAGCTGATGCAAGGAAGCACAGTTTATTACGCTTTATCCCTAATTCTCCGGATGTGGCATCCGCCTTTTCATGGAACTCTAATTAACTCTTTTGATTCTAATATTCCTATTAGCAGAAACTCAGCCGACTGGTACCTAACTAGTACATAAAAAGATTTTGCGTTTTTTTAAAATAATGCAGATGAAATCTGGCAGTCATACTTGGATAAGAATAAGATCACAGCAGGAAGCCTCACTTGAAGTTTGAGGTGGGGGCCTGCCATCTGCAAAAGCTGCTATGTTCTCAGTGGGTCAACTGGTGCTGAGAGGGAGGGCTTGCTTTCTGTGCTGCAGCTTCCCCGGCTTGCTGGTTTGTAACCCAAGGGTTTATGTTGGACTTGGCTCTTACAGGATAGCATGAATTTCAGACTATTATCTATCTCTGCCCTTGAAGCTCAGTCCTTACTAATACATTATTTCATTTAGTATCACAGGACATCCTCAGGAACACAGGTAAGATTCACTCCACAGTATGAAAAGAGAATATATGCAGCTTGAGTCCTGAAATTAACCCACATGACAACTAAGGGCTTTTTAAGAAGGCTCCATATGATAGTCATGCAACCTGTACAAGAAAAAAAGCACAGATACCTTCTTGAACACATTTCCCATCAGCTGTATCAACGGCAATTCTCGACTCATTAGAAGTTGTTACTGACAAGGTATCTGGAAGACTGTGTTGCTCTCTCTCATGGTTCCTTAGTTGACTCTAAAAAATTGACAAATATTCACATGTAACTTTCAATAAACATACTTGCGTTGTTAAAGAGAGATGGTAGATGCAGTTAATTGCTTTCACAGCCCAGTACCTAGAACACATTACCAATATTTTAAAATCAGGTGTGCTAAAAGATTATCTGACTTATTTGACAGTTTATGGGAAGAAATACACTAGAGAAATCACAATCTCATCAAAAAGGCAGTTCTTTTCGCATTCCCCAAAAGGAATCTCCTGCTACCTTCCAGAGGTGTTTACACAGGGCATGTGCATGCTTACTGAACCGCTGACAGGCCCAGAGGAGGGAAGAGCAGAGTGTTCAGAATAACCCAATTGCTTTCACAAAAAGAGATCCAAACACCAACTGCTGGACTTCTGTTATTTTTTGCCTTTCAATACCAACTAAATGTGTAGAGGACCTAATTGAAACTGTTCCTCCACAGTATCTTCTTCCTCCACCCCCATCCCCACCAATCAAGAATGCAGGAGCCAAAGAAAGTTCTGGAACTTGCTTTTGCTGCCCATTTGGATGCGTTGCTTGTCTAGTAGCCTGGGGCCACTACAGAATTTCATGAGGGCAATCCAAGTAGGCAGTGAATCTCAAGACTCAAAAGCTTTTTTATTCCCAATTACCTTTTTACTACCAGCTAGACCCCAACTCTGAGAAATCTGAGAGAAAGTCTATATCCCAGTTACTCTTTTAGGACACTTTTCCCCCTTCCACCAAATACTGGAGAAGAAAAGTTCTAAACTAATGATTCAACGAATCTAGTTTCTTTTACAAAAACAGTATCTCATGTTGGTTGTTTGATTTAAGGTAGCATAAAAGACGAAAACCAGTCAAAATAATCCTTGAGAGTCCCTTAAACTGCCCATGAAACAACACATGTGGCTCTATTTCTACTTTACTTTCATTAAGTAAACATTAAGTACTTATTTTTCCTCCTGCAACAATATAGATCACTATTGGCTGGTTGTTTACCTGAAAGTAAATGATCTACATTTTGGGGACAATAAATAGTTGTGTGTTTTTTTTTTTTAATAAAAAAATAGTTGTGTGTTTTTTTTTTTTTTTTTGCACCGATGATGTAGGATAACATTTGTGTAAATCAAATATGTGTATATCCCTCCACTGTACCTACGTTCCCTTGTAATTGCCCTGCAATTTAAAATCAACACACTTAAAAAAATATATCCACACTAAAGCAATAAACACAGAAACTGTTGAGGGGGCAGTTGGCAGGGAAAACAATCCTATGGCAGAAATTCTGATGACCTAGATTTCAGTCCCAATTTTAATACTAATTAGTTGCGATGTCCCTGGGCAAATTATCAAACTTTCCTGGGTCTCAGTTTCCTTATCTATAAAATGCAGTGGTGGGGTTCTCTCTACCAAGTGCCCTCCTTGCTCTAAAAGTTCTACAGCTCTCTGAATGATTTCATGAACCAGCGCTTACCTTATAATGAAAAGATTCTTCACATCGCTTGCATTGGTATATTCTTGTTTTACAGTGGTTGATCATGTGGTTCTCCAGATCTTTGCTGTTGTCAGCTATGTGCTCACAGATGGGACACTGATACGGCTGTCGCTGTCGATGGACTCGCAGGTGCTGCTTGATGTAACCTTTGTTACCACTGGCGTAGTGACAGAGGCGGCAGCGGTAGGGCCGATCAGCATTTGGGATGTATTCTACTACATTGCTTCCCGACAAAGTGGCATCGCTGTTAGGTTGGCACTGGGCATTGTCCTGCAACTCTTTCAAAATGTCATCATCTGAAGCATTTTGGTCTGTCCTCTCCCTCAACTTCTCGATTACAGTCAGTAAAGACATGCTGATGCCTGTCTTCACCTGCCCGTCTGACAACTCCTGCCTACCCTCGGGGAGCGCTACCAATGGAGAGTTGCTTTGGTTAAAAGTGGTTAATCCATCTGCAGAGTTTTTAAGTGGTGACATCATTTTAGAATATGCTGCCAATGTACTATCCACTTGCCTTTGTCCCGTATCCGGATCTAGAAGGTTTATATTCCCATAGTGCCCGAGGTTGGCCCTCGTCAGCTCTGCAGCTCTTATAGGCATCGTGACAAGGGCTTCTGCAGCTAACGAGTGTAGTCTGAGAGACTCCGAATTTGTTCTTCTTCGGCCTGGAGGGGCATTCTCGTCTGCAGCCAGTCCTTTGTTTATTAACTCACTGTCTTTCTTCTCCGGACTGCTCCAGCCTATGATCAGCCCCCCGATATCAACGGTACACTTATCAGCATGATAAACTTCATCTCGTCCTTCACACCCAATCTGGGATTCTGTTGGGCTCAGGTCTTTTCCCTCTTCGATTTCAGTATTCATGAGGAAATGTTTCTGTGAAAGAGTTTCTTCAGCACTTGGCAGACGCTCCACTATCACATTAACGTGACCTTTTTTATTTGGGCTACTACTAATGATCTTCTGTGCAGATGAGAGTAGACTATCAGCAATCAGATTCTCCTCTACATCAGAGATCACCTCCAACATTTCTTCCTCGTTAGGGTCAAGAGTAACTGACTGACCTAGATGAACTCTCCCTTCCGCACTCTGTTCTAAAGGAGATGAAGAGGATAAGGTTTCTGAGCTGCAAATCTGCACCTGTACTGAAGGCCCGTTGTGGATGCTCAGTTCATTGTCTCCAATAGCAATGACTACTGCATCCAGCCCACCGGGCTCAGCAACCACTGAAGAGTCCAGCAAGCCTAGGGGCTCATTTTCATTTTCGAAGATTGGATAGGAGCAATCAACCTCCCCGGCATGCTTCCAAGCATGTGTTTTCAACATTCTCTGCTGGCCACAGGTATAACTACAAAACAAGCATCGATACATGCCATACTGTTCGTATGCATACCACTTCCTCTTACCCATTTCTGCCACGGATGCATTTTGGGCAGTCTGAGTTTTCGGACTGTCTGCAGTCACTGCGATGTCAGAAGTGGTTTCATTCTTTCTTTCTGTCGGTCTCTGACATAAAGCGTTGGAGGGGCTTACACACTGCTGGGCTTTGGATTGAGCATGACTGTTGGCATCGTTTTCGTGGTCATTTACCACATGAGCTTCAAGTTCCTCTTGGCTTTTAGATGTAAGATGGCACTCTGAGCACATTAGTATCACTTCATTCTGCTGACCGTGCTGTTTGATATGATCTTTTAACACAGAGAATGATGATGACAGAAACTTGCAAAGGCTACATTGGTAAGACATAGCCTTCCCATCGTTCTGGGTAAGAGAGCCAGGGGTAAAATGTATCTGTGACATCTCAGCCCTCCTAATCTCGGCAGCAGGTGACTGGGTTACTTTAGCTGGAATCTCGCAAAGTTCTTGGGCTTCAAGAGAGTGTGTTGTGGCACTTGAACGTGAACGTTTTTTCCCAATTAAGAGACATTTTTGTGACTTTTCATGTTCTACTATCTTGCTTAACTTCTGGATAACGTGGATCAATGGATCTGTCTTAACTTTTCTTTGTTCATCAATTTCCAATGATGAACTGATGACAGTTTCAGCAGTCAATATAGCTTCCTGCTCTCCAATATCTGGCACCAACATGGCAACACTGCTGCTTTCTTCCATATCTAGAAAGGATAATATACAATGGAAAATAATCACCTGGTTATGGGTTTTCCAAGTATGTAATTACAGGAAATTGAAACAAATCTTCAGAGTTTAAGCTAATCTATTTATTTTCTAACCTGGAAGCTCCATATCAGTATATCTGGCTATCCCCAATACTTAAATTGTTCAGCGCTTCTCTTTGGAATGCCATTCCCTATCAAGACTGATGATGATCTTTCCATCCATTTCTTTCCTTGGAAATGACTTTAACAATTTGCATCTCCTTTTTCTTCGCTTTTTTTCCCCTAGACATCTAGCTGGGCTCAATCAGTACTCTCTCTCTTTTGAGCAATGCCAAAAAACAGGACTCCTATTCCTTGACTGAAGAAACACAGGCATTCCCAGGGCATGTGGAACCACCTCAAGTTACTACAAAATACCACTCTGCAAAGCCAGTATGTGTTCGACACAATTCTTGGCAGACAACTTCTCATCCCAAATATAATAGTAGTTTTATTATTAAAATTATAAATTTTTCGCCCCAAATCTTTGGAATTCTGAAAATATAGCCGTGAACCTCTTATAAACGGTAGAGTGAATTTTGAGAAGTACTATGCAAACGAAACTACATAAGAGCAATGATGTAGTTCCTTCTTTTATACTTCCTTCAATTTATCTTCCTGAAGAAAAACCACAAACTATGCTGTGGTTTTTTCCTAGAGGCCCTATTAGTGGTCAACTACTACTCATATGCGTATGTTTTTCTCTTTTCCGTTTTTCCTGAAAGGGAAAGCGGCACCAGAGAAAGAAAACAACTGATATCCTAGTTGTGCTTCAGGTCTAAATATCTGAAGTCCTCAAAAGGGGTCCTCTGTAAGTTCTAGCAATGAGTTACAGCCAAGGAAGTTACAACACAAAAAATACTCACAATATCTTTCCGCCTAAATCCTGAATCCTCTATTTCCTGGCAGTACTTTCATTTCAAACATTTCCTTTGGCTCAAAGTGAGATTAATTTGTTGACTTGGATCACATTTTTCAGTTTAGGCTTTTTTCCAGCAACAAGTTTTGTTTTTCCACATTTTAGGTGCATTCTGGAGTCTTACTCACAACATTCAATAAATGCCAGCAAAATTTTTAGTGGCACCAGCTACAGACCAAAGACCACACAATTCTTAAACTTTAGTCATGGGCTCTGAATTCTTATTTTAGGAGGTGAATAATGGCTTCTCTCCCCGCAGGTGGCTGAATCAACATGGAAGGGCCCTTCAATCCCCACCAAGACCAAACCTAACTCCTGCTAGACCCTACCAGCGCTCTGACCAGCTGCAGGGCCAGTCCTCCATATCTACTCTTGGCAACAGTATGGCTTTTCCTCTCTGATTTTTCTGCTCTTTCTGGCACATAAACTTTCTATATCTAGGTCCACATCAGGCAAAAATGCAAACATTTTACTCTCGGCTTCTTTAGTACTCTTTCTTCCCTCCTTCCCAATACTCTGTCCAATGTGATCAGCTTTCTTTTCTTTTCCATGTCCAAACTGCACTCCTAGCAGGGAATACACTTCCACAGCCATTACAACAGTGACTGCTACCCCCCCCCCCCCAGTTCCCACCAACCACTGGCCCTTTAGCCACCCTCTCCCTTACACAACCTGAGGGAAGTCTCTCTCAAAAGATTATGTAGTTCTTTTCTTTCTCAAACAGGAAGAACAGTATTTTTCAATCTCTACACTCAATCTTAATCATTAAAGAAGAGACTGGCGTGGAAACAATGTGTTTCCTCAGGAAAATCCTGTGTGACTTCCTAAGTCATGTCATTGCCGGAGAGTTTCACATTTTTAGGTCAAAGGGCACTATGGGTCTTGCCTTGATGACTGATTTGCCTTTAGGGTCACTTACTTAAGGTTTTATTTCTTTCAGTTCGATTGATAAATGCAAATTAGTTAAGTAATTGTTAATAAGAGGACTGCTTGAACATTTAATTTCTCACACAAGCTCTGGTGGTCTATGTAGATCTACGGTCTCCTTCTCCATGAAATGTGACATCAATGTAGGCTGATTGATAGTCTGCAGGTTAATGTGAGTATCTGCTCAACAGACTTTGCACACCCACAGGGTAACAAAGGTGATTCACATTATCCCTGTTCTACTTAACGATAGAATAGGAAAGAGAGCGGTGCAAATTGCTCCCTGTGGATATTTCACTGTGCATCCTGAAAAAAAGTGAAGAGGAGGAGGAGTTCATCTTATCTCAGGAAAAAGACTAATACAAAAGAAACTGACAAAACATTCAGATTTTAAAAGCTGTGTCTGCTCAGGCATTAAGAGCTAATGGAAATTTGCAGCAGATGCTCCAATTTTCCCTGAACATTTATGTAAGTATCTCATTTTAGAGGCTGCATACATTTGGGGATAAGTACAGAAATGGCAGCTATAAAACAGATATGACAACATAAAATACCTCAAGAAACACCTGAAAAACCAGTTTGGGCCCACATGGCACAATCGAGGTACAAGTTAAGTCCCATTAAAACAAAAGTCTCAGTTAAGAAAAGGTTAGATAAACAGTTCATAATAAAGTATACACAACGAGGGAGTTAAGCTTAAGGCCAGCCCTTGAAAATTTTCACAAAAATTTCAAAATATTTTACACAAAAGTATGTGCATACGTTAAGTGAAGTAAAATTTATTTGGGGGGGGGGAAGAGATGAAAATGAGTATGACCACAATTTCAATGGCTCAATAATGATGACAACATGGATTATGAACATCTGCATACTATCCATGGCCTTCAAAAGATCAACGTAAATGCAACTTTAAAAAATAATTAGGGTCAGGGACGCCTGGGTGGCTGAGAGGTTGAGCGCCTGCCTTCTGCCCAGGGCGTGATCCTGGAGTCCCGGGATTGAGTCCCGTATCAGGCTCCCTGTGTGGAGCCTGCTTCTCCCTCTGCCTGGGTCTCTGCCTCTCTCTGTGTCTCTCATGAATCAATAAATAAAATCTCAAAAAAACAAAAAACAAAAAACTAGGGTTGGGGGTGGTTGGAGGGGGTGGGGATAGAGTAGGAATGGCAAATTCTGTTAATGAAGTTGAACGATGAGTATCTAGGAGTACCTTGTTTCTACTGTGTACATGTTTAAAATGTTTCATAATAAAAAATATTGTAAAAATTGTTATGTGCAAGGCACTAAGCAAAACATAGTATGGAAAAAAATTAAAATCACAGTACTCATGGTTTAAAACGGAGTTGGCTGGATAGGTCAAACATATTTATAAGTTAAAAAGAATTAACAGCTTTTAAGTAATGCAACGGTACACAAGGTAAAATAGTCAGAAGGCAACGCTCAATGACCAAATCCTAATAGAAAATGAAGACCCAGTTTGTGTCTAGGAAGGTAAGACAAGGCTTTCCAAAGAGGTAAGATGTACACTGTATTCCAAAAGCAGCTGTGCCAGATGTCAACATTTGCCCCTCTGGGCTCATTGTCTCCTTTTCTCTACTCTGCACTCTGCCCCAGGAAGTATTACGTCATTAGACTCCCTTGCCCTCTGGTTTCTGGTGGCGTTATTTCAACTGGGAGCCACGAAAGGAGACCAGAGGGAGGTAACAGAGTGAGATCAGGATGCTCATTTCCCTGGTTCCTTCCCTCTAGGTCACTGGAATGGTAATGTTCCTCAGTGGAAGGCCATTCTCTTCAGGCAGAGGGCTTTACAAGACTCCTGGTTCTGGTACCTCTTCCTTGTCCTGATGCTGCTAGCTGCAGATGACTGCATTATCCCTGTGGTTTGCCTATACAAGTCCTACACCTTTATTATGAGTAACGGTAAATACAACCTCCTTGAGTGCCTCAGTTGCTCTTCTGGAATTCTGTTAACAGCAAAGGTAACACTGACAAGGAAAACAGCCACATTATTGTATTTTCATAAACAAGAATAAACCTGCTATCTAGTGGTGATAGAGCAATATGGCTGAACAGGAAAGTTTACAGCAACAGGAAAGACTAGAGGCATCACCAAAGTAGGAAGCTTCTTGTTTGGAACCTTTAGACAAAGCATTAGACAAAAATAAATCACATCGCTATAAATAAACAAATATAAGTTGTATCCCAAACCATAGAAGTTCCATAAATCTTTCTCACTGAGTCTCAAATCCTTCCCAGACAACAGGACAGGTTTCTCCCGCTATCCAAAAGTAGAACCTTCCTATGAAATCTTTCAGAAGCCAAAGCAATCTAAAGTGAAGGAGGAATTGCCATTAATTTATATGGAAAAAGTTTTGAGTGTTCCTCAAACCAAAAAATAACCTAAGAGGCTTTTCTGATACCTTAGGACACATCTTGCTAACAAATGCACAAAATAAATCAAGATAAAGCACAGATGCTCACAGACACAGTTCAAAACTCTGGCGCCTTGATGCTGAGATGCTGAGCGTAGTTCCAGGGGAAGGAAAGGAGCTTGGCGGGGCCACTCTTGTTGCTTGGGGTATGTGCTGGCTCTATTAATGGCTCACTGCAAAACAAACATTGAAAACTATTTTCGCTTTTCATCTTTTTTTTTGTAAAAGTGAAATCTTCGGATTTCTTTCAGTTAGAGAAAATAGGTACTTTTGTAGGTCTCATAAAAGCAAAGTGGCAGAAAGCAAACTGGAAAAGTGGGGGAGACCTGTATTCCACAGGCAAAAGCTTATAATTAATGTCTTTTCCAAGAAAACCAAAGTATTTCAGTTGTCTTTCTTTCCTTATAATTTACTACTTGGTTTCTTTGTACATCTAATTAATTCCTTTCAGATGCTGAGTATGGTTATCGTAAGTAAAATCAAGTTGAACAATTCCTGTGGTGGTCTGGAAATAGGCTGTAATTTTCTGTGTATGTGTAAAGGCAGTTTGGTATGTTATAAACAATACTTTCTTTCGGACTAAGAATCTGTTCTCTCCCAACTAGACCAAAGATTGTGTGAAATAATGGCCAATTTCCCATTCTCCTAGATTATCGTAATTCTAAAATACAGAACATTTGTTTTGCTCCAGCTAAAAGGCAGAAGTTCCTCTTTTAGAGTACCCTCAGTTAGCGGTGTGCCCTTAGGCAGGTCACTGTTTCTGTAGGTTTTATTCAGATTCCTCAGATGTAAAACAAGAGACTGGTACTAAATGAACTTTCATGTACCTGAATTATAAACTGTCTATAAAAAAAATTACCTTGAGACTGCTTACATATTATTTATAGATTTATCTTACTAGTGTCAACTATAATTTATTTGAATTAAGATCTCCTTAGCTTAATGGGATTAATTGCCATGAAGAAAAAAACCAGTATAAATATCATGAGTACATGAATTTCATAACCTAAAATTTCTTAGCTGGCATGAAGCCTGAGAGAAGATTCTAATTTGGCAGCTACCGTGAAGACATAAGGCCTAACTAACATGAACCAATATTAAGATTTAACATTTATTGAGCACCTACAATGTGCCAAGCACAGTGCTGGAGACTATAGAAATAAGAAAGAAGAAATCCTTGCCCTTGAAGCGCTCACCACCCAGGGAGCAGTGTCTATGTAGGCTTTGTGTCTTATTCATGTTATTTCTGGTAATAGCCTCTTTTTTGCAGGTAGGGAATCTGAGGCTCACAGATGTAAAGTAATAACTGGCTTAAGAATTGGAATCCACGCCTGATTCTAATTCCCCCTTCTTAATACATCAATTTCCCTCTAACATCTGAGGGGGAACAAATGCGTATAAAGAATCTGTACTAAAAAGAACAGTCCCTTACAGCTAGGCCGTATCAAGCATGTTAGCGTGTTTGATCTTCATAACTGTTAGCACAGGCCAGGTGGGTGTTACACAATTTTACAAATAAGGAAAACACTCGGTGTGGTTTAAGGAACTTACCTAAGGTTACATGGCTGTTAAGTGGCAGAGCCAATGTCTTTCAAATCAATTCCTGAAATTAACACAGTCCTTTGGATCAATCTTCAGAATTCAGCTGTGGCCAAGAATGAAAGTATATAATATCAAATATTTCTCTTTCTTGGTGAAACAAAATAATGATTTCTTTTGGCAGCGAAAATTTCCCCAATATTCTATGCAAAATGAAACTCGGAGGAATGTGTATCACCCAATCCAACCATGTGATGCAAATTTACATAATTTCTCTCACAAGTAGACTTTATGATTTTGCACGAGTCAGAAAAACAAAACAAAAAAAAAAAACCCCAAACCTGCTCTGGAAACTTCTCCCGATAATTGTGCATTTTGTTTTAGTTCAGGATTTTTATCTAATCGATTCTAAATGCTACTTGGTGTGACTGGTACCACTTTGTAACGGAGAGGAATACACTGTGTGTTATTTTAATCTCCACCAAAAACACGATCTAGAGGATGATTCTGCAAACTTCAGACAGTTCTGCAAAGCACAATGGGCAATGAAAAGATAGGACAGGGGATCCCTGGGTGGCTCAGCGGTTCAGCTTGCCTTAGGGTCAGGGTGTGATCCTGGAGTCCCGGGATGGAGTCCTGCATCGGGCTCCCTGCATGGAACCCTCTGCGTCTCTGTGTCTCTCATGAAATTAAAAAAAAAAAAAAAAAAAAAAAAGATAGGACACAGTAGATGGGCCTGTATATATCCTCTGACGCGGGTTCCTGCCCTGGTCTTACATTTCATTGCTCCTGTGTGTGTCTTACACTGGCCAGGCTGAGTCTCAAAAAAAAAAAAAAAATCGAAGAATGCCTATATTCGTTTCACCTGGAATGCAGCTGCCTTATCGATTATGGTTAAGTAAACGGTTCATCGCCGGGGCAGAAAGCACGTCTTTGGTCCTCCCCTGAAGTCAATTTTTAAACGAAGTTAAGTGGGGTGGAGGAAGGAGGAAGGGGGCCCAGGCTTTCTCTTTTTTTAATCGATAACGCAGCCCCGTACCCGGAGTCGATCAAAGCAGATCAGAGCAACTGAAGAAAAGTGCAAGCTCAGGGAAGGAGGCGATAAATCCCCTAACTGCCTGATAGCGAGATGCAGACTGATAGGAAGTGCCAGGCCCCCGCGGCCCCCACCGGGCTGGCCTCCGGGCTGCGGCCGCCGCCGAGTCAGTGGCCCAGGCCCCCCCCCCCCGCCCCCGGCCCCCGCGTCCCCTCCGGAGGCGCCCGCGGCGGACGCCGAGTTCACCGACCAGGACCGTAGGTAACCGGGGCGGAAGCCGGGGGAGGGGTGGGGGTGGATTTTCGGTACCAGCTTTTTTTCTACACCAAGAACTGGGCTGGGGCGACGGGGGCTCGAGGAAAGTCATCAGAGGAAGCAGTGGGCACACCGTCGTGAGCTTTTTTTTTTTTTTTTTCTTTTTTGTTTTGTTTTTCCTCCACCCCGGCGGGCCTACGGCGGATCACACCTGCAGAGCACCTGCAGCGGGGGGAGGGAAGCGGCCGACAGCTGGCAGGCCCTCCCGGGGACACTCCCGGAGGGCGCCCCCTCCCCGCCCCTCCCCCCGCCCCTCCCCCCGGGTCCCCGCAGGCCTCGCCGGGGGCGGCGCGGAGCCCTGGAAGAGCACGCGGAACTAGCGGCAGGTGCCGAGGGCACCGGGCGGGGTCGGCCGGCCGCAGGGGAAGCGGGCGCCGCCGGAGAGGCCCGCGGGGGGGGGGGGGGGGAGGGCGCACATGGCCGGCGGCGGCGCTACCTGCGGGCGGAGGGGCGGCCCCGGGGCGCGGTACCTGCGGTCGGGCGGCGCCTGCTGCTTCCGCGAGCCTCCTCTGGCCGGCCGGCAGCCCGGCCGTGCCCTCGCCCTCGTCCTCGCCCGCCTCGCTCCCGGCTCTTTTCCCTCTTTTCCCCCCCGCTTTTCCCCCTCCTCATCCGGAGCTCCAAGATGGCGGCGCTGGGGACGGATCACGTGAGCCGCGGGCAGGTCAGGTGACCCGAGTGGCGGGCGAGGGGGCGGGGCGACGCTAGGCTCCGCCCACGGGCATCCTGGGGCGCGCGGGCGGGGCGGGGCGGGGCCAGGGACGGGGGGGCCCGGCGGGCTGGGGGCTCGCAAGGCGTCGGCCCTGTGCGGCGGGGGGTCACCTGGGCCTGCAGGTCTGTGTCTCCCCGCGCGGCCCCATCCCCCATCCCCCATCCCCCCATCCCCTCCCAGGTCGGCTTTCCACCCTGAGCACCGGCGCTGTCTTCAAGCTCAACGCAAGCTCAATGCCTGTGGATTTGTTCCCGCGCTTGTTGGGCTCTGGTTGTGTGTTTTTTTTTTGTTTGTTTGTTTGTTTTTTTGTTTTTTTTTTGTGGTCTTGGTGCAAATGTAGAGGCCCCAGCTAGGCTTGTGGCCGGACTTGGGGGGTGACTGGTGCAGGGCAGGGCTTGCCCTGGGTCATCTGTTGGCTTGCAAGAGAGATTTTCAGAGAAAGGACTGCTCCTGGGGGTTAGGGCCTGGCTCGGCCTCTGGACACAGTGACACCACCTCCGGCCTTCCCAGGGCACCATGGTGGTCATCACTTGGCTCTGTTTTCATCCATGATGCATGCACCAGGGTTGTGAGCAGAGCAAAACGCAAAGGGAGTGAGGCGTTTCCTCCAACCTTGCAGAGGATGCTGGACTGTTGGGGTGCATTGGGAGCTGCACAGAAGGGTGTTTGGGTCTGGACTTGGTAGGTGGGCCAGGAGCAGTAGGAAGGGAGCAAACCTGAGATTCCCGCCATGGTCATGGTTGGACTGGCCCTTGGACAGGTTTACAGGTCTTTGCAGTAGGCTGGACTCTCAATTTTCAAGTACCTAGCATCACTTAGGCACTGTTGGGGCAGGTCAGGAACTCTCCTTACTGTACCTCGGGATACAAATTCACCTGAATTGGGGGGGTTGGGAAATCAGGGAAGTTAGATTTCTGTTAATCTACAGAATTAGACTCCTTTGCCATTTGGGCCAAACAGCTAAGAAGAAGGAAAAATAAAGCATTGAGCAATTTTTTTTTTTCAATGAAAGGGATTGAGTGGAAGACTACCACCAAAAGGTAGAACGAAAAAAAAAAAATAAGGAAAACCAGCAAAACATGAAAAGGAGAAAACAAAAGCAAACAATTAATGTGCAAATTTTCTTCCTTTCCTGAGCTATACAAACAGTCTTAGTTTATAAATCTCTGAAGAGAAAATTTTCTTTGGTGATAACCATAACGTCCGGGAACCCAAAAGTGGACGGAAGTCAGAGAATTATTTGGTCAGGGAAGAGGGCAAAAATAAAGCAGAGAAGTTGTGATCGAGGGTAAAATAAGGGGCTTCCCAACAAGAGATAGAAGAGAAGTTTATCTGTCTGAAGTTTCTGTGATAGTCTTTTCTGGAAGACACCAGTTATTTTCCATTGCCCTTCTTGCAGGGCAAGAACTTCCTGGCCCTCTTTCTGGTTCAGAAGTGTGGCCTGTGACTGGTGTTGGCTCATGAATCGTGTGTGGTGGGGGTGTCACCTGTATCCCGGAGCATTTAATTGCCAGCGCGGTTGCCTCTAGAGAACCGTTTTCCCACTGACTTGATGACCCGCAATGTTCAAAACGGTGGCCACGCTGGCAGCCTACATCTTGGCGTAGCAGCGACCGAGCTGCCCACAGTGGATAAGTAGCGTGAGGAAGTCAGTGATGCTTGGAGCTGTTTGTTACTACAGCGTGGCATAGCCACTGCGGACTGACATTCTTCCTCCCTACCCTGCAGTAACTGGAGGAGGCGGAGCCAGTAGAAAGAAACCAGGCAGGTAGTGATGTCAACGAATCAGGACCTTTATTCTGTAAGACACAGAACCCAGTAGGAAAACCCTGGCAACTTCAAAAAGCTGGTGGAGTAACCCCAGTAGTTTTCTTTCCTGTGCGAGAGCTCTCCAGAAAATTACAGTCAACATTTTTGAGTCAGAGGAATGCAAAGACATTCAGATGTAGTGAATGTCTTTGAACCATTGAACTTGGGGTCATCCCACCCAACTCTTCTGAGCGCCTTCCCCTTGCCACAGAGTGTTATTTATCATGATTTAATTAACTGATCATAGTAAGATTTAGTGTTACAGATAGGAAACTTGCTTACTCAGTTCTCTCACACCTACTCTCTGGAATCTGATTCTGTCTCCAGATGAGAGATGACCCGGATAACTGGATCCCTATCTCCACATATCTCATTATTCCAGTTTGTGATCATTAATTAGTGGATGAGGTGAAAGGTTTTGCTTCTACAAGTATCATGGGCCTGTATCTTCTAAAGTGACCAAGGAGTCTGATAATATGTAGCGTGTGCTTGACAACCTAAACCAGAGCACGGTTTAAATTTTGCGAATGCTAAGGGCACCTGCAGGTGAATAAGTTGCCAAGGTGATGACTGGCTGTAAACTGAATGAGACACCAAACCAGTCGAAACTTGAGACCAACTTGTTCCCAGCCACGATACTTATAAAGGACACCTTGTCTTTGGTGTAATAAGATTAGATTAGATTTCTTTTGACAGGATTAATCGTGTAAGTCTTTGGCACAGCACAGAAAATTGGAGGAGACGTGTTAGCCTGTATTTCTTTTAGTTGTAATTTTTATCTTGACCTTTAAAAAAATATCCCTTGCATATACTGCCTCAAAAAAGGGAAAGATTGTGCAGGGGTGACGGGAGGCGGGGGGGGGGGGCTGAAAGGAGAAAACAACAGAGTTGTGGTGTGAACTGAGAAGATAAACACAAACATTACCCCGACTTTCTGTTTAGGTCCAGTGGGATTGTGAGCAGGTGGGCTCCATTTTTCTGATGTTTTCATCCTGCCTGTAAAACAAGAAGTTCAATTTATCTTTTCTTTTCTTTTTTTTTTTTTTTGAGCTTCAGATGTCTGGTATATGGAAGTACAGAGTTTAATTATAGGAGTCCTCCGGATTCAAAATGGGACTTCATCATTAAGAATAATGGCAAGGCTTGATTTTATTAATGAATGAAAGGATTGCTTGATGTAAGTCAGAAGGAATGTAAGATTAAAAGACATGATATATTATTATATATACAGCTGTCAGTAATAAATTAACATTAGCTCTAGGTTCCCTACACTTTGCATCCTGAATATACACCTAGAAATACTTCATAATTACAGTTCAGTTCTTGAGAATCATCATAAATTATCTGTCATTCATTCTCTGCTAAAAGCCACAGACCTACATTATTTCCACAACGCATTGACATCTAAAATCTCTGGTGCGACGAGGCACACATACTAATTTATTTCTTCCCGAGGGCCCGAATAAAGCCAGAAGGATACACCGTGATGGGCGGTGGCTGGGGCGGATGGAGGAAGAGCAGAGGGCACCTGTTGTGAGAGTCAGGGTGTCGCTCTCGCTAACGTGGCTCATACTTACTTTCAGCTCAGCTGTTTGGGGTCTGAGCCACTAGCTCCTGCGGAGGAGCCCAGACTGTTCTAGCATCTAAAGCGGCCCTGTGGTCCAGGTGGTGATGGAACTCTGTATAGCCAGCCTTCCCTTAGCCCCTGGGACTGGCTCCTCCGCAGGACCTGGGAACAAGGACAGGACTCAATGGTGGTGACATCTAGTGGCTCACCTGGAAGGTGCAGTCAAGCCACCGAGCACTCCAGTGGGAAGTGGGACATTGGGGCCTTGTCATGCTAACCCAGGTCCGACCCCTGGGCCCCTCAATCAGCCTATGAAGTTGGTTTCTGGCAGAGATTCCCTGCATTCATGTTGATTTATGGTTGGGCTCCAGGAAAGGCACCAGCAGGCTGGGAGTGGAGGTGGAGAGGGGCTGCTTTTGAGGATGTCGGGAGGCTCCTTCCAGTCTGGTCTGCATATGCACAGGCTGGTGCGGTGGCACAGCGTGGCTCGGTGGAGCTGCCACGGAGCAGGGAGCTCGCCTCCGCCAGACTGTCTCTGCTTCGACGCAGACTGGGTATTGGAACGCTCAAGTAATTTTGAGTCGTCTTTGTCAATAAAGGCAGTCTCTTTTCCACAAGGGGAATGAAAATGAGATTCTGAGGCCTCCGGAGGGCTGTCTCCTTTGGTCACTTTATCTGCCCAGGAGCGTCAGCTGGGTTGGGTGGCAGCTATTTGCAATGTCCCAAACCCCGTTGACAGGTAATACCACCTGCTCCTGAACTGGACAATGTGATTATAATGGGATACCGTTAAATTCTTCTCGGAGAAGCGGTTTCCTTAACGCAGTGACCTTTATTGATGAGACGGGCAGAGGAAGAAAATGAAAAGCAGGAGAAGAAGATGGAGAAGGCCACTAAGAGGAGAAAGTAACTGCTAATCAAACCAAGAGGGCCTGGCTAAGGGGTAATCCTGTGACCTAACAACGTGTCGTTTGTTATTTTGACAGCTCCTCTTGAGGTGATAGACTAGGAGAGGCCACTGGCACCATCATTAGCTGGCTGGGAGTCCCGCTTCTTGCTTCTCGAAGACACCAGCAAAGGGACACCCGTGGACAGCCAAGTAGTGGTCTACCTTCTAGGGTCTTCAGCTCCGAGCTCCTCACATATCGTGGAAAACCAAGCATAAAGAACATTCTTTAGTTTTTGACCTTCTGGGAGGCTTCTTTCATTGACAAAGAGACATGAGCGAGAGAGGAAAGGGAAGAGGCACGGGGCACCCAGAGATAGTCCATGCTGCCGTGTCCATGCCCTTTCTGGCTGCGAAGCTCTGGCAAGTCGCAAGGTCGGGAGGGCCCAGCGGCCGTCTGTTGTGAGTTGGAAGTGGCACATCCAGAATCAGGCATGGGTGGGGCTTCAGGGCCCCTGTGAGGTTCCCGAGCAGGTGGCAAGACTCCCATGTCGTCTACCTCTCTCTTGCAGTGGCTCACACATCTGGGCCTCATGGAGGGGGATCCTTATGACCCTTGAGCTAAGTCTGTTTGGTGCATGGAAGGAAATGGAGCAACATGAACGGAGGTGTGAAGTGGGAGTGGACACGGGGTGTCTGTGTGGGTCTGCGTGGGGTGGGGGTTTTGCAGTGGGGGGGGGCAGGGAGAGCTTTGGCTAGAAGGGCGCACCAGGGCTGGGGCTGGTCCAGGCAGAGACAGGCATCAAGCATCTGTCGACGGCCTTCCTGGGGCAGGGCCCTCTGTTCGGGGCTCTGTTTGTCTTATTTCACACGTCTTTGTGGACTTAGCTCCGTGGTCATTAATTACATATGTAGTCCCTGCCTTGCCATCTGTCTACCCTGGTGGAGAATGAGTTCCAGGAGCCCAGGGAGCTTGTTAGTCTTGTTCATGGATATTCCCCCCTGGCCTAGAATAGAGCTTGGAATATAGGTACACTCAGTAAACATTCATTGATTGAATGAACAAGTGATTTCATTCAGCAGACACGCTCCGAGGCGTGGACCGTACTTGAGAAACTCCTTGAAAGCAGCCTTTTGGATTCAGCATCAGATTGGGAACCAAGGGCTTGGGAGAAAGAAAGAAGATGGCATTAGGGACCCGAGAGCTGGCCTCAAAGAAGCCCTGAGAACCCAGGCTATATCCTGGGTTTCACCCTGAGCTTCAAAACCAATTAGTGTCCACTAGCTGTGTGTGCTAGGGCAAGTTACTTAGCCTCTCTGTGCCTCTGTTACTCCATCTGTAAAAATGGGGACGGTGACACCTATTTCACAGGGCTGTTGAAAAGCTTGAAAGGCATCATGCGCAGGGAGCCCTGATGCACCTGACCCATGGTAAATGATTAATAAACAACAGCTATTATTATTGCAAAAGTTCAGATTGGAATGATACAAAATAGAAGGGAGAGATGGAGACAAGGGACACTGAACGAAGAGCACACAGCGTTTGGGGATAATTGGGAACAGGGTGTGCAGTGGAGGGCCGGTGAGCATCTCTGTTCGCTCATTGTGCCCTCACTGGGAAGCACAGACAGCTCTTGGCTCCAGCGCCCATGACAGAGGCAAGCACAGAAGTCGGGGGACACACGGAAAAGAAGAGGCCAGAATCATCCAGCTACTCTAAAATCAGCTCATCAGTTGTAGAAGTTGATGTGAGCCCAGTTAGTCATGTCACATATGACTACGTGGGTTTTAAGCCTATTTTTCCTAAACGCGGATTTTCTTGGCAACGGCATGCGCGCTAACACCCTAAGATTTAGTTACATTTTGGTTAAGAAGTCCAGAAGACTTTGGACTTGGCTTTGAAAAATTGAAAGTGAATTGAATTTGCATTATTTAAGTGGCTTATTCAGATTAACACTGCTATCTCTTCAGATTTAAAATTTCAAAGACTCAAAGATTTGATATTTCAGCAGCAACAATGACATCTAGGGGTTGGTTTCTACAGGTTTAATCTTAGATATATAGCCTCTGCATTTTGAAAAATAAGGGTGCTAACATGTTGATTCAATCCAAAATGATGTTGATTCAATCCAAAATGTCTGGACTGTGTGAACTTGGTTGATGGCTAGGGCAATGTTGATGGATCAGAGAAAAGAAAAATCTGGAAGTGGTTGCTGCTGTCATCTGAGAAACCTACTTTCCTTCTAGAATCACAAAACCTCTCATTTTGCTTAATATACTCATTTGTAGATTCGTTTCCCACCCCCCTGACCTTTTAGCCAGAAATATGCCATGTTCCACTTTTCCCTGTGGATGACAGAGTTGCCTTCACTGCATGGAGAGGGGCTGGGGCCCCAGCTTTTAGCTCCTTCCAGTTTTTTCTGTTTCCATTCTTTGATGAGCCAAAGGAGTCTTTGACAGTTCTCCTCATCTCTACCCTATGTTTTTTACCAGATTCTTTTAATATATTTTTAAAAAAGATTTATTTATTGGAGAGAGAGTGAGTGCAACTGGGAAGGGCAGAGGGGGAGGGAGAGAGAATCTCAAGCAGACCCTGTGCTCAGCACAGCGCTGGATGAGGGGCTCAATCTCATGACACTGAGGTCATGACCTGAGCTGAAACCAGGATGTTTCACCGACCGTGACACCCAGGTGCCCCATCCACCAGATTCTTTTAAATGACGGCTGGATCCTGCTCTCGACTTTCTGGCTTTGACTGTCAGGTTCAGAGGCAGCTTTTGGTCTGTTCTCAATCAACTAACAGTGTTGACTGGACAGCTTCTGGGCACACTCTTGTCCGTGTGTGTGCGTCCTGCTGGGGTTCAGGTGGGAATGAGAGGGACCTACAAGGCGAGACACGTAGGTGAAGCCCGTGAAAAACTATTTAGAGGACACCAAACATACATGTTAATAGGAGATAAATTATACATGAAAACATCTATGAACATACTGGAAAAATTCACAAATATTCAGATGATATTTAAAGTTCCTTTCAGCATGAAATTTCTGTGATTTTTGTGCAGATTAAAATTAGTACCCTGTTATACTGATGCATAATAATGTTGGTGTCAGCACAAGAATTACAGTTCGATGTTTTTTTTTTTTTTTTTTTTTTTTTAATGTTCTAGTGAAAGTAATGCCAAGTAGAACCCATCTCCATGGGTGAGTATGAGTCGACTCTCAGCGTTGCCAAGCTGGGAGGGTCGTGTCTGGTCTTCAGAACCGTATAGAGTGGCGTGAAGGTAGTGAGACCCAACTGTACCCCTCTGGGGGTGCATGCCTCACCATTTCACTTTCTGATGGGCTGGAAAATCCTTTTTGTTTCAACCCTGCTGTTGGCCTTTCCTTTGCTCTCTTAGCCCGTCTGCCTCGTGTCCTGCCTTAGCAAGTGGAGCCAACAGAAGTGATGCGTCGCTGGGCTGTCAGCGTCACCTTCTGAACAGCCCCTGACCTTTCCCTTTCCAGTGGTGTCCCAGATCTCCAACGGCTTCTAACAGAGATCTAGACCTTTCTCCAGCCTTAGCAGATGTCCCTGGTCGCTGCCCCATCCTCAGTCCCTCACACCCGCTCATTCTCAGCTGTGCTTTTTCGTTTCCCAGCTACACCAAGCCTGGTGTCCTCCTGCCTCTTCCCAGCCCTCTCCTGGCCTCTGCAAAGAGCCGGTTTCTCAGGCAAGCCTTCGCTGACCTCCATGACCTTGTGAATGCATTTGCCCTCCCTTTGGTGCCTTGTGCCTTTTGGCTACCCTGCCGCTCTGACCTCGGCTCATTTATGGTTTATCTGCGTGGTTATTGCATTAACGTCCACCCCCGTCCATAAATGGCAAAGTCTGTGTGTCACCCTGGTGCCAGGTGCTGGTTGATGCCAATGACACAACAGACAATGAATGAATGAGTAGATAAGTGAATGAATGATGCGGATGCTGGGGTTTGTCTTGGGTGACCGAGACTCTGGTGCTGTTTCAGATTCCTCAGCCCTGGTATCAGATGGCTCCGTGATGACTTAGTGGTTCAGGCTGCTGTAACCGAAAACCCTAGACTGTACTTGTTTCTCATGCATCCGGAGGCTGGGAAGTTCTAGATAAGGTGCTGGCAGATTCAGGGTCTGCTGAGGTCCTGCTTCCTGGCTCATGGACAGTTGTCCTCACACAGTAGAAGGGGCAAGGGTGCTCTCCGGGGTCCCTTTTATAGAAAGTGCTAATTCCACTCACGAAGGCTCGGTCCTCTTGACCTAATCACCTCCCCCAGGTCCCACCTCCCGATACCACCATCTTGAGGATAGGTTTCAATATATGAATTTGGGGGTAACACGGTGTTCAGCCTGTAGCATTCTGTTTGATTGTGTGAAAGGGAGAAGTAGGTGGTAGACAACACGGGTTACGTTTCTGTGGGTTCTAGGACTTAAATTCTGATTTAAGTGAGTACTTCACATTACATTACAGGGCCTCAGTGTTGAGTATAGAAAGTTCCAGTTCTTTGAGTGGTCTCATTAATCAAAGGTCCTGCTGCACATTAACGCTGAAATGATGTAGAATAAAAGGGCCCCTGGTATGGCCAATTTTGCACTGATGGAGAAGTTCATCTGTGTTAGCTGAGCACTCTTGTGACCCAAACCCAGGCGGGGCCCCAGCGTGGGCTTCCCTTCTCAGCTCTAGGGAAGAACTGCGTTCCGCTCCCTCACGGAAAGAATTTTCTGAATCATTTGCCTCACTATCCTCAGGTTAAGTATAGTCTTGATGTTTAATCTATAAGGGAAAGATTATCAAGTGACATCTTGATTTGAAGCAGAGGTTTGTAATTTGTAGTCTAGTTTGGATGAAAAATAGGACTCAACTCAAGGAGACGGAGTATTAGTGCCCAGAGGTTTCTCTTGGGGTATTTTTTCTAATTATTATTATTATTATTACTGTGGTATTTATCCTAGATTTTAAAGTCAAGAGAAATAGCATTACACGGAGCACAGAATCTGGGCTGGACTGCCCGCATCTCTTTCCTGGCTCCGTCACTTAGCCGTGTGACCTCGGGCGTGTCACTTTACCTCTCTGTGCCCTAATTCCTGACCTTTAACATGCAAAGGGCAATATTCCAAACTCACAGTCCTATGGCGTGGGTTTTATGAGTGAATACCTTGGAGGGTGCTTTGAACAGTGCCCCTGCAGAAAGCACTTTTTCGGTGTTAACTATCATTCTTCCTTGAAAAGCAGTAGGAGATGTGCCTTCGCCAATTCCAATGCATGGATTGGATTTGTGATTTGCGACCTCCCTCATCCACTTGTGTAGGTTCTAAAGCACCTAAGGTGCGCACGGTGCTGAATAAGATGCTATGGGGAGCATCGCTGCTTTCCAGGACGTTATCTAGTTGAAGAGAGGAGGGCCCTCTAAGCACAACCTCGAAGCAGAAGGTACCGACTCCATTTATTCATTCAACAAATACCTCTTGAGCATCTACTGTGTGCCAGGGTCTGTGCTAGGTGCTAGGAACGTGGCGGTGGGGAGGGCGGACCAAATCTCTACTCTTGGGGACCTTAGAGTTGAATGAGGGAGATGGAACCAGATGGGTAATCAGGCATGGCCACAGCACTAGGAAGGAACGAGAGCAGTGGGAGGGTAGAAGGTACGGGGGGTGGGAGTCAGTCACTGTTTTAGAGAAATGGGAAGTTCAGGGGAGGCTACCTGGAGGAACACCAGGAGGGTGAAATCCAGGAATTGGGAGACTGCAAGTGGGAAGAGCCCGGGGTGAGCTATACCCGGCTCAGGAAGGCCGAGAGGCAACCCAGAGAGTCTTGAAGACAATGGTGGGTGGGCATGGGTTGGCAGGGACGCAGGGGAGGGCTTTCTGTGCGGTCCACCCTCACTTTTCCGAGCTGTGTTGTGGGGGCTGCAAGAGGTGCTTACAGCTCATGCCCTGGCTCCTCGCACTTGCCAGTTTCTGCAGCTGGTGCCATGTCAAGCTAAACCCCTTCTCGTCTCCCTCTCGGTTATTGGGAGGCTGAAGCAGGTGCGGTGACGCCAACCGAGAGCCCAAGAGCAAATGGGATTTTAAAGTTGTTAGGGCGTTTTGGCATCTAGTTCCCCGAGATGAACAAAGTGTCTTGTCTGGTAATTGCAATTAATGGCTCTGCTATTCAAGCATATCCGTCAATAAATCTCCTCTAATAACCGATTGGGCACAGTCGTTGCCATAGTTATGTCTCTAAATTGAGCCCAGGGTAGTTGGCCACGACACTGACCTTCCTGGGGTCAGGCCTACTTCCTGACTGTATGACTCCATATCTCAGGAATTAAAGTTACCCTCCAAATGGTTGGCTTTGAGCCAGCTGAAAGACTAGCTCAGCCCCTTGCCTTAACTGCCTGGAGATTTCCTGTAAATCTCTTAAAATGCTGAATAAAAGTCCTCGAAACCCCGTAACATCAACAGTTGTAGTAATTAACGCTGTCCAATCCACTTTTGTACCAGGCTTGGATGCAATCAGCAGGGGGACCACATGTGAGACCTGTGATCCCCGGGGTTATATGTATGACAGGCCTCACCTCGGATCCTGGCTGATGGGGTCAGTGCTTCACCATGGAATCTCTGACTTCAGTTCCTCCCTTCTAGAGAATTCCTTCCCTCACCCCCAAATTCTGTCTTCGGGAGCCTTTCGCTTCTCCCGTGGGCCCCTATTCCACAGTGACCACGCTGGCTCGTTGGGTTAAGGGCTCAGATTCCCGAGACCAGATCTGCTCCTTTTCCTCCTCAATCATGACACGCCTCGTGTCCTCAGGAGATCTTGGATTTCTAGAGTGCCATCTCGAAACCTGGTTGGGAACACCTGATGAGGTGGGGGTATTTTTAAGTGTGTCTATTTATATATTTGAGTTGATTGCAAGTAATTACGCAGAAGATAGAAGAAGAGATCTGGAAACAAAAATACTCAGCAAAATGGCCTCAATTCATATCTGTGTAAGACCCTGGGGGTGGGGGTGGGGAAGACACTGGAAACTTCTTTCCTGACTCTGAGGCTTGACTTAAGCTTTCCAAACTCTGGTTTCCATTTCTTTCCATTTTCCCTTCCTTCTCTGCCTTCGCTGTTGATCTCAGCGTGGATGCTAGAGACGTTTAGAGCCAGAGGACCTCGGGGAAGGCAAGACGGTGAGGTGGGGCCCCCACAGGTCACTCCTGGGGCGTCCCTGTCACAGGCTGCAGCAGGGTTAGCGTGTCCGCCCTCCCTCTGTGGGTCTCTGTGAGGACAAGGGAGGTGGTTTCCCTACAGCACCCCTTTTTACATGACCCCTGCCTATCATTTCACCTCTTAACTTTTCCCAGGCAATGAGAATGATGGTGTCTTTTCAAAATGGATAAAGTCTGTAAAATTCACCGGGTCCGTGCAGGAACACTCCTAATCTGTTGAGCTGGGACATCTCGGGGTATTGCCAGAAGAGAGCTAAGCAGCCCACGTGTGGGTCCGGGTGGGAAGCGTGTGTGCTTTTCACGTGCTTGCCACTCCGTGCCGTAGCGTTTTGATGGATGTTTGATGAAATTTGAATGATTAAACAATGTCAGATAGAATTCCGGCTTCCCTGTTAATGATGTGTCATTGAAAAGAGTTATCAAAATAGCAAGAGGTTTGTTTTTGTAAAAGAAGAGAAAGGGAAAGGCAAATTAAATCCAGTCAATGCATGAGGCTCAACAGCTGGAGGCACCCGCTGCCTTTCCTCGTGTCCCTGCCTTTGAGCTGGGTGGGTGCTCTGTGCCACCGCTGCCGAGGCATCAGCACAGCCAGCCGGTCAGCACTGGGTGAGTCCAGCCGGCCGCCAGGGGGATGGGGGTGGTGGTGGCAGGGGCCTCCCCACCCCATTGCCTTCCACTAGACGGTGGACCATCTCCAGGCTTCCAGACTCCATCCCCAATGTGTTTCTTCTGCATCCTTGTGCATGCTGGCCAATGCTGTTCATCGTTGCGGTACCTGGATGCAGGGAGGGCGCTGCATGCCCACAATTCTGTGCTGAACTTTGGGCTCCCGTCGAGGGCAGATGGCTGCTGGGGCTGTTGGGCGCAGCGCTGCGTCTCCACGCTGTGCACCTCGAGTGCCCGTGGCGTGCACCTGGCAAGCCCAGCCCCGTCCTGGCACCAGGAACAGGAGGGCTGGCTCTCATCCTCCTTGGCTTGGGGGCCACGGGGGCAGCGGGTCCCCAGAAACAGAACCGAAGACATCACAGAGAAATTGAAATGTGGATTTTTTCTAGAAGAGTCAGAGGAGAATGAAAAGGTACAAGGAGACCAGGGGAGAAAATGAAGGTTCGGGCTGGATCAGAGCAGGGAAACCGTGGAGAGGAAGGCAGGGCCTCCTGCGTGCCTTCCCTTAACCTCCTGCGCTTCCCTCCTGGCTCCCTTCTTCCCGCCCTCCTCCCTCAGGGGGCTCCTTTGTCTTTTCTCCGTAGTTTTGATTTTCCCTTTGAACTGCAGTCTAAAGCATTTTTTTTAACATTTTGTTTTTATTTACACATTTCAAGTATGTATTATACTTACATATAGATGTATGTATACAGTAGAAAATTCGAGACAAAAATGGGTATACAGTGAAAATTGTCTCTCCTGCTCCTGTTACCGCCCCCCCCCCCAATTCTTCCACATGGGAACCATTGTTAAAGGTTTATTGTATTTTTTACAAAGAGATTCTAGGCAGATACATACACACAAAGCATACGATACACACCATTTTGCACATTGCTTCCCCCCCCCCCCACCCAACCATATGATGTTGGAAATCATGCCATATTGGTATGTATAGAGCTGCCTTGTTGATCTCAAAGACTGCACAGTGTTCTATTTTATGGATTTACTGTAATTTACTTTACAAGTCTTCTGTTGATGGACATTTAGTTTGTTTCCAATCTTTTGCTGTAATAAATTTCCTTGTACAGACATCTTTGTGTCCATGTATGTATGTATCTAAAAAATAAATTTTTAGAAAGGGGATTGCTGGTCAGAGGGTACATGCATTTTAAAATTTGAAAAATATCACCACATTTCCCTCTCTTCTAATTTACATACCACCTTGCCAAACCAGTGTGATCAAAAGTTGATCTTTGACAATCTGTTAGGCAAAACATGTATCTCTCTGAGTGAGTCGGCTCATTGGCATTTCCTTCTCTGTAAACTGTTTGTTCATGTTAAGGGTAGTTTTGATAAATCCATTTGGAAGAGACTCAGGTTCATAGAGGTCACCAACTGGGAAAGATTTAAGAAGGAGAGGAAAGGAGCCAAGTGAGCTTTATGGAAGAAAAATAAGCTCAAGGACTATTTCATTTTCTAAAGAAACCACTGTGCCTGGATTATGCCCTGTCAATATGCCAGTTATGCACAGATGGCTCTTCTGTTTGATGAATTGACATTTCTTCCCCTGGACTGTGATGGAGGAGGCTTTTCTCTTGCAGACCTGGTACTCACAATGGCATCCTCCTGTTACTGGAGTACGTTTCCATTGCAAAGTGCATATAAAACCCATTGTTTCATTGCAAATAAAAGTTTATATTTACTGTGACGTGACCACAATGTGGTATTTTCATCCATAAAGTCCTCAGTTACTTACTTGCTTTAGTGCATTGGGCTGAAGGGAGCCACCTCATTTTCAGTGAGTGACCTTGAGGTGGCAGCAACATTACGTTCAATTCTGTGATGCACCAAGTCCATTACAAAGTGAAAGTAAAAATTGCAATAAATCAGAATAATACTGATTGTTATAATTTTATTATAGGAGCATTAAGTCAATAAAACTTATCTGAAATGTCATTTGCATTGTATACAATTTTTACTAGTTATCCAGCATGTCTTAAAAGCATGTTTAAAACAACAAAATGAAGAAATCGGTGATGAATTGTGCACGAGCTGGGGTTTGTCTTCTGCTCTGGTAAAACTAAATTCTCGTTTGATTCCTTGAATTGTAAAGTATCCCTTTTCAGACTTGAGCTATACTATAATGCCTTAAGTCTGCCCCACTGTATTTAGTGCCCTATTGTCTGATTACTTATTTCCCTGCAGGTTGTCTGGCTCTTTTTCATTTATGATTTTATATAGGAAGGTCATCTAATATATGATATCCTTTCAGGAGAGGAGAATGTGGTTGTTTTTTTAAATAATGAGGAATAATGAAACTTATTTATGAAGGAAGTCAGAAAAATTTATTGAAGGATCACTATAAGAGAAACATGCAAATTAAAAAAAGCTGCTTAATAGCATATTCATTACCGGGGAGCTTCCAAGTAATGAAATAGTTGTGTAAAAGGCAGGATATTAGGTGATGTACTATTGCTTGTATCAGGTACAATACATGATTACTATGCATTTTAGTCTTGTCAATTGCTATTAGATTATCGTAGTATTACTGTGTAATTATTTAAGATGCAAGACACTAAGAATGTTTAGGCCTATGTTTTTGCAACTTTTTTTTTTTTTTGGCATTTCATGCCATGCATTACTGACATATAAGTTATATGAAGTTGGAGAAATAAATTCTGAATGTGTCCCTAGTTGACAACATTAATGATGTTCTAGTTATAGCTTTGGGCTTGGTCTTTGATTAAACCTCTTTTTAAAAAAAAGATTTATTTTTTTATTTTTAGAGAGAGAGAATGCAAGTGTGCGCATCTAAGGGGTGGGAAGAGGGGCAGGAGGAGAGAGAGAATCTCAAGCAGATTCCCGGCTGAGCACAGAGCCTGATGCAGGGCTGGATCTCATGACCCTGAGATTATGACCTGAGCCGAAACCAAGAGTCAGGAGCTCAACTGACTGAGCCACCGAGGCGCCCCTTGATTAAACCCTTTTAAGAAAATGCGAAGCTGTAGTGGGCAAGCACTGGGCTGGAAGTCAAAAGGCTTGGATCCTCCTTCCAGCTCTGCCACAGTTAGTGGCCCTGCCTCTCTGAACTTCAATTACTTCATTGTACAGTGAGCAGACATTGGAGTAAGTGCATATATGCAGTCATTCACTTACTCAACAGGAATTCGTGAGTGCCAGTGGTGGGTTGGGGATTGTGTTGGGAGCTGGAGATCCTAAGATGAATGAGACACAACCCATGCTGTGAGGGTCTCATAGTACGGTGGAGAAGGAAAGCGTGTAAACACAGCCTCATAGCAGGTGTCATGCAGGGTGTGGTGGTAGGGGGTCTCACTGGATGATCACGGCTCATAGAACTGAGCACTTCCTTTATGCCAGGTGCTTAGTGAATGCTTTGCACGTGTTATTTCATATAACTCTCTCTCTAATCCATGTTGCAGAGGAATTATGACCATCCCCATATTACAGATAAAAAAAACTAAGGTGCTGAGGATTGACCCTCATCAGGAACACACAGCTAATAGATGATGAGCTGGGAGTTCCAAACGGGCACTCTTCATCCACATGCCATATCACATGCACATGTTCCTCCCTTTCCTTCCCCTTTATTCTCACTTAGGAAATACCCTTTGTTTAAAGAGTAAGATGCACTGCCGTGTTATTTCTTATACGACACTCCTAGAGAGGGGGAAAACATCCTAGACAGAGGGAAACTGAACACCAAGAACAGTAAAGAGAAGTGACTTTGACCTTATTCAGGGACTGGGTCATCTGTTAGGTCCATTCTGGCATGACCCTCTGATTATTGGCTAACTCAGAGTGAAAAGGAATCTTAAAGTCATCCCTGCTGGGAATCACTCATGCCGTTAAGAAGTGGAACCAAGTAGTGGTTAGAAGCAGAGTTCTCGGGTCAGACTAGCTGGGTCAAATCCTGGGGATAAGTCACTTAATGTCTCAGACCCAGTTCATCATCCCTACACTGGGGATATCAATCATGGCTTCCTGGTAGACTTGTCTGAAGATTAAAGTAGACAATCCCAGTGATGGCTCGAGGCCAGAGTCTGCCATGTTAGAAGTGCTCAATAAGTGTTTTCCATAACTATTGTTATTGCTGATGGTCTTTTCCTCTTGGGCAATTGGCATAAAAAGATATGTCATAGGAAGTCCAACACAAAATTAAATTAGAAGCTCAAATTTTATCCACATGCAGCTGATACAAAGATCAAACTAATGTATAGTTAAATGTAAATAATTGAGAAAAACCTTTTGGTAATAGCAACCAGCATTGTGAATCTCAAATAAGTTGATTATTAAATATTTATTCATCTTTCACAAAAAGTATTGATTTAATTTTGGTGACAGCATCAATTTGAGGGGGCTGATTGAATATGTTGGGCAATATTTGTGTGAAGTGGTCTAATAAGACGAGTTCCTTGAGCCGCATGAATGGTTGTATGCATTTATACATTTCAGAATTGACCTGCCCTCTGGATGCTTTTGGGGCTGGGAGTGTGGCCATAACCCAGTCCTCTGTATCGGACTCTAGGGCAGCTCTTGTCTGTCAATTTTCACAAAGCTACATATTGCCTTGATAAAGCTTATTTTATATGTTATGGAACCATCTCACAAGCACATCACCAAACAAAAGATAAGTCCCAAATGGCTTGCTAATACTGGGTTCTTTGAGAGAGGCATTGGGGAAATATCCTCTTTTGGAAAGTGACGGTATTTGCCTGAAATATTAGACCACAGATATTAGATCACAAAACACGTGAAAACAATTCACAGCTCTCCAGGGCACAACTTTTCAATGTGCACACGTTGGTGTAAAACCAATGAGCTCTGCAACTTCTGGACTTGGCCTAAGGGGCCACAGTGTTTGGGAGGATTGTTTTGCTGTGCTGGGATCAGAAATTTCACTTTGATCAATTGCCAATGCAAGTTGAATCAGGCGCTCAGGGAGGCCTGGTGTGCACTTTCTGAGCTTCCTGACAATATTTTCTAGCTCATGGTCATCTTTCTGTTTTTGGTAGTTGAAAGGGACCATGCAGCTTGTCAGAAAATCAATGGATGGTTTGGCTTCTGGTACTTTGAAGGTGTCACACACACACACACACACACACTCATGTACACATATGCATATAACACTCACAAACACATCTGCATATGTGTGCACACACATTCTTTCCTGTCTTCTCCAAGCTAAGCAGGCCTCTAATTTTCACTGTAAGTCAAAAACACTAGTTATTATTGCCACCCAAACCTTTTATTATTGTCACTGAAGTTTTGTACATTGATGGAGTACAGCTTTTATCATCTCCTCTGAGGAGCCCCTGGTTGTGATTAGCTCTGTGCAGTTCTCACTGAAACTCAGAACACCAAGATTCATCTTCCATAGGGACTGTGATCACCTGTTTCCTTGCCCTGACCTTGTGGCAAGGAGGTTTGAGGGTGAGCTATTTTACCTAGCTGGTGTCCCATTGCAAAAGGAGCAGTGATACACATTACTGAGCACTTGTTGGTATCAAAGCTAATGTGTGCTTTTCCCTTTTCTGGAAAGAGGTAGGAGGGAATATGGGGAGGAAAACCACAGACGTTTCAAGGTAAGTGGCAGGCTTTAATGGAGCTTCAGTGAGCATGCTCAGGGTCACTTTGGCTTGGTTTTAAGATTTAGACAAACAGGAGAGAGTCCATGGACAGACGACTTCTGCTGGGGATGGTGCTTTCTCTGTCTCTTGCAGAAGAAAATTCCTACTTTCCTAGTACTTTCACACAGGATGACTTTTCATCTATAATCAGGATTAATGAAGTCTGATGCCTTTGTTCCTGAATTCTGATTCCTCACTCTTTGCGTCACCCCCTCTGGCTCAGTCTGCCCTAAGCCAAACTCCCAAGTGTCCTGCTTACTCTCAGACTCTAAATTATCTTGAGCCTGAAAGGGAAGAAATGGAGAGGTCTGGTTCTCCCAACAAGAACAGAGGGCAGAGAAAGGTTGAAAAATGGATTGAGCTCTTGCCTGGAATGATCCAGAAAAAAGATTAAAAAAAAAAAAAAAGGCCCATTATCTGGGTCATTTTAGTTCGATGAGTTCAAGATTTCAAGATGGTAACCCGATTGAACTCATTTTCTTTATCATCATCATCATCATCACCGTCACCTTCGCCTTCTTCTTTTTATTTTAAGCAAAAAGTGTTTGAAGTGCTGTGAGGGATGCTGGCCGTCCACCCAGAACCATAACTCACCAGGTTAACAGGCTGCAGTGCTTAATGCAAAACAAATCGCCAAGCTGGCACTGAGCAATGTGAAATCCAACTAGCTAGAAACTGTGTCTCATTAGAGGCCATCCACGCAGCAAGCAAATGCGCTTGGAAACGGTCATGTGATTCCTTCACAGGAACCACAGAAGTGATATTTGCTGCTGGGCAGCCAATCGATTCCCTCGAATCTGTTTGCAGTTTCTCTTCTTTGATATTTTGCCTCTTGTAAGATCTCATCCCTGCCCTGCACCCTCAGTTTGCTTTTGCCCACTCGCCTCCACCAAACACACTAAAATCCTCCATGAAGACGTTCCATTAAGTTGGTATCCAGACCCATTAGGATAAATGCAAAGTCTGGATCTTTCCCTCCCCCAAACAGTTGACTTCAGGCCTCTCCTGCACTTTGCAGATTAGAAACAAACACATTTCTGGCAGAGAAAGGACCTGCCTTTGGTTGAGTCTCCACAGAATGGATGTTTACATTTATGCCACCAAGATTTGCTCCTAACCTCTGCTCAGCATTTGTTTTTCTGAAGAAGTAGGGGAAAAAAATCATTATATGCAAACCAAAGCTAAAACATTTCTCATGTTGCAGGGTTGAGTGCTACCAGCACTTATATTTCTTAGGAGTTGGCTCCTGACCTCCCAAAACAACAACAACAACAATAACAACAAACCAAACTAACACCTTGTCTCCCTCCCAAGGATATGGGAAGGGGTTTATCATTAATCCCGACACACTGAAAACTCATTTCCATCAAAGAATTGTTGAAGCCAAGAAACTCCAGAAGTCACCCTGAATGTCTTTCTTCACATCCCACTTCATTCATTAGCAAGACTCGTTGGCTCCAGCTAAAAAAAAATATCCCAAGTCCAGCTACTTACATCCACTGCCATGATCCCAGACCAGCATCAACATTTACCCAGCACCCATGATGACCTTCTCCCCAGTCTCACTGCTGCTACACCTGCCCCCTGCAAACACTCTTCGGACAGTAGCTGGAGCCATCTTTAAAAAGCATAAAGTCAGGTCATGTCACTATCGTGCTTGAAAACCCTCAGGGTTTCCAGATGCCCTTAGAATACAGCCCACGCTTTTTGCCAAGGCTCCTATCTCTTACTAATCTCATCTGGTACCCTCCCCCCCTCTGTGCTTTACCCACATAGCATTCTTTCTGCCCTGGAAGTCACTGATGGGCCTCTGCATGGGCGGTTACGGATGCTTGGAGTGCTCTTTCCTTGCTATTTGCATGGCTAGCTTTAGCTGAGCCTGCACATGTCCATTTAAATGTCACCTCCTCTGAGAGCCCTTTCCTGACCACCCAGGTTATTCTAGAGGCCTCTCTGAAACTACCAGTATCTTGCAATCCTGTTTTGGTTTCTTCATAGCATTTAAAGTTTTCTGAGTCATCGTGCCTGTAATATGTTTACAACTTAATGGTTGGTTTCCTCTTCCTAGAAAGTGCCAGAGGAGCAGGGACCTTATTGGCATATCCCCGTTGTGTGGGGATTCAGCACCTAGGACAGCACCCGGGCCCTTCTGCCACATTAACCACATTAAGGTGGTTTTGTGTTTTCTTCTTTTTTTTTTTTCCTCCTCCCGCCACTATATGGTCCTTGGACTTATTTCCCACTCTCTTGAAAGTTTTTAGGTGAGCTAGTCCTTCCAGTTTTACTTTTTATTCTTTGTAAAAAAAAAAAAATAGCCCTGGAGTTGTATATCTTTTTGCTCTGTCCATGGGAGTCATTCCATGCAAAGCCATCAGCAACTGTCCCCCCAATGTCAGAGGCAAAGTGGTGTCCAATGTTAACTTCCTCGTGTTTGCAGCAGAGCTAATCTGTCCTAGGATGATAATGAATCAGAGGCAAAAGACTGAAAAGGCATCTCAGTCGCCTGGACAGCCTTTGCAAAGTCAAGAGAGGCCTCCTTTGTTGGAAAAACAAGCTTGTCTGCCCTTCTGGGAAACTGGTGCTGCCTAGAAGCTGCACAGCCCACTTCCTGCAAGGAAACATGGTTAAAAGGGCAAAATCGGAGGGGGGAAGTGGGTACTGGAAGAGTCTCCGTGGAGAAGGGCTGCTCAGCACTCCCCAGTGGACAGCCAGGATAGAAGGGGAACAAAAAACATTGGTGCTTTAGCAGGATAATTTTTCATAACAGAAGTTGCTTTCTTTACTGTGGAAGAACAGTGAGTATGCATGCATGGCTGGTTCTTTACATTGCCATTGAAGGACACCTAATGCTCTGGCTGGAGAAATTTCTGTTGGCTCTGGGATGTCAGAAACCATCATCTCTCTAGAAGGAAAAAAAAATTCTATCCAAACCAGTTTACTTCCTCAGACTCTGAAGTTCTGAGATTTTATGAACTGATTACTAGGAAGAAGAGGCAGATTGTTCTGCTGGGTAAAATCAAATTGGGGGATGGTTGCAGGGAACTCAGGGATGGAGAAAACTAAAATAATGAAAATCAATAGTGCATCTGCAGTGATCTTACAGTTCAATCTAAGCAGTTCTTTGCACATGTAATTTGTGAGAAAATTCATTATGTCGTGGCAGCAAACACACTCCATACAAATGCACAAATGCTCTGCTAATAACCACCAGTATCCCACGTTGTGTTGTGAAAAGTGTTGAACTAAAATCAGAAGCATAGAATGTTAGGGTTGGAAGGATATGAGCCCATTTTAGGGTAGAGTAAATAAAGCCCAGAGTAAGGAGATTTTCCAGGGTTGCAAAAATCACTGGCTGCGGAGCTTGGATCTGTACCCAAGCCTCTGTCTTCTACTCTGTGCTCTTTCTCCAGCCCAGATGCCAGCTTTGCCTTTATCTCCTGGCTTCTGGGTCTAGGCATGCTGTATGTGTTTTGCTTACATGTCAGTGTAGGCATTGCCTTTATACTCCAAAAGCCTTTTTTTTAAAAAAAGATTTTATTTATTATTTGAGAGAGAGAGAGAGAGAGAGAGGCAGACACACACACACACACACACACACACAGAGAGAGAGAGAGAGAGAGGCAGAGACACAGGCAGAGGGAGAAGCAGGCTCCCTGTGGGGAGCTCAATGCGGGATTCGATCCCAGGCCCCCGTGATCACGACCTGAGCCAAAGGCAGACGCTCAACTACTAAGCCACCCAGATGCCCTACTCCGAAAGTCTTTACCCACAAAGGCACTCATGAGCACTGGAATGGCAGAGAGGGTCATTGCACAAAGACCCTATAGCATCCTAAGTAGGAATTTTGGCTTATCAATGACCACTGGTCATTCCCAACTGTCCTCTAGGCAGTGCCCAGACATCTGGCTCTTCCTCATGTCAGGATGCAAAATCTCTCTCCTCTCTATGCCAATCAGCTCTTTCCTCAGTCCTGCCCTCAAACTTGCTAATCCAAATCCAGTGACACAAATCCTCACTTACAGGATAGTGGTTAGAAGGCAGTTTGCTTGCTATCTTTATTACTTGAGCATGCTCCCAGGGTTTCACCCCCAAACCACAGGCCCCTTGTCAAAGTATTTCCTCTGGACAGATACAGTTTTTCTCCAGGAGGAAGTCTGAAGTGAAGAATTTCCCCCTTGTCCTATATTTGCATCACATCATACAGATTCCTAAACTGGCTTCCAGAGCTCTCTTTCAATCTCTTTTTTCTGCTCTGGGAACCTTACTGGCAACCTCCCCATTGTGCATTCAATCCAACCTCCTAGACCAGAACAGTTGATAATGAGAGTCGACATTTCCAGCTGCCTTCATGAGTGCCCCACCTTGGGACACCAGTGTCCTATCCCTACTCAGAGGTGGGGCCCTTCCCCATGACCATACTAGGTGCCCAGGGGTCCCCTTTGGTTTTGTAGTAGTCTTAGAAGATACTGCAGGGAATTGTTATTTAGGGGGAGCTGGCTGGTGACTCGCACCACCCACCCTCTTGGTAACTGGGTGTGTGTGTGGGGTTTGCTGCTGAAAGTCTACCACGTGGAGATTGGGGGGTGGAGACCTGCTGGTGAGGACTGTGCCCCATGAGTTTCCTAGGTGCCTCAGTAGCACCCCTCACGGTGGTCCCCATCAATTCCTTTTCTAACTGGGGGTGTGGGACAGGCACCAGTGGCACAGGGTTTTTTCCTTTTCCCCTCAACTGGGCCTCTGCTAACTGCCGATACCAATTTATCACCGGCTGTCACTTCTGGTGTCACTGACTCTTCTTTCCCATGGTCAATCCCAAGGCTATGATCCTATAGAGAAGGACCCTGATCCTTTAGAGAAGGTCTGATCTCTGCTTCCTGGAGGATCCTGGCGAAGGTCACCCTGAGACAGAGGAAAGACCCCAAGGAGCTCGCTTTCCTGCTCAATCAGTGGGTCACCATTGGTTTCCTCCTCCCCCTCCATGTGCGACACTTCTATTACACATAGTCTTTAATCCTCACAACTGACTCAAGGAAGCAGATGCTAACATCTCCAATTTAAAGATTAAGAAATCAAAAGTCCGAGAGGTTCTGAAACTGGCTTGGGGTCACGCAACCACTGGTGGTGGAGGCAGTGGTTGAACCCAAGCCTGTGTGTTGCCAGGGTTGCATTCCTCCCACGGCACCTTGCACGGGTCTCAATAAGAGTCCCCAGGAAAGATAGTTCTTCTCCTTTCAAAACAGACAGACACAGGCAGTTTGAAACCGGGTTGTTCCAGAGCTGCCATCTGTTAAGAGGTCGTACTACGGCACTTGTTGGGAGATGAGTCGTGGGTAAAAATGTGGGTCCCCCCAGAGGAGCAGTATCTGCTCTGGGGTTCATGCCTCAAGGAGCTGCCTCTCTGGACATCAGGTCTGTCCTTCCTGATACACGATCTATTATTCAGACCCTGGGCACGTGTCCCCGCAGGGGCAACCCAGGCCTGAGGAAGGCACAAATGCCCCCGCATGGTTGCGAGGTCCCCAGACCACAGTGCCCAAAGCCTTGGTGGACCTGCCTCGGATCCCTTGAGGGCCAGTGGCCTCGGTTGTTCCCCAGGCTTGCATTTGCCGCTCCTGGGAATGTGTTGTGCTGTTTTTTTTTTTTTTTTTTTTGTGTGTGTGTGTGTGTGTGTGTGTTGTGCTGTTTAAAGGCATTGAGTTGACCATGAAGATCAACCTGTGGCCGCTGTGCGTGCGGGTGTGCGTATTTATGGAATCACGTAGGTGCAGTGTGTGGCTGAGCGTGTGTTAAGGATGTCGAACAGGGGGGAAAATCCGAAGCAGCAGCTATTAATCTTTCTGGGTGTTTGCATCACTGCGGGTGGAGAAGGAAGTGGCTACTGCGGGGCCGCCAGCCAGCTCTGCTGTCCCAGGTTCACACTCCCCGACAGCCTGTGAAGGCAGCGCTTATGGTCGGGATCACGCGTCTCCGAGCTCGGGCTCAGACTGCGAGGAGCGAGAGGCCTCAACGAGCCCCTGGAGTCCTCCTGGCAGTCTCTGAGGCGTGGGCTCTTGCCAGATCACGGCTCCCAGACGGATGTGTGAGTGAGTGCTCTAACTCAACCCAAAAGAGCTTTTAAAAAATCAAAGGCAAATCTTTTAGAAAGCGAGGGGAAGATGCTTTTGTGAATTATGGTGTTCGGCTCCTGGAAGTTACCCGAAATTGCTGCGTGGATTCCACCTGCTAGGACCCCCTGCTCTGTGCGCTGCACCTGCCTGAGGTCCTGGGCCTGTTCGGGCCAGGCTGCTGCCAGTGACGGATGAGCAGGCAGGTTCTGGATGTGTCTGCCCTGGGCGCCTGATTGTAGACACGCGGAGAAGGCCCTCGGGATGCAACGACCGTGTTCCACCCCAAATACACCACGAATCCAATCAGACTAAGAATATCCAGAAAGGCCGAGTCTAATACGATAGCCTGAAAGAAATAGTACAAGAATCTCAGCATCTTGTGCTCTGCGAGGGAGACTGAGGCAGGTCATTCATGACTGTTGAGTGAGTAGATGGACCCAACATGGGGTTCCGTGAGCCTATTGGATGGGGTTTCCTGGAAATCTCCACTATCCATGGGAAGTTTATTAAACACACGAACCACATAGCATTTCTCCTCACTGTGGTTATTTGAGTACCGGGTTTTCACTTTCCTACATTTTACCCAACGTAATCTTTCCTTACAGAGCTACGCCATGCCGAGATTCTGACACCATCCCACAGGGAGCGGCGCAATTAGGACTCTTATACAATAACACTTTCCTTTGTCCTTATGATCAGCATATGTATGGCCATCCACAGTGGGGAAAATAGTGCTGATGTAGGTTCTCTGAGTTTAGCTTTTTATTTTTGTAGACCATATTTGGGGATTTTAGTTATCCTATCATAAGCCAGGGTATTATATACCTCAGCATTATGGTTGCATTAAGGCATTGACTTCTAGGATAATGACTATTGCTTCTGTAGCAATCTGCTCCCAAGGACACCCTGGGAATATTTCATACTTATCAGGTTTTTGACCTCTGAGGGTATATCTATGTAATTCTAAAACGTATTGTCATTTCAGTATGAAACTTAGAAAACGAAAAAAAAAAAAAAGCAAATAACTAGTTGCCTAGTGTCGTATAGATAAAACGATCTAGATAATCAACCTAATCTTTGATTTGGCTTGATTGATTAATTAATTAAACCCTTATTGAGCCAGGGTCCCGCTAGATGCTGCGGTGCTGTGTCTGATAGTCAGGGGGCCTGGGAGATAATTGGCCAATGTTGATCCTGCCTGGGAGAAGGACTACGGAGAAGAGAGGGGGCACTGAATCCCCTACTCAGCTATGTGAGGAAGGCCCACACTTAGGCCTGCACCGCGACATGTACCCCCTGGGAAGTCCGAAGGCTCAGTACGTGGTCACGGCAGTGCTGTGGCAGTGGGTCTCTGTGTGGGGGGAACATTGGGTATGGACGTGTGCACACACGCATATTTGTGCACACACACGGCCATGAGGATTACGAGAGGGCAGAGGAGTGCCTGAGTGGCTCAGTCGGATGAGACTCCAACTCTTAATTTCAGCTCGGGTCGTGATCTCAGAGTGGTGAGATCGAGCCCCACATCAGGCGCCATGCTCAGCGCAGAGTCTGCTTCTCTCTCCCTCTCTCCCTCTCCTTCAGAGCCTCCCCCTGCTCGTGCACTCTGTCTTTCTCTCTCAAATAAATCTTAAAAAAAGCAAGGAGTAGAAAGTCCACTCTTATGGTTGGTGGGAGTTAATTAATTATACTCTGTGGAGTATAATACAGTCACGTCTACGAAATTATGAGATCTAACATACCCTATGATGCGGCCACTCAACTTCTAGGAATTTATCCTAAAGCTATACTCATGTGTGCCAATGATCAATATTCAGAGACATTTATTATTAATTCATTTATTAAATATTTAATGAGCTGCTGGTGCATTCCAGGCTCTGTTCTAGGGCCTGGAGAAGCAGTAGTGAACAAAACAGACTGGTTCTTACCCTCTAGGAGCTTATATTCTATAAGGGGAGGCAGGTAATAAATACAGACAAATACAGACAAGGAATGCTTATATACCGTGTTCAGGTGGGGTGGCCATAGATCCTGGTTGCCTAGGACAGTCATCCTTACGTCCTAGTTATAACTGTTAATAGCGCCCCACCTTCTGCTCTCAGAACCTGTTCTGGTCTGCATGAAGAATTATCTGGTCATCCTGACATGGTGCTGATAAGAGCTCTAAACAAAAAAGTAGGGCATCTGGGTGGCTCAGTCGGTTAAGCATCTGCCTTTGGCTTGAGTCATGACCCCGGGGTCCTAGGATCCAGCCCCACATCGGGCTCCCTGCTTCTCTCTCTCCCTCTCCACTGCTTTGATCTCTCTCTCTCTCTCTCTCAATCAAACAAATAAATGTATTTTTTAAAAAAGTAGAACAGAGGACAAGAGTGGCAGGAAGTGGGTACTGTTAGTATGTCTTATTCATCGCAGACCGTTTGTAGGAGCAAAAAATTGGAAACAATGTGAATGTCCATCAACCGGAGACTGACTAATAAACTGTGCTACATGCCTGCAATAGAATACTATGTAGTTGTCAACAGGAACGAGACAGGATGATGTTGACTGCTATGGCACAAACTCTAAGATATACTGTTAAGTGGAAAGAGCACGATGGAGGACAGATTGTGTAGTTTACGCCACTGCCTGTAAAGAAGGAGGGCGTGTGGGTGTGGGCGTGCTTGGCCCTGCCCAGGAAAGCTCTGGAAGGGCATACAATTCTGGTGATTGCATTTGGAGAGGAACATCGGGACGCAGGAGGTTAGGGATGGAGGGAGACTTGCTTTTCACTGCATACTAGCTTGTGTTCTTTGACATTCATTCATTCATTCATTCATTTATTTATTTATTTATTTATTTATTTATTTATTTATTTATTTATGATAGTCACACAGAAAGAGAGAGAGAGAGAGAGAGGCAGAGACACAGGCAGAGGGAGAAGCAGGCTCCATGCAGGGAGCCCGAAGTGGGACTCGATCCCGGGTCTCCAGGATCGTGCCCTGGGCCAAAGGCAGGCGCTAAACCGCTGCGCCACCCAGGGATCCCTGTACTTTGACTTTTAAAAAGTGGGGTGCACATATTTAAAAATAACAGTAGGGAAGAGGAAAAAAAATCACGTCTCATGTTCAGCTGGATAGGAAGTGCAGGAGCCTTCGGGGGCTGCAGTTTTCATGCATGCCACGTGAGAATCCCTTGCAGAACTTAAAAGAACACAGCTGTCTGCCCCCCCCCCCCCGCCCCCAGCGAGAGATTCTGATTCTCGGTTGGCTATAGACGGGTCCGGTCACTGGCATTTAAAAACTAAACTTGTCCCGTTCATTCTGATACGCAGCTGGGGCCTCGGACCATCACTTCCCAAATGTTAATGTGTGCATGAATCACTGGGGAATCTGGATAAACCACAGAGTCTGAGCCGGTACATGAGGGTTGGGTGTTTGTGACAAGGTTCTGCGTTTCTAACGGGTCCCAGGCTGAGGCCGATAACAGCTGGTCCGGGGACCACCCCGTAGCAGCACAAGTTGGGGGGCTCTCTGACACAGAACAGTCCCTGCACCTCTGCTTACACATCTTCGGAGACGAGCTGCTCACTTCTTTTTGGAAGTTGCTGTTTCATGCAAGAGTGGGTGCGGATAATTAGCTTTCCTAAGTTGGAAGATCTGAATGCTACTCAAGTGGCACAGGATCCGGGGCTTGAATCTTGTGTTTCTATCATCCTCCTAGGTCTCCTGTTCTGAGAGTACAGGGCGAGGTATAGTGGGATGATTCATCCATTCATTCATCTGTTCATTCATTCATTCACTCATTCATTCATTTCAAGAGCTGGGTTCCAACACTATTGCCTGCGTGATCTTGTGGAAGCCCCTCTGCCGTGGACGGTTCAGGGAAGAGAACTGATGGCATGAGTGGGCGGCCTTGAGCCGCACCCCTGGAGGGCTTGGCGAGGAAGGGAAGGTGGCCAGGAGGTAGTAGGATTTCCATCTGATTGCAGATGCGGGGTTCCGGGCCTAGCATAGGGCAGTGGCTTCGTGTTCCTGAAGATCCCCGACACAGGGAGTCACCTTCCTGAAGGCCGACGTGGCCTGGGCCAAGCACTAACAAAACTGGAGCTCCCGCCATGCAGGTAGAAGTTTGAGGAGGTGTCTGTGGGCAGGGGGTGGCATCTGTTCCTGGACACCGTCAGTTGGAGTCTCTCCTGAGCTCCAGATGGTGTCCAGGGCCCCCTCCGGCCTGAGAGTTCAGTGTCATGATTAGGTGAAAACCTTACGAAAGTGGGGATTGGCGCTTTCCTTTGTCAGACTTACAGCCTTCGGCCTGTAGCTGCTCAGAGTGACTCCCCAATCCGGAGGACTTTCCCCTTTCTCTGTGGGCAGGTGAAGCATCTGTGTTTGGACCTTTTGGACTCTTCAAAGAGGAGCAGAAGCAAAATATCTGGGGGTGGTTCGTTGCCTCAAGGAAGCAAGAAAAAAAAACTCCTCTTTCTCTGCAGAGGGGCTGCCTCACGGTCTAGCTGGACCACGGGGTTGCTGGAGCAGGCGTTGGAGGGGGAGGCACGGGAGATGCAGGAGATCATTTCCCCCCAAAAGGCCTGCTTATCTGCTGTGGGAAGATGCCGCTGTGGGTGGGGTGAGGCATTGGGTCCCTGAAAGAGGAAGTGAGATCTACCAAGGGAAAAGTCGGGAAGCATTTTCAGCTTGGTGTTTACGGAGGGCTGGCAGGTGTCTCTGCTTCCACTCCCATCCCAGCCACCCCCCTCCCTGCTTGATCCTCCCTTGGGAGGCACCCTCTTCCAGAATGCCTCCTACCCCCTCCTCCACTCCCCACCTGGCAGGAGCAGGCGGTCCAGCACTTCCACCTTGCACCTGCGGGGCTTCTGTTTATCCATGTATCCCCTCAAGGCCTGAGCTCCCAGCGGGACCCCACCCCCCCCCCCACCCCCCCCCCCCCCCCCCCCCGGCAGTCTGTCTGTCCCCTTTGTCTGGCCTCTTGCATCCCGTGTTCCTGGCCCAGAACCTGTGAGTCACAGCATTCCTGGGTTTAACTGGCAACGTGGGCAAAAGGCAGAAGCAGATTTGAGGAGGCCAGAGCTATGCTTCCACTCACAAATATAAATACCAGTCGGCAGCTCCTGACTCAGGGGAAGATGAGGGATGGGATTAGCTCTTTTTTTTTTTTTTTTTGTGGTTAACAGAAGGAAACAAACCTGTAAAAGTGATGTTCTGGGGCAGCCCGGGTGGCTCAGCGGTTTAGAGCCGCCTTCAGCCCAGGGCGTGATCCTGGGGTCCCGGGATCCAGTCCCATGTCGGGCTCCCCGCAGGGAGCCTGCTTCTCCCAGTGCCTGTGTCTCTGCCTCTCTCTCTGTCTCTCATGAATAAGAAAATAAAAAATCTTAAAAAAAAAAGAAGAACATGGTATGAAACAAAGGAGGAGATTGGAAATAGATTTTCAAAAAAACCCAAAAAGTGATGTTCCAGGCCAGCCTTAGGGCTCAGTGTGCCTCTCCCTCACCTCACCCCATGTGGCCTGTTTGCCTGTGACCCAGATGGAGGCCAGACCCAGGGCAGAGGCCTGCAGGCCAGGGTGGGGCCGAGGCTCAGGGTGCCCGACCCGGAATCGGAAGCAAATTTGGACCTAGAACCTCAGAGGTAAGGTCCGAACGAAACAGAAGCAGCTTTGCATCAGCCGTGAGGACGGTCCCTGAGGCCCGTGGTTGGATGAACACGGCTTTCCTTCCTTAACCTTCTTTCTGGGCGTGTCCGGGACCTGGTGAATTTTAGGGTGCCGCGTCGTACTTTCCCTGCCCCTGGCCCCCACCTCGCGGGCGCCTCAGAATCCTCTGTATGGTTTTTGCAGCTTTCGTGTCCCTCTTCCCTGGTGGCTGCAAGCCCTTCGAGAGTGGAGCCTGGGCCCTATCCCTAGTCTGTCTGGCGGGCACCACGGTAGAAGCACAATGACTAGTTTTTTGAAGGACTCTGAATTTATGATTATTTTACACCGACTCCAAGGTCCCTCGTTTCCTTTGCTTGATTTTGAGGGTTGATGCATCTGACCCTGGGCTGTATCCTGGGCTTTGCTCATCCCCCACCAGAAGGACTTGGTGGAAAGGTCCTGACACGTGTCGCATAGCCCAGGGTGTGGCATATGGTGGCCCGCCCCAGATGCCGGTGCGCTCAGCCTGCGAGCAGACGTCGTCCGTGTTTTCCTTGGGACAGGTACCGCCCCGGTTGGGGTTGCCGGCTTGCTGTTAAGGAACTTGCTGTCCTGCCCCCTCGGAGCCTGAATCCGCTGGTCCTCCCTGACCCTCAGGACAGAATCAACCACGTTCCCTTGTAGGGGCCCCAACTCTTGAAAGATTCAATTTTCCTAATTTCCCTCCAGGTACGGAGCTGAGTCAGTGACTGATTAGCTCCAGAATAGTCATGTGCTGGTTGTATTTATAGCACTAATTAATTAATACAGGTAAAGAGCGAGGAAGATAAAGTGCTACCGGGGTGCAGTGTCTTAAAATGACTATTAGCTCGCAGGCTGAGGAACCTTTGCATGGGAGCGTCTGGGCGACAAAATGCCATCACAGGTGGAGCCTTTTAAAAAGCATCAGCTTGATTACGGAAGACATAAATTAACCGGGGGAAGGAGCGCTGTCAGTGACAGACTGTCGTCAGAATCCTTTCCCGTTTGGTTTCCATTTAAATCGACACATATGGCGAGGGGTTGTTTAAGGGTTTCGAGAATCCACGCGCCCACCCCCCCGCCGGCCCCCTCAGGAATAGCGATGCCTCGATTTCCGTGAACTCGGTGGGTGCCGTGGTCCCCCAGGCGCCCCCGCTCCTCCCCAGCGGCCCAGATCCGAGCCCTGAGCTCTGCAAGCCCTCGGGGGCCCGGAGAGGGTGGCTGGCTTCATGGAACTGCATTCGTCGGGGTGCCCGGAGCCCTTCACTCCCGCAGCGTTGGCACAGGTGCCCGGAGAGAATCGGTAGCGCCCAGGCCTGGCCTGGGGAGCGCGCGATCTGGGGAGCACCTGGGGCGCCCCTCTGGGTTCTTCCTCTCGTGAGAGGAGCCGTGGAAAGGGATCTGTGGCTCCATGAAGGCAGGGATGGGGCGGTCAGCTTTGCGTTTTCTCTCTGCATCTGGTTCGGGGCTGTACAAGGTCGGGGGGACAGCTGGGGGGCTGTTGAGCCACGGAAGGCCTCGCCTCCACTTGCGTGGAAATGCCCATCAATCCAGTGACCAGAAGGCTTCTCCTCTGAAATGCCCCACTCAGCCCCACAAACAGCCCTGGGATCTCCTTGAGAGGAGCCTACGGGGCCTTTGAGGATTTTGGGGCGAGATCCTACCCCACCCCGGTCTGGGCCTGGAACTATTTCACCAAGGACTAGCACCAGCCCATGGATCACTTAGAAAAAGTAGGGCGCTTCTGTGCAGTGAACAACCAGCACAACTGTACAAAGTGGCCTGCGTCTCGGGTGGGCCTGGGAAGACCGCGGGGTATCTTCATAGTGGCTTTGGCTGTGCAGAGAACAAGAGGAGGCGCCCCATCTCGTGAGTGGCCCTCCTGCCGGGATGTGGCTCCCGGACATTGCTTCGCGAGTAGATTCGCCGTGTTAGGGTCCGATGCGTCCAATGCTCCTGGGGCTGGCACGACAGGGACTTCAGCACAGGGCCTCAGTCACAAGCTGTCGTGGGAGCAGAGGAGAGGGAGGTGAAGTTACCCGGTGGTACCCAGCTACCGGCTCTGGGACTTGAGGAGCAAGGGGGAAACAGTGTCAGCCGGCACCCCGGGTTTGGGGTTGGGAATGAGGGGTTTGGGGGGCAGCCAGGCCTGCACCCCCTCCTGGCTTCTGCTGCCGTCCTGGGCCCGCCGCCTCCTGCCACTACGGCTGGTCCTCCTGCTGGAGGAGACGCAGAAGCTGGGAAGGTAGCCTCTCCCTTCCTCTTGCCTCTTGCTTTTTCTTCCAGTTCTTCCCCATAGAAGGACCTGGGCCGAGCCAGCCGGGGAGTGCAGGTGCACACAGGTAGCAGCTCGCAGAGCTTGTGGGGGGCGGGGGGTGCCAGAAGGGTGACTTTTGCTGAGAGGTGACACCCACTACGCTGCACGGTCACCCGGGCCTGGCTTGCTTCTCTCTGTGGCTTACAATATGAAGGTGTGAACGTTCAGCAAGTGTTCACGGCGGGCCTACCCGGCGCCAGGCCCTGGGCGAGGCCCTGGAGCTGCTCAGGTCCCCTGAGTGCCCCCGACAGCGTGACGACACGGGGAACTTAGGCCGAGCTGGGTCGCACCTGCAGCCCTGGGCTCACTGCCGTCCTCTGAGCACTCATGTCAAGTCCTGGCCTGGGTGTGGGTGTGGGTGTGGGCGGGGGTCCTGTCTGCACCCCCACCCAGGTGAGGAACCTTTAAAGTCCCGTCCTGGACCTAGTCTAACAGGACACCGAGATGGACGGTCCAGGCGTAAGGGTCCCTGCCACCGCGCCCCGTCCTGGGACCCTTGGCGGCCCGTCCGCAGCGCCCCGTCAGCACATGCCAGGGGAGTTATGGACACTCCTGTCTGGACCTCGTGGGACTGAGGTAGCCTCCATTCCTGACATTTCCATGCCGGAGCCTCTTCTCTTTCTGGGGGTGCGCCGGAGGAGGGCCCTAACTTACCCATCTCCGCATCCCTCGAATCTGGCGTAGCATCTTGCACAGTGCTCAGAAAGACATTATTCATGTAAATCACCTGTATAAAAAGACAAGGCCATGCAACCCATATTTGGCAGTCTTCAAGAGTAAATTCAGCCAAAAAGATGGAAAGCAGGGACTTGAACAGATATCTGTACACCTGTGTTCGGAGCGGCGTTGTTCACGACAGCCGAAAGGTGGAAGCGACCCAAGTGTCCGTCAGTGGATGCAGGGATAAACAAAACGTGGTCGCCGCTCACAATGGAGTGTTCTTCAGCCTTAAGAAGGATGGAAACTCTGACAGATGCTACAACAGGGATAAACCTTGAGGACATTATGTTTATGCTAAGTGAAATGAGCCAGTCACAAAAAGACAAGTGCCTTGTGATTCCACTTACATGAGATACCTAGGGGAGTCAGCTTCATAGAGAAGGAGCTAGAACGGTGGGATCCAAAGGCTGGGGGGTGGGGTGGGGATGGGTGGCAGAAGGGAATGGGAGTTTCTGACTTAGTGGGGACCGAGTTTCAGTTTGAGATGATGAAAAGGTTCTGGAGATGGATGTGGCTGCACAACGGGGTGGAAGCGCCTGATGCCACTGACCCGACATGGTGAAAATGGTGCATTTGATGTTGTGTGTATTTTAGCACAATAAAAACGGGTAAGCTCGGGACTTTTCATTGTGGGATCTTGGTTTGTGATGACCCCCGACTCTCCCAACCTGGTTAGGAAGGGGTCCTTGAGAGAGCGAGTCTATCCCTGCCTCCGTGAAGATTTTTATTTTTATTTATTTAATTTTTTAAAAGATTTTATTTATTTATTCCTGATACACGCACGCGCATGCGCGCGCGCACACACACACACACACACACACACACACAGGCAGAGGGAGAAGCAGGCTCCCGGCGGGGAGCCTGATGCGGGACTCGATCCCGGGACTCTTGAGATAGATGCTCAACCACGGAGCCACCCAGGCGCTCCCTCCATGAAGACTTTTAATTCCAAGTCTTATTTCTAGTTGTTGAAATAATGAACTTATAGCTCCCGGGCCTTCATTTGAAGCCCCAGGGAGGCACACTGGTCTTGCCAAGGTAGAGTCTCTGGAGGCAAAGTGAGTGTTTGCTTCGAGATATGGGGTGTGAGCCCTTCCTCTGTCTTGGTAGCACGCCCCGGGGACGGTGCCCATCTCTGCCCATCCGCAGCGGAAACACTCTTGCAAATATGAGCACATTAGGAATGTCCTGGAAGGCCCCCAGAGAGCTCCAGAATGAGGCTCGGGAAAGGGGGCAGAAGCAAGGGGGCCCAAGACACTTAGGGGCTGTGGGGGCTCCTGCGAGTCCAGGCACCAGGTTGAGTGAAGAGCTTCCTGCCCGCGTGGCCCCCCTCAGGACCCGGGGCCTGAGTTAAGCAGTCTGATTGGCCCACAGGACAACAGGCCTCCTCTTGCCTTGGAGAGGGCAGTAGGCTGGAGGGGGAGAGAAGTCCTTGGAAGAGCCCCGGGACCTGAGAAGAAGAGGTGCAGGATGTTGAGCGACCTTGGTGGCAACCGTGCCCTCCAACAAGGGCCTCATCCCTGCTGAGCCCTTATGGGAGCGCGGGCCACCCTGACAGCCCATCACCCCCTGCTCTGAGCTCCCGACAGGCCTGGGGAGCAGGGGCAGTGCCCTCCCACTGGTCCCGGACGGGCCTGCCGCGTTTCCGAGGTCCCCGGTCCCCAGGCTGTGGGAGGGCGAGGCCGGGCCCAGGCGTCTCAGCGCGCAGGGCCAGGCCGCCACCTTGCAGCTGTGGCCTCCCGTCCGCCTCGGCAAGAACGCTTACCGTTGCACTTCACCGAAACCCCATAAATCTCCAGGAGTAACAGAACAGCAGTGTTTGGGGTGGGTGGGGGGGCTTCGTGCATCTTTACAGGACCCTGCGGGAGGGAAAACCAGCCGCCAACCAGTGCATGACCTCGTTTGCCCTAGAAAAATATGAATCTTGGCTAACTTTTCCCTTCTTCCCAAACATGCAGTAAAATGTTTACTTCCACATAGACTTTTAAATGCACCGTTGATGCGCTTGCTCCCCAAGTATATCAGCAGATTTAAAAGGTCCATAAAAATTCCCTTCATATGGCTACAGTAAACTTTGGTGCAATTGTTCTTCTGTGAGATTAGTGGTTCACAGACCATCTTTTTAAGTTTGATCACTGATTTGTCTGAGAGCTAATTATCAGCAGACTGGGGAATGATGAAATTTATTTATCACTAGAGCTGGTGAATCAACAGAGCCCACGCAGCCTCCAGGGCCTTGTATCTCAAGGACCTTATTCCTTTGTGGAGCGTGAAGTGCCATTCTCTCTCCCTCTCCTTGCGCTCGCGTCTCTAGCCCGGTGCTCCCCGGCAAGCAGCTGTGGGTGCCTCGGGTCGGGGCCAGCACGGCACTCCCGGGGCGCCCAGCGCGGGGCTTGTTAATCTAGGATGTCATCCGCACACGCGAGTGCTCCCCAGAAGCATGTGCTTTACAAGATGCTTATTCCCCCAAACCTGACCGGCGGGGGCTTCAGCAGGTAGACGACGAGCTGAGGCCTGTCTGCGAGGAATGGAGGGTCTCAGCCACACACACCCCGTGACCCGTGGCCGTGACATCCAGGCGGAGGCGGTGATCCCACCTCACCGCACATCGGGCCACACTAAGTATTTCACCCAAGAAGGAATCACACATGTGCGCTTGCTGGATCATATAATTTTATTTTTAATTTTTTTCAGGAACCTCTGTGCTGTTTTCCATAAGGGCTGCACCCTGATACATTCTCATGGGCAGCACGCAAGAGTTCCTTTTCTCCATATGCTCGCCAGCACTTGTTTTCTGTTTGTTTGTTTGTTTGTTTATTTATTTATTTTTTATGATAGTCACAGGGAGAGAGAGAGAGAGAGAGAGAGAGACACAGGCAGAGGGAGAAGCAGGCTCCATGTAGGGAGCCCGACGTGGGACTCGATCCCGAGTCTCCAGGATCAGGCCCTGGGCCGAAGGCAACGCTAAACCGCTGAGCCACCTGGGCTGCCTTCTGTATTTTATTTTATTTTACTTTTTTTTTTTTTTTTTTTATAGTAGCCATCCTAATGGGTACGAGGTGGCATCTCACTGTGGTTCTTGACTTGCATTTCCTAATGGTTGGTGTTGTCGAGCATCTCTTCGTCTGCTTATTGGCCATTTGTACATCTTCCTTGTATATCTTTGGAAAAATGCCTATTCTCAAATCCTTGGCCGCTTTTAAAATTGGATTGTTCGTTTTTTTGTTGCTGGGTTGCAGGAGTTCTCTTTCTTATTTAAAAAAAATTTTTTTTTTTGTTTAAATTCTAGTTAGTGGGATCCCTGGGTGGCGCAGCAGTTTAGCGCCTGCCTTTGGCCCAGGCCGTGATCCTGGAGACCCGGGATCGAATCCCACATCGGGCTCCTGGTGCATGGAGCCTGCTTCTCCCTCTGCCTGTATCTCCGCCTCTCTCTCTCTCTCTCTCTCTCTGTGACTATCATAAATAAATAAAATTAAAAAAAATAAATTCTAGTTAGTTAACATGCTGTGCAATATTAGTTTAGGAGTAGAATTTAGAGATTCATCACTTATAGACAACACCCAGCGCTCATCACAAGTGCCCTCCTTAATCCCCATCACCTGTTCAGCCCATCCTCCACTCAGCTCTCTCCATTTACCCTCCGTTTGTTCACTATCATTAAGAGTCTCCTAGGTTGCAGAAGTTTTCTATTTATTCTGTATATTAGCCCCTCGTCAGATGTATGGTTTGCAAATATTTACTCCCATTCTGTTGGTTGCCTTTTCATTCTGTTGATTGTTTATTAATTGAAGTTTTAAATTCCTTTTTTTTTAAATAAAGGTTTTATTTATTTATTTGAGAGAGAGAGAGTACAAGGACATCCTAGATTAACAAGCCCCGTGCTAGGCGCCCCAGGAGTGCCGTGGTAGAGAGAGCACGAGTGGGATGAGGGGCAGAGGGAGAAGCAGACTCCTTGCTGAGCAGAGAACCCAATACGGGGGCTCCATCCCGGAACTCCAGGATGATGACCTGAGCCGAAGACGGGTGCTTGACCGACTGAGCCACCCAGGTGCCCTGAAGTTTCAAATTTTGATGCTGTCCAATATGTCTATTTTTTTTTCTCAATATCAAGTAAGTTGTTGCCAAATCTAATGTCATGAAACTTTGTTTCCTTCTAACATTTTTTTTTTTAGTTTTAGGCCTTATGTTTAAATATTTGATCCATTTGAGTTAATTTTTGTATATGGTGTGAGGTAAGGGTTCAGCTTTATTCTTTTGCATGTGAGCATCTCGTTTCTCCTACAGCATCTGCTGAAAAGACTGTCCTTTCCCCGTCGAGTGGTCTTGGCATCCCTGCTGGAAATCATTTGACTCTCTGCATGAGAGGTTATTTCTGGGCTCTCTGTTCCGTTGGTGTGTATGTCCACCGGTCTATATGGTGCCATCACTACGTCTTTATCACACTTTTGTTTACTATAGATTTTGTGGTAAGTTTTGAAGTCAGGAAGTGTGAGACTTCCAACTTTATTTATTTTTTTTAGCCTACATTTCACTTTCTCAAATAGGCCCATATTCCAGGGCCTGAGCTCGGGGGAGGTACGAGGGGTGCCCAGGGCAGGAAGCACACAGAGGGGCTCACGTAGGTGTCGGCCCTGTGTTTGCACGACCCTGAGAGGGAGCGTCTCCTCACATGCAGCACCCTGTAAGGTGAGGTGAGGTGAGGCTTTCCTCACCCTAGTCCCTGCCCTGCTCTGCCGTCACCCTTTTGTTTACAGCCCACTCTCCCCCAGCCAACCAGCCTGCATGTTTCCCAAAGCACTCAGCATCTGTTAGCCTACCATCACACGTAATTATTTATTGTGTTATTGCTCTTGTCTGGCTCCCTTCACTGGAAAATCAACATCCCTATGGCAGAGATCGTTCCTCATTTGGTTCTCTACGTCTGCCGTGCCTAGGGTAGGCACTCAATGAATATTTACTGAATGAATGAATGAAAGAATGAATGAATGAAAGAATAGATGATACGGCCTTCCCTAGGCCCTTGTAACCTTGCCAGGCAGGCGGGACAGGGAGTCCATCCTCGGGAGCTTCCTCCTGCCGGTGACACAGCTGGTGAGTCAAGGCCTCCTGCCTCTGCCATCAGGCTGGGGGCAGTGGAGAGAGGTAAGCTGGCGGCAGCAGCTGGCTTTACGACTTCATGCTGCTTAAGCGTTATGGTTCTCTGGTGGAGAGTTGGGTCCCCTCTGCCTCATAGGATGGTGCTGAGGAAGGTGCTTCCCCTCCTCTGCTCTGTTCAGAGTGCAGAGCAGCTGCCCATAAACCAGCCTTGGTCTCTCCTTGCTCAGACCACCCCGGCAGCTCCTGAGCCCACGTCCTTTCACGTGTTCCTGCAACTGTATTTCTTGCCCTATGGGAAAGTAGAGCCAACATATTGCCCTCAATTTAAGAACTGCTTGACCCCAATTTCATCATTCACCTTTCCTCCAACGTTCTCTTTGATGTTATTTTATGTTGGCATGTTGGAGATCCTGCTCATGTTGAGTAAGCTAAAAGCAACCTTGTGTATATATGTATATAATTTCTCCCGACACTGTATTAAAAATACTCACACAGAGGTGTATGTCAAGGAAGTGCCCGAGTTTTGGCTTCTTTGACTAATTTTCTCTTCCTAGATGATGTCCTTCTTTTGAAATCCATGGAGACACTTTTTAAAAAAAGATTTTATTTATTTATTCATGAGAGACTCAGAGAGAGGCAGAGACATAAGCAGAGGGAGCAGCAGGCTCCATGTGGGGAGCCTGATGTGGAACTTGATCCCAGGACCCTGGGGTCATGCGCTGAGCCGAAGAGACGCTCCACCACTGAGCCACTCAGGTGCCCCAAAGACAATCTTATATAATATTTATAATTGATTTAACAAACACTTAGGTAGCACTCACTCTGTTCCAAGCAGTGTCCTAAGCTCTCCCTATGGAGTAACTCATTTAATCCTCACACCATCCCATGAGGCATGTCCTGTTATTATATCTAGTTTTTGGATGAGGAAAAGGAGGCATAGAGAGGTACTTTGCCCCGGGTCACCCAGCTAGTAAGCAGAAACCCAACTATTGATCTCAGGTCTGGAAATGAAACCACGTTTCTAACTGAGGGTCTAGTTCAGATCATTTGTCTTGGTTCTGGGCCTGTGATCATCGTAAGTGGATGGACGTTGTGACATTAACTGGTTTGTTTAGTTCTGATCATTTTCTGATGCCTCGGGGAGGACATACCTGGGTCCAGGGGGAGTGAGACAGTTCCAGGGGGTCTTGGCTGCACAGTGCGTCATCAGTCTGGGAGCCAGGGGTCCCTAGAGGAAAATATGGTGGGGGAATCAAGAGAGCTGGTGGTGTCCAGTGTTAAAATGTTCCTTTTCCTTTTTTAAAGTTCACACACAGGGCGAGGAGGACTGGAAAAGAGGGGACTCCAGCCCTCTCTCATTTCCCAAAGCCCTACAAACCTGAATTTAGTAAACTTTTACTTAAAACTAGGGCTAATAGGAGAGAATATAAGATTTCCTTAGGCAAGGATAGAGAAGCTTCTGGCAATGATCAGTGGGAAGGGCAACAAGCACCAGGGAAGAACCTGCCAGCTCTCTCCGGACATCCACAGGCCTTCGTGGGAGAAGGGGAGGATCCGGGATTGCCTGTCTTCTCCTGAGATGGAGCAAGGTGCAGGAAGGCCTTGGAAGGGGGAGAACAAAGCTACATAAACGGTGTGGCCCCTGTCCTGGAGGGGGACACGATCCCCTAAGGGACAACAAGCTTATCTCCTGAACAGATCCCATTCCGGTCTAGCTCCCACATGTCCTAGGAAAGAAGGTGGATCGAAGCAAAACATTGAAGGAATGATTTTTCAGAGAAACAACCCTATTGACAGCAAAACCTTAAAGCAGCAAAACGTTCAGGCCCAACAACAAAGCTGATGGGACCCTGGCAGCTCTCAGGGCTGCTTGGGAACCTTCTGGGGATGCCCCGGATAAGGGCACGTCATCACAGATAACCATGCAGCGTTTATAGCTCAAGAGGCCAGCGCCGTGTGTGGGCATCCAGCACAGTGGAAGCTCGCAGAGGTGGGGAGAAGGGCAAGGCCAGGAAGGGCAGGGAAGCTTGCGGAGCCCCCAGAGCCTGCGGGAAGTCAGCAGGTGCTTCGAGGAAGCACACACAGTATACTCGGTGGGAACTTCAGAAACCTTGAGCAGACTTAGGGGCACTTGGGGTGGCTCAGTCTGTTGGGCGTCCACCTTTGGCTCAGGTCATGGTCCCAGGGTCCTGGGATCAAGCCCCGCATCGGGCTCCCTGCTGGGCGATGAGTCTGCATCTCCCTCTCCCTCTGCGCCCCCTCCCCCAGCTCATGCTCTCTCTCTCTCTCTCTCAAATAAATAAATAAAATCTTAAAAAAAAAAAAGAAAAATAGTTGGGCAGACTTAATAAGGTTCTGGAGTCCTACATTAGCCGGATTCAGTGACAATGATATGCATATTTACATTTTAAAAAATCGGGGTAGCATTCACCTACAGTGAAAAGCACATCTTCAAAAGTACAATCCCATAAGTCTCGACAACAGTCTACACCTAGAACCAACACCACAGCCACGATAGGGAAGATCTCCATCGCCCCAGAAACGTCCCTGTCCTCTACTCCAGTGAGTGTCTACCGCCCCTAGCCAACTCCTGCTCTGATTTCTATCACTATAGATAGTTCGATCCGCCTTGATCTTCAATAAAATATGATTACGCAGCGTCTACTCTTCTGCGTCTGGCATCTTTCATGCAACATGTTTCTGAGATGCATCCGTGTTATTGCACGGACCCGCTGAATTGCATTCCATGGTGTGAATACGTAACGGTTGACCCCTTCTTCTGTTGGTTGACATTTGAGATGGCACTTACTTTTTGCCTATTATGAATAAAACTCGTATGAACATTTGTGGACACATTCTATGTGGGCAGACACTTTCATTTCTCTTGGGTAGATATCTACAGGTGGAAGTGCTGGGTTACGTAATTTGTGTCTATTTAAATTCCTAAGAAACAGCTACTTTTCGGAAGTGCTTGTACCTTTCTAACCCTCACAGTTGTGTTAGATCCTCGTCCACATGTGGTGGTGTCAGTCTTTTGAAATTTTTGCCACTCCCGTCGTTGCGAAGTGGTGTTTCAACGTGATTTGAATTTGTGGTTGCTAGAGGGTTGATGATGTTGAGCACCTCTCACGTGCTCCTTGGCCGTTCGTATCTCTTTTGTGAAAAGTTTGTTCAAGTGTCTGGTTCATTGCAAAAATGGAATTGTTTAACTTTTCATTATTGATCTGTGTAAGTTCTTTGCGTGTTTTGAATACAAGGACTTCGCCAGATATAGGAATTGTGAATATTTTCTCCCCATGTGTGCCTTGCTTTTTTTGGTCTTCTTTTAACAGTGACTTTTGATGAGTGGAAAATGTGAATCTTGATGATTTATCAATCATTTTTCTTTTAAAATGAATGCATTTTGTATCCTAAGAGACTTTTACCTACAAGGAAGGGGTCATTAAGATATTTTCCTGTGGGCTTAAGAAAAAGATTTATTTATTTATTTTAGAGAGAGAGAGCGTGAACGAGAGCGCATGCATGCACGCATCAGCACAAAGAGGGACAGAAGAAGAGGGAGAGGAAGAGAAGCTCAAGCAGACTCCCTACTGAGCACGGGGCTCTATCCCAGGACCCTGAGATCATGACCTGAGCTGAAATCAAAGTTGGACGTTTAACCAACTGAGTCACCAAGGTGCCCCTTTCCTGTATTTTTGTCCAGAAGCTTTACAGTATTGACTTTTCTAGTCTATGATCTGTATTTATTTTTTTGTGTATAGCCTGAGGTAGGAGTCAAGGTTCATTCCTCCCCCCACCCCACCATGTTTGTTCAGTTCTTTCAGTGCCATTTGCTGAAAAGGCTTTTATTTCCCCCATTGAAAGGTACCTTGATACCTTTGTTGAAAGTCAGGATGTGTGGGTCTCTTTCTGGATTCTCTACTTTGTTTCACCGTTGGATTCACCTGTTCTAATCCTACTACCATAGTGACTCTAACTTAGTAATTAATTAGGTAACATATTTCTACCAAATTATTCTTTTTCATTCTGGTTTTGTCTTTTTATAAGTTCTTTTCGTTCCATAAAAATTTTAGAGCTCATTTATCAGTTCCTACAAAATTGATTGGGATTGCTTTGAATCTATAAATCATTATTAACTCTTTTATATCTAGGCTTTAGTATCAGAAGACTAATTAGGGTATCAATCAATGTTTTGTCTTCCAAGCCATGAACACGATATACCTTTCCATTGACTTAGGTCTTCTTTCATCTCTCTTTACTGATATTTTGCGAGAATGGTCTTGCATGTTCTTTGTTAATGTATTTCTAAGTATTTTATGTTTTTGACGCTATTGTAAATGGCGTTGTTTTAAAATTTTATTTCCTTTTTTTGCTGCTGCCGTTGTATAAGGGTACCATTCACTTTTGTATACTGATTTATCTTGCAACTGTGCTAAATATTTATGTTTAGCAATTTCTCTGTAGATACCTTAGGATTTTCTGGATAAATCATTGTACTTTCTGTAAATGAATAGAATTTTATTTCTTCTTTTTCAACTCTTGTCTTTTTTCCCCTCCTTATTGCACTGGCTAGGATCTCAGGACGATGTTGAATAGATATGGTGAGTGGACTTTTTTTGCCTTATTTCCAATCTCAGGGGGAAAGTGTTTAGTATTTTATCAGTAAGTATGATGTTGACTGTAGGTTTATCATAGAAGCCTTTAACAGATTGATGTGGTTTCTTTTTCTTCTTAGTTTGATTTTTTTCTCCTGTGAATCTTAGTAAATTTTCAGGGGGGTGGGGTATATAATCAGATGATTTTTTTCATCTTTTTCTGTTAATCATTCTGTTTCATCTTTAACAACTTTTTCTGTTAATACATTTTATTACATTAACTTATGATTGTTAAACCAACTTGAATTCTGTAATAAGCTTTACTTGGTCATGATGTATTATTCTTTTTACTTATTATTAGATTTTATTTGCTAATATTTTGTGAGCAGTTAGTGATTTTCCTTCCTTGAAATTTCTGTATTAGGTTTGGAATCAGTGTTCTCTTGACTTTGTAAAACTGGTTGAGGAATATTTTCTCATCCTCTGTTTTCTGAGAGAATTAATATAATGTTGGTATTGTACTTTGCTTAGATATTTGATGGAATCCACCAGTAGAACCATTTAGGCCTCAAGTTTGTTTTTGATTATGAATTCAACTCCTTTAATGGAATTAATGCTTTTATGATTTTCTATTTCTTCTAATATCAGTTTTGATGAGTTGAGATCTTCAAGGAATTTGTCCATTATACACTGTCAAATTTACTGGCAATAACATTGTTCATAATATTGCCTTTTAAAACCTTTTGGTGTCTGTAGAATCTGTAGTGATGTTCCTTTTTTCACTCCTGATATGAATAATTTGTGTTTACTTTTTCCTTTGTTAGTCTTTCCACATCAACTTTGTTACTATTTTAAAATTCAAATTTTGGTTTTATTGATTTTTCTCAATTATTTGTCTCTTTTTTTATTTTGTTAATTTCTCCTCTTTATTACTGTCTTCCTTATACTCACATTAGGTTAAATTTGATTGACTTTTTCCAGCTTGCTAAGATGTAAATTTTAATCATTGATTTTAAATCTCTCTTCTTTTCTAACATGCCCATTAAAAGCTACACATTTCCTCTAATTATTGCGCTAGTTGCATCCCCTAAATTTTGATATGTTGTGCTTTTATAATGCAGTTTAAAATATTTTGCAATTTCCTTTGTAATTTCTTTTTTTTAAAGATTTTATTTATTTATTCATGAGAGACAGAGAGAGAGAAAGAGAGAGAGAGAGAGAGAGAGAGAGAGAGAGGCAGAGGCAGAAGCAGACTCCATTCAAGGAGCCCGACGCGGGACTCTATCCTGGGTCTCCAGGATCATGCCCTGGGCCGAAGGTGGCGCTAAACTGCTGAGCCACCCGGGCTGCCCTCCTTTGCAATTTCTTCTTTGACCTATGGGTTATTTAGATGTGTGCTGTGAGTTTCTGAATATTTCCAGTTTTTCCATTGTGGTCAGAAAACACACTTTCAATGTTTTGAAACTTACTGACACGTGAATATGACCCAACATAAAATTTACCTTGTTGAACATTTTTAGGAACACTTGAAAACAATGTGCCTTTTACCATTGTTAGGTACAGTGTTCTAAAAATGTCAATTAGGTTAAGTTCACTGAAAAGCATTCATAAAATATTTTATATGTTTATTGATTTTCTTGTCTAGTTGTTTTATCAATTAACAAGAGATGGATGTTACAATCCTGAGTAATTGTTCATTTATCTACTCTCCTTTTGGTTTAGTTTTGCTTCATGTATTTTAAAGCTCTGCACAAATATTTTGGATTGTTATGTCTTTCTGATAAATTATCTCAATCACTATGAAATGTCCTTTATCTACAGTTATCTTTGTTATGAAGTCTATTTGATATTAATATAATCAAATTAGACTTCCTGTTTACTTATTGTCTTTTTTCCACTCTTTTACATTTAACCTAACTATTTCTTTTAATTTAAAATATTTCTTGTAGATAGCATATAGTTGAATCCCATCTGACTATCTGTGCTTTTTGATTGGAGAGTTTAGTCCACTTTGTTTAATAATTGGTAGTCTGCAAGCCTATCATCTGCAGTTTATTTTCTAGTTGATCCATCTCATTTTAGTTTGTTCTTCCTTTCCTGAATAGTTTTGCATTATTGTGATATTTTTTAGCATTTCATTTCAATTCCTTTTTTAAAATTTTATTTTATCTAAATTCAATTAATTAATATATAGTGTATTATCAGTTTCAGAGATAGAATGTAGTGATTCATCAGTTGTATATAACACTGAGTGCTGCTCATTACATCATGTGCCCTCCCTAATGCCTGTTACCCAGTTACCCCATCCCTCATGCCCCTATCTTCCAGCAACCCTCTCTTTCCTATGATAGGAGTCTCTTATGGTTTCTCTCCCTCTCTGATATCGTTTTATTTTATTTTTCCCTTTCCCCCTATGCTCCTCTGTTTTGTTTCTTAAATTCCACATATGAATGAAATCATGATAGTTGTCTTTTTCTGATTAATTTATTTCGCTTAGTATGATACTCTCTAGTTCCATCCACATCACTGCAAATGGCAAGATTTCATTCTCTTTGATGGCTGAATAATAGTCTAATATATATATATAAATATATATATATTTATATATATATATATATGAAATCTTCTTTATCCATTCATCTGCCAATGGACATCTTAGCTCTTTCTATAGTTTGGTTATTGTGGATGTTGTGCTATAAATATTGTGGTGAAGGTGACCTTTTGGATCATTACATTTATATCTTTGGGGTAAATACCCAGTAGTGTAATTGCTCCGTCTAGGGTAGCTCAGTTTTTAACTTTTGAGGAACCTCTGTACTGTTTCCTAGGGTGGCTGTACCAGCTTGCATTCCTGCCAGCAGTGTAAGAAGGTTCTCCTTTCTCTACATCCTTGCCAACATTTATCATTTCCTGACTTATTAATTTTAGCCATTCTCACTGGTGTAAGGTGATTGCTCATTGTGGTTTTGATTTGTGTTTCCCTGATGCCAAGTGGTCTTGAGCATTTTTTCATGTGTTTGTTGGCCATTTTTATGTCTTTTTTGGAGAAATGTCTGTTCATGTCTTCTGCCCATTTCTTGATCAGATTATTTTTTGGGGGTGTTGAGTTTGATAAGCTCTTCATAGATTTTAGAAGTATTCAAATCAGATACTATAAGTACCCTTTATCAGATATGCCATTTGCAAATATTTCTCCCGTTCTGTAAGCTGCCTTTCAGTTTTGTTGATTGTTTCATTTCCTATACAGAAGCCTTTTATCTTGATCAAGTCCCAGTAATTCATTTTTTCCTTTATTTTCCTTGCCTTTGGAGATGTGTCTAGCAAGAAGTTGCTGTGGCTGAGATCAAAGAGGTTGCTGCCTTTGTTCTCCTTTAGGATTTTGATGGATTCCTGCCTCATGTTTAGGTATTTCATCCATTTTGAGTTTATTTTTGTGTATGGTGCAAGAAAATGGTACAGTTTCATTTTTCTGCATGTGGCTGTCCAATTTTCTGAACACCATTTCTTGAAGAAATTGTCTTTTTTCCATTGGATGTTCTTTCTTGTTTTGTTGAAGACTAGATGACCATAGAGTTAAAGGTCCATTTCTGGGTTCTCTATTCTGTTCCATTGACCTATGTGTCTGTTTTTGTGCTAGTACCATACTGTCTTGATGATTATAGCTTAATAGATCTTGAAGTATGGAATTGTGGTGCCACTAGCTTTGGTTTTTCTTTTTCAACATTCCTTTGGTTATTCAGGGTCTTTTCTGGTTCCATACAAATTTTAGGATTATTTGTTCCAGGGCAGCCACAGTGGCACAGCGGTTTAGTGCCAGCTGCAGCCCAGGGCGTGATCCTGGGGACTGGGATGGACCCCAGGTTGGGCTCCCTGCATGGAGCCTGCTTCTCCCTCTGCCTGTGTCTCTGCCTCTTTCTCTCTATCTCACTCTGTATCTCTCATGAGTAAATAAAATAAAATCTTTTTTAAAAAAGGATTATTTGTTTAAGCCCTGTGAAAAATGTTGGTGGTATTTTGATAGGGATTGCATTGAATGTATAGATTGCTCTGGGAAGCATAGCCACTTTAACAATATTTGTTCTTTCAATCCATGAGCATGGAATATTTTTTCATTTCTTTGTGTCTTCCTCAACTTGTTTCATGAGTGTTCTATAGTTTTCAGAGTACAGATCCTTTACTTCTTTGGTTAGGTTTATTCCTAGATATCTTATGGTTGTTGGTATATCTTATTGTAAATGGGATCAATTGCTTAATTTCTTTTTCTTCTGTCTCATTGTTAGTGTATAGAAATGCAACCTATTTCTGTGCATTGATTTTATATCCTGCTACTTTGCTGAATTCCTGTATGAGTTCTAGCAATTTTGAAATGGAGTCTTTTTGGGTTTTACACATAGAGTATTATGTCTTCTGATACTCTATGCAGATGTTCTTCTTCTTCTTTTTTTTTTTGATGTTCTTCTTTTTAATGTGAAGACTTCTACCTCTTTGTATTTTTAAAAATTGATCATGCTAGGCATTCCAACGTGCATTTTAAACTCATCATAGTCTATTTGAGTTAATACTGTACCACTCCACATAAAGAGTAAGACCATTACAACAGTAAAGTCCTTTTACCCTACCATCCTGTGAACAATTTGGTGTCATGTTTTTAATAATCCTTAATAAGCCCCACAATATTGTGTTACTATTTTTTTGCTTACATGGTTGTCTTACAAATAAATTAAGGGAGGAACCAAAAATCTTTCATTCTTACCCATGTATTTACCATTCTGACTTTATTCAGTCTTTGTTGTAGATTTGAATTCCGATCTGATAAGAAATCAGCTGTCATTCATATCATTGCTCCTCTGTATGTTGTTAGCCTTTACTGAGTGGCTGCTTTTAATATTGTTTCTTTTTATTTATTTATTTATTTATTTATTTATTTATTTATTTATTTATAACTCTGATTCATTTTATTTATTTATTTTTTTAAATTTATTTTTTAAATTTATTTTTTATTGGTGTTCAATTTACCAACATATAGAATAACACCCAGTGCTCATCCCATCAAGTGCCCCCCTCAGTGCCCATCGTCACCCAGTCACCCCACCCCCTGCCCACCTCCCTTTCTACCACCCCTTGTTCGTTTCTCAGAGTTAGGAGTCTCTCATGATCTGTCTCCCTTTCTGATATTTCCCACTCATTTGTTTCTTTATTTTTAGTTGTCAATAGTTTGACTGTGACATGATCCAGGTATGGTTCTCCTTGTGTTCATGTCCTTTGGGATTCACTGAGATTCTTGGCTCTATAAATTCATGTGTTCCACAAAATTTCTGAAAAATTTGCTTGTTATTCCTTCATATAATATTCTACTTTCTCTCTTTCTTTTCCATCTTGAGACTCACCTAGAATCACATATATGTTAGACTGATTGACATTTTCCCCACAAGTCCCTGAGGTCCTGTTCATTTTTTCTCTATTTTTTTCTCTGTTTTTCAGATTGAATAATTTCTATTAATCTATCTTCAAATTCATTGACTTTGATGTTTAGCCTCCAATTTTCTGTTAAAGCTATATATATCCAAAACTTTCATTTCAGGTATTGTGTTTTTAAGTTCCAGAATTTCCATTTGGTTCTTTTTTGCATATAGACATATATACATACATACATATATATATGTGTGTGTGTGTGTATCATATATATATATATATATATATATATATATATATATATATATATATAATTTTTTGGATGTCTCTGCTGTCACTCCTGATTATCTTTTCTTTTAAGTTCCTTGATTACATAGATATTTATAAAGCTGCTTGAAAGATCTTTTCCTGATAATTTCAAGTGTGGGTTATATTAGGATCAGTTTTTTTGAATTATTATTATGGATTGCATTTTGATGCTTTTTTCATGTCTAGTAATTTTTGAGTGGCTAATAGACATTGTCAATGATGCTCTGTGGGGATTCCAGATTATGTTATTTTTCTTTAAGGAGTGTAACTTTGTTCCATCAGGCAGTAACATTACTAGTAGATATTTTCTGTCCTGTTGGGGCTGGTTTAATTTGAAAAAAAAATGGCTAGGGTCTATTTTAATTTTGAGCTTGTGTTTACTTTGGACTAAGGTTCTTAATTTGGAATCTTCTGAGATTTCAACTGGAGACTCTGAGCTTTCAATGAGACTTCTTTACTTTAGCTTGGCTGGAACTTCAAGGTCTTCCAGCATTTCACAACCTCTGGTATCACCATTCTGTTCTTAGCTCCATAGCAGGAGGCATCTGTTCCATGTGCATCACAGGAAGCCCTTGGCCAAAGTACCACAGTGAACCCTTAACTAGATACACAGCACCTCTCTTTGTGAAGTTCTCTTTCTTTTGTTATGCTGCTTCACAAAATTCAACCACAGCCTAGAACTCTGATCTCTACCTCTTTAGCTTAGTACAACTACTGGATTTGGATAGAAATCCATAGAAATATGGATAGAAATAATGGGGTCCACTCCATTATGCCTTCTCTCAAGATTACAGTCCTGTACTGTGTTGTTCAATGTCTGAAAACAGTTGCCTCATACAGTCATCCAGTTTTATAGTTGTTTTTGGCAGGAGGGCAAGTCTCATAGCAGTTATTTTATCATGGCTGGAAGCAGAAGTTCTCCAATTTTTTAAAAGAGAATATGTTATTTAAAATATAAAATATAAATGCTGCTGTTTTTTGTCTATGTCAGTGCTTTAAATTTTAGCAGGGCCTGTTTAATGTATGGATGGGTTAGATGTGATTTAACTCTTTCTCTGTATTTGAAAGAGTCTTTAATAAAGCGCCAACTCTTTCATTTCTAATTGGAGACACAGATGAACATGTATAATAAGCTGCTAAAGAATGAACCCCGGGCTGGTTGTTAGGACAGTTGGGCCTCAGTCCTGGGTCTGCCACTAACCAGTGATAGTACCTTAGTTTTCTGGCTTTAGCTTCACTCTATGTAAAATGAATTGAATGAATTGTATGCCCTCAGGTCCCTTCCAGGTCTGACACTCTGGGATTGTCATACTGAATTTTGACATTTCACTCTTTGCCGACAGCAAGTTTTTCTTAGATGGATGGATGGCAAAGATCCTGGTAGGTTGGGCCCCTGAATGGTTGAAACAGGCAGAAAACAGAAAAGGGGGATCCCTGGGTGGCGCAGCGGTTTGGCGCCTGCCTTTGGCCCAGGGCGCGATCCTGGAGACCCGGGATCGAATCCCACGTCGGGCTCCCCGTGCATGGAGCCTGCTTCTCCCTCTGCCTGTATCTCTGCCTCTCTCTCTCTCTCTCTCTCTCTCTGTGACTATCATAAATAAATAAAAATTTATAAAAAAAAAAGAAAACAGAAAAGGGGGGCATCTTGAGACACAAAAACCAAATTTTGTCAATTGGAAATTTTGCATAAACTAGGCTTCATTATGAAAGATAAGAGTATCAGTGAAAATGATTCATGGAACAGGTGTGTACCATATTTTCTAGACTTTTACTGATGAGGGTAATAATTTCTTGAGCACCTGTTGTGCTACAGGTACTGAGATTCTCTCTTTTTCTCAATCTTAATGTCACTCTCACTCCTTTTTGATACATTATGCACTTTTTCCCTTACAGCAACCATCAGAGAAGTCTTACTATTCTTATTTCACAGATGAAAAACTGAGGATCAAGGAGATTTAGTTGCTCCTCAAAGGTCATGTAGTAAGTGCTGTGGACAGGATTTTAACTCAGGCTTTTCTAACTTGCTATTCACTGCATTCCTGATATACTGGGAGATTTCTGTCTTAACACCAGGTGACTGTAATATTGGCCAAAAGGATCCACGGTTTCTTTCTAATCCCTAACATAGGTGTATAGTTTTACAGTTTGTGAAGCACTTTTGTGTATAAAATCCAATTTGATTCTTACAAGGACAGTATAATTATGGTCCCTTCACAGATCAGGAATCTGAGGCTATGTGAAATTCTCCAAAGAAACACTCACAGCTTAGTAAGTGGTGAAGTCAGGATTTAAGCTGAGCTCTGGCTGCCTTGCAAGCTCTACAAATGGTTGCCTTTAGTTGGGTCATGGTAGGGAACAGAGCTGAACTGCTCAAGGTGAGAACAGCAAGTGATTGAAGGTGTTCAGGGCAGTCTTACTGCTGCTGGGAGCATAAATTGGTACATCTCCTTGGGAAGACTGTTTGCCTTTATCTACCGAAGATGAACACATAAGCCAACAGTTTTTCATGTCTGCATACCCATAAGAATGTTCACAATGGTAACGGAAAATGACGATCACCAATGTATTGGTTACATGGTGTCTTAATTCCTCCAGGCTGCTATAACAAATTATCATAGACTGGGTGGCTTGTAAAAACCAGAAATTTCCTTCTCACAGTTCTGGAGGCTGGAGGTCTAAGATCAGGGTGCCAACATGGGCCCACTGGTGGGTCCTCTTTTGGATTGCAGACCTCTGATTTCTTGTATTCTTACTTGGTGAAAGAGGATGAGAGAGTTCTCTATGGTCTTTATATAAGGTCACTAATCTCATTCATGAGGGCTTCATCCTCATGACCTAATTATCTCCCAGAGCCCCCACCTCCTAATACCATCTCACTGGAGCTTAAGATTTCAACATGTGAATTTTGAGGGTCCATAAACTTCAGTCCATTGCATACAGATTGCAGGATATTTGCATAATGGATTATTAAAGCAGCAATGAAAACAAGTGAACTACTACTGCGTGTAACAACTGGGTGAATCTCTTGAAAGGGGGTCCCCACACAAAGAATATATACCATATGACTCCATTTTTATGAAGTTCAAAAAATAGGCAAAATTCATCTATTAGGAGTCAGACAGTCATTAACTTTGGGTGGAAAAGTTAGAGTGATGATTAGTTTAGGAGTCCAAGGAGAGCTTCTGGGGCTTTGGCAACTCTAATAGTAGTTACTTGAATGTAATTACTTTGGGATAATAAATTGAGATGTACCCTTAGGACTTGTACACTTGTTCATCTGTAGGTTGTGTTTCAACAAATAAAGTTTAAGGAGCACAAAAAAGAAGATATCAAAGTTGAAAGTATGTGGTTTCTTTAAAAAAATCTTGATGTAGCTGTCTTTCTGGGCTTATCTATCTTCTAGAAAGCAATTACTTAATCTGACTTGTAATCTTAATTAAAAATTTGGAAAATATATAAAGCACAAGTGACTTGGTTCTACGGTTCACCTTATTGCTGTAGTTCTTGATGAGGGAGTTTTTTAAATCATCTGGTCTCAGCTTTATTAACTTAAGAGTGGCAACTATTAAAATTTTGAACACTGGTGATTGAAAAGTTCACCTCCAGGAATAATTTTTGTGAAACCATCAGATTCTGGAGATGGCAGGAGCCATATGCAATGTGGATGCTGACCACCACAGGGCATTCCACACAAGTAAGTGGCTATAGTCCCTGTTCATACTGTGAGTAAACTCTGGGCATGTATAGATTGGAGATTTTGGGTCCAACCAAAGATGGGGTCTTGTGATATTCTGAAGTGGGCATTTGTTGCAGTTTTCCTCCCAACATCCATTCCTCCTGATTTTACTGAGTGGGACTCACACTTCACTCTCTGAGCCTGCAAGCTCTGACAAAGCTTTGGCTCAGGCATCAGCCTGAGCCCCAATTTAGGCCAATGGGTGCCTGTGCCCTCTCTTTGGCTACAGTGATTGGTTCAGGCATGGGCATGTGACCCAAGTCAAGTGCAATGTGGGCCAATCAGTCTCAGTTCTGAGCTTTAGTTTGGACTCATCTTCTGGCCTAAGTGTTTTATAGACCCGAATCTCAGGCTCCCAGGGTCCTCCACCCACTGAGCTGTGGAAGAGAGTTACCCTAGGAAGCAAAGGCTGCTGTTGGGAGTGGTAGGTCTCTGATTTATTTCTGCCCTAAACCAACTCACCTTTTGGATCCTTCATTTAAGTGATCCAATAGATTCTCTTTCATCTTGAGCTTCTTTTTTTGGCTTGGCTTTTCTATCATTGGCAACCAAAAGGGTCTTGATTGCTATACTCACCTATGCTCTGCCTCACTTGTATCTCTGGATCATTTTTTCACATGAATGATGGAGGTAGTTCTGTCCTATTCCTTCCCCTCTCCCTCCATTCCTCCCTTCCTACTTTCCTTTTTTTTCTTTTATGATGGAGGTACTTCTAAGGACCACCCTCTCATGGCTGTTGAGAAAAATCCTCAGCACAGGTGCTTGGAAAATTTCTTTGGCTTGACAACAACGATGACAATGATAACAATGCTGGCAAACGCCCAGGCTTTCCCAAACTTCTCAGCAGTTGTGTGGCAAGTTCACACCATCTTCTGTTGGCAAGATGTGGCAAATATTGCAGCTCTGCGGTAAGAGTGAGAAACCCATGTCCTGAGCAGTTGGGTGGCTCTTCTTCTTAGCTGTTTTTGCTGTATTGAAACCTGCCGAACTTTGGTCTCTCTCTGTGTGTGCGCACGTGTGCACGCATGTGTGTGTGTGCGTGTGCACACGTGTGCGTGTGTGTAGGAAGGTTTGGACTCTCTTCCTCTTTTGTTATGAGGGAGAACAGGGAGCAGATTGGAACAGGTTGTAACACTTCCGCACGCCAGTGTCCCGGTGCTTATTTCATAGTGCCGTCTGCCAATTGGCGTCTGGATCCCATGCCTCTTCGATTTATGTATTTACTGTAAAGCAGCCAAATTTCAGAGAGAGGAGAGGATATTCTAATTTAATAGTGAGAGCAAGGTGTAATTTCTTATGAGGGGAGGGAAGTACACCGCCTTCTTACGTGATGTCAGAAAATAAGACGCTGTTCAAGGCTTTTCCCTCTCCGTTTAAAAATGCAGACATTGATGTCGTTTCACCAAATGGTTATTTCATTGTTTTGTAAGATCTGATCATTTTATTTGTGCACATATGGTTTTAAATTAGGTACACATTGGGGCACCTGGGTGGCTCAGTGGTTGAGCGTCTGACTTGGGCCCAGGGCGTGATCCCGGGGTCCTGGGATCGAGTCCTGCATCAGGCTCCCTGCATGGAGCCTGCTTCTCCCTCTGCCTGTGTCTCTGCCTCTGTCTGTGTCTCTCATGAATAAATAAATAAAGCCTTAAAAAAATAAAAAATAATAAATTAGGTACACATTATATTAGAGAATAAAGATAAGCATAATAATAATAATAATAATAATAAACTCAACCCAGCCTTACACACCAAGCAAACAAATCCCCTAAATCTTAAATCGCCGACCACTATTTTCCTTTTTAAGTTGGTTAAAAATATTACCCAAAGGCCAGGAGTTTGCATGTCAGAGTGTGAGGCCATTGCAAAATGTGGGCCCAGGTGGTGAGCACCTGTGATGGAAAAGCTGGGAGGGTTGGGATGGGTCTGCTGAAGGAACTGGAAGGTGAAGAATAAAGATACCTGCAGTGCAAGCCACTCCCTGAATTCCCCGGGCATTGGGCTGGGAGGCCCTTGTTTGCTTGACTTGCACCAAGAGCCCCTCTGCCACCTACGTCCCTATTGCCTTTGTAGGAATGTTTTCCACTGTGGACACCACCCTCCCAGGCTTCCCTCGATGTAAAGTAGTTGTATTCCATCAGGCTAACTGATGCTGCTTAGCAACGTGTCAGTATGTGGTGGGTGTGCAGGCACTGAGGACCACAAACAGGGGCATTGGCTCACCTCCCTCCTGGCACTCAGTAGGGGCTCAGTCACCGGGGGCTGCAGCCCCAGAATTCCATTTCTCTGGTTTTGAAATTCGAAGTTCTGTTTGTCTCCATCCTGCCCACCTCCATGCCTTCTACGTGCCCTGACACCTGCTCCCTTTGTGTACTGGCGTTCTCGAACCCTCCCCAGCACTTCCGGGCAGCCTGGTCTTGTCCTGGGTGTGCTGCAACTTCCAAAGGGCGGGCAGAGAATCCAGATCCCGGTTCTAGCTCTGATCGATACGGAGAGAATCTCAGACTCACACCATGCCTCAGTTTCCCCTTCTTTCAAAATGGGTGCAGTAATATTTATCCGTTTCACCTCTTGCAGACATTATGAAGTTAAAATGAAATCATGGATGTGAAAGTAATCAGGACAAGGGCTCTATGCAGATCCATCGCTGTGATTAGCATGATTGTTATTACGTGTATTCAGGCTCAGAATGATCACATACTTCCCTGAAAGACATGATCTGGGAACAGAAAAAGAAATAAAAGCTGCATCTACCTGCAACCTTGGAGTAGAAAAATCCCCTTATTCTGTTTCCTCTTTCAGAATAGGACTTGATGTGATCGGGTCATTGCATGTAAAATGCTTTAAGAATGTGATCTGCACTTCATCATTTTAAAATTCAAACATTCCCGAGCCTTTTTTCCCCTCACCCCGTTCATATTTATCTTCTTGGTCTTTGCCTTCATTGGGCACCACATTTGTATTGATAAATTGTAGGTGGTGGGAGATGTATTGATGGGATTGAGACAGTTCCGAATGTAGAGAGCTGGGGCTTTGCATATCATTACACCTAGCTAGCTTTTTGCCTCCTGAAAGCTGTCGATTTGTGCATTATTGCTATTCAGGCTGATAAATGACAGTAATTGTTCTTAAGTTGAAGAGCTGGTTTAATATGCTGTCTGGCCTGGGAATTTCCTGAGCACCGGGGTTAAACTAGTGCTCCACTCGAGCTAGCAAAATGGCCCTTTTTTCATCTCAGACTATAGAGTTAATTGAATTACTCGCTATTCATGCAGTTTGTAGCCTTGATTCCAAAGATACCATGAACGGTAGGGGGAGGGAGAGGCTTTCTAGGGGGCTCAGGGTAACCGTGGGCCCTGCCTCAAGGACGTGACCCCCTTCCCCGGGTGGAGGGCAGTTGGTGTTCTGCAGCCCGATTTACCTTCCCGTCCGTCTGCTTGCTGCTGGTGATTTTGGGGGTAGTGCCCCCAGGGCCGGTCCAGGTCGCACGGTCCTGGAGGGCAGCGGGGTTCCCTGGGCGGTGGAGACGATTTCTCTGAGGCTCTATCTGCGTATGTCTGAACACTTCGCTATCAGGGCACTTGAGTTGCTTGCATTTTATTTTGTTTACTTCTTCAACGTCTGAGGTTGGGGACCTGTGCTAGGATTTGGGGGAAGTCTAAAGTTGCCAGGTGTCTGTGGGGCAGCGCTGGACGGGACTCAGGTGACTCTCGCTCAACCGTTCCATCCTCGGTGGCTCACTCAAGCCATGCGGAACCGGACAAGCCTTCCTTTGACCGAAGATGGGGAAGGGCTTACCTGCAGGCAACTGGGGAGGACAATCTGCCCCTTAAGGAAGGTCTCATCTGAACTTGGTGTGTGGGCAGAGGTTTCCAGAACAGTGTCCTCTTACCAGTTGAACCTACGACCTCATCTTCACAGTGTTTACGGCCTGGCTGTCCAGGAGTCCCTTGGCAAGAATGAACGCGAAAGCCAGGGGAGAGCCAGTGTGAGACCCAGCTCGGCCTCCTTTACCCTTAGCTTTGACACGACTCTTTAAAGCACCAGTGGGGTTCAGAATTTCAGATTTGTTTCCATTTGGGGACCGATGTTCAGTTTCCCCACTTGCATAGCTGTGTCTTGGTTGGGGGGAAATCAGGCCATTTCTCGTACACATTTTTAAGCTTTTGTAATAACACTTTTTGGGCTTCATTAGTGGGTAACCCTGGCTCTCTTTCCTTCTCATTCTTTTTCTCTCGATGGAGGAGAATGTTTGGTACCAAATGGCGTTCAGTGCCCTAACTGGAAACATTGACCCTGTTTAGATCCAACTTACAAAAGTTTGGGATGCTTTTTCCACGTGCCCTTTCTCTGATGTCAGCTCTCAAGTGTGCCCACGGAAGCAAGGCTGAGGGATGGGACCCCACACTGGAACAGCTGGAGTAGGGAAAGCCTCCCATTTAGGGGTATTAATCATTTCTCATCACAGAAGCCATAAAAATCCATCTTTTGCTACCTGACAAGGTATGAGATAATGAAAGAAGATTGCTTAAAATGTAAATCATTTGGATCTGTTGGTAACACTGTTTAGAATTAAATTCATGTGTAATAGAACTTCTGATCAGAGACGAACAGTTTCCCAGACAAAGCCATCATACGTCCCATAATCTCGTATGGATGCTTCCAACGTTAATGGAGCTGGTGCAGTTCACTTGATAACGCTCTAGGCAGGAGAGGATCATTTTTCCCAGTTCTGTAACTAGCAAACATGACTGCAAATCATTCACTCCAGGTCTTCCTGTCCAGCATCCCAAAGAGCGCATCACACGCCTTTACGGGGCTAGAGAGAGGGGCCAGCTATTTTACCTCTCCTACCTGCAACTCCTCCGTACTTGGGAGAGGACAAGCCCCTAGGGTGTCAGGGTGACCTGCTGAGTCCCCCAGGGCCTGACAGGGGTCTAGGTCCCTCCTCACTCCCTGGGCTTCCGGCTCCCCCTCGCGCTGTCCCACGCCTGGGGAGGGCTGGCTTGGAGCTCAGAGGGGTAGCAGGTGCTAGTCCAATCAGGGCTTCCGTGGGGCTCATCTGGGAAGCCCTGTGAGCTCCAGAGCATGGGATGTGTACGCTCGTGGCATGTAAATACTTGTGGGTACAGTGGGGACATAGCAATAAAAGACATCCAATCCAATGTCGGTTTCCGTCAAGCCACTTTCAGGCCTTCTGATTGTATCTAAGAGAAGGGCTTACTTGGTGCAAATATATCTTAAACACTTGCCTCTTTTACACCTGCTAACTTCCCTTTATTAAAAACAGGACTTTGGACTCAGAACCTTCTTTAGAGGACAGTAGCTAGCTAGAACTAGAAAACAAAACAAAACAAAAAAAACACTTTTAAAAAATGGTGTTTATTTTATAGTCACATTCTACCTGTGACAGATGAAACTGATTTACCTTTATGGTCATGATACAGATTCCCTCTAAATGCATTTTTTTTTAAATAAAAGAATCAATTTAGAGATAGTATTAAGCACACAAGAGTGTGAGTGGTTCCAGTCTGTGGGGGAAATCGTGAAGGTGCTGTGAGCTGGGCTGCAGTCCAGGTAACCTCCCTGTCGCTGGGAGGCCCTGGAAAAAGAGGGCAGGGCGCCTGCCCTCGCCCCCCAACCCCTGGGTTCTGTCATTGTTCCAGGAATCACACTCAACTCAGCACGGATTCCGAAGTCCTTTAACAATAACACCGTCTCACCTTCTGTTTGGTAAGGAATAGAGTGTTCTTTGTAGCTGATGTGGGATATATGGAAAACACACACAAACGCTGAGGACGGAAAAGAAGGGAAAAGAAAGAAAGGAGCAACCCCCTGGTCCCGTTCGCCAGAGCTAGCCATTGCCAATGCCTTGGTTTATTTTCCTTTAGGCTCTTAATATGCAAACATACATACATTTTTTTTCCCTTCTTTAAACAGAACTGTGGTTGCAATGCACATATAGCCTTGCAATCTGTTTCTCTTTCCCCCCCTTACGCTATTGTGAATGTTTTCCCATTTCACAATTTTGTGTGGTGCTCGGCGTTTCATCGCCGAGTTCAAAATTAATCCGATACTATTAACTGAAGCTCTTTTTCGGGTGCTGGGGAGACCCCGGTGCCCAAGCAAAGACCCCCGCTTGCAGGAATCCACATTCCAGGTACCTTTGGATGGAATGCAGTTGCTCAACCAGTCCCTTGTGGCTGGAGATGTAGAGGCTCCCGTTTTGTTGTTGTTGTAAGTAAATAATGCTGCAATCAACATTCTGAATCCTGACATCTTTTTTGCACATTTCTGTTTCCTTTGGAGAAATCCCTACAAGTGGAATCTCTGGACATAAAAATATGGGCCTTTCAAAGTGTTGACACGTCCACTTTCCCTTTCATGTGATTATTTGCCATCTGTATATCCTTGTCAGTCAAGTGTCTTTTAATGTTTTTAGCCCGTTTTATAATTGGACTGTTTGTGTCCTGTTAACTGTGGAGTTTGAGGGTCCTTTATATATTCTAGATACTACTTCTTTGTTGGATGCGTGGTTTGCCGCTATTTTATCTAATGTGGACCGTGTCTTTTTTTACCCTCTTTCACGTGGCTTTTGCAGGGCCAGAATTTTAATTTTGTTGAGGTCCAATTTGTCAGTTTCTTGTGCTTTTCTTTTAAGACCATGTGCATGACTTCATAGTAAGAACCGATGCTCTGTTAAAAATATGTATTCCCCTCTGAGGCCCTACTAAGCCCCAAGTACTTGTTTCAGGTGGGAGATATGCTGAGAAAAATATACAGTTCTTGCCCATATAGAGTCAGACAAGTAGTAAAAATCTAATTTTCGATATATAGTAATATATATAATTTAATATATAGTATGTTATTTATAGTATTGGTACAGTGTAGTATTATATACCATATATTTTTATAGTACATGTTACTTAATATATAGTAATTATATGATGGTGCTAGTGAAAAATGCCTTCGAGGGAAAGAGGAGGTGTTCCAAGAGGGTGAAGTAGATGACGAAGACCGCTTTCCTGAGGAAGCATCATGATGTGTGTGGAATGAAGAGAATGAGAGGCTGTCGGCCAGATGGAGAAAGAGGAGCAGACCCAGGGCCCAGCCTTGGAGAAGCAGGGGCTTGGCGTGTCTGAGCACGGTGGCTGACCAAGCAGGTGTGCCCTGTAGGCTTTGGGGGACGCAGTGGTTGGGACTTTATCTCGAGACCAATCGGAGCCAGTGAAAGGTTGCTTGGGTCAAAGATCCTTGTGAGCCATTTACTGAACTTTGGGAAGAGCAGGTTCATTCTTTGTTCTGCAGAAATCTCAAGTCTGCATTCATGTGAATAAGCAGTTAGATGCTAAGATTAGTTGTTGACTTATTTACAGATCCTGAGGTCTAGAATCCTCCGTAGTAAAAAAAAAAAAAAAAATCATTTTAGAAACTCCCACTTGATGTCTAGGATATGCAAAATGGCTTATAAATTATGAGGGAGCTATGAACGCCCAAAGGAAAATGAAGACAGCTCTGGGACCCTCTGATAAGTTAGATGACATTAAGGATGGCCAGAGGCCTGAGGTTTGGTGGGCTCACACGGACGGGGGATTGGACGGTGTGTGTTCGTGACTCATGAAGCGGGGGGCTGGGGGGAGCCCTGGCTGTGGCTCCCTGATGGGCACGGTTGAAGCTTGGACAGGCGCATGGTTGCTGGGTCTCTGTGGGGTCACCTCAGCTTTGCTTCTGCATGTAGGGACCAATTCCTAGCATCCCGGACTCAGCAAAACTCTGGAAATGCTCACTCCCTGGGAGATGGATCACCCTCACCCCTCTGGGGTTGCCAAGATAGTGCTGTGTTGAGACAAAGGACAAGATTAAAGAATATAAGGGGCTTTTGAAGGGTACCCGGCTGGCTCAGTCGGTGGAGCACTCGACTCCTGATCTCAGGGTTGTAAGTCCGAGGTCCACGTTGGGTGTGGAGATTACTTCAAAACGAAACCTTAAAAAAAAAAAAAAATAAGGCACACTGTGCACCCAGAATTTTCATTTTCATTTGTGATGCCTGTGGGACTCCCCCCCCCCCCCGCCCTGTGTGACTGCTCCTTAGTGGCACTGGCCCTTAGCCCTGGCCTGCGGCCTGCCCTGTGGGGCGAGGAAGGTGTCTCCATGGCATAGAGCGTGGTTTGGACCCAAAGGTGCGTGGTGGAAAGTGGGGGGTGATGTGATCGGGGTGGTTCCTTGTGGGGGAATGGCCCCGGGGTGTGCGAGGCCCCCATGGCCTGCTCAGCAGCTTCTGCGCCCCCGCCCCCTCCCCAGGAGAACATGGTGCTGGAGCGTGCGTGAGCTCCTGGGAGGCTGTCCACCCACCGAGCCGCTCTCCGTGGGGGCGGAAGGGAGGAGGCCAGTTGTAACACCAGCTGTCAGCACACAAACTGCTTAATTTCAAAGCCACACCACAGGCGGAACTGAAAACACCACACTCGAGTTAAAGGAAGCTAAAAGAAACAAAGGAATTTTTCGACGTTGAGCAGGGTGCCAGTGGGTAGGAGGGAGGGACCCGGGAGCCCTAGGAGGGGCGTCTGTCTGTCTTGGCCTCGCTCAGGAAGCCGATGGGACAACCAGGCAACCCTTGGCCATTCATGAGCCGCCATCTTGGAATGGCCGGTGACCATGGGCAACCTGATGGTCTCTCCCCGGGCGGGTCTGTCGTGTGAAATGGGGCAAGTTGTTGACTCAAGGTGGCTGCAGCTCCACCTTTATTCCAACTGCGTGGAAGATCTGAGAGGCTGAGGAAGGGACGAGCAGGCGAAGGCCCTCTCTGCCTGCCTTCCCGGAGGAGGGCCATGCTTCTCCTCCCTCAGGGTCTCCAGAGCTCAGCCCCTGCCATGGTTGTGCGTGGCTGGGAAGCACTTAGACACACGCCACTGTACTGTTATGTACGTATTTCAAAGTAGACGCAGCTTCAGATGAAATGCAAAACAGCAGCTCTGCGTCGCGGCCCCTCTCCCTGTCATGGTATTTGGGACGTGTCTAAAATACCTAATGGGAAGGGAGGCTTGAGTCACCCGTGGACTTGGCGGGCTTCCTTTCATCAGCTGGGTGGGAGCCGGGCCATGGCCGATGGGACCAGACCCTCTTGTCCATAATCAATTCCCTCCACTCTGTGCTCCTGCAGATGCTTCACGTTACTCCTTGGGCAGGTGCCCGCCTCTCTACCATCTGTGTTTGTTTCATGGGCATTTGTAGGTGGCTCTTCTGGGCCTACTTGGCCTTGGTCCCCGGGGAGGCCAGAAATAAGACATGGTATCTATCTATCTATCTATCTATCTATCTATCTATCTATCTATTGCCCCGCCTCTCCTTTCCCCTCCCCGAGGTGGGCTGTGAGCATCTTGAAGGCAGAGGTAATGTCTTACTTATCTATGTACCCCCTGGCAAAATCGGCACCTGGCACCAAGTGGGTACCCGGCGAACCCTGAGTTGGAAATGGCGTTGGGAATGCTGACCTCTCTTCTTTCCAGCTTTGCTCTGCTATCGTCTGGGGCTCAATGTCCAGTCCTTCAGCCAACCCGTTGTGAGCACATTGCCAGACGTTGGGGCTATGTAATGCGGTGAAATCGGGTGTGTGCCTTGGGGTATCCTCGCCATGGGTGGGATGTCTGGCCCACTCAACAGGGGTGGCCTGCTAAGCCCCCCAGATACGGAAGGAGGGGTGGTGGGATGGAGACTTAGCATCCCTGCCTCTCCTGGAAGGAGGCTGTAGGCTTTTGGATTTCCAAACACACGGGGGATCCAATGTACACCCAGAGTTACGAGTCAGGAAAACCTCTCCTGGGTGAGCCCAATGCTCAGATCTTTAACAGAAGAGTTGAGTTTACGTAGGGGATGCACAGGTGGGCACAGTCATCACTCCCGAGGAGAGCTGAGTGACGATACCAGGGTTGAAACCAACTTCCAGCACGTCTCCTGCTCTAGCCCCTCAGCCAGAGAGGGGTCCCCACAGTGTGTCTATGAGGGACCAAGGCAGACCTCTAAACCCACCCTTGAGCTCCCCTTTTCCTTGGTGCTGTCCCCGGATTAGCACCGGGAAGGTTGTAGGAATAAGACACAGGGATGTGCGGCTGGGGCAGCTGAGTGTATTATATTCTAGAGTTTATGGGACTTTCAACCTGCCCTCAGGGAAGATTCTGGAAGCACCCAAGGCAACTCTCTACCTTTGACACCCCATGAGCTGCTCCTGGCCCGGACAGGGGTTTGCTCCCCGAGGTCCCTGTCTCCAGCCCTCTTGGCCACGTGAGCACGAGGCTCAGGCTCTGAGCTTCCTTCCTCTCTCCCGAGGGAGCTGCTTCCAGGAATTCTCACCTTCCCCAAACCACTAGGGGAAGCCCCTCCTTGCCTCATTTGACTCGATTACATTGCTTCTTCTTTGAAACTCAAAACAGAGAAGTACACTGAGGAGGAGAACTTATTTTTTCTCTCTTCACTCTGGAAGCCAGCCTTGATCCGAATGTTCCTATAGCAACATTAATTCTCCCAAGTTGCACCTGCTGTATGATAAGTTATATATATAGAAGACCCACTGGGGTCCAAATACCCCATATGTGCAAGCGAATGAGTTAATGCTGCCGTGAGAATTAGCAATGTTCCGTTTCCTGATTTTTCTTGCTTTCAAGATACAGCCCGTGTTTGCTGGGTGCTCTGGATGTAGGGTTTGGGGAGCAGTAGGTGTGGGTGCAGTGCTGGCAGGGACCCGCCTTCACGGCAGAGGGAAGGGTGTCTGCAGAACGTTTGAGTCTCGAGATGGAAATAGACTTGGGAGCCAGTGTCCTTCGTAGTCACCGCTGAATGATTCCTCGAGCTCAGCTCTGGCTGTCTTGGCCTCCATGCTTCTCTGGCGGTGAAGCTCCACAGCAGGGGCTTCGGGAAGAGTGTGGGAAAGAACCCAGTACGCCTCGCTGGCAGATCGGGGCCAGCCAGGGCCAGCGTCTGAGGCTGCTTGAGTCCTGGGGGTGGTGTCGGTGGGGGGGATATGTAGGCAATCCCGGGCCAGTGTTTTTGCCTGTTGGTGCAAAATGTAGATTGTTTGGCTCTGGGGAAAGTTTGGGCCCTTTGTGGGTCTCTGGGCTGCTGTTTCTAGCGGGTAGGATGAGATATGCAGCGTCAGTGCAAAAGTAATGGCCACGGGGCACCTGGGTGGCTCAGTCGGCGGAGCGCCTGACTCTTGATTTTGGCTCAGGTCGTGATCTCAGGGTCCTGCACTGGGCCTGGAGTCTGCTTAAGATTCTCCCTCCCTCCGCCCTTCCGCCCTGCACTCCCCGCCAAAAGATAAAAAGAAAGTGATGTTAGGAGAGATGGTTTACGTTTCGCACCGTGTCCCAGGCCAGGCATGGCATCCAGCACTTTCCATTCAAGGTGTCGTTCAGCCTCCCAGCCGGTTCTGTGGCCACATCCGTTGTACAGGCTTCGATCCAGCAGGCCAGCAACGCCCGAGCAGGAGTGAGACCCTGGAGTCCGTGTTGCTGATGACACGCACTCACCGCACCCCGCTCTCGCAGGGGCCTGCGGGTGGCCTGAAGACTCCAGGCCTGCCCTTGCCCCTTTCAACCTTGCCTTGCTCCCCAGCCTGGAGCCCACATTTTGTCTTTCACCTCTACAGAGGCTGGTGTGATTCCAAGGGTGGGACGAGACGTTCTGAGGCAAGCGGTGAGATGCGGGGCGCCCTGGGTCTCCCTGGCACACCGTGTAGCTGGCGGCCCCTCTGCCCCAGGGCCTGGAGGACGTGGCCAACCGCGCACAGTCTGTGGCCGTCTGTCAGGCCCCTGCCCACCCCTGTGGGCCCCGGGAGGCCTGCACCCAGGCCTTGGCTGGGGCCGGGGGCTTCAGGCCTCTGCTGTCTCAGGCTAGACCTTGGAAAGCCATCACCTGCCAGACAGCATCACCCTTCTGTCTGCTGGTTGCTCTCAGGTGGGGCCTGGGGGCTGTTAAGAGAGTTACCTTGAAACCAGAGGGTGAAGGGTCCATCTCCTTTCTGGCTGTTCCTGTTTCCTACTTTTAATGAAAGGCCTTTTCCTACTATGCCCACAGCCGCCGGATACCCTGAAGGGGTATAAAACTCAATAGACACACAGAGATAAAAACCCCTGTAAAAGTTCTTGGTTCTAAACCTTCTTTTATGGCCCCATATGGGAGTGTTCCTGGAAGGCTGTTCCAGGAAATGAAACGGTCCATTTGTCCCCTTGTAAAGCCGAGCTGAGCCCTGGGATGCCCTGTCATCCTGCGTGTGCTCTGGCCCCGCCGCCAAGCAGACGGCCGGGCACAGCAGCGGGGCCCCTGGCACGGGGCGGGGGGGCTGCCCTGGGGATGGACGCGTGGCGGTGAGGAGCCTGCCGGGCTGCTCTGGGGCTCCGGAACCTGGGCTGGCCACTCTGCACGAATGAGCACCCACCCAGGGGCCCACCCGCAGCATTGCTCCGGGCACCCCACCTCCCGCCCTGGTGGCCCATCCTCAGTGAGATGTATGCCCAGAAATGCCCAACCTGGTGCTGATGCGTGGGGGTTGGTCACAGGGTCTGTCCTGCTGACTCTGGCCCCAAGGGGCAGACTTGGGTGGAAAGACATGGCTCAGCTCAGGGGTCTCCTGGCTCTTGGTGAACAAGCCCAGTGGGTGGGACGGTGCTGGGATGTGGGCTGAAGCTCTTCCATCCATCGTTTCTTCCACCTTCCTCTCAATCACCAACCAACTGGGTAGGATTCCTCATGGAAGAGATGGTGCAGCAGAAGGTGGGGATTTGCAAGCCGGTTCCTAACTTTTGGGGTCCAGAGGTGTAGTGGTTCACTCAGGCTGCTGTAACAAAATACCACAGGATAGGGGCATAACTATCAGAAATTTATTAATTTTTTTTTTTACAGTCCTAGAGGCTGGATTTCTGGCATCAAGGTGCTGGCAGGGTTGGCTTCCTCGGACGCCTCTCTCTTTGGCGTGTAGATGGCTGTCCTCTCCCTGCGCCTCCACATGGTCTTCCCTCTGTGCGTGTCCGCGTCCTAATCTCTTCTTATAAGGACAACGGTCATATTGGATTAGGGCCCACCGTAAAGAACTCATCATAACTTAATTACCTCTTTAAAGACCTTATCTCCAAATGTTGTCACACTGTGAGATGCCGGGGGGCTACTAGGACTTAAAGATACGAACTTTAGGGGTGTAGAATTCAGCCCATTATTCCTCAAGTTTGGTGTAGCTTATTAAGAAAAAAAAAATACAACAAGGTTGCAGACCCTCGACGCTAACTTAAATTATTTTTTTTGTGGCAGTATATTTTATTATATAATAGCAAGATTTAGTGACATTTATTGAATTCTTCCCATGCACCCGGCACCATGCTAAGCACTTCCCCTGCATGCTTTTCTTTGATTCTTCCGACCACTCAATGGATAAAGATAGTAATATTCTTGACTACAGATCTTACAGAAGTAGGTTAAACTCCGTATGCTCAGCACTTTTAGACAACTATAAAACCAGGCCTCATATACGGATTAAATACAAACAAAATGATAAAACCAACTTAAACTAGCAACATTCATTTTAATGGAGAGGATGATGTTGTTTTGCTGACACCAGATCACGACTTACAGCGTGAATCTGGACCTGGCAAATCTCACCCAGGTTCAAGGTTGGTGAGATTACATGTCTTGGGGGTGGGGTAGGGTGAGGGCAGGGCTGGCTCAACTTTTCTACCATTTTTCATCTGTTTTGGACCATCATTGGTGACAGGACAGGGATTCTTTCTTTTCTGGACCTCTTCTTCCCTGACTTCCCTCATTCCTTGATGAAGAACCAAAAAAAGAGAAGGTAGGTGATTAGCCTGACAGCACGTGGAAGCTACGCTCTAGGACCCGTCAAGATTAGGAAGGAAGGTTCATTGAGACAGTCTGAAGAATCTGGGCTATCTAAAGCCTCAAAGGACTACAGCATCTGGAAGATCTGACCCTGCCCCTCCAGGGTGGGACGTGGATCCAGAGGGAAGGCATAGGATGGAGAGAAACCAGGAGAGCCGTAGGAGCCGAGAGAGACCAGAGAGTGAAGATACCAGGTGTCTATCTGGGGGACTCCATGTGGACTGAGAGGTGGTGGCTCAGTGGAGACCAGCATGGACGTGTTAAATACTGTCCCCTGTGCTCTCTTGATGGGTCCTGGGTCAGTCTATCACAGTACATGTCCCCTTTCCCCACGCCGAGGTTGGAGTAACTCAGAGCTCACACGTTCATGAACAGAATTCTATAATTTTATTTGGCCCGGAGCACCCTCGGCCTCCACACCTTTAGTCTTTGATGATGACAAAAGTGTGTTTTGACACCCACTGGATGGAAAACACAAGGGTTGGCACGGAAGTCACATGGTGGTCGGTCTTCCATGATCCAGAATATGTTTATACTCATTGTGTCTTCTAGATGGATTTTCACCAATGTGAAAATACTCAAAGAAATGAAAAATTACCAAAAGCAGATGTGGACTGCCTTGAGGATATGTCCACGGGCCTCAGTTTGAGAGTCTTAAAAGTTTGTCCAAAGGAGGACAGAAGTGCTCCCTGAAGGAGCATGAGCCCTAAGGCAGAAGGGTGGGTTTTAATTCTGGGGTGCTAGTCACTGGCTGGGTGACTTTAAGATGGAGACTTCATTCCTCTGGGCCTCAGTCTTCTGAAACACGGTGGTATTCACCAGATGGCGGTGGGGGCCAAATGTGACCCTAAGGACACCAGTAGTGCGACCTTTGTCAGCCAGGGTGGGCTGCATACCTGGATGCTGTGGTGTATGGCACTGGTGGATGGGAGGGAGTGCAGGTGCCCAGTGTCTGGCGCTGACCTTCCTGGTCTCAGGGCCTGGGCTTTGGGGAGCTGGGGGTGCTGGAGGCACAGCGCCATTGGGGCACCCTCTTCGGTAAAAAGGGAGGGATGGACGGAACCCACCCCAACTGTGATGTTTGACTCAAAGGGCCACCGCACTGAGGGATGGCTCCTGCAGAGGGCGAGCTGGTCCTGAGGCAGGGCTAGAGGGGGCACAGGAGTCCTGCATGGTACTCAGAGACCACCCCCTCCCCTGCCCAGAGCCCAGCTTTTCTGCAGGGCCCTTCCCCTGCTAGGACACCTGGGACAGAATTCCCCAACCAAGAAAGGGCCGAAGAAGGTTCTGGGAGTGGCTAGGCTTGTCTCCCAGGAGGTTATCTTTGGAGACCCCATGAGCAAGGGTAGGTGGCTTTGGTCCCCTCCAGCGATGGGACACAGGCAGGGCTGGAGGGGGGCCCTTGGTGGGAAGTCAGGTGTCTGGAGAGGGGAGAAGGCAGGCCAGAGCCAGCTGGGTAAGGTGGGGGGCTCTTGCCCTCGCAATAGGACGTGGGTCACCTGGTAGCCACCCCTTTTGAATAGATATGTAGGTCCTGGATTGAGAACGTGCATGGCCTCCTCGACCAGTCCGGCTTCCTTTTCCATCTTTCTAGAACTCTGGCGGGCTCTCCCTGCAGCTCCAACAAGGACCTACATGGGGTGGGGGTGGGGGGCAATGTCCAGCTCATTGCCACCCTCTGGGTGCCCCCCTCTGAGGCTTTGCTGTACCGAGCTCTGAGCACGTCCGCGTGGCCCAGGCAGTTTGTCATATGTAAACAGGCACGGGGTGGGGGCGGGGGCGGGAAGGCCCGGAGGAAGGGGCTGCACGCCTGTGCCCGGGTGGCGTCTGGGGACCAGCCTGCAGCGGGCACCGTGCGCCTCGTCCCTGTGATCCCGGAGGAGCCCTGACGTGCCGTCCCCTTTGCGCGGGGACTCTCTGCTCCTCCTGTGGCTGCGCCTCTTCGCTTGGGGAGCCAAGCTGCTGGCGGGGTGTATGTGCATTGAGCCAGAGCTGCAGAATGGGGTCCCCCCGGCCACCCTCTGCCCCTCACCGTGGGGGGCTCCGCATCCCGGTGCAGAGCGGTGTCCGGCCTTGGAGCCGCTGGGCCTGCGCTCACCTTGGCGGCTCCGGGCCAGTACCACAGACCGGCCCTTAGTCCCGCGTGGTAGGTAGCGCCCTGGCTGCCTGTTCCAGCAGCGGAGGTGAGAGATTTAAGGGAATATTTTAATCTGAAATCTTAGCAGCACGGGCACGAGAGTGGCGTGGTGGCCGGGGCTGCAGCCGACGTATTTATGGTCCGGGGCTGACCATCCAACGCCTGAGTTCTGGTCGTCCCTTCCGACGGAGAGCTCATCACTCTCCCTGTTTATGATTTCAATTCCTGTCCTTCCATGGGGTTGCGGTGAATTAGCTCAGTGCCATTTTCTAAAATATCAAGCATTTTTATACATTAGGTATAGTGAATGGCAAATACTTGATGTAAAGTCTGCAGTTTTACTCCATAACCAGATTGTAAAATATGAACTGAATTAATCATAACTGCGAAGACTAATGGTACGTTTTCTCTTATTTTATCTTTAGTGCCTTTCAGATCATGTTTTAAAACCTTCCACGCCTGGCGTTGGGAACGCAGCCGCGGCTTGGTGGTGGATAGCAAGAGGCAAAGGTCAGACCGGAGGCTGCGCAAATATTGTGTGCTGGATTTATTGTTTTAATTAAGAGCGTGGCAGTTCATCATAAACTGTTTATGGCGTTTCTGCACAGTGCAGCATTTTGAAATCAGCTGTTTTAATGAAAACATAATGTCATATCTGTCAAAGTTCTAAATATTTTGAAAGTGAAATATGGAAACAAGAACTTTAATTCTGGGTTTACTGAGATTAGCTCATTGAATTGCTTTTAAATCCCTTAAGAGGGTCACATCATGGGTACCGTATGGTTTCATGTAGGTGACTGGGGAAGAAAAAAAAAATTCTAGGAGGTTCTCAGGCTGGTTATTTAATAGTGAAAATACAAGTTGAAGGTTAATGTATCGAAAAACAAGACCATTACGGTTGGCGTTGGGGTTTTAGATTAAAGATGCAATCACGGGTGTGCAGGGGTCTTGATGCCCAGTTGTTTGGGGAGACCTAATTGTGTCGAGAGGGAGCCGAGAGCCTCTAGGGCGGGAGAGAAATGGAGGCGCCCCTGTCCCTTCGCCAGTGGTGAAGCTGCCACACTGCCGTGTTTGCAACTAATTATTTATAATGACCTCAAAGATGATGAGGTTTCATGGACTTTTCAGGCTGAGCAGTTTGCAATCCCAGTAATTCCCGCTCATGGTCGCTGGGCATCTGTGTAGACATGTCAGCCATTCCTGGTTACATTTGTTAGGGAGTCGGATAAAATATTTGTCTAATCTGGAAATTGTATTTTTAGCTGTACCCTCATTGGAAACAGAAATTAAGCTTGTCATTAGATGCCGGGCCACAGGAGTTGACTGAACAGGGTAATGTATGTTATATTCTGTGCTATACTTGGTCAAGTTTCATATATATCGTATTCCACATTATTTTATTAACTTTAATATCTGCACTTCCTATTACCAGACATGCCCCTCATTCAAAGCACAGAGGCACAGTTCTCTAATCAGAAGTGACAGGCTATATACTTTCTCTCAGCCATTACTCGGTAGCCTAGAGCAAAGAACTCTGTTTCCTTGAAAATGTTTTGAATTGGGTTATTTTTATTGAAGTATTAAAGTAATTCTTCAGATTTTAGGCTATTATTTAAGTACTTTTGGGAGAATACAATAACCTCTGGATTCTATAGGCTTTGTTACTTTAACAATCCGAGCTGCTAAATGCATCTTTTTAATGCTAGTTATATAAGTATCTCAGAACTCATCTGACCAGAGGAAGCTGAGCGCATTCAGGTAATTATAGAAAATTAGTAGGCTAAATTAGTTTAGGAAAGCACAAAAGTATAATATTTAAACTGCTTGCAAAATATAGGCCCTGCTTGCCAGATCTGCAGTGACAAATTAGCATTCCTAATTATTTTATTGTTGTGTCTTTGTAATTTGTGTATCGGAATGACCGATAGACTGGTTAAGAGAGCTGAACTGGGCGCAGGTTGGTCCATTCAGATTTCTTTCTTTTTTTTTTTTTAAAGATTTTATTTATTTATTCATAAGAGACAGAGAGAGAGAGAGAGAGAGAGAGAGAGAGGCAGAGACACAGGCAGAGGGAGAAGCAGGCTCCATGCAGGGTGCCTGATACGGGACTCAATTCTAGGACCCCAGGATCATACCCTGGGCTGAGGGCAGGTGCTCAACCCGTGAGCCACCCAGGGATCCTGGTCCATTCAGATTTCAATAAAAATCTGATCTGCGATGTTGGAGGAGGCAACAATAGCAAAGGCAAGACTCCGACTGTGAGTGTTGGGCAGGAAAACCCATGGTTGGATGGGGTGGGCCTGTTGGGTGCTGCTGGGGTCAGAGTTCAAGCCACGAGGGCATGTTTCTGGAAGTGGCTCCATTTCACCAGCAGAGGGGTATAAAGAGGGGACGATTCACACGTACGCCCTGAACCAGCGTGCCCGTGACACACGGGGGCATTATGCACTTTGGATGTCCAGGGGTGAGTGTGTCACCAGAATTTTGAGGAAGAGAACCGGATTTCACTGAGCACTCCAAACACACCAAGCCATCGTCTTTGGCATGTTGTCCGTGGAACCCTCCCCATATTGTCCATCCTCCCCTGCCAGGAGAGGCCAAAGAAAGGGCGCCATTTGCTCAAGACCAAGTTAGCAAATGGTGGAGTTAAGATTGGACCCCAAGGTCGAAGCCAAGATTCTTCCACTGTGCCATGTGGTGCCGTCTCCACTGAACCAGTGAGAGAGGTTCTATGTCATCGTTTTCCTTGAGTTGAGTCTCAAGGTAGTTTTGTTTGCAATTGGTCATTTCTGATGTGACCTAGAGAGGATATGGTGTCAAGAAACTTGTAGGAGAAATAGTTTGTAATTCATGGCTAACCAAAAAACAAACTCCCAAAAAAACTCATTGAGAAAGTCAACGTTGGACTCTTGGAAAAATATCTGGGCCCCGTGTCCTTCTCACATACCCATTAGAATTAACTTGGCCAGTGTGAGAAAAACGAACAAAATTAACCATGTGCTAAGGGTAAATCTAAGAACCCAACGGGGGATCTGAGCTGCAAGGTATCCTGGGAAAGTGTTGGAACTCATTAAAAAATACAAAATTTTGGCCAGCAGTCTAGGCATTCTGCTATGGGGTCAAGTATATGGAACCCAGAATTTCTGAATTTCAGTAGGAATTGTATATAGAAGACCGGGGGAGGAGGTGTGAAAGCAAATGGGAATACAGAGGGCATTAAAAGCAATGTGGTTTCCAGAGCAACCAGCTAACCAGCAGATAGAACGGACTGTGTATCACCATTCGGTGACCACTCTGGGTGCCTTGGTTCTAGTCATCGAACCAGGGCATGGCCCGACATGCTAAAACGCTCACCAAAGGGCTACGGATGTTATTTCTACTAACCTGTATGTGTGCACTCACAGTGCATAATTTAAAATTCATGAGGTCTTAGGGGTCCCTGGGTGGCTCAGTCAGTTAAGCGCCTGACGTCAGCTCAGCTCAGGCCATGATCTCGGGGTCCTGGGATCAAACCCCGTGGTGCCCCCTCTGCGCTCAGCAGGGAGCCTGCTTCTCCCTCTGCCCCTCCCCCTGTTTGTACTCTTTCTCTCTCTCAAATAAATAAATAAAATTAAAAAAATTTATGAAGTCATAGATCTTTAGAATAGCCTATTAGACTGGCATCGTTACACCCATTTTATAAATAAGGAATCTCTCGGCCCAAGGAATCCAGCTAAACAAAGCACAGTTTAGTCGGAGACAAAGGGAAAAAACAGATTTTTTAGAAAAAGTGCTTGGAATGTCCTTCATGATATGTTCTGCTTAGGAACTGTCTTCCTTCTACGATGATTGATTCTCTGTGAAATCGTTTGCTAGCGGTGGTAGAGATACCGACGTCCACCAAATATTCCCTTCTGTTCTCCCAAATTTCCCAGCGTCCTTGCAAACCCAGAGGGCGCATCTCCTGCTTGGCCGGAGGGCTGTTTCCCCGTGAAAGCATAGAAGAGCCTGTGTGTGGCTCACTATGGCCCTCTCGCTCTCTGGCTTCCTCTGCTCATACAGGCCTCATGCTGGGCTGCAGGAGCCACAAGATCAATACAGCCTGGACCACTGAGTCACGTGGAATGTAATGCAGCTGTCCTAGGAGCCTCCCAGACTCTCAGTGGAGAGCAGGAAAACCCAGTTGTTGTTAAGCCACTGAGATTCTGCGATTGTTTGTTAGAGGAGCACAAACCCATCTTATCCTGGCTTACACCTCCCTCCAGGGACTTGCGTTGGCAACTTCTCCCCTCTTTCCAGGGCCCAGAAGTGGAGGCTCCTCTTCCTCCTCCGTCTACCTGGTTGACTTCCCATCCTCTTGGGTTTAGCTAAGTGATGACTGACTCCACGAAGCCATTTGTGATCTTCATATTAGGGATGTGGTATAAAAATGAATTGTATTGTTTGTGTAGATGTCACCATTGGCTCCTCCTTGCTGAAATTGACTGTAACAAGTGGTTGGGTTTTCCACTGGAGGGTAATTTATATTTATTTGAGCTGCCACCAACTCTTATTTAGTTTGCATAAACTACCCGGGACAGAAGAGGAATCTCCCTGGACCCTGTTTATCTTGTGAGAGTGGAGCTTGCTCTAGAGAGTGGGTCACTCCTCACGTGGACCTCCCTCCATCCCTTTTAGCGATGAATAATCAGTCATCAGGAGAGGGGATTAAAAAATAGATTTATTGCTATTTCTAAAAGTCAGAACTAGAAGATGAGTAAACACAACAACAGATGTATAAGAACGTAAGTAGAAACACTATTTTACAATAACATGTACTGAAACCCATTTATGTACTGGAAACTATGAAAAATAGCTCTCTTTAAATGATTTAACATTTGCTCTTCCTTATATACAGTCGAATTTCCAGTGTGAGAACAAAGATGCTCATGGCTCTCTGGGCCTGCCTTCGTGAAAAAACCTTCTGGAATGCTCCGTGAAAGCGAGCGAGAGTGTGGTTTAGCGGGGAAGAGGGGCTGCCTTGAGTCCACACGTGTAGGCGTGTTGTCCTGCCTTCCTGACTTCCCCACACATGTGGGGTCCACTGGGGTTCAGGAGACCCCACAGACAGTCAAACAAGAAAGGCATTTGAAATAAGGCTGGTAATGAAGTTCCCTTCTGGAGAAAAAAGAGAGTGTGCCTTTTCATGAGGACACCTGCATCCTGTGTCTTTGGCTGCTCTCCTATGAGAAGTCTGTATTTAGGGTGGCTCTGGAGAAGTCATTTCTTCTGGCAATGGGGATGCAAAGCATTGGTTGACAAAAAAAAAAAAAAAAAAAAAAAAAGCTGATTTCACAGCTTTGGCCCTTTTTTTTTTTTTCAGAGGCCTCATCAGATGTGCCATGTGATTGGCTGGATTGATAATATAGAAAAGACTCTAATCAAAGGTGCTGACCTAGGGGCACGGGGGTGGCTCAGTCTATTAAGTGTCTGACCCTTGATTTTGGCTCAGGTCACGATCCTCAGGGTCGAGATCGAGCCCTGCATCAGGCTCTGTGTTGGGTGTTGGGCGTTGGGCATGGAGCCTGCCTAAGATTCTCTCTCTCCCTCTCCTACCTCTCTCCCCACCTCCCTCTCTTAAAAAAAAAGATGCTGATCTAGATATCTAGACAAAGTGCATAGTCCTTGAAAGTGGGTGGTATTTCTGGTGTCTTAAAAGTGGATTGGTGGGAAGGGTATTGCCTTGGGGTTTTTGAGGACCCTAAAGACCAGTGGGGCCTGAAGCTGGCAGAGTGACCTCTGGAGTGATACGGCCCAGAGCCGGTGATGGCAATGCAGTGTCGCAACAGCGCAGAAATGGAGAGCGGGCTGACCAGTCCGACTTGGTCCACACGCTGCGGATGAGCATCTCTTTCTAGAAGGGCCCTCTTCTTTAATGGCATCAGCTGCTTGTTTTGGCATCTGGGTGGACTGTGTAGTCTCCTTTAATTTGATCCAACCCAATAACTAGAGAACGATAAGGGAACAGAACGATTTGGAATAAAAGATGACGTTGAGGCCACGGATCTCAGATCCCTTTGATATCAACGGTGGCTCTTTTCCATTCTCTTCCGGGCAGGCTTGGATGCTGGAGATCTGGTGTTTATGACCCTTTTCCCTTCATCCCGTGTGACCAGCCAAACCTTCTTTCCCTGAGAAAGTGACCTGAGTGAAATGTGATCACAAAAGTGCCCTCAGAAAAGTAAGGACAGGATTGGCAGTATTTGCAAGTGAGGAGTAAAATGTGTGGCTCGTCATCTTTGTTTTTCTGCGTGCCAATCACAGACCCGTGTGTGTGTGCCTGCGTGCGTGCGCGTGCTTGCGTGTGTGCGCGTAGGCACGTGTGTAATGCCTGAGTTTAACTGCCTGCCTCGGAAACCTGAGACAGAAAAATAAGATCACATAGGTGTGTGTTGGCTGCTCGCGTATGTTGGGTCTCTGGTTTCGGTGTTACCGACCCGGCTTCTGTCTCTCCCTCTTCTGCCGTGGCGCTGAGCAACCCCCATACTGATGCAGTATTAAGGACCTCATAATTAGGCACCTTAATAAATTTTCCCAAGATGGATAGGCAATGTTTGGCTCTCTTCAGAAGAAAACATTCCTCTAATAGTATTCTGTGGGAAGCTATGGAGAGAACAATGAACAGAAATATCTGGAAATATATTAAGATATATGTGCATATATTGGACATTAGCACCATACACTAAGCATATTGGGAATACGCTTCAAAATATTTCAAACATTGTTGACCTTTGTTATATAATCCCAGGCTCGGGGAAACATATTTGCATAGACTTAGCAATATATTGTAAATAACTACATAGGACAGTGTGTATTTTTCCTTAAGATGCAGTATTATAAGCAAGACATTAAATTATGCCTATCAGACAAAGCAGCCGGATCTCTACATTTTTTTATAGCACATTCTATTGGGAAGACATCCCTGCTTCTAAAAAGCACATGCATTAACTGCCTGATTCATGTGGTGACATGTGGCATATCCAAATGCATTATGGATCTCTCAGGAATAAAAACAACATAGCAAAACCATCACCTTGGGATGTTCATTGAGTGAATATTTTACAGACACACTCCTTTTATATTTATATAATAATTTAGTGTTATGACAATTTTTTTAGCAGAGTTGGCAGTTTTTCTTTTTTATAATGGTATTATATTTGTGAGCCTATTAAGTGCATATGGGATAAACTACAGAAAAAAGTATTTTTCATAATTCCTCAGGGTGCTTGTAGCAAAAAAAAAAAAAAACATATTGGTTTAGAAAAATGTTAATAAAAGGTCAAGCAGAACTTTCCAGTGCTTAGCATGACAGCGATGGCAATTTTGAGGCCTTTTTTGAATTGTATATCGAGGAGACGTGGGGATTTATGAGGCTTCCAGGAGGAAAATCGTACCTAGCGTCCTTTCTGAAAGGGAGACTGACCCTTTGGCAGGGCTTGTGAGTCTTCAACAAAGAATCACAACAGCACAACAGCGTTGTCGCTTCTCCCTCCTGCATCCGTCCCCCGCTCAACAATGAACCAGGCTGGTTTCCGGCTTGGCTTGGGTCCCCAGAAGCCAGCAGGGCCGGGCTGCTGGCATCAGGGGCTGCGCATGGGCACCTCTCTAGCTGGGCATCTTTCCAGGAGCCAGGGGTGTGCGGATGGTGAAAATTGAGGTGCTTCTCCCCTTTTCCATCCTCCGAGGCAGAAAAGCACAGCCGCTCCTGTGGACCAGGGGCAGAGGCACGTGCATGCGGCCGGCTGGGTGGCAGCGGCCACCTGCAGAGCAGCAGTGTCAGTGGGCCGGGGCGCTGGCCTTCCCAGGCTGCCCGGGTGGGACTCCCCCTTGCCCCCCTCCTCCCCCGCCTCCTGTGTCTCTTGCACCTGGGACGTCAGGTAGGAACACGGAAAAAGTCTGTGTTTCTTAATCTCTCTTTTCCTTTATCCCCCTTTTTCCTTTCAAAGAAACTTGTAAAAATGCAAAAATAGAGCATGGTTATTTGGGGATTTTTTATTTAGCAGTTGGCTGGATGTTAGCCTGTTTCAGGCAAACCTATGCACTGTGATTCCAGGCCAGCCTCAAATGGCCCTTGGTCAAAATAGAAACGTTGTCTGTGAAGACGCGGACAGAGGGGGAGTGCCTTGGGAGGGCCCAGCCTGGCTCCCCAGCGGCAGGACGCACCCTCCCACGGCCATGCGGTGGCAGTGGTCCTCGGGAAAGGTGGAGAAAAGGCTCAGGACCCACGGGACATCCGTCACGCATTTTCCCTGGATTTGCCTGATTGCTTTCCGAGCCTTCGCTTCATCCATCCCATCAGCTCTGTGTTTAGGATATTGTTGAGCAAATGACAGCCAAGGGCTCCTGCCTTTGAGGAGAGGGGGCTTGCTGGGCCGCAGTGGCCCATCCGGCGGCGGGACCGGGGGCGGGGGGACAGGCTGGGGAGCCTCGGGCCTCCAGGCACAGCTTCCAGGGCCGCGCCCCACCTGCGATGCTCGTTCCGGGGTTCCTGGGCACCTCTTCCCCGACGCCGGGCGCGCGAGGGCTGGAGAAGCACTTGCCCTTGCCCTTGCGGGGACAGGGACTAATGCAGCCACCACCCCAGCGAATAAGCGGTCACAGCCGTGGTGAGTGCCATGGGGATGCCGGGCTGTGTGAAGGGGCGGGTGGGGGGGGGAGGCAGCAGGTGCAGGGGTGTGCTGCGCCGGCTCAGACCCTGTCTTTATTGAAAACTTTGAGATTTCTTGCGCAGATGAATCTTTTTCCCCATCCATTGTGACTTTTAAAAATATTCTATTTCCCTTGACTGTTGAGTATTTTTGGGTGCCTCAAATTTCGGGGTGAGTGCCTCAGTTTCCCCACCCTGGACCTGTCCCTGTGAGGAGGGAGACTAGGGTCTGGGGGCAGCGGGGTGGAAGAGGTGCCCCTGAGGAAGGGGGGGCGGGTGACGATCCACAACCCAGGGCATGACTACAACCAGGGAGAAATTTCTGGAGAGAGGGGACGGCGCTCGCCCAGTTGTCGATCAGGAGGAGGGACTGGTGTGTTCCATGTGAGGCAGGAGCCGTGTGGGTGGGGAGGTGAACCCCCAGACCTAGTGACCCCCCCCAGCAGGATGGCCTGTCACTTCCGTGTGCGGCCTGCTGCGAGCCCTGGTCTTCAGAGGCGGGAGACAGAAGACGGCGGGCGGCGGGTACCGCCGGGTCAGAGGGCTGCACCCCCAGGGCGGCTCCGGCCCCCAAGGAGGCCCGGCTCCGTGCTTCTCAAGCTCTTTATTACCGAGGAGCGACCTGGGGGCGCCAAGCCAGCTCCCCTGGGCCGTTAGGCACCGTCCGGGTCAGCGAGTCTGCAACGAGCCCATGTCTCTAAGGCCGCTCTTGAATCGGACCCCCGCGGGGTAAAGAGGCAGAAATGCAGGGCCTGCTCCCCCCCACCCCGGGCTGGGCGCCTGCCTGCCGGGCCTGCGAGGGCCTGGGCTCTGCTGGGCGCTGTGGGGCGCGTGGCCCAGGCCACTGTCACCGTGCCCGCCCTCCCGGCCCCCCGCACCCCTGCCCCAAGCGCCTCTCCCGCGTCTCAGGCCCACACCCGCGGAGCGCGCCGGGCTCGCAGGACACACCTGCCGTCTCCCGCGGGCCGGATGTGCCCTCGGGTCCCCTCGTGGCACAGCATTCTGGGCTAAAACACGTCGTGTGTCTCGGGGAGCCTGAGGATGGTGAAGGTCACTGAAGGGGATGGGCCCACCCCCAGCACTTCGGGGGTGTTCAAGTGGCTCCAAATGCCTAGAGCTCTGCCTACGGGGCGGAGGGGGGGGAACTTGGTGGTGGCGCAGGGTCTCGTCCTTCCCTCTCCAGCCTGGGGACCCTTCCCTGGTCATGGAAACAGCGTGACGCAGACCGTTCCCAGAGCACGGGGCCCGGTGGGAAAAGGAACAGGATCCGTGCAAACGATCCTTTTGGTCATTTATTTATTTATTTTATTTTAATTTTTTAAAAAGATTTTATTGACTTATTCATGAGAGAGACACACAGGGGGAGAGAGAGAGAGAGAGAGAGAGAGAGGCGGAGACCCAGGCAGAGGGAGAAGCAGGCTCCCTGCGGGGAACCCGACGCGGGACTTGATCCCAGGACCTCGGGGTGACACCCTGGGCCGAAGGCAGATGCTCAACCCCTGAGCCCCCCAGGCGTCCCGATCCTTTTGTTTCCAGTATGTTCTCCACTAATCTTGTGGAGCGAGCATGGCTGAGGGTCTGTTTAAGAATCTAATGTTGGGCTAAAAAAAAAAGTCTCCATGTTTATTCGGTGTGTTTATCTGTTTCCTAGTTTATGTCACCTGTCATCTCTTAACCATTTTTGAGATGGGTGTGGGGGTGCCCCCTGGGGGTGTGGAAGTGCCCCAGGGCACAGACACCTGCAGGCCGCCTTCCCCTGTGCTTCCTCCAGGGGCCGCACCCTGCCCGAGCTCCTGCGGCCAGTTCTGGGGTCCCTGGGGAGCGGGGGAGGCCCAGGGCTCGCGATCCGGCCTCAGGGGTGAGGCTGACATGGGACTCCCCCCACCTCCCCTGTGCCCCCCTGGTTCGGGAGCCACTTCTGTGCTCCTGTCATTGGAGCCCTGGGACAAGCCACCAGCTCCCAGGCAGGCGGACAGAGCCCCGGCTTCGGCCGGGTCACCCCGCAGCCCAGTGGGTCACGGTGTCCCCTGCCATCCCGCTGCAAAGACAGTGGTCACGTGTCTTCTGGAAGGTGACTCCTGCTCCCCAATGGTGAGACTGAGGGCCCTGGAAGGGCCGCGCTGCCTTGGGGTCCAACCTGGGGGGCCATGGGCACTTGAGGGGTGAGGCGTCCGCCTCTGGCTTGGGTGGCAATCCCGGGGTTCTGGGGTTGCACCCCGCCTGGGACTCCCTGCTCCGCGGGGAGCCTGCCTCTGCTCTCTCGCTTGCTGTCCAAAAGAGCTTCCAAAACCCCGCAACCGTGGAGAAGCCAGTGGGTTGCGACTCCGCGTCATCCCGCTCCCTGTCGCCCATGCTCCCGCGTGGTCAGGTGGCGGCCGGTGGCGGCCCAGTGCGGCCTGCGTAGAGGGAGGCGGCCGCGGGGGTCTGCTCGCTCCTCCCTTCGCTGAAGCAGGCAGGCGGACGTGGAGGCCTCCCAGAGGGTCCCTGGGGAGCTTTGACGGAGGTGCTGTGCCCAGAGGACTCTTTTGGGGGCTCCCTTTTCTTATCACGCATCTTACTTGGGACCGATGGAGGCTCTGTAGGCTGAGAGGGCCGCACCCTGGAGTCCTCGTCCCTGCAGCCACACAGGTACCTCCTCTCTGCTGCCGTCACATCAACTAAACCAGGTTGTCCCTGGGCATTTTGGAGGCCAACTGAGCTCCCGAGCTGTCTCACACAGAAGAACCCCTCTATCCCCCCATCCCGAGCGCATGGTCCTCCAGGGACCCGATGAGCAGCCGGGCCTAGCTTTGGGCGAGGACGGTGGAAATCACGAATTCATCTCTGATCTATTTGCGCGGAGGTGATGGATCCTTGTGTCTGACCCCTAGGAAAGCCCAGGACTGACCTCACAGCGGCCCCAGGCCCCAGCTCGCGGTTCTCCTATCCTCCAACACCCCAAGGGGACTTTCTGGGTACAAAAGAACAGCTTTCCCAAGCGAGGTAGCACAGAGCTCTTCAGGGCCCGGGGAAGCAGCACGCAGAGAAAATGGGAACATGGCACCGGGAGAGGCAGCGGCCTCCTGCAACTGGGGAAGGTCGAGAACACGCACCTCGATTTAGAAGAATAATTTTGAGCAAAAATTTCGATGCATTCTTATCCTACAAGTGATGATAATGACTTTTAAAATATTTACCAGGGAAACCACAGAATCCCCTCCCTCATACGAATACAGTGGGCTCACACCGGAGCTCAGGAGGAAAGAAGTCACGGCAATCCATTAGGGATCTCCGAACCCCGAAAAGAGGCGTAAGAGCACATATATCCTCCTTCCATCACATGAGGCATTGGATGCAGGAAAACTTTTGATTCATATTTCGGGGAAAGTGTGATTTCTATGCTGGCCCGTGTGGTGGGCGATGGACACAAAGTAGGGGGTAGATGATTCAATGGGTCAACAATTCATGTCCTCCTTTCTTGGTCAACATTTAGGTGGAGCCCAAGGCCCATTTATAGGATGATTTCTGGCCTGGGGAGGAGTGGTGGATGATGTAGCTTTGGTCAACCCCCTTGGCCTGGTTCTCTTCAGAAATGTCCAGATCTACGGAGGGACCAACTGCCCGAGCGTCCTTGTTGTCGAGGGGCCCCGAGGAGAAACACAAAATCCAACCCCAAGGTGCTCTCATGGTTGCTTACACAATTAGCAAGTGTGATGGCCTATCCTGCCAGCTTCTCAGGAGCGAGGCCACTCCAAGGCCACCCCAGTTCAGGCCCAGCATCTGCAGCGACCTCTGGACCCTACCCAGAGTCGCGGGGTCTGGGGAAATGAAATCGGATCGCATCCTTCTGCACAAAATCCTCCACTGGTCCCGTCACAATTATACCCAGGGGAAAATCCAAACTGTCTACCATGGCCCAGAAGGTTCTCCGGCTGCTTCCACTCATGCCCCGAGCTCAGCGTCCCTCAGCCCACTCAGGTTTCTCTCCTTTGCTCATCTCCTCAGAGCGGCCCTCCCCGCATCCCTCCCCCGGCTCTCCTTCTCCGCTGGGGAGAAGGACCGGGCCCGTGTGTCATCCCAGCCCTGCTTCCTCGCCCTGTTCTCCGTCTCTCCAACCTAGAGCTCCATGGGCGTTTATGCGTGTGGCTTAGCTTCTAGAATGTGCCCTCGCCTGAGTATGTGTTCCGAGCATATTCCACGAATATACCCACAAACACATCATGCGCTGCTGGCGGGAATGATAATCAGCACATTTCTAGGAAACCACTAAAAACGAATTTTCTCATTAACAATTGATAAGAAATCATTAAATGTAGAAAGTTGGAAAATACCAATCAGCAAAAAGAATATTAAGGATTACTTATAACCTCGCACGCTATTATTATTTGGAGGTGTACCCTTGCGCTTTTTTTTCCTGTGCAGGCGGAAAACACAGTTACGTTGTTTGTAATTTGCCTTTTTTACTACTTAACAGTGTATTATGATAAATCCTTAAATGTTAATAAGTACGTTTCTGTAGCATTACTCTTGAGGACTCTGTTGGATGGAGAATTTTTATGGATATACATGCACATCTACTCTGTTCACTTTTCTATTGTTGGACATAGGATTTGTTTCCAAAAGCAATGAACAACCTGAGCTAAATCTTTATACACATCCGTGAGTGATTCCTTTGGAACTAGAATCTTTGGGTCATGCATTTTTAAGGATTTTGATACTATTACCAAATTACCCCGCATAAAGGTTACCCAACTTACCCTGTCACCGGGGGTCTCAAAGGGGTTCATTTCATCACCCTTGACAACACTCTCTATTATCATCGTTTCTATCTTTACCAATACAGGCACCCAAATGATCTCATTTTTGTTTAAATTTGCATGTCTTTGATGACTAATAAGGTCGGGCATCTTTTATAGGCTTATTTGTTATTTGTATTTATTCTTTTGTGAATTGGGGATCCCTGGGTGGCTCAGCGGTGCGATCCTGGAGTCCTGGGATCGAGTCCCGTGTCGGGCTCCCTGCGTGGAGCCTGCTTCTCTCTCTGCCTGTGTCTCTGCCTCTCTCTCTCTCTGTGTCTATCATAAATAAATAAAAATAAATCTTTAAAAAAATATTCTATTCTCTTGTGAATTGCTGGTCAGGTACTCAGTAACAGTTTTTCCTGTTAAGATAGATTTTCGTTATTCGTTTGCTAGAAAGCTTTTTTACAGTAGGGGAATTAACCTCCTATTATATGTATTAAATTCTCCCCCTGGTTTTGGTTTACCTCTCAGTTGCAAAATCGTATTTTTCGCGTGTGGATATTTTAAATTTGTACAATTCAAATTTAGCTATCTTTTTCCCCTCTCTAGATCCTGCCCTTGGAATTGGATTTAGGAAAAGCTTCCCCATTACAATTTACATAGGTGCTACTTTTTAGATTTCACTTAAAATGACAAATCTTTAATTCCTGTAAGATTTGCTTTAATATGTGGCATCAAGCAGGGCACTAATTTTATATTCCAGATGAGTGGCAGATTGTACTTGTATTAGTATCGGTTAGCCATCCTTCCCTCATTGTTATGAAATGCCTTTGCGTTAAAAATAGGTATGTATGCGTATTTGGGTCTTTCTGCACTCTTTATTTTGTGCTTCACTTTTTTTTTTTTTTTTTAATGTAGGCTCCACACCCAGTATGGAGCCCAGCATGGGGCTTGAACCCTGAGATCAAGACCTGGACTGAGATCAAGAGTTGCATGCTTAACCACTCATTAAAAAAAAAAAAAAAAATATATATATATATATATATATATATATATATATATAGTTTATTTATTTATTTATTTATTTATTCATTCATTCATGAGAGACAGAGAGAGAGAGGCAGAGACACAGGCAGAGGGAGAAGCAGGCTCCATGCAGGGAGCCCGATGCGGGACTCGATCCCAGGTCTCCAGGATCACGCCCTGGGCCGAAAGCGGTGCTAAACCGCTGAGCCAGCCGGGCTGCCCTGCAATATGTTTTAATATCTGGTTGAACAAATCGCATTTTCCTCTCTTTTCCTTTTTCAATGAAAATATTCCTTGGCTATTTTTTGAAAAAACATATTTATCTAATAAAAAATAAATTTATTATTAAAAAAAATAAAATAAAAAATAAAAAAACATATATATACTTTCAAGTAGAATTTGCATTCAGTCTAACAAAACATGAACAAAGCTTTGAAGGAATTTTTTTTTTTTTGGAGTTGCATTTGGTTGAAAGATTAGATGGGAGAAGACTGACATGTTGACGGTGCAGAGCCTTCCTGCCCGAGAACCAGTGCATCTGCTTCCGTTATTCGTTTGAACTGTTTTATGTCCACCCGTCATTTCCTGTAATATTCTTCATATGGGCATTACACGCCTAGAAAAGAGTAATGTCATCAAGAGCCTTAAAACTGTTTTCTTAGTAATTCCACCTCTAGTGGCCTAAACAACGTGAACACGAGTTTGTGCGTAAAAGATTTCAGCTACAACGTTGAACCTGGAACGGTCCAAACGTTAGAAACACTTAAAATGAACAGTTACAGGGGGTTGGGGGGTGGGGGCAGGAGGGTGGTGGATAAATAACTTCCGAGACAGCCACAAGCTGAACTATTAGGCAGCCCTTAAAAAGATACTCCTGGAAATCAGCTCAGCTTGAACGCCGCGTGGAAAATCGCGAGTGAACGTGTTGCACGGACAGTTTTATCTTTTTTTTTTTTTTTTTTTTCCTTTTTTTGGCAGGCATAGCTCTGTACGCCTGGTAGAGAGCGCAGAGGATGAGCCCGGAAAGATGCAGCTCAGAGGATGAGCCCGGAAAGATGCGCTCGATTGTAGGTAGGAGTGGTTACACTCAGCAAGGGGGGTGATGGGGGATGGTGCTTTGAAATTTGAGGCTTCCTCCTGCAGTTTCTGGCCTTCCCGCAGGTTGAGTGTGGGGATGCCCTGGACCTGGGCCCGGCGGGAGGTGGGCCTGCGGGCCGGGCGGTGCCGGGCGGTGCAGTCCCGCGCGCGGCCGGAGGGTGGCAGTGTCCGCTCGCAGACCCGCCGCCCGCGGCCCGCTGACCTTTGCCAGCCTCTGCAGTCTCCCGTTTATCACTGATCACGAGAGTGGAATGAACATATTTACTTGTGTTTTGCTTTCCACTTATAATATCTAGTGGCATGGGAGGGAAATGAAAACAATTGTTCATAGGGGAAATTTATGAGCTTCATCTGGCTGCGAGATTTCCGCAGTTGCCCCTCGCCGCCCAGGGACCCTGCTTGCTGTTCGCATCTCCGGGCCGGGCCCAGGGCGCGCTGCCGTCTGCCCGCGTGGCTCTACAGTGTTCCTCATTCCTGCCGCTGCTTTTTTTTTTTTTTTTTTTTTTGTGGCAGTTGCAGACTTTCTGCAGCCGTCGTCCCCTTCGCCTTGAGCCTGACAAGAGCGTGCGGTCCCCCCCACTTTGGGGCTCTCGCATGAGAGCAGTCCCCCTTTCCCGCTGGACCCCTCACCCCAAGCCTGGATTAGCCAGGGTTCCCGGAGAATCTGGCGATGTCCTAAAATTTCTTCCCCTGGATGAGTTGGGGCGGGGCTCTGCTGGCTCCTGGTGAACTCCGGGAGGCCTCCTCAATATCAGGGTTTGGGAGGGGGGCGCCGGGGGGCTCCGGCTGGTGCCTCCTCCTGGGGCCTAGCAGCATCCTGAGACCTAGTGTCCTATTGTCTCACATTCAGGGTTGGGGGGTTGGTGAGCCTGGGCAGAGGGCTTTGATGGAGATGCCTGCCTCAGGGCGTGTGTGTGTGTGTGCGTGTGTGTGTGTGTGCACACGCGTGTGTGATGGCTTCCGTCCCTGTCCAGCCTGGCAGGGAGCAGGGTGTTGGGAGGGGAGCTGCTCACTGTGACCCCTGGGCCCTTGGGCTCATGGAACCTGCTCCCGGGAACCTGGAACCAGCTCTGCCTGAAGCCGGCCCCTCGGTGGGAGTGGCCATGTGCTGAGCTGTTCCGTTGCCCCCGTGAAGGGCGCCCTCCCAGGGTGTGCGCGGGGCAGGGAGGTGCCAGAGGCTCCCATGGCAGGGGAGGCTGCAGAGCTGCATGTGAGACGGGGGGGGGGGGGGGGGGGCGGGCTGGCTGTGTGAGCGGCCCCCAGCGCCGGAAGCGGGGAAGTGGGAGATGCTAAAGCCCCGGGAGCACATGGCCAGGGCGCCTCCGTGCAGGCACCTTTCTATCACTTGACGCTCGGCAGCGTGTGGGGCCGGAGCAGGTGCGGTGGGAGGAGTGGTCGGGGGATCACGCATCCCCACGGCTGTCCTGGTTCCTTCTTGGCTTTCCTTTTTTCTTTTCTTTCTTTTCTTTTCTTTTCTTTTCTTTTCTTTTCTTTTCTTTTCTTTTCTTTTCTTTTCTTTTCTTTTCTTTTTTTTCTTTTCTTTTCTTTTCTTTTTTTTCTTTTCCTTTCCTCTTCTTTCTTTCTTTCTTTCTTTCTTTCTTTCTTTCTTTCTTTCTTTCTTTTTCTCTTTCTTTCTTTCTTTTTCTTTTTCTTTTTCTTTTTCTTTCTCTTTTTCTTTGTCTTTCTTTCCTTTCCTTTTCTTTTTCTCTTTCTCTTTCTCTTTCTCTTTCTCTTTCTCTTTCTCTTCTCTCTCTCCCTCCCTCCCTCTCTCCTTTCCCTCCTTCCTTCTCCCACCCTCTCTTCCTCCCCCCGCCTTCCCCTCTTTCTTGCCCCCTCGCTCCTTCCTTTCTTTCCTTGGCTGGGGCAGGTTTTCCTAAAGTGACTGTGCCCTTGGGATCTCACAAAGACAAAGCGCACAGGGTGCTCGCTCTCTGACGCCAGCGGCCGGCCTAGGGGCCTCGCGGAGCCTCGGCCAGGAACCCTCCCCCCCCCCGGCCTCCACACCTGCATTTCCCACGCCCACCGTAGGACCCTGGGGACCACCTCAGCATCACTCAGGGACCAAGTCCTAATTCAGCCAGGGCGGGGTTCCTGAGGACAGGGAGCTGGTGAGCTTTCTGTCTTGGAGTGAATATTTGAAGACCCAGTGTCGTCAGCAGCGAGGTCGCCGGCTTGACATTGGCCCGAAGCCGGTGGTCTGGTTCCATCTCAGTGTCTCTCGCCCACAGGACCCTTCCTCAGCTCATTACAATCCACCGCATTTCCCCAGCAGTCTTACAATCAAATTACTCAAAATTGCACTGCTTTATTGCATATTGCTAAACTCCAAGACAAGCAAATACCCAGATAATGAACAATTATTTATGACAAATTATTACCTTTACATATAAGATTAACAGTTTTTATTAAGTTCAGTAAAGGTGACAACCCCTCCCTGAAAAATAGCACGCGGGGCTCCGGTGGAATGGGAGCGGGTGTCGGCCGGGGGTCGGGTGCGGAGGGTGCTGTGTGTGCGCCCACGCTCCTGCTGCGGGTTGCGGAGGGTGCGGTTGCGGGCCGAGGGGAGGCCCCGGCCGGTGGGGCAGGCTGTCCACTCCTCCCACCTCGTGGGCAGCCATTCCCATCCCAAGACCTGGGCAGATTCCACGGCCTTCCCGCTCTCTTTGTCTCCTTTGACTGTGTGAGGATGAAGGCACTCAAGGACGGGACGTGTCGCACTAATTGCTTTTGCCTTTAAGTTTAAAAATGTGTTTTATTTGAAACCGAACTCAACTTTTGAAATTATTTACGGACTCGCTAACGTATGGGTTGGCGATTTCTCCCCGTCTCTGTGGTTCTTCTTGTGAACAGAAACCTCTCTCAGCTAATTATAACATACAGTATTTCCCCAGCAGTCTTACAATCAAATTATTCAAAATTGCATTTCTTTATTGCATATTGCTAAAACCCAAGACAAGCAAACATCAAGATAATAAACAATTATTTATTGCAAATTATTACCTAATATATAAGATTAACAGCTTGTAACTATTAAGATTAATACATGTGGTAAACTGTATTTATTATACTTATTTTGTAGCAAATATCTTTGTATAAAACATATGTTTATGTATTGCAATTAATGAGAAAAAGTGTAAGATTAACAATTTATGTTGGGTTTTGTTTTTAGATTTATGCACACTGTAAAACTTATTTATTGCACTTATTAAAAGTATTTAATGATGGACTTTTAGATGCTATATTTTTAATGTGCAAATATAAACTAAAGGAGTATTAAATTACAAAATGGAAAATTATAACCGAAGTCAAAGAATCTAACTATTTTCTGCTATAAATCTGCTTTAAAAAGATCATCACTGGAATTACTGAATCTTTAAATAGTGGCCTTTATAGTACATAATGAGTTCCAATGAGTTATCCTTTGAAAGGCTTTTTTCATCATTAAAACTAAACTCAACATCTTGCTCTTAAAGATAAATGTAGCTAACAGCATAAACAGCAGAATCATTTCGTTTTATGACGAGAAGTTGAAGTCACAGTGGTGAAGAGCAGGGTGCCCGGACGGGTCCCCTAGACGTGAGGGAGCAGGCCCGGCTGGCGGGAAAGGCACAGGTGCGACTCACCTGGATGACACTGAGCAGCCTGGGGGCGGAGGGCCAGGTCCTCGGCTTTGCCCCCTGGGCTGGCGTCCCCCGGTGGGGACAGGGGAGGGTGTAGCCAGAGCCATCTCTTTGCTGTAGAACTAGAAAATGATGCACCCCAGGGGTGGTGGTATTCAGACTATTAAAATAGAAATGAGCAATTCTTGCTCCGCCAGGGTTCAGAGGCCCTGGCTGCTTTGGTCGGATGGGAAGAGAATTCTAGAAGGCAGTCAGGGCAGAGGAGCTAAAGAAACCCCTTGAGAAAACTCGCATGAGTTTTGAGGGTCCCTAATTTCTATGAACATTGTTTTTTTAAAGAAATGAGTCCTGCAAATGAGCAATTCCTGGGTTTTTTATGGAGAGGAGGGTCTGTAGCCAGGGGCTGCTGGGAAGAGGAAGCGCCAGTCTTGAGCAGCTACGTGTCCCCTGCCGGCCTGTGGCCTGTGGCCTGTGGCTCATACTCCACTCGGGGACATGCACGCTCTCCAGTAACTGGGCGCTGACTCCGGAGTCTGGAGTCTTGTCCCTCGCTGCCCACCCCCGGCTGCCCGTGGCACTGAGGCCGAGGCCCAGGTGAGAGCACGGCTTCCGAGCTGGACGGCACAGACGTCCGAACCATGGTCCTGGGGCAGCTGCTCGGAGAGCTGGGCATGCACCTGCTCCTGCGACCGCCGGGCAAGGATTGGCCGCCCGGGGCCGTGGGGGCTGCAGTGCGGCTCAGGACCCTAACCCTTCTTAGGAAGACCAACAGGAAAAGGTGGAAGGACGAGGCAAGCGGAGGCCGGAAGGGAGAAAGGAGCTTTTTTGGTCCTCAGCTACCCAGATTTCTGTTTACTGATGGGAATTTGGGAAATCATCACTGCTAACTCAGAACGTGGGTGCTCAGTTACTGGGCAGCGTGTGTTACCTTATTTCAGATGTTGCGAACACTCCCAGCCCCCACAATTATTTGATTTGTAGCAGGGGACTCGTATAAACAGTCTTCGAAAAATGCGTAGAGAACATAAAACACGGTTATTTTGGGCCTGCAAGCATCGTGGGTGCTGTTGAGCTCTCTGGTCCCCGGGGCGCCCCAGCCAGCAGCGTCCGGGCCGCCGGGCTGAGTACGAGACCCATCCCCTCCTCCAGCAGCGGGGAGGCGGGCAGCCCGGTGGGCTTCCGCGCCTGCCCTGTCCTCAGACTCCCCGCTTGGGACGAACGCTCCTTTCCTTCTTCTAGGCACGTATTTATTTATCTATTCTTGGACTTTTAAAAATTATTTTTTATGGGAGTGAACTTCACAAACTGTTCTGTTAGTTTCAGGCGTACAGTACAGAGACTCAACAGCTCTGTGCAATACGCGGCGCTCGCCACCCTAAGTGTGCTCTTGATCCCCTTTCTCTGTTCCACACCCCTGGCAACCGTCCATTTGTTCTCTGTATTTAACAGCCTGGGTTTTTTTTTTTTTTTTTGTGTGTGTTTGTTCATTTGTTTCTTAAATTCCACATAAGCATTAAATCATACAGTGTTTGTCGTTCTCTTGTTTCACTTGGCATTATGTCCCCTAGGTCCATTCACGTCGGTGCGAATGGCAAAGTTTTGCTTTCTTTATGGCTGAGTAATATTCCTTCACACACACACACACACACACACACACACACACACGCCGTCTTCCTTATCCACTCATCTACTGATGGACACTTGGGCTGCTGCTTCCATATCGTGGCTTTTGCAAATAAAGCTGCAGTAAATGTAGGGGTGCGCATATCTTTTCAAACTAGGGTTTTCATTTTCTTTGGGGAGACGCCCAGTAGTGGAATGATCAGATCTTATGGAGTTTCTATTTTTAATTTTTTGAGGCACCTCCGTTCGGTCTTCCACGGTGACTGCACAAACTGCCTTCCCACCAATGGCGCACGAGAGACCCTTCGCCCCCCCCCCCACATCCTTGCCAACACTTGTTATTTCGTGTCTTTTTGATTTTAGCCATTCTGACAGGTGTAAGGAGAGATCCTATCATGGTTTTGGTTTGCATTTCCGTGATGATTAGTGATGTTGAGCATCTTTTCACACGGCTGTTTGCCGTTTGTATGGCTTCTTTGGAAAATGTCTATTCAGGTCCTCTGCCCATTTTTAAATGTGTGTGTGTGTGTGTGTGTGTGTGTGCATGTGAGTATGTTTAGTGTTGAGTTGCATAAATAATATAAATTCTTTATATTTTTTGGATATTAGCTCCTTATCAGATATATCATTTGCAAATATATTCTCTCCTTCAGTAGGTTGTTGTTTTTGTTTTCTTGATAGCTTCCTTCACTATGCAAAAGCATTTTTATTTTGGTGTACTCCCAGCCACTTAATTTTGCTTTTGTTTCTCTTGTCTGAGGAGACATATCTAGGAAAATATTTCTAGGATCCATGTCAGAAAAATTACTGCTTACGTTCTCTTTTAGGAATTTTTTTTTTTCAGGTCTCGCAATTAGGTCTTTAATCTATTTTGGGTTTATTTTTGTGTGGGGTGTAAGAAAGTGGTCCAATTTCATTCTTTCGCATGTGGCCGTCCATTTTTCCCAACATCATTTGTTGAAGAGACTGTCTTTCCCCCCTTGGATATTCTTGCTTCCTTTCATGTAGATTAATTGACCATAAAAGCATGGGTTGACTTCTGGGCTCTCTACCTTGTTTTGTTGACCCCCGTGTCTGTTTCTGTGCCAGCACCATACTCTTTTGATGACCACAGCTTTGTGATATATCTTGAAATCTGGGCTCGTGATACCCCCAGCTTTGTTCTTTCTCAAGCCTGCTTTGGATATTTGGGGTCTTTTGGCTTTCCGTACACATTTCAGTATTATTCATTCTAGTTGTCTTAGCTATGTATTTATTTATTTTAAAGATTTTATTTATTTATTTGACAGAGAGAGAGTGCGAGGGAGCACACAAGCAGGGGGAGCAGCAGAGGGAGAAGCAGGCTCTCCACTGAGCAAGGAGGCCAATGTGGGGCTCGATCCCAGGATGCCAGGATCATGACTTGAGCCAAAGGCAGATGCTTAACTGACTGAACCACCCAGGCGCCCCTCTTAGCTATTTATTTATTAAGCAATCCACTTACTCATTCCATTGTTTTAAAGAACGATTTATTTATTGAGAGAGAGAGAGAGAGAGAGAGAGAGAACAGGGGGAGGGGCAGAGGGAGAGAGAGAGAATCTCCAGCAGACTCCTTGCTGAGCGTGGAGCCCAGTTCGGGGCTTGATCCTATGACCCCGAGATCATGACCTGAGCCAAAACCAAGAGTTGGACTCTCAACTGACTGAGCCACCCAGGCGCCCCTTATTTCCTCATTTATTAATGAATTGACTCATTTGTTCATTAATAAATTCATTGGTCAGTTAATTAAGCACTTCCTTCCTTTTATCCTCGATTCAGTGGTGGCTCATTCAGGAGCTTGGTACTTATGGTTGCCTCTTGGGCAAGAGCTCCAGCTGTACCCCAGCCCAGTTTTTAAGGGAGAGGGGCTGGGACAGTTGTTTCTAGGTCTGGGTCATCATAAGGGTTTCACAGTGATGCCCAGTCTTCACTCCCAGAGGCTGCTTCTAGAGGGTGTCCCTGGGACCTTCACTCCAGGTGGTTCCCCTGCAGGAGTCTGGGGCGCCACACTGGGAATCATGGCTCTTGGATGATGCGAGCTTGGGCAGTGAAGGGCTTGGCAACTGAAAACTCATTCTCCTAAGGTAAAACGCTAGACCTTATATTCCTAGGGAGCCCAAGGAACTAAACTTTCTCCTGTGCATCTGAGTTTACCACATTAGAATGTTCAACCTCCCAGTAATAAAAGATGCGGCTGTTGATAGGGAGTGGCCTAATATTAACCCAGTAAATCCGTCAGTGTTTGTTTGCAGATTTGGGGGTATCTAGCCAGAGGCAAGGAACCAGAGTACTGCTGGCTGCAGGTGGGAGTAAAGGGGACTGATTCCAGGAGGGCAAAGTCCCTCTCCTTGTGACTGAGGGAGGCTCCTCTAAGAATTTATCTTGAGGACACAGTAATATACCACAAGCGTGTTGCTACAGCATCTTGCATAAAAGAAAGAGACCGAGCACCTATACCCCCCCACCGAGATTAGGTGAAGAAACAATTTTACAGTTACAGTTGGGTGCAAGAGCCAGGCAAGTTTGAACTATGAGAAGCAGAGTTTGAGTGCTTGCTAACATTTGGATTCTTTCCTAGAGGAAGGGCTCATCTGGGCCAGGAGGAGGAGAGGCAGCGTGGAAGAGGGCGAGCTCTACCTCTGAAAATGTTCCCGTCCCACACCAGGAGCGGTCCTGGTTTCTTCCTGTCCCTCTACTTCACTCCAGCAGAAACCTTACAGCGTGCACACCCCTCAACTCCTAAATTCCGCTTTTAGAAATTGCAGGGAATAATCCTAGATGAAAACAAAGAATCATGTACGATGACATTCGTTGCAGCTTTAATTTTGACTTTTCACGATAGAAAACGTAGCAAATGTGCAAAAGGAACATGAGTTCAGAGAAACAGAACCCCGGGTACCTGTTGCCCAGATCCAACTCCCGGGCTCCTTCCTGTCCCCTGGTTTATTGAAGCAAATCCCAGATACCATGTTATTTCACCCATCACTACTTCAGAATGCATCTCTAAAAGATAAGGACTTCTCAAAAAAGCCTAAAGTGTGACACCTTTATCTCACTTTATTACCCGAATTCCTCCATATTGTCAAATATCCAGTCGATGGTCAGTTTCCTCTGCTTGTCTCAGAACCTGACTTCTTCTTTGAAACAATTTCTTTGTTTGAATCAGATAAAGTCCATCCATTGCGATTGGGCGGCATGCCTCACCTTTTCTCACACTTTCTCTCTCTTCCCTTTGGAATTTATTCAAGGAACTGGATGATCCATACTGTTCCCCCTGGACTTGATTTTGCTGGTTGCTCTGTTTTCATGTCACTTAACGTGTTCCTATGTCTCTTGTATATCCTGTGACTTCCTCCTCAGTAGAAATTATAGAATTATATCTATTGCAGATATCTGTGTCTCAAAATACAACTTATGCTCATTTCCACTTTGAAATGATTGGACCTGCCACTAGACCTTATTATTTGATACATAAATGAAGATGCACACATATTATTATGCCACAGGTTTGCTTTCTTTTAATAAAACATTTTGATGACTGTATTTCAATAGTTTATAACATATATATTTTATTAGATTTCATTTTTCTGAGAAGGGGTGCACACTCTCCGACCAGAGGGGCCAATGACCCCAGAAGCTGACATCTTCCAATATTTTAAGCCTGCAAAAATGGTTATGTTCTGTTTTCTCTCACATCTTCTTAATTCATTAGCTGGAATACTTTTATAAGGAGAAGTACCTATCATCAACTATTTGGTCATCTTTATTTTTAGGTATTTAAAAAAATGAAACCTTTTATTTTGAGATAACTATAAATTCACATGCAGTTATAAGAAATCATACAGAGCGATCCCATGAACTCTTTGCCGAGTTTCCCTAATCATACTGTTCTGTAAAACTATGGTGCTCTATCACAATCAGGATATTGACATTGATGTAGGCGACATACAAAGCAGTTCCATCCCCATAAGAACACCGCATGTCATCCTTGTTTTATTTCCTTCTGCTTCCCAACCACTCTTTAATTCCTAGCAACCACTAATCTGTTTCTATACTTGTGTCATTTCAAGAATGTTATATAAATGGAATTATATCTTTGGGGACTGGTTTTTTCACTCAGTGTAATATATACATCTTATATTCATTCCTGGGATTTTGATAGAAATTGCACTAAACCTGTATGTCATTTTGAGGAGAAGTAATCCTTAGCACATTGAGTCTTCTTATCCATGAACATAGTATGTGTCCTTGTTTATTTAGATCTTTTTTTAAAAAAAGATTTTATTTATTTATTCATGAGAGACACAGAGAGAGAGGCAGAGATACAGGCAGAGGGAGAAGCAGGCTCCCTACCAGGAGCCTGATGCAGGACTTGATCCCGGGGTCCCGGGACCACGCCCTGAGCCAAAGGCAGATGCTCAACTGCTGAGCCATCCAGGTGTCCCAAAATAGAGTACACTTATAATTGTTCAGAAAAAAAAATACTAAGGTATAAACCCTACAAAACTTGTGCAAGACATATACAGACAGCTACACACGATGATTAAAGAAATCAAAGATAGGGACACCTGGGTGACTCAGTGGTTGAACATCAGCCTACAGCTCAGGGTGCATGATCCCAGGGTCCTGGGATCAAGTCCCACATCGGGCTCCCCGCAGGGAGCCTGCTACCTCCTCTGCCTGTGTCTCTGCCTCTCTCTATGTGTCTCTTATAAATAAGTAAATAAAAATATTTTTAAAAATGCACTCTATTTTAAACCTTGGTGTTGACGTGTTCACTGGTAGTATATTGAGATACAATTGATTTTTGCATGTTTACCTGGTATCCTGAAAACTTACTGAACTTGCTTTTAGTCCTAGGAAGTTTTAAAAATAGATTTCTAAATAGATAATCATGGCATGGGCAAATGGCAACAATTTCATTTCTTCTCTTCTCACTTGTGTGTCTTTTATTTCCTTTAAAAAAGTATCATACCAGCTAAAACTTCCAGCAACATGTTGAATAAATGTGTTGATGGTGACACCTTGCCTAAACTCAGGGGAAAATCATTTAGTCTTTCACCATTAGGTGCAATGTTAGCTGTAAGTTGTTTGTAGAGGCACTTTATCGAATATTTCTGCATCAATTAATATCATCATATGGTTTTTATATTTTAGTCTGTTACTATGGTGGATTGCATTGGTTGATTTTCTGATATTGAAACAGACTTGCATTGGAGGAACACATGCCATTTGTTAATTGTGTGTAGTATTTTTTTATATATTACTGAATCCTATTTGTCAATATTTGTGAAGTTTTTTTTTATCTATATTCATGTAGTTTCCTTTTCTCTTCTCTCCCTTCCTCCTTTTCCCCATCTCTCCCTCCCTCAGTCTCTCTCACCCTCTCTCTTTCCTTCCTTCCCTGGTTCCCTCCACTCCTCCCTTCCTGGCTTCCACAGTCTTTGTCTGGTTTTCATATCAGGATAATACAAGTGTCATAATATGAATTGGGAAGTGTTCTTCTATTTATTTTCTGGGAGAGATTATGTGGAATGGTGTTAATTCTTCTTTAAACATTTGATAGGATTCACCAGTGACACCATCTGGGTCTAGAGATTTCCTTATTGGGAGTTCAAAAATTACAAATTCAAATTTCTTAATCATTATAGGGCTATTCACATTATCTTTTTCATGTTGAGTGAGTTATGGTTATGTATAAAGAATGTAATACCTAGAACAGCCACTAAAAAAGCCATACTAAGAGATACACTAAAAAAACCCCCAGATATCTACTGGTGTCATTACTTCACTAGTTTGAATGAAGCATAGAAACATGATCTCCCTCTAAGTAACATTATCTTCCCCAGTTATAACACCATTTCCCCCAAATATTTTCTCTATGTACATTTAGAATCACATCAAACAGTGTTATAATTTTTGCTTCAACCATCAAACATGATTTGGAAAACTCAAGAGAAGGGAGGCCTATTTATTTTACCTAGATTTTTGCTTATTGAATTCTCTCTTCCTTCTTGATGTTACACATTTTTTTTTAGGGTATCCTTTCTTTTAGGGTATCTTATAGCTAAGAACTTACCTTAGCTATTCTTTTAGGGTTGGTTTGCCCTGGACAAATTCTAAGTTTTCCCTCACTGGAGAATGTCTTAATTTCTCCTTAATTACTGGTGGGTATTTTTGCTGGGTATAGAATTCTGGGTAGGCAGTTATTTTCTTTTCAGTACTTGAAGAACATTGTGCCTCTTCTACTGACCTCTGTGGTTTCTGATGGGAAATTACTATTATTCTATTATTCTTATACCCCTATATTAAGATGAGGGTTTTTTTTTTCTAGTTGTTTTTAAGATTTTGTTTTATCTTTAGTTTTAAGAAGTTTGATTATGGTGGTTTTTTTGGTTTGTTTGTTTTTGTATATATACTGTTTGGGTAAACTTAGCTCTTTGACTCTGTAGGTTTATGTCTTTTGTCAAATCTTATATCAAATTTCTTCCTGTGAGCACTATCTAGTACCATCCTCTTTCTTCTCTCCTTCCAGGGCTCTGATGAAATGAATGTTGTTAGGCCTTTTGTTATAATCTCACAGGTCTCTGAGGCTCTATTATTTTTTTGAGTATATTTTTTCTCTCTGTTGTTCAGACTGGTTGATGTCAATTGTTCTCTCTTCCAGTTCACTGATTCTTTCCTCTTTCCCCTCCATTCTCCTCTTTGGCTCACTAACTTAGCTTCTTACTTTGGTTATTATGATTTTCAGTTCCAAAATTTCCATTTGGTTCTTCTTTATGCCTTTTTTTTCTTTGTTGAGATTCTTTTTTCCCCCATTCATTTCAAAGTGTGTTTGCAATTGCTCACTGGAGCATTTTTTAAACGACAAGTGCTTTAAAATCTTTGTCAAATAACTATAACACTTCTCTAGTATTGGTGTTGGCATCTGATTGTCTTTTTTATTCACTTTGAGACCTTTGTTTTCTGTGTATGCTGATGATTTTTTAAAATGATACCTGGGAATTTGTGTTTTGAGCCTCTGAATCTTAAAACTTTTGTTTTGGATGGTTTTGTCATCACTTTGGTAGAGGAGTGTGGGCTGCCAACAGTTTTGGCTTTAGATATTTTGCAGCTGTGTTATTTGGTGCACACAGATTTAGGATTATGTCTTTTAGATGGATTAACCCTCTTATTATTATACAATGTCCCTCCCTGTCTCTGGTAATTTCTTTGCTCTGAAGTCTCTTTTATCTGATATAAATATAATTTACCTCAAGACTTCCCACTTGCTTCTGTTGACACTGGAGGGAGTAGGATCCTTACTACTTTGGGTGTGGGTAAGAGTACTAGCTCCCCATGTAGGTGCCATGACATGGTGATGGGGGTGGTCTTGTTTGTGCTGGATGATGGTGAAAGTCTTGATCTTTAGCTATGCCTACTCTGACTCCCTCAGAGATTGGAGGCATGTTTTGCTGCTTCCAAGTGAGAGGTGAAACTTAGGCTCCTCACGATCTCTACTGACAGTTTGGAGAGACAGCCCTTGCCCCAGTGGGGATATTGGGGTTCCTTGTTATGGCCTCCCGAGAGTGGAAGCCTAGTCTTCCTTTCTGGCCTTTGCTGGTGCGGATGTGGATAGGACCACTTTTTAACCTCCTGTAGTGTTTGGCTGGAGGAGAGCAGTTATTGTCTAAAAGTTTTCTGCCTTACTTGGCTTCCCCTCTCCCTGTCCTTTGGCTAGAGAGATCAGGCTTTCACTGGGAGCTTGTTTTCTGTGACTGTTGTCATTTCCAGATTTCTGGTTTCCTCAGTTCCACATCTAGCACATATGAAACAGAAGGAAAAGCAGAGGAACTGACTGCTATGTCATTTCTTAGATTTTAGGTCTTAGTCAGTCTGCCTTTTTTTTTTTTTTTTTTCTACCTCCTCTGGGACTAGTGAACACCCTCCCTTCCCTGATCACTTTTTCCTGGGGTTTCTTCTATGCTGCTTAGCACATGGCCTTTGGGTCTCATTCATTTATTCATTCATTTCTTCTTTCATCCAACAAAATTGGTTTTGTGCCTACTCCTGTGGATACAGCAGTTAAAGACCTGGAGTTACGGTTAGTGGAAGAGACCAACAATAATCATAGGGTCTGGAAAGACAGTCTCCCCTGAGCTGGCTTTGCATTGTCCTGGTGAAGGAGACTCAGTAGGGTGTGGCCTTGGTCTGGCTTCCCTGCCCAGGATGAGACAGGGCTCCTGCTCATAGCCCTGGTGGGAGGCACCTGAGCACTTGGCTCCTTCAGGATGCACTTGCTCATCTACTGAGCTCCTGCTGCTACAGAGCCTGCGCTGCGATGCAGTATAAGACAGGTGGAGCCAGCTCTTGACAGCTCTAGGCCAGGGTGGGATGAGGCTGTAGGAATAGTCAGTACCTGGAAAGCTCACCCTTGAATGGAGGGTGAGGGTACCAGTGGTGGCAGGGGATGAGGATATGGTTTCGTTTAAAAGGAAGTTTCTGAGCTAGACCTGAGCACTGATTGGAAAAAAACCCTGGTAGAGAGATGAGCAGTGAGCCCAGTTTCTGCTCCCATGAGGTGGAACAGCTGAAACAGCGACCTGGGCGACCCAGGTTCTCACCTGGGCCCCATCCTGGTACTGTCTCTGTCCTCCCCATGGGCATTGTCTTTCTCCTAGCATGATGCTCCATCCGGGTCCCCACCTGGCTTGCTCCCCCCTCTCCCATGGGCACTGCTCTTCTGCCCACGATGCCCGTCCAGGTCCTGCATTGTGTCGGGAAGATGTGGCTCACCCGCGTGGGTTATTATTAGCCTGCAATGAAGTGAAAGGCCCTGAATGGGGGATGCCGAGCTCCTGCCTGACACCGTGGCCGAGGCAAGAAGGGAATGATTCATTATGGCTACAAGGCGTGCTCTAATTTCATATAACGAAATAAATGACAGTTGTATTTTGGGCGCCACCACGCGCAGATAGCATTGTTCCCTGACTGCCTCTCACCCGGGCTGCAAGGAGAATTAGAGCAGCCTTTGTGCAGGGAGATGAGAGACTGGGGGCGCCTGGGGGCTGGCAGGCGCCGTGACCCTGGGAGGCTGTGTAAAAGTTGCTGTCTGGTGGCTGGGGTGGCCAGGGAAGGGGCCCCAGGACCCCACCCTCCCACTTAAGGCCCTCCAGCCTGCTGACCCCTCAGCTTCCTGTGTTCCACATATTCCCCTTCCATTCTCACGGCTTCTTCAGACCCTGAATCCCATCTGATTCCCCCTCGAGGTCAGCCGAGCCCTGGGCCCCCGCCTCCAGGAAGCCAGCAACACCAATCCTAGGCTCTTATAGTTCTATGTGAGTGCCTCCCTCCCTCCCTGCAGGCTCTTGGGCTTTCCACCAGCCTCCTGGCCAGGCTGGGCACCCTGCAGCCACATGTAAACAGCTTTAAAGGAGGCTTCTTTGACTGTGACTATGGCTTCAAGTTTAGGCAGTGAGCTTTCCCCTGGTGTCTCCTGGGTGGAGAGTTCTCTCACAGGTTGAGCGCCACAATGCTGTAGCTGTTGGGGTATGAGCCCTCGAGGGCAGGGCTGCTGTAGGGTTTGTGGGGCCTAGGGTCAAATGAAAAAACAGGGCCACTTGTTACAAAATTAGGAAAGAATTTCAAGACACAGTAGTAGAGCCTTAAGCCCAGGGCAGGGTCCTTCTGAGTGAGGGAATCTGAGCACTGAGCACGTGGCAGGTGCATGAAGCCGTCCCTATCCAGTGTCAGAGACAAAAGAGCCAAGGTTGGAGCCTGGAGTCCCCCTGGGGACAACATGGGGTCACCCCACCTGCCCTGTAGCCAGGCAGGCTGGCAGGGCCACAGCGGAGGACACTAGACCAGCTGGATGCAAGCACGTTGGCAGGTTCTGGAAGCGGCTACAGAATTGGGTTTCCCCAACACGCTTCATTTATGCTCTGGACCCCAAGATAAAAATAATAGAGGACTAGGATAACATTCAAGGGCAATTTCATCCTTGGGCGTCTAACCAGGGAAGGAAGCCTTGGGATCACTGGACCAAGGAATTCATATTCCTGCAATATTTGCACACAAAATGGTCTCATGTTTAAAAATGCACATTAAGAGTCGTGTCAATCATAGGCCCTCGGAAATGGTGCTGACTTGACAGGGAGACAGAACTTTTTCGAGGAGTTTAATTCGTTCGAGCGCTTTTTACGATTGGGGTGACAGCAGGACCAAGGACCAGGGGACCCACACCCTCCCCGGCCTGCTGCCACTGCACGGGGCTGGGTCACTGCATGAAGCGTGTTCTCAGCGAGCCGCCGGAGGCCGCGTGGAAGGGCCCTGGGCAGGCACACGCCGGACCGGGCCTCTGTCCCTGGGCTCTCCAGGTCTCCAAGGTCAGGTCCGGGTGTCAGCTACAGAGCAGAAGTAGGGGACTGGGCAGGCCGGCTCCTGCGAGGGCGGACCCCCGGACGCAGTCGGCCCTGGCCTCGGCCCGCGGGGGCTCCTTCAGCTAAGAGCTGTCCCTCAGCCCTGCAGGCGGCAGACACATGTTCCATAGGCTCTCTTCAGGCCCAGTAGCTTTTTGGGGGTGTTGGGGGGTCATGCATTGTTTTAACAAAACCTAAATTAGATGCCAGCCTGTAAATAGCAGAAGATGACACAGAAATATCCAAATTTCTAGCTTCTTTTGGAAAAAATCTGGACCATGATGGAGGTGTCGAGTAGGGCTGCTTCCCCCTTTTTTTTTTTTTTAATGTTTATTTATTTATTCATGAGACACAGAGAGAGAGGCAGAGACAGGCAGAGGGAGAAGCAGGCTCCATGTAGGGAGCCCGATGCAGGACTCGATCCCGGGTCCCCAGGGTCACGCCCTGGGCTGAAGGCAGATGCTCAACTGCTGAGCCACCCATGTGCCCCCACCCCATTTTTAAAGATTTGTCAAATTTGAGAGAGAGAGAGAGGGAGAGCCGGTGTGAGCAGGGGGAGGAGCAGAGGGAGATGCTCTCCGGCAGGACTCCAGGCCGAGCACAGAGCCTGATGTGGGGCTCGATCCCACGACCCCAAGATCGTGACCTGAGCTGAAACCCAGAGTCAGAGGCTTAACTGACTGAGCCCCTCAGGCGCCCCGAGGGCTGCTCCTTGTAAGCGAGGCCGCGCTCTGTAGTGCACCGTGGACCCCCAGCCCTGCGTGGTGGCTGTGCCCCGAGACGTGCAATGGCCCGCTTGTGCTTCTTACACCTGCCTGGCATTGCTCTTTCAGGCACCGCCTGCCCCCTTAGGCTTTTTTTTTTTTTAAAGATTTTATTTATTTATTCATGAGACACACAGAGAGAGGCAGAGATCCAGGCAGAGGGAGAAGCAGGCTCCATGCAGGGAGCCCGATGTGGGACTCGATCCCAGGACCCCGGGATCACACCCTGGGCCGAAGGTGGGGCTAAACCACTGAGCCACCCGGGCTGCCCCCCTTTCGGTGTTTTGCCTCTTTTCTCCTCCTGTAGAAGTTTCCTGTGGTGTTTTGCTCTCATGGGTGGGCCGGCCTTGGGGGGTGATGAAGGGCGTGGAGAGGGAGGACGTGTCCGCGCTGTCTATACCCGCCTCTGTCCTCACGCTCTGTGAATGTCCTTGGTTTATCCCAATGATCGGGGTACGGGGCTGGAGGTTTCTGGCGGCTTCTCGAGTCTCACGGTGGGCAGAGGGACGGGGTGGGGGAGCGGGGCTGCGGGCGGGAGGAAGGAGCGCACGGGCCTTGCCATTTGCCCTCTGCCCCTCTTGCTGACGCCTTAGGACCTCACCCCTGAAAAGCACGCCCCCTGCACCGTGTTGTTCTCCTCTGTGCCCACGATCGACCAGCTTGTGACCGGGCACCCCGGGCCCCTCAGCAGGGATGAGGCCTCAGCCCCGCACAGCGGCCGCCTCCTGGGGTCCGGCCCGCCCTGTGCCCGCTGCCCCCTCCCTGCCCAGGCGGAGGAGGCGGCAGGGCCCCGCTGCTGAGGCTCCTCGGGAAGGGAGGCCCGCAGGCCGGGGACGCCTCCCGTGACCTCCCCTGAGGAGGCTCCGCCGAGCCGGCCTCTGCGACGTCCACGAGGCGCCCCCTGTCCTCCGGGACACCCGTAGACCCAAGGGTGGAGGGACAGAGTCAAGTTTGCAGGTCGCCCAGGTGGCTCCCGCACGTGGCTGCTTCTCGTCCTTGGGCCCTTGGAGAAGGCCGTGCTTCCCACTGGTTCACTTTGTCTCCGCGGCTTTCTACGGGGCACAGTCCCAGGTCCCCAAAGATGGTGACTTGCTTGATGTTCTAGTGAGTTCTCTTATCTATAGAAAACTGGCAAATGCAAGGAGGGGGTGCGGGCAGCCGCCCCAGCGTCCGGCCAGGGGAACAACCAGCCTTGCAACAACGCTGCCCTGGGAGTTGGACGTGCGGTGGACGATCGGTGCCCCGTTGAGCTACATCGAGGGTAACGTCCGTAGTAGTGGGAACGTGGCTTCCTGTCGCCGCAGCTTGGATGTTCCTTCGGGTCTGGCTGATGGACTTCGTGGCTTTCCAGAAAGGCCCCTGGCCGTGCGGCGGACTGGACTTTCGCTGTTCGACTTACGGAGGCTTCTTTTTGCTGAGGGTTTCCGGAGTTGGGTTACGCAACGCGACGGCCTGTCTGGGGGGTGAATGACGGTGCCCTGGTTTCGGGGGCCCGCTCCGGCCCTCGGTGGGGAGAGGCGGGTCTTTGGAGCGTAACCGTCCAACCCCGACAGGCCTCGGTTGCCTACCTCGGTGCCCACCGTGGGCATATCCCGTATCATGCAACCTTTCGGGGTCCTCAGCTGGAAAATGGAGTCAAACCCTGGAAGGGTCCCCTGTCTCCCTGAGGAAGACTTCTCCTGGGCCCTTAATGTCATCTCTTCAGAGAACCTTTTCTGATTCTCAGAAACGTGGCCATAGAGGAAACCAGGCCCACGTGAAAAGCCATTCCGTCTGGAGGGCGAGTGGTCTGGGGAGACGGGAGGTGGGTCACCTGCCAGTGAAGGCCAGGCCTTGGCCTTGACAGCACAGCCACCTGGATCCCGGAGCCTTCCCACCCAGGCTATGGGGTCAGTGGCTTTTGTTCATGGCCAGGGCTTGAGTTTCCAAGAGCAAACAGTGTCCCCGACGGGCCTGGGGGTCTCGCATGCCTTTCCTCCCTGGAGACCTCGGAGCTGTGGCTTCTGTCCTCCGAACACTCGGAGCAGAGCGGGTGGGAATCCAGCCCGGTGGGCAGCACAGGCCTGCCGCCCCGCTGCTGTGGCCTGTTTCCCTCTGGGAAGTGAGCCTTTGCCCATTTGAGCGCCTTTCCAGCAAGAAAGGCGTCCTGAGGGAGTCTGAGAAATCCCGTGAGGTTGGAAATCAGCTCTGCAGGGCGCGCTTGGCTCTGAGGGTGGACAGGCCCTCACCACCGGGAGGTCTCCTCTGCTCCGTCCTGCGGGCCCCCGGGGTTCGGGGGCTGGGCTGTTCCTCTACTGGGGCCCCGGACAGTCTTGTCCCCATTGGCTCAGGACCTTCCTGGTTCTGGCACTTTGGGAGGCCACATCCTGGGAATGCCCTCGGGCCTGGCGACCCTGGTGGCCGCTCCCCGTCCTGGGCAGCCAGCGCGTAAAATCCAGGCCGGGTTGAGGGTGGTCGGGCGTGAGGAGCGAGCCCCTGGACGAGGCCGCCACCCTTGGCCGGCGCGTCGTGCACTGCCTAGGCTTCCCCAGCGGAGGCAACTCTGTGACATCACTGCACACGTGTGCGTGGAGCTCCTAACACGCCCCCCGTGGAATCCTAGCGGCCCCTCCGATCCCAGCGGCGCCCACGCTGAGCGTGCAGTGTGCCAGCCACCACGCTCGCCAGTTTGCCCTGTTCGCTAAAGTCGATGCTCTCATCACCCAGGGGTGGGGGGCCCCCACGCCCCTCACTTCCCGGGGGAGGAAGCTGGCCTGCACCTTGCCCGGAGCTGGGGTTTGGAGCTGGGCTCTCAGGCTCCGCGGCCCACACGATAACCTTTCCACCTGGTGGGAAATTGGTGGCAGGTGCCGCTGTTGGAGACCCTGGTCTGTGGGGCAGCTCGTCTTCCTGTTCCAGGACCTTGTGCCCCTGCAGCGCCCTCTGCTCACCCCAACTTTAGGGGTGTGACTGGGATAGGCCTGTGCCCCCATCCCGCCCACCTTGGGAAAGAGGGGGCGCCCAGGGCACGTGTGCTGGATGAATGTCAGCCTCTGCCTACAGAGCCCGTCCGGCCTCTCCTCCTCACCGGATGCCTGAAAGCAGGGGGAGCAGGAGGTCAAATACAGACTCGGACACCTGATACCTGTGTGACCTCTGGGGGATTTATGGTGTCCTTCTGAGCCACGATTCTCTCCTGGCAAAATGGGGAAAATACAGCCGCACCTGCCTCCCAGAGGCTCCCGGACCACGGAGCTCTAGGACCCTGAGTGTTCTACCCCAGAGTCGCCCACGGCCACTTCTGTCCACCGGCCGCCCAGCGCTGTCCTCTCCCTCGGTCGGCCTGGGGGGCAGCCTGCAGTCCCCACTCCCTCTCTCTCTCAGCTGTGTCTCCTCCCGGGACAGCAGAGGGACGGACCACAGTCTCACACGTAGACGGGGCACCCCGGGCCCTCTGGGTGTGCCTGGTGGAGCGAGCCTGGCCCGGGTACCTCCGAGCATGGGCGCTGAGACGAGTATCCAGAAGGCCGCAGCCGCTCTCCGTCGGGCACCCCAGGAGCCGTCCAGGCGGTGAGGGAAGAAACGGGGCCACGAATAGGGACAGAGGATAGTTCTCTGCCTGCAGAGACGCAGCTTGGTCTTCAAGAGCCAGCATGCGAGCGGTCGCCTCCGAGAGGCCTTCTTGCTCTTGTTCCCCAGGCGGGTCTTTCTTCTTTTGGGTCTCTTCTTGCTCATGTTTTCATCTTGCCCCCTGCCCCTCTCACACAGCTGCCCTCCTCGGAGGCAAGGCAGTGGCCGGGTCACCTGAGGTTCTTGCTCTCGGGAGCCGGCGAGGACTCGGGGCCGGGGGTGGTGGGGGGAGACAGATGAGGTGTCGCTCCTCGGGGACAGCTGGCCACCTGTTCCTCTTTATGCATCTTGCGGCCTCCCCACGTGCCCAGCTGGGACAAGGTTATCTGAGACCCGAGTAGCGGGATATGGGGAAGCTCTGCACGGTGAGGGAATTCCAGGGTGTTACCCCGGAACTGTAGGACGGCCCGAGGTAGGACCGCCTTTCAGAGCCTTGCGCTGGGGCACACTGGCTTTGCTCCACGGTTGTGTTGTCTTTCTCCTTTGAGGCTCTTTGCACACACGGGTAGGGTTGTTGGTGGATGGCGAGGGTCGAGAGACACAAACAACAGCCCGGCGGTCTGCACGTTGCACACGGGTGGGATCACGTGAGGACGCAAAGTTGCAGGCGTGACGGTCTTGGTGCCTCCCCGCCCGAGCTTGTTCGGAGCACCTGGGACGGCTGCTAGCTTCCTCGGGGATCCCCGAGCGTTTTATTTTCTTCCTCTTTTCTCTGTTTGGAGAAGATGCTTGTGGGAGCTTTGGAGCCTTTGTGACCGCGTCGATGGGGATTATAAGGAAACGCGCGCGAGCTGGCGTGGAGCCGGCAGGGTGAGGAGGTCGCCTCTGCAGGGTGCAGGCCGTGCGCCAGGGCTGTCGCCTTCTGCAGAGTTTAACGCTCTATTACGGTTTGACTTCCCTCTGCCCCCGGTGCCCGGGGCCGTGCTTCAGAGGAAGGCAGGGCAGCGCAGAGTGCGACGCAGCGGGACGACCCCTGTCTCCGTGGGCTGGAGCCACTGTAACCAGATCGCGCGGGCTGAGTGGCTTACGCCGGCTCCGGAGGCTGGAAGCTGAGATGACGCGGTCGTGCTGTGAGCCCTCCTCGTGGCTTGCAGACGGCCACCGTCTCACTGGCTCCTGCCCAGAACCTTCCAACGGTTCCCCATTGTGTTAAACTAACCCCCGGGTGGCCCAGCGGTATAGCGCCTGCCTTCGGCCCAGGGCGTGACCCCGGGGTCCCAGGCTCGAGTCCCACATCGGGCTCCCTGCAGGGAGCCTGCTTCTCCCTCTGCCTGGGTCTCTGCCTCTCTTTCTCTGTGTCTCTCATGAATAAATAAATAAAATCTTTAAAAAAAATCCCCTAACTTCTCGTCATAGCCCCCAAGGCCGTCTGTGGTGCGGGGCCAGCCTGAACTCTACCCCAGGTCACTGTCCCTGGTGCCCAGGAGCCGCCGACCTCTGGGTTCCTTACCGTTGGGCCTTAGTATCTGCTGTTCCCTTTGTGTGCAAAATGCCCTTCATCATCTGGGTCTCGGACTCCTGATGGCACAGCTTCCGTGGGTCTTGGGGTCGCTGCGTCAGGTCACAGCATACATACGAGAGCTATAAGGACTCGTGGGCCGCAGGCTTGGCCTTCGGTTGGAGCGTGAGCTCCTCTCACTGCTCACTGTTGCGGCGCCAGGCCCACAGGAAGCGCTCCGTCGCTGTTTGGCGGTTGAGCCATTTTTTGGGGGAGAGCGTGGGGACGCTCGGAAGAAGGTCTTCGGAGGCCTGCCTCCCGCCGCTGCAGCGTGCAGGGAGTCCACTCTCCCCCTGGGGCTCCCCCGACCTCCCCCGACCCCTTCGGGGCCCACGCCGTGTGGCCAGTGGCTCCGCTTACACGAGACTGCTGTGCGGGCCACAAGCACAGCCAGGGGCTTAGCCCTATGCTTTGCAACCTTCCCAACTCCCTGGAACATCCAAATCAGGATCTTCTAGATGGTTCTGGAAGTCCTGTTGCCAGAGCCTGTGTCCCTCCGTTCGCCTGCCTACCCACGACCTCGCAAGGTGGCATCTGTCTTCTGAGCAATTTTACTGTGTCGTCACTTTGCCCTGCGGCTGGATGGAGAGGCCGGTGCCCCCTCTAGCGGTTCTCAGAGTCTGCTCGGTTGTCCATATTCATTCATTCATTCATTCATTCATTCATTCATTCATTCATTCACAAAAGCATCCATGATGTTGCATGGACTGTGATGACAGCCAGGGAGGCAGGGAGGACATGCCTGCTGCCCACAAGCAGGGGAGAAGGGTCCTGCATGTCTGGAAGGCGGCACCCACGGGGACCCTGGTGCCCAGGACCCAGATGATGACATGTCACGGTCGTGTGCACTGATTTTCATTTTTAGAGTTTTTATTTTTTTTTTTTATTTATTTATTTATTTATTTATTTATTTATTTATTTATTTATTTAGATTTTGTTTATTTATTCATGAGACACACACACAGAGAGGCAGAGACACGGGCAGAGGGAGAAGCAGGCTCCACGCAGGGACCCCGATGTGGGACTCGATCTCGTGACCCCAGGATCATGAACTGAGCCGAAGGCAGACGCTCTACCGCTGAGCCACCGGGGCATCCCATCATTTGCAGTTTTTAAAAAGCACGCGGCCCACTGCCACGGGAAGAAGTATTACTTCCAAGGCAAATTTTGTTTTGAGAAGTTTATGAAAATGGAGCATTTGCAGATGATTTAAAAACCCTGCAAAAACAAGGGCGGGACGTCACGGCCCCGGCGCGGGGCCATTTCCCTGGAGCCCTTTGGCCCGAACACACAGGCCGCTGAACAAAGTGTGTGGGCCCAGCTGAGGGCTCGGCTTGCTCGAGGCCACGTGGGGAAGCCGAGAGCAAAATTCTCGGTGGGGGGGCAGGGGGATACACACGCAAGCACTCATGGGAGGGGCGAGCCAGGGCTGAGCACCAGCTGTCGCCCCCGCACTTGTGAGTGCCTGCTGTATGCTCCCCCTGCCACTGGGGCGCGGATGCTTCAGGGTCCTCCATGCAGTCCAGTTCCAGTTGTTTTTTGGAATCTTCCGCAGATGTTGTCTTTCCTTCTTGGGACAATGTTTTACTTTCTCCTTTTCTTTTTTTTTTTAAATTTAAATTTTTTTTAAAATTTATTTTTATTATTTTTTTATTTTTTTACTTTCTCCTTTCCTTGAAGCTTATCTGCTCTTCGAGAAGCGTCTTCCAACATTCCCCCTCCCTCTGGTGCTCCCTGTCCCTGCGGTCATTCCTCTTCCAGGCTGCTGGGTGCACGCAGGAGGGGCTTGGGGGCCGGGGGAGGACCAGGGCTCCAGCTTCCATCGAGGGTCCCCACAGCCGCTCCTCTCGGCTGTGGAGCTTCTGGATCTGGCTCCATGCAAACGGGGGATCCGGGGCCTGTTTAAAGGTTGTTAACTACTCTTGTCCATTCCCTTGGAGTCACATGGAGCCCAGGACTGTGCTTCAACATCCCAGCTGTTAATAAATATTTGTGTGGGATTCGGGAAAAAGATGTGAAGATGATTTGAGAAGTAGACTTTTCCCCCTAGCCCCCCCGAATTTGACTTTTGGGAAAGTTCATTGGGGTGATTAAATGAGTGACAACAGGCTTGGAGATTTGGCTGGGAGTGTGTGTGGGGGAGAGCGTGAGCGGAGAACTTGTATTAGGTATTAAAATGCCTTTTGAAGCCGCAAAACAGCTTGAGATAACAAAACACAGATCCAGAAGCAGACGTGCGCCGCAGCCCAGACTCTTTGGGAAACAGAGTCTGAGGCAGGGCTCGAAGGCCTGGCGCTGCCTTTGGGAGGGGCGAGCCGTGGGCTGGGAGAGTGGGGGCGAGGGGAGCGGGGCAGGGAGGGAAGGGAGGCCGCGCTGAGCTGGACCAGGAGACGCAGCAGGTGGCTCAGCAGGTGGCGGCGCTTGGCTGGTGGTCTTCTCCAGATGGGCTGTGCGCAGAAACCCTGTCTCGGCGCCGTCGGTGGGTGAGAGGGAAGAGGGAGCTTGTGCGCCTGGCTCCCTCCCGCGCGGCTTCCCACCGGTCACGCTTCACCCCGTGGGTGGTGTCTCCTCCTTGCGGCTGCATTGCGACTTCTGGGCCGCCCCCCTGGCAGCTTCTCGCGGTGCCCCCCTCCCCCCGAGGTGAGGGTTTTCTGGCCAGACCACAAGGGCTCAGGGAGTCTAGGGACGGGAGGTGGGTGGCGAGGCTGCCGGTGGGCCCTGCGGTGGTGGTCAAGGCGGGAGGGCTCGGAGCCCGGGCTCAGGCCAGGGAGGCCCTCATCTCAGGTGCAGACTTCAAGGCCGTGCCAGCAAACCGCGTCACCGGGCTAAGTCACATCTCAGCGCCGTATGTACAAAGTCAAGGTTAATGCAAAGGCTCCTGGTGAAGGGAACGTGGCAACTGGGAATTAAGACAAGAGCAGAAGGGGTGGGGGACTCAGGTGAGGCGAGCAGGGTGCCGGCGCAGGGCTGGGTCCCCCCTTGGAGGCCTGGAGGGGCGTTGGCGGAGTGTGAGACAGGCTGGGCCTCCAAGGGGGGCGGCTGGGCCGTGGGGGTCCGTCCCTGCAGCTGGGGCAGGAGGCAGAGCCGAGGCGGGCCGTCGCAGCACACAGCTGGGGCCTCGAGTGTGTGTGGGGGGTGGGGGTGGCTGGAGAGGGGATGAGGCCCGAGGACTGAGCCCCAGGCACCTTCCACACAGGAGCCTGCTGAGAAGGAGACGGTGAAGAGCCGCAGACAACGAGAGCGTGGCGGGGTCAAACCAAAGTGCCAACAGCAGCGTGGCCCGGTGGCCGGAGGGCTCGTGGGTGGTTGCTCTTGCTCATCCCTTTGTGCACAAGCCTCAAGGACGAGCATCTATGACCCGTGCGAGGGGTCCAGGAGGCGCAGACAGAAGGAAGCAGCTTCTGAGGAGGGGCTCGCCGTGGCCTCGCTGGGGCCCATGATGGGCTCCAGGGCCGCGCTGCCGACTGTCTGGACCCCACGGGATCTTTGAAGCTCGGGGGGGGGGGTTGCTGGTGCTGGGCTCCGAGGACCAGGGTTTAAATTGGATTAGGTTTGGCCTCTGGTGGGCTCTACTCTGGGGATGGAGGCTGTCAGGGGGAGGAGCTAAATGCATTCCTTGGGGAGGGGCGGGGCTGTCTTTCTAGAAAATACCAACCCTTATGTGGAGCCTGCTGGATGCCTGCGTAGGGGGTCCTGGTACAAGACAAACAAGGACATATAATAAAAATCCCAATTTGCATGTGGCCAGTTTTCACATTGCTTCAACATAAATGCTTGAGCGAATACACATGCCTGGCTCTGTCTCACGCAAGCATGTATTGAGTGCCTATGGTATACAGGCACCAGGCAAACTAGGGATTACTGCTCACTGCCGCTGTGAAGCCTGAAGGGAGAAGGGACACCTTAGGTCAATTCTCGCACAGAATGTTTATTGATCGGAATCGTGATGAACGTCCCGAAGAAAGAGAACGGATGGCAGGGAGACTCACCTGTCCCGGTGGCCAGGGCAGGTTTCCCTGAGCGAGTGGCATTTAAGCAGGTGGGTGACGAGGGAGAGATGAGTGGGACGCTGCAGGCCGGGAGCGGTGGCTTTTCTCCCTGAGCAAGCCCTATGAAGGTTTTAAGGGTCCTGTGTGGAAATGGTGCGGCTATGCTGCAGAAGTTAAGGGAAGGCTGCAAAAACGCCCTGACAAGGTGCGCAAGGAAGACTGACGGCTCTGCGGGTACAGGCGCCTCCCCTCCTGTCCAGCTGGCCTTGGCTCTCACCTGTCCTAGGGGCCCCGTGGGGGAGTGGGGGGAGGAGGTAGAGAAACTGGATGCCTGAGTCTGAGTGCCCCCCCCGCCCGGTGAGAGTGGGAGGCTGGGCAGGACTTGGCTATGTGGTGGCCGCTCTCACGGAGGTGTGGACGTGAGGCCACCCGGGAGAGGCAGGAAAGCTAGGAAGGTTGCGGTCAGCTTCTCGGGGGATTTTTCCGTTTTGAGGGCTTGGAAGGGATTGTCGGGGGGGGGTGGCGGGGTGAAGAGGGGAGCCCACAACTCCAAAGGGAAGATGCACTGAGATGACCAGGGGCTGGGGGGAACCTTGGAGGGGGGACAAAAGGACAGGGGGGGCCCTAGTGGGTGGTTCGTGGGCCTTCCTCCTCCCTGCGGCCTGGAGCAGCTCTGGGGAGGCCCACAGGGCTGCACCCAGCAGAGCGCACATGCGACAGGTTTGTCCTCCTGCGGTGGCACTGGGGGGACACGAGGGGAGCGCCCCCAGACAGTGGTTGCTGGGGCGGCAGGCCCGGTGTCCTCCCCGGGATCTCTGGTCGGGGCGGACGTGGACTTGGCCCTTCTGGGAGGAAGGGACACTGGGACTCCGCGCACCAGCCCACCACCCAGGCCGAAGCCCCGCCAGGTGAGTCTGCCTCACCCGTAGGGCAGCTGGAAAGTCTGCTCTCCCTGCTTCCCGCGGGTGCCCCGCTGCCGCCCTGTCCTCAAGGCACCCCCTGTCCTGGCCACGCACTCCCCCGGCAGCCGCTCCCAGTCACCTCCTGGGAGACACGCCGTTCAGCGTCCTTGGCGGTGGCAGGAGAGTGAAGGTGGACGGAGCGGTGGGTGGTGGGACGAGCTCTTGGCCCACCGAGTCACAGTACCCGAGGAGGCGGGACATGTTGCAACTTCGTGTTTCCGTAGACATTGTGCGGGCCGCATCAGCTCCCGTGAGCCTCGTGCCCGGGCGGAGGGGCGCCAGCACGTGGGCGTGGGCCCGGCCTTCAGTGCTGCTGCCCAGCAGTTCCCGCTGGTCTGCGATGTGCCCGCACCCGTGAGCGCCTCATCCTGCAGCGGGGCCTCGGGCTCTGCGGGCTTTGTCTCCTGGCTGACTGCACCCCCTGCCCAGGGGCGTGGGCAGCGTTGCTGGTCTTTTCCGTGCCGCCGCTGGGGGCCTCGGAGCTGGGGGGCCGGGTGGCCGGAGGGGACCTCCCAGCCTCAGCCCCGCAGGCCTGTCTCTGTCCCGTTGTCCTTGGCGGGTGGCGCCGGGAGCTCTGCAGGGTGTTGGAGAGCTCACACACCCACATGGGCCACGTGCTCTGCACACTTGTCCGCTCTCTTTCCTCTTCCTTAGACCGGCTTGGACTAGGTGATGGGAACACCTGGATTGCACGTCACTCCTCCTTTCTTCCCACCTATTGCTCGCCTTTTGAAAGACAAAAGTAAAAAACATGACTCCACTGTGCTCTCGTTTTTAGCGGAATAGGGATTGCAGCGAGCTTTCTGCGCCCTGGCAGGGGGTATGAGGCCCGGACCTCATGGTGCTGGTGCATCACTGTCACGGGTGGCCACGGCTCCTGCTCCTGGCTTCCCCCGTGGTCCTCGGGCCCTGTGAGCACATGCCTCCAAGCCGCAGCCACGTCCTGCTACGGCAGGGCTGCCAAGAGCAGCAGCAAGTGCGTGTGCAGGTGAGAGCACGCGTCGGGTCGAGAACAATCTCCCTCTGTGAGTTTGGGTCTGGAAGGGTAAGCAGCATGTGCACGAAGCAGAAGGATCACAAAGAGGGAAGTAGTTTCCCTGCCTTCCTGGCTGGGTGAACCTTCTGGGGTCAGCAGGTGTTGCTCCTGGTAGCCTCAGTGGACCTAAGGAAACCCTCAGTCGGGGGCGGGGGGGTTGCATCAGAAGAGGGTCTCGAGATGAGTGATTCGTCAAGGGTCGAAGAAGAGACTGGTGTTCGCAGTGGGCTTGGGCTCCATCACTACATGCATCCAGCAAGATTTGAGGCCCAGAACCCGGAGGATGCCATGACGCCAGGTGGTGAAAGGGACACAGGGGTTCTGCTGAGGACGTACCGTGCACCAGCACTGCAGATGGAGGTGTCTCTATAGTCCTGCTGCCCTCGGTGGCTCAGCGTCCACATAGGTGGCTGCATGTGCCGCAAAGGCTGGTGCTTACGTAGCCTGTCCCAGTGGGTGGCTGGTAGGACGTCGAGAGAAATGGGAACAAGGCGTGGAAGTCCAGACAAAGGAGGGACGGTGTGGAGTGGCAGATGGTTCCAGAGAGTGGGACACTGAGGACGTCCAGGTGCGGCATCTGACCCTGGACGGCCCTGGGCACACCCCTCGAGCCTCGGAAGCCTCGACCCAGTCCCTGGGTCATATTTTTGCTGAGTCTCCTATTGACTAGACCAGGGGCCGTGGACCCAGATGCCTCCGGGGGGCCAGGTTGGCAAAATATCTGGGTGCAGCATGCCGGGAGGGGCCGGTTAACCCAAGCGAGCACCCTCCCGAATGGGGTACCTGCAATCCCGTCCTGACCCCCTCCTGTGCCAAGGGGCAGTATGGGCCCTAGTTGGGGCAGATCTTTCCACTTTCCAGGGAAGCTGGGAATTTGTGTGTGTGTGTTTTTAAAAGATTTATTTATTTATTTATGATAGACATAGAGAGAGAGAGAGAGAGGCAGAGACACAGGAGGAGTGAGAAGCAGGTTCCACGCCGGGAGCCCAACGTGGGACTCGATCCCGGGACTCCAGGATCATGCCCTGAGCCAAAGGCAGGTGCCAAACCGCTGAGCCGCCCAGGGATCCCCGAAGCTGGGAATTTGAACATTGGGGAGAAATCTCTGACCTTGACGTGGCAAAGATTTCAAATAAAAGAAGAACAGCACAGTATGGGGCCAAAAAAAAAAAAAAAATCCGTGGGTCAGATTTGGCCCTTGTTCCTCTAATTCTTGGCCTGGGGACCAGGTGCTCTCCGGGGCTTTTCCCCTCTTTGTTGGCGGGGCCGTGATTCTCCGTGGCGCAGAAACCCCGCCAATGAGGTCAGAGTGCGCCCTGAGGTGCCCTCCGCGGTCTGGGCGTGCGTGGCCACCACACCCTCCAGAAAACCCAACGACGGTCTTGGGCACCTGGACCCACCCCGTCCCACGCTCTACCCTCACTCGTCCATTTCCTCAGCAAATCATTTCTAAAGCCTCTTTGTGCCCGATGCATCACGAGTACATCCACTTTTCAGAATTTTCCAAGGTTCTTCATGTAAATGGACTCACAGACCAGGAGAGCAAAAGCCCATGGTTGTATTGCACGCTCCCCTTCTGGCTGGGGAACCTTAGGGCCGTGGCACCAACCCACGGGGGCTCCGGCGGCGGGGGGCGGGGGGCGCTGGCCTGGAGCCCAGCGGGCACGCCGAGCCCCGGCCTGCGGCTTTGACAGCGTGCACCCTGGCTCCGCTCGCCCTGGCTCCGCTCGGGGGTCTGGCCCGGCTTTCCCGGCTGTGCTCGGGGCCCGGCCAAGTGTGGGCAGAGCCTCCCGCTGCCGCCGAGCAACCAGCGCCTGGGAGGTGCACCTGGCCAGGCAGCGCCTCTGGAGTGGCCACTTGCAGGCTGCAATAATTCATCACAGGCGGGCTCACAGATGTACTTAAGAAAGAAGGGATGATCTATTTTGTACATGCTCCTTAAAGGGATTCCATTTTAGCTCCAATTGTAATTTTTACCTTTTTCAGGGGAATTTATTGACACAGTGCCTAGCTCAGCCCTAGTTTTTTTTGCCATCATCCTTTTGTCTGCAAGCACACTCACCAGCGCTTAATTTGTCATAGCCCTGGAGGTATCAGAACTAATGAGCTTTGTTTGAATAGACTTTTTCCAGTTCATCTAGCACACTTTGGGGTAATCACTCAGTTTCTGTTTGCTTCGGATCCGAGGCATTGTGGGAAATATACGGAAATAATGGTTAAAAAAGCAGTATAAATTGGTAACAGCCACATTTTCTGCAAAGCCCTGAAGATGTTATTTTTTTAATTTCCCCACTTATTGAAGTATCGAGAGTGCTCTAAGTACGACCATTACAATATAATATCAGAGGAGAATCTGATAAAATGCTATTTTTCAATTAGCCAGGAGTTTAGACTTTGCCTTCTTTGAGCAGTTCATAGCTAACAAATCTTTAAACAATCTAACCTCTTAAGGTTTGGAAGTGGACAGATAATAACCATGCACACATAACAGTGTGTCAGCGCCGAGAATTTAAAAATCTATTACAGGGATTACATACAGGAATGCTTTTTATTGGCCGGACAATTGCATTTCCATTTTTTTTTTTTTTCCGAGGCAGGGCCTCACAGTTCCTGTGACACCGCCAAGCACGTGGTGGCAGGGCTAGGACGTGAAGCTGGGGAGACGGTACGGCAACGCAGTGCAGGCGGGGCTGGGGCGTCAGCCTCGAACCTCCGCCTTCTAGGGAGTGTTGTCATCACCTGTGCCGCCCGGATCGGCCTCCTGGGTCTAGGGTAGGCCTTCCTTTTTTAAGGGTTGTGATGCACGTTCCCGATGACCCGAGAGGCGGTTTTAAGGATTGCTTAGATCCATGCAATGGGTCAGGTTGGATCTGATTGCCCCAGATCCCTGCTTGGGGGGTGGGGGGAGGCGGGGAGGAGGTGGAGGAGGGCATTTTCCCAAAATGTTTTGGGGTGGAGTGGAGGAGAAGATGCCTCCATTCTGGGGGCTGCCTCCTGCAGGTTTCTGAGGTCGAATCAAAGAAGCAGAGAGCAACAGTGGCTTCCCCTCCCCAGAGATGCTGGGGTGGCCTTTCCCCGCTGGAAGAGGGCAGGAGGGAGAGGATGGGGGCAGGCGGCACCTGGATACCTGCCTTGCGAGCTACCCAGCGACAGCGGAGGAGGAGGCTCTGGGCGGGTCGAGGAGGGCTGTAGTGAGCACGCTAAGTGGTGGCTGGCCAGGCTAGCTGTGGTATAGACGAGCCTGCCGTTACTTCCAGCTCTCCCGGTGTCCCCGGGGATCAGGCAAGATGCGTCAGCTCCCTTTTGCAAACGAGGAAACGGGGAGTCTGAGCTTGGAGGCAACCTGCCCCTCGATCCCAGGGCAGCAAGTCAAAGGAGCATGACCTGAACCCAGTGCTTTCCATGTCGTTGCACATTCCCCACCCTCCCTGCGTTACACCTGTGGGGTTATCATCACCAGCAGCCACAGCCGACTCCCACCAGTGCTCCTGGAACCCGAGACCCCACGCCAGGCTGTGTGGGGTGGTTCTAAGGTGAGGAAGGGGCCCTGATCTCTGGGGACTGAATTCCAGTGACCGAGCAGAGGCTGGGTGACAGCACAGGGAGCAGGGGGAGCCGGGCGGGGTGGGGGCGGGGCATGGAGGGTCAGCATCTCAGTCCGAGGAGAGGGCAGGGGCCACCCCGGAGTAGGGGCCGCGGCCTTGGTGTCTCCCGGAGCTTTGCTCCCGTCAGCCCCGGGCATGGGGGTCTCCATCCTTGGAGAACCACTGACTGTGCCCAGGGCCCCCTGCTGCAGAATTCATCTGGGAAGGCAGAGGTGCAAGGTCAGGCCCAGGGCTGCCAGGGGAGGAGGAGTTTGGGCAATTCTGGGATGCCGAGGAGCCATGCAGGGTCCCCAGGAGGAAGAGACATGGCAAGGTTTGCATTTGGAAGGGGGGAGGGCGAGAGGGGCTGAGGCTGCTCAGGGGAGCAGGGGAAGGCTTTCCGGCCCCGTGTCTTCATCTGCACGATGAGGCTGCTCGATTGGTGTCTCAGCTGCTGCTGCGTAACAAACAAGCTCGAACCTGTGCCTTAAAGAAACCGCCATTCTGGGGGTTCCCGGGCTGGCCCGGCGGTTTCTGCTGGGCTTGCTCTCACGCGTGCAGGGAGCTGGAGGGCTCCAGGCAGCTCACGGTCTAGGGGGGCCTCGCCTGCATGTCTGGGGATTGTCGGGCCGTCAGCAGGGACGCCCCGCATCTCCCCCGGGTGCGCTCTCCTCTAGCAGCGCCCTAGAGGGCGGCGGACCAGACGGTGCCTACCGGCCCTCCCCTTCCTCCACTTGTGCTGTGGCCGGTCCTCCGATCTGACCCTGCGATTCGCGCTGACCTGCAGAAGCTGCCTCTCTCCGCGTGTGGGCTGGGGGACAGCTCTGTGCTGTCAGTAGTAGCTATTCTGATGGTCGAAACCACAGTGATTCACATGGTTCCTATTTTAAAGGATAAAAGAAGGAACACAGGGAAACATTGTACACTGTGAATATTCTTAAGTTTCTTCCGAAAATAAGTGTCAAAAATCACAGTACGAGGGATCAGCGCTGTAATTCTGCTGGTCCCCAAGCCCAGCGTGTCAGCAGGAACTCTTGATGCCCGTGCGCTGCCTCAGGCTTTCCAAGTGCTGTCATCGGGGTTTTATCTGTCGAGCACCCAAACCAACCTTGAGAGGACGGTGGGGGGCAGGAATACTATTTAAGTCCTGTCTTATGGCTGAAAAACTGGAGACCTAGGGGCACCTGGTGGCTCAGCCATGGAGCATCTGCCTTTGGCCCAGGGTGTGATCCCAGGGTCCTGGGATCAAGTCCCATGTCAGGCTCCCTGCATGGAGCCTCCTTCTCCCTCTGCCTGTGTCTCTGCCTCTCTCTCTGCGTCTTTCATGAATAAATAAATAAAATCTTAAGAAAAAAAAAAAAAACCAACCCCAAACCTGGAGACCAGCAGAGAGGATTGTCCAAGGTTGGTTGCTGAGCAGGGACTTGGACTCTAGGGCTGATCTTGTTTCCACTTTTCCTCTCAGTCCTGACTCATCATCAGTAGTGGCCCACTGTGACCCCTGGATCGTTCCCTTTTCTAATGAAACTGATTTGGCTCTTCTTGAACAACATGATGCATTGCTTCTGGCAACACACGTCCTCCTAGAAGACTAAGCCTCGGGTTGTGAGGGCTCCAATAGCTAATTTGAAATGAAAATCACCCTATTTGCATTGTCATTTCGAGAGGCTCCCTAAGGTGCATTGCCAAGGACGGGGCCCCTAAAAACACCCTGCGGACTTGATCTCTGAGCATCCCTTTCTAATTTCAGTGGGGTCTTCCTTCTTCTGGAGTTTTTCAGAAATGACCGCACAGGCACCCTCTAAAACAGCTATGCTGGGGCACAGCCTCCTGTAAGTTGGGGTTTGCTTCCCTCATGTTTCCCGAAGGCCTTGAGAACTTTCTGCTTGAGCGTCCCCTTGTAGCCCAGGCTCGGCGGGCCTCTGAGTGTGGGTTCCTCCAACACGCCCAACTCACGGGGAGCCCGGGGGGGCCATCGGGCAGGGGACTGCCCTCCGGCCTGAGGACGGCTGACCTGTCCCTCGTCCGAGGTCGCGTAGAGAGGCTCTTCCACCGCGGGGAGCAGAGGCTAAGCCCTCGATGGGCACTCTGGGCTCAGGTTGGCCACTAACTTGCTGTGAGACTTCCTGTAAATCACTCCACCTCTCTGATCCTTCGGGTCCTCATTGTAGGGCCACACCCTGATTCTTTTTTTTCTTTTTTTAAGATTTTATGTATTTATTCATGAGAGACACAGAGAGAGAGAGAGAGATAGAGAAAGAGAGAGAGAGAGAGAGAGGCAGAGACACAGGCAGAGGGAGAAGCAGGCTCCATGCAGGGAGCCCAACACGGGACTCGATCCTGGGACCCCAGGGTCATGCCCCGGGCCCAAGGCAGATGCTCAACCGCTGAGCCCCCCAGATGCCCCACACCCCCTGATTCTGAATCTACTATCGCTCGAGAGGGCGAACCGGGTGCCGCTCTCTTCTGCAGCGGGGGAGAGAGATTGTCTTTTCCTGCCTGAAGGAGAATTTGCTTATATTCGACTTCGCTCGCAGCATCCTGGCCTGTCAGGGGTGGTAGTTTGGAGGTATTAACGTGGATGCGGATGGTTCCAATTTTGTGGGATCCACAGCAAGACAGACATTCTGTTAATTTCACATGGTGAATTCTTGCAGCTTAAACCATGATGCAGAGTGAAAAAAATGCTGTAGATAAATATTGCCTGAACTCACCCAAACTTGTGATATCATAAAAAACGATTTCTTAAGTTGTTAAACCCTGAGCTCTCTGATTCATAGATTCCCAAAGCCAACCCTTCCTTCTGTTTTCTCTCTGGTGCTCTGAGCTTTATAGGATATAATCCCCTAGATGAGGACAAAACCAGAATAGTTGGTAAGGCTGTGATCGTCTGCAAGGCCCTTCCTCAGATGTCATCTCGTTTGGTGGGCGCAACAGCCCTGGGGCCGTGGAGCCCGAAGCCACTGGGGTCCCTTCTGCACGCAGCCACCTGGGGAGGCAGGGCTGGAAGCGGCCTGCGCCCGGGCCTCTCCCTGCCTCGTCGTGGGTTTATTTTCAGGAGCTTCAAAGGACAGAAGCATCTAAAGTAATAGCTCCTCCTTTTGGGGTTTCTTTCCCAGGAGCTGGGGCAGGAAGGGCCCGCTGCCCTCGCCCGGGAGCCTGGCCTTGCGGGTGCCTGGACTTCGCAGCCCTGCATCCCCCCTGCTGTCCCCACACTGCAAAGACCACAAGCTTCTGAGGGGAGGAACCAGCCATTCGAATTTTCTCAGGTTCCTCCTCCCCCTCCGCCACCGGGGCCTACGAAATGCATCTCGAGACTCCTGCAGAGTGAGTTTCTTTCTTTTTTTTAATTATTGCTATTATTCTTAAATTTTTCATTGATTTTATTTTTTAAAAAAGATTTATTTATTTAGGAGGGACAGAGGGAGAATCTTTTCTTTTGTTTTTTTTTTAAGATTTTATTTATTCATTTGAGAAAGAGAGAGCGAGCGAGCATGAGCAGGGGGACGAGGCAGAGGCAGAGGGAGAAGCAGACGCCCCGCTGAGCAAGGCGCCTGACGTGGGGGCTACATCCCAGGACCTCCGGGATCATGAGCTGAGCCGAAGGCAGATGCTTCACCGACTGAGCCCCCCAGGTGCCCCAAGGGGGAGAGAATCTTAAGCAGGCTCCACGTTGAGCGTGGAGCCCGACGTGGGACTTGATCTCAGGACCTCGAGAGCACAACCTGAGCCGAAACCAAGAGCTGGACGCTTAGCCGACTGCACTACCCCCCCCCCCCCCCCCCCGCCCAGGTGACCAATTTCACTGCAAAAGGGCCTTGTGTTGTCCTGAGACGGGAGGTTTGTGCCTCAAGGCTGCTGACCCCAGTCTCCGTGCACCGTCCAAAGGGCCGCATAAGCCTCAAAAGAGAAAGGACTCATCCTTGGTATTTATATGGTTATTGGACGTCAATGAACAGCAGACCGAATTCTCCAGCACCTGTCAGGCAGGTGGTGTAAACTTTCTTTCTAGCTTGCCAACGGTAGCCCCGAGCTCCCGTGACTTGCCCAAGGCGCTACGGCGACTGTGTGCTGTTGGTTCCACATTCAGGCCTCAGGTCCTCAGCCCAGGGTGGAGCGTCACTGGTTCGGGGCGTGAACAGGGGCCATTCAGAGACTCAGGGGTTCTGGTGACTGCTGTCGTGGCCACCTGGGGGGGTCGGGAGAGCCCGGACGGGGAGCAGCCAGGGCGTGGGAGCTGAGTGCACGGCTCCCAATCAGCAGTGAGTTATCTGTCGCTTTGGGGAGACATTTGGTTGAGGACCCGGCTCGACACCCGCCCGCTGCCCCTCCTCCCTCTGGAAGGGTTCCTGATGGGCACCAGCAGGAGGCGGCTTGAGGGCACCCCACAGTTGCTGAGCACATCTTTCTCTCTAATACACGCCGCTGAGCTGCTGCGGGCAGCGGGTGAGTCCGTCTGGGGAGGGAGCGAGGCCCGGCCGGCTGGCAGGAGCAGGTGTGGAGGGCGGGCTTGCACGCGATGGAGTTGTGCCCACCCGGAGCAGCACGGCACGGGGGTGGTCACGGCCTGCACACTTGAGTGCAAATCTTAGACTCACAGCTTTTAGGAGCGTATCTAACTTCTCCTTAAGTCGGATTAGGACAAAAGGAAGGTGGTTCTAGAACCTGCAAGCAGTGTGGGATTAGATCCTGAGCTGGGCCAAAGCCCACCCTCCTAGGTCATGAGCACTCGAGGTCACTCTGTTGGGCTGCGGGGGGGGGAGGGGGGGCGGTGTGGCCGGTGCAAGGGAGGGAGGAATTCGGGCTCTCCTGGTCCAGTGTCCCTCTGACTGTCAGGGGGCGAGGGGGTGGTCTGCCCTTTGGAGCCCTCAGATGTGTGCTTTACACCCGCGCAGTGATGAAAATGCTTACACCCATCCTGCGTGTGGGCTTGAAGTCGCAAGCTGGGGGCGCTGGGCTGGATTTGGCCACCGCGAGTGTTTTTTTTTGTCTCGCCAGCAGAGAGGTTCACTTGTTTACTTTAAAAATGAGAATCAACATTTAAAAAAGGGAGATATTCTCAGAAACGATCCAGATTTCCAGCTTTCATCAAAAATTTAGACGACTTGGTGGCCCCTGGGTGGCTCAGCGGTTGAGCGTCTGCCTTCGGCTCAGGGCGTGACCCCGAGGTCCTGGGATCGAGTCCCACGTCGAGCTCCCTGCATGGGGCCTGCTTCTCCCTCTGCCTGTCTCTCTCTCTCTCTCTGTGTCTCTCATGAATAATAATAATAAAAAGTCAGACTATCTGGCCACATGGGGCCGCTTTTCTTTGCAGTACTGTCTACTTGAACAGACGTACAGCTGCCCCCTTCAAAGGGATCAGGTGTTTAAAGTTAGCCACAGTCCCCACCACCCCCTAACGCCCCTGACATGGGGGAACCGAGTCAGTTGCTGTGTATGCTGACCTCGCGTTGGTCGTGTTTTCCCACAGGAAGGGAGGGACAGTCCGTTTCCATGTCCCTCCCCAAAGGGGGAGCAGGAGGTGGTGTCTTTCCCTAAGCAGTCTTTCTGCTTCTGCGACCTTCCCGGGCCCAGCACTCATTTGCACCCGAGACCATTGGGAGAAACAGACTTGCTCAGACGAGACTGGGGAGAGGAGAAGCTTCCGGAGAAGCCGACATCTCCAGATGTGTTTGAGAAACCTCCAGGGGGAGGGCTGGGGGAGCAGGAGGAGGGCTGGGGGGGTAGGCCGGTGAGGACCTGGCCCAAGTCAGGCCCGGCTCGGTGAGGCCGAGCTGCTGGAGGGCAGCCGGGGCATCACCGGGACCTCGAGCCAATTGCTCAGAACCCAAGAGTTCAGTAGGTGAGGCTCAAATTTGCAGATCTTAAAACGACAGTTTCTCACTTGGCAATCTCTAGTGTTAATAAGTCGGTTACAAATGCAGGGTTAAACGAAGCAGGCACCCAGCTTGTGCGCGTGTGCGTGTGTGTGTGTGTGTGTGTGTGTGTGTGACACACCATGTGTGGTTTCTTGGAGTCGGGAAAAATCTGTCAGCCTTTCTAATACTGACTTAGTTTTGACAACAGAATAAGATGTATTTTGAACACATGCACGTCCTGCCTTTTCCAAAGGGGGGCTAATGAGTGTGGGGCCCCGGAGGAGGGCGGGTGGGGAGGGGGCGGCTGGGTTTCCTTCTGGGGTGTTTGCTCCCGGAGCTGCTCCTGGGGACAAAGGCTCTGGGAGTCTGTGGGCCACCTGGACTCCGACGGCCCCTCGGGCTGGTCCTGAGCACCAGGGCCAGGGAAGGCGGGGGACCTCCCTTTGGACGCTGAGCTTCCCCCCCGTGCAAGGTGATTGCAAAAGCCAAATCTCCACCCCCGCCTTCCCGAGACGGGGTTCCGCAAGTCCACGTGAAACGGGAGGCAATCTGGTCGGAGCGGCCTAGAGACCCGAATAAATCCTTTACACCAATTGTATAAAAATGCAAATTTAAGGCAAGCAATTAAAAACACATAGAAATTAGAGATTTGGATTTTGCAGAGCCAGCTTTCTGCAGCCACCGTCAGATCCCTGCGCAATTTATCTGGATTCCGTCCGTGGTGGCCAGACTGGATTTTGATAAAGAGCCGCAAATCTATCCCTCTCCAGCTTCTGTGACTTGCCACACACTCCATTCAAGCCGGAGCGTCCGCACAATCCCTTGCATAATTTGGAGTTAATCATTTGTACTTCACAGCCTCTGAGAGGCCTCAGACTTGGGAGGTGGGGACAGATTTGGCTTTTTAATCGCCTTGTATATTGTGTAGCTTGAGATAAATGACACCGACTGTCTGAAATCTACATTCTTGCTTCTGATGCAAAACTGTAATTAATTTTGTGCAGTGTTTCAGAATTGATCGTGGTCACTTGAATTTCTAATTTTTCATTCACTTCAAAGACCCTGGGTTTTTTTTTTTTTTTTCTTTTTTCTTTTTCTTTTTTTTTTTTTTTTTTCCTCCTCGCTCCCCTTTCCTTAAAGGAATGTGCTCCGGGTTCCGGGCGCGCTCTTTGACGCTGGTTTGCTAAATGATTCTCTGCCGCCTCTTTTTCAATAAGGTGAAACAGAGGTCAAGGCCTATGGCTCGTGTTTATCTCTTAGCTTGTATTGCGACGTATTTCCTGACCTGTAGGAAATGCTATCAAAACTTACTAAATTATAACGAAATAGTTTGGCGGCACTTATGTGTTGTAAAAGGCTCAAAAAGCTTCATTCACACATCCTATTCACTATAAGACAATTAAGCACAATTTAGGCAATAATTACCCTAATTAACTACACTATAATGTTTGTGTTCGAGATTATGGCAACGTTGTATCACTTCGCTCTTTAAATAATAACAAGGTTTCCTAATTTCTCTGTATTGATAGTTGTTGTATGTGATTCTTTGTTTGGTGTATTTCACTGTAAAAATATTTGTCAGTGAAAGATTGAACAATATGAATGAATTTGATTATGCCATTGTCAAAAGCCCCATGCATCACAATCCCTTGTTTTTAATCACTACTGTAAACCTTGCAGCCGGAGGGCATAGTTTTAATTTGGGTGTCTTACTAATGAAAAGAAAAAAATAATTGTTTTGCCAGGATTTAATAATAAGCAATAAAATCAGCCAACCAGATTTTACCTCTGCATTCAATCTCTTTTTTATTATAAAACATTTTTGTCCTTTTTTTAGATTACAGGCGTAGATACTGAACATTTTACTAATAAATATTTCAGTTTGCTTATGGAGGCTAATGCTGTCATCTGAATATGGAATTATATTTCTTTCATGCTTCATTATCATTTCATGGTAGTAATGACAGTGAGGGAATGGAATATTTACAGGCTTTTCAGAAGACATTTATCCAATACATTCCCTGAAGGGCACCTAGGCTTAAAGATACATTATCCTTTTGTAAAGCTCTGCCCAGAATCCCAATTCCTGAATCAGCCAGTCAGAACTTTCTTTTTCCCCCCTTCAGCACTTAACCCAGTGATGAAACTTTCCTCCCCTCCACCCCCGCTGGTGGGCCATCTATCCGGGAAGTTTCGAGAAACAGTCAGGGGGAAATGGGCCCGTGGCCTCAGTTTACACAGTCTGTGAAATGGGCGTGTAGCTCCCTGTGACCTTGGGCCTCGGGCGGAACTTTGTTCCAGTTTTGTCTAAAGTGTTTCTCTTGCTTCAGTTATTTCCTAGATGGTTTTTCCAAGACTCTGGAGTTGCTTGTCTTATTAACTGACGCTGCCGGCAGGGCCGTAGGTGGTAAACCTCAGGTCACAGGGGACCTAAAGGGGAAGCTAACCTGGGATTATGGTTTAGCACGACGGTTCTTCTGACGGAGGGCAGAAGTTGCCTGTGCTCCTGCCGTGGTCCTGGGGACCAAGGTCAGGGCCTCCCTGGTGCCCCTCAGGGCAGGCATCACACCCGAGGCAGTTTGGGGACCACAGCCCACCGGCAAGCGTGTGCCCTCTCTGAGTCGGTGGCTCTTCCTTGGCTCCTCTAACAGCTGGATGGATGCAGAGGATCCTCTGTTTGTTTTTTTATTTTTTTATTTTCTTATTTATTTATTTATTTATTTATTTATTTATCTATTTATTTATCTATCTATCTATCTATTTTATTTATTATTATTATTATTATTATTATTATTATTTTTTTTTTTTTTTTGCAGAGAAACTAGAGATCTGGATTTTTCCTGTGAAATTTCCTGATTGTTCTAAATATTGGCAATGATTTCAAATGTTCTCAAACCACTGTGCAAATGAGATAAGACCGTGGGCCGCGTTAGGGGCCGGGAGCTGCTAGGTTTGGGCCTGTGGTCGAGGGTCCTGAGTTGAGTGTGTGACAGGGTGACAGGGAGACGGAGGGGGGTGGCCGTCGTCCTGCCCCCGCTCACCTAGCTCTGGGGCCTGCGGGGCCCTGCTGCCTTGCCCTGGTCCCACTGTTCTCACCCCGTAACTTGTGGGGTGTGCTTTGCAAAGGCACTTAGTGGGTCACCTTGTGGGACTTTGGTCCGTCCTGCAGATGTTTCCCGTGGACACTTGGGGGCTTTTCCGGCGCTGTCGATGCCCGTCTCCCCCTCCTCCACCCTCTGTTTCTCAGCCACATAGCTGTTTGCTCTTGACCCTGGGCTTTCAGGGCCCTGGGGCCCAGCCACCCCTCCTGGGAGGTCCTGAGCTGTTCCCCAGCACAGGGTGTCTTTGGAGCTGTTTCCCAGGCACCACTGCGGAGATCGTGGGAGAACAGTAGGTGCAGGGCCCGGGGGCTCCCGGGTGCTGGGCTGGGGGAAGCTCCCCTGGGGCCCTGCAGCGTGGGGCTCATCCCCAAGGGCAGGTGCCAGTGACACGCTGCCATGGTGCAGCCACTCCGGCCCTGTCGTGTCGCGGTGGGAGCTGGAGATCTGCCCTGACGGGACCGAGCGGTGTGTGTGGGACCCCGGGCCCCGAGTGAGCTACTGCCGTGGCTCCGATGGGTGCCCGGCCTGTCCCCCAGGGGCCAGTCCCAAACCTCCTCTTGCTGGCAGCCCCGCGCTCCCAATTCAGAGGCGAAGAGTGAGGCTCAGGCTTTCCCTGGGGAGAGCGAGGACTGTTCCCCAGGCTTGTCCTTCTGCAGACATGTCTATATTTAGGTTTCCATATGATTAAGAGGCAACAAGATGCGAGACTCTCTGGTCTATGGAGAAGATGAGTCAGTCTGGCCATAATTGATTTGAAAAAGGAAGCAGGGCTGGCTCCCCCCCACCCCACCGAGTGCATTATGTTGTTCTGTTCCGGGATTGCCGCCAGACCAGGTGGGAGAGGAGGGCTCCCCAAACTTGCACCATCTTCTAGAAAAAGCCCCAGCCAGGCCGTGCTGAGGTGCTGAGGTCCTAAGCTCTGGGAGCAGGAAGGGATTTGCAAGGGGCCCCCGACCCGGCCTTGGTATCCAGCCCGAGAACACCCCCAGCTTCCGATGTAGATGTGGACCCTCCTCGACTCCAGTGATTTGGGCTGTGAGCTCAGGGGGCAGCAGAGGGTGAGGGGAGCCGGATGGAGGACTCTGGGGGGCCCCTGCGTGTGGGGGTCCTGAGTGCAGGGCCCGGGTTACTCTTCTCTCCCTGGTCACGCCCGGCTTCTGTGCAGAGCACTTTCGCAGAAACACCGTAGATGGGGTCCCCGGATGAATTCTGGGGCATCCAGTTAAATCTGAATTTCAGGTAACGCATCCTTTTGTGTTTCAGACACCCGTGGGACCTCCTAACACTGAATGTTTCCCTCCCGCCTTCCGCATATTTTAGTATTTACTAACGGTACTTTCGCATTTGCCAACAGTCCTTTAAATATATGAGTGCGTGCCGTGCGTCTTTGGGACCTATCTATGCTGAGAACTTATTTGTTGTTGATCTGAAATTGAAATTTCACCAGGCATCCCTGAACTTTTATTTGCTAAACCGTGTGAACCCCGAGACCGTGCACCTGAGCTACGTGGGCTCCGCCCAAGGCTTGACCCTCTTTGCGGAGCTTACAGCTGTCTGTTTGGAAGCAGGGTGGCGGCTATGCTGGGCACCGGTTGCCCCCCTCTCCCCTGCACCCCCAAATGCTTAAGGCAGTCGTCCACGTTGCTCATTGAAAATCTCACTGGATTTTTGTGAGCTGCTGAATTTCTGCTTCATCCATTCCTATCCCCGTAGAATAAAGGAAGGGGCCACGCAGGACACCGGTGCTAACATCCCCTGCCCCCCCGGTGCATCCTGGCTCTCCCCCAGGATCCGCAGACATCCTATAGACACTGCATCTGTGCCTCCCCCCACCCCCACCCCCTGCAGCGTCCAGGCTCAGGCCTGCTGTTTCTCAGGGGACGCCTGGCAGGGGAGGGTGGGAGCGGGGCTTCCTCACAGGTGGAGAGGAGGAGGGGAGGCTCCTTCCTCTCAACTCTCTCATCTTCCTGTATGTGCGGGCCTCAGCCCCCGTGACACCCTCTGGGCGCAGGCTGGGGTGTAGGGAAAGGTCCCAAGGGATGCACGCTGGCTCCTCAGCCCTGGGTGTCTTCTGCGAGTGGCCTGGGAGGGTGCTTGTAGAATTATTACCTTTGTTATTTCGTTCCCTCCCATAGTCTTTGAATTTGCGGCAAAACCCGTCTGTTATTTTAATTTTATTTTATTATTATTTTTTTTCTGTCTGTTATTTTTAGAACAGAAACACCAACCCTGAGGAAGAGGACAGTCAATGTGCTAGGATCCTAGTGGGTCATGAGGACACCAGGGAAATCCGGACTTTGACATTCAAAATGTATCTCCAGGGCCGCCTGGGGGGCTCAGTGGTTGAGCACCTGCCTTCAGCCCAGGGCGTGACCCCGGGGTCCCAGGATCGAGTCCTGCATTGGGCTCCCCGCATGGAGCCTGCTTCTCCTCCCTCTGCCTCTGTCTCTGCCTCTCTCTGTGCATCTTTCATGAATAAATAAATAAAATCTTAAAAAAAAAAAAAAAACCCTGTATCTCCAAACCATTATCCACTCCAGGACGAGGCAGAGGAAAACAATCAGGGCATAACAACCAAACCATGATGATAAACGCACACGGTGAACCCCGGTCCTCTTGGCTGGGATCTGGACTCGTTCCATTTGGGTCGGAGGGAGTAAGTCCCAGGGTAGGTGCATCTTACCTGGAATGCCCCGAGCGGCCACAGGGCAGCCTGCCTCCTCCTGTGTGTTTTATCCCCTCGGGGATGCTTGCTTGGCCTGCGTGTCCTGGTGCCAAGTGGGGACGGGCAGGGCCTTGTCCGGCAGGACTCCAACCCCAGGGGTGGCCTGCGGGTCGCCGCTGTTTCAGCAAATGGCTCTTGCCCTTGTGTGTGGGGAGGTGGAACTTGGAGGTGCTCTGCGTCCCCCCTCGCCCCTGCCCACCAAGGAAGGCCCAGGACGCCGGTGGAGGCCGAGGTTTGCGGCCCGGGGTCCCCTCCAGCGTCCACCCCGCTGCCCCGGCTTCTCCCAGGCCGGGAAGGAGAGGCAGCTTTGGGAAGACACATCATATTTTTGACATAGGGCTCCAATCACAAAAAGCAGTGATGGCTACTGCAAATGTATCGATTTGTTTTTCCTCCATAGACCCGTGTGCTGTTTGTAGGTAGAGGGGGAGAAAGCCGGCGAACACAGTGGAATCTACTCCTTAGAAGCCTGGGTTATCAAACTCATTAATCTACATGTCAAGAGGCTAGGAATGAATAATTGTGTGTAGAATTTATCTGCCAACATGATAGCTACTTTTCAGTGTTCTTCTCAGAGCTCCTTCATTGCGGTGCCCCTTATTATACGCTTTGTCTTCCCCGCGAGCTGCTGGGGCGGCGCAGGGACCGGCCCGGGGCCCCTCCGAGGGCAGGAGGCCGGGGTGGTGGCCGGGACCCGCTGCGTCCCCAGCCCGGGCGCAGGGAGGTGTGGCCTGGTGAGGCCAGGCCGTGGCCACCCCATTGGGGACCTGCGGCTGATTGGAAGCAAATGCAAAGCCGGCTGGGCCCTGGCCGTGCAGGATCCTCCTCCGGTGGAGTGGAAGTCTGCTTGCTGCCTGAGTGGGGGCAGCTGGGGGTGTCCCTGGCTCCTTCGCTGCCCTTTGTCCCCCGTTAGAGCTGAGTGCTTTGAGTTGCAGGGGGTGGGAGTGTGCCGGGGTCAGTGGGTGGGCTGGTGTGGGCCTCCTGGACCCCTGCAGTCGGGGCTGGAGGCTCGCCCCCTTCACCCTGTTTACCCCCGACGGGCTGGCAAACGGTGGGAGACCCACGGCTGAGCTAGGCCCAGGTCCTCTTGGGCCCAGGTCCTTACCTGGGGCTACGTGGATGGGAGACAACACGTGGCCCTGGGTTTGTAAGACCATGTGGCCCATGCAGCTTAAGGTTAGAGACCCCCCCGCCCCCCCGAGGACCAAGCATCACAAACATCACCCTCCAGGAGCCTGTCACCAGCGGCCGGCGGCAGGAAGCGGCAGAGGGACAGCGTGGACAAGTGGTCTTGGCCTCGCCCTGTCGTCGGGCGCGTCAAGTCAGTACTTTGCGCAGCGACCCCCTTGCCAGGAGCATCCCCGGGCAGGCTCTGCGTTGTCAGCTACATTTATGATGTGCTCATAATTAAATGTCCGCCAAGCTCGCGGCGTGCTGACCACAGAGGGGCCATAAGCAGTAAGATAAATGAGGCCGGGAGATGTAATATTGCTTCACTCGTGGGCTTCGGCTGATGTTAAAGATTGTCAGTGATAATTATTAATATGTGACCTGGTTGAGTCTTTACGTGAACAATCACAATTTTAATAAAGTGGTAAACTCCGTGCTCACCCCGGGCTCGCACATCCTGCACCTGACACCCTCAGTCTATACGTGTGGATTTTAGAAGTGCCCTGCTTTCCTCTGTTTTGCAGGTGGCACGATAACCCATTAATGGCAACTTCCGCCCAAATGCAAATTGATGCAAAGTTTGGCACTGATGTTAGTGGAGTGCACTCTTCAGTGGCCTTGGCCTTGGCTTTCTCCTTGAGACCGGGCCCAAGGGCAGGTGGGGAGGGTGGGTCCAGGTGTTGCCAGCTGCATGCATGGCTGGTTCTTTCACCTGGTCATGCTGGAGGACCTGGGCCCCCCCCCCCCCCGCTCCTGCCTGCTGCTTGCATTGGTGTTGGTGTAGCTGACACCATCGGTGTACCCACCCAGACCCCTCTTGTCTTTCTTTTCCCAGCTTCTGTGTACTTTGTTCTTAGCAATCCCACACATGAGCTTTCTCAGAAGGGTGCCGTTGAGGTGCTAGAGCCATTTGACCTGAATGGAAAACTGACACCACATGGGAGGGAATTCCATCTTTCTACTGGTATCCAGAGTGGCCTGTGGCCAAGGACTGTGCAGGAGGAGGAAGGCTCAGTTCCTTGTCTGGGAGAGGCAGCACAAACTTCAAGCTATTATTTATGATTTAGGAAATGCTGGTCTAAATAATTGAGACGTTATTTGAAAAACTTAATTCAAATGTTGAAAAATGACTTTTGAAGACAAAGGATGTCTTCAAGTATATATGTCATGCAAAAATTAATACAAATCCAAATACATAATCTCAGATTATTTAATCATGGTCTAAGGAGGATTTGGGGAAGAAACAATCGCATGGGGTCTGGAGGAAAAGAAAAAAACGTGTTAGCTACCATGTATTAAAAAGGAGAACTGAAAGATTCAGTTTCTCTTCTGACTTTAAAAATTAGGACAATGCGGGGGTTAAATATAGAGATTAAATAATACTTTCGAGACCCTTAAAACCACGTAGTACTTGAATTCTAAACTGGATCACTGCTTATTGAATGCAAAGATAATAGATTTCATAGATCAAGGATACGACAGGAAAGGAAACAAAAAGGCAAAAAAAAAAGGCTAAAACAAGATATACAACATTGGGCAAAACAAAGTAAGAGAATATAGGGACAGAATATTGGCATCGGACAAAATAGAATTGAAGCTAAAAATGTTAGTTAGAGCAGAGAGACTATTTTTTATTGGTGGATGATGTATATAATTCATCATGAGTGATGAACGATGCTCCGTCACTTGTAAATTCTTTTCTTAGATTTGTTCAATAAATACTGAGCCAGGGCTGGATTCAGTGCTAAGCAAGGCAGGTATGGTTCCTGTCTCCACTGGGCTTACAGTCTAGTAGACTGAACTGGTCATGGATCCTAATATGTCAAGCGGCACCAGAGTGAAATATGGTAAGTAAATCGTTAAGAGTAGAAGAAGTGGAAAGATTCACAGTCGTAGCAGGAGTCTTTAAGACATCCTTTTTGGTATTTGGCAGATTTTGTAGGCAAAGACTCTTTGGGTTTAGATGGTTTCAAATAATAAAGTTGTTTCTTAAATTGGGATGTTTCTTAAAATAAGACATTACATCAGAGCCCACGAAATAGTCACAAAACATTGTATTGGCTAGAAAGAGAATCTAATAATTCTAAGTAGGTGTAAATGACAAAAGGAACAAAAAAGCATAACTTAAAATCTTAATTAGCAATTTTTAAAAATTATTAAAACCTCTCTGAGATAACTTTTAGTTCAAAGAGGAAATCAAAGATTTATCTAGGGGCCAATAGGAAATAAGGACAATGAGAATACCATCAATCAGAACTCATGGTGTTTGGTCAAAGCTACACTCAGAGGAAAATACATAGCCTTAACTACTGATACTCATTAACATAGAGTAAAAATATGTGAATTAAGCATTAAGCTCACAATAAGTTAGAAAGACAACAATGAGATAAACCTAGAAAGATATTGATAAAGACAAAACATGTGGGTGAGCCAAAACGCAGAAGATTGTCAAAGAATGAGAATAGGAGAAAGACATTTGAGAAGTTATTCAAGTGAAACAGAGCGAGAAAACACATGTGACAGCATTAGAAATAAAAGAGAAATATTCATGTATTCCAAAAAGTTAAAAGATGGTAGGAAATATAGTATATAGTATATATTAACATAGAAATGTTGAAAGGGATGATTTTCTAGGAAATTTTATGTGATGAATTTTAATAGTAGAATAGTTGAATAACAAAGGAAGGAAGTGAAAAAGTGTTAAAACAGATGCTTGAATAGGAAATTCATTTAAATCTCTTAAGGGGAAAGGATGATCATGCAATAATTACAGACGGAAAGCTTCCCAATTTACTTTATAAAGCAAGCATAATCTTACACTGAACCTAACAAAAGTGGTGAACAAACAGAACAAACAGAGCTACAGAGCCTCAACCTCTTGTAAACATAAGTGTAAAAGTCGTAAAAATTAACCCTGTATCTGTATGTCTATGTCTTACTGTATCTCAGCTTTATTGAGGTGTAATTGATATGCAAAAAAACCCACACACATGTGATATATACATCTTGATGAGATTAGGCATATGCATATACCCATGACACTATCACCACAACCAGAGTACTATCAGTACTATCTATCAGCTCCAAACGTTTGCTAGTGTTCTTTTGGCATGTGTATTTAGTGGTAAAAACACTTAAGGCGGCATCTATCCTCTTAATGAACTTTAAATACACAATACAGTACTGTTAACCACAAGTACTATATTGTTCAGCAGATCTCTAGAACTTGCTCATCTTGTATGACTGAAATTTCACACCCACTGAATGACAGTTCCTTGTTTCCTCCTCCCCCTAGCCTCTGGCAAACATGATTATATTTTCCGCTTCTGTGAATTTGACGATTTTAGATTCCTCATAGAAATGGAACCTTGTCGTATTTGTCTTCCTGTGACCGGCATGCTTCACTATAATGTCCTCTACATTCATCCATGTTGTCGTAAATGGCAAGGTTTCTCTTTTTAAAGGGCTGAATAATATCCCATTTTATGTATATTTTCTTTCTCCATTCATTTGTTGATGAACGGTTGGGTTGTTTCCATATCTTGGAATAGTTGTGAATGATGCTACCATGAACATGGGGGTGCAGGTATGTCTTCAAGATCTGCATTTCAATTATTTTGGTCATAGACCCATATGTGAGATCATATGGTAGTTCAGTTTTTAATTTTTTGAGAACCCTCCATACTGTTTTCCATAGTGGCCGCACCATTCCACATTCTCACCAATAGTGTAAAAGATTTCCAATTTCTCCACATCCTTGCCAACAGGTTTTCTTGTTCTTCTCCTTCTCCTTTCCCTCCTTCTTACTCTTTCCTCCTCCTCCTCCTTCTCTTGTTGTTGTTGCTGTTCTTCTTCCTTCTTCTTTTTCTAATAGCCATCTTAACAAATGTGGGGTGATATGTTATTGTTATTTTTTTAATTTTTATTTATTTATGATAGTCACACAGAGAGACAGAGAGAGAGAGAGAGAGAGACAGAGACACAGGCAGAGGGAGAAGCAGGCTCCATGCACCGGGAGCCCGACGTGGGATTCGATCCTGGGTCTCCAGGATCGCGCCCTGGGCCAAAGGCAGGCGCCAAACCGCTGCGCCACCCAGGGATCCCTGTTATTGTTATTTTGATCCACATTCCCCTGATGATTAGCGATGTTGTCTCTAATACCTGTTGGCCATTTTTATTTATTCTTTGAAGAAATGTTTATTCAACTTCTTTGCCCATTTTTAGTTTATTTGTTTTGGTTTTTGTTTTGCTATTGAACTGTAGTAGATTCTTCTATATTTTGGATATTAAACTCTTACCTGATAGATGGCTTGCAGTTTTTTCTCCTTTTCTACAGGCCACCTTTTAATTTTGTTGATGGTTTCCTTAGATGTGCAGAATCTTTTTAGTTTGGTGTAGTCCCACTTGTCTGTTTTCACTTTTGTGGTCTGTGCCTTTGGTTTCAAATCCAAGAAATCATTGTCAAGACCAATGTCAAGAAATGTTTCCCCTATGTTTTCATTGAGAAGTTTTATGGTTTCAAATCTTATGTTTGTCTTTAATCCATTTTGAGTTGTTTTTTGTGTGTGAGGTAGGAAAGGGGTCACATTTCATTCTTGTGCATGTGAACATCCAATTTTTCTCAGCACTATTTGTTGAAGAGACCTTCCTTTCCCCATTGTGTATTCTCGGCACCTTTCTCAAAGATCAGTTGACTCTATATGTGTGAGTTTATTTCTGGGCTCTCTGTTTTGTTCCATTGGTCTATATATCTGTTGTAATATCTGTATCATACTGTTTTAATTACTGTAGCTTTGCAGTATATTTTGAAGTCAGGCAGTGTAATGCCTCCAGCATTTACAGGTCAATATCCATAATGAAATATATGCAAAATTTCTCAACAAAATTCTAGCAAACCAAATTCGATAACACAGTAAAAGCATCACATACCATGATCAAGTGGGATTTGTCCCTGGAAAGTGGGATGGTTCAACATATGCAAATCAATCAATGTGATAGACCACATTAACAAAATTAAGGGTAAAAATTTATCATCATTTCACTAGATGCATAAAAAGCATTTGACAAAATTCATTACCATGTCATAATAAAAAATACTAAAAAATTAGGGATGAGGAATGTACTTCAATGTAATAAAGGCCATATATGATAAGCCTACAGCTTACATGACACTTAATGAAAAACTGAAAGCTTTTCCTGTAAGATCTGGAACAAGACAAAGATTTCTACTCTTGTCATCACTATCCAATATAGTACTGGAAATCCTAGCCAGAGCAATTAGACAAGAAAAATAAAAATAAAAGCGATCTAAATCAGAAAAGAAGAACTAAAATTGTTCCTGTATGTAGATGATATGATCTTACATATAGAAAACCCTAAAGACTCCACAAAAACCTGTTAGAACTAATAAACAAATACAGCAAATTGCATAATATATATTTTAATATGCATTTTTAATATATTAAAAATCAACATAAAATTAGCTGTAATACTATATGCTAAAAACGAATTACCTAAAAAGGAAGTTAAGAAGACACTTCCTTTTTCAGCAACATCAAAAGGACAAAATACTTAGAAATAAATTTAAGGAGGTGAAAGATATACATTGAAAACTGTAAAATATTGATGAAAGGAATTAAAACAGATAGGAAATAAAACATTTATTTTCCATAAATAAATGGAAAGACATCTTATGTTCATGGATTGGAAGAATTAATTTTGTTAAAATGTCCACACTACTCAAAGCCATCTGTAGATACAATGCAATTGCTTTAAAAATTCCAATGACATTTTTTTGAGAATTAGAAAAACAATCCTAAAATTCATATGGAACCACCAAGGACCCTATATGGCCAAAAGCAATCTTGAGAAAGAAGAATACTAAACTTATATTAAAAAGTAATATACCTTGACTAATAAGTCTTTATTCCAATGTTGTATTGATGGTACCAAATTAGGATATATCTAATTAAAAATTTATCACATCTGTAGGTCAATGGAAAAAATATGTAATAATATGCCAAGATGATATTTGCTCAAGTTCAATGTCCTGCTAAATCCTGCCAATCCTGTCAAAAGTTTTGATTAAAATAGAAATAGAGGGATAATTCATTGCATTAATGTTTTTTAAGTAGAGACAATTTCCCACTCAGGAAATGCTTAGCAATGTCTTGACACATTTTTGACTATCGCGATTTGGGGGTAGTGCCATTAGTATCTAGTGGGTACAGGTGAGGGATGCTATTAAACATCCCACAATGCACAGGATGGCCCCTTCCCCCTCAACAAAGGATTATATGGTTCAAAATATCAGTAGTGCCAATATTGAGAAATCCTAGTTACATGAAAAATATAGCCTATACTATATTTAAATGGAAAACTTGGAGAAATTCTCATGATAGTAACAAAACAAAGTCAAGTAATTAGGTTATTATAATCAAAGTAATAAAAATAATTGGAAAGTAAATATTGGAATGGTCAAATCAAAATTATTGCTATTTTATGGTGAACATAAAGTACATTATTAAACAATAATGAACATAAAGAACATTATTTAAAAGTACTCTTATACCATATAAAGGGATTCAGTAAGATGTCCAATAAAACTGATACACAGAAATCACTAGATGTCTTGTATAGTAAGCCAATAATAACAGAGATAAAAGGGAAAGAAAAATAGTCTATTTATACAGATGACACAAATTGAAATTATCTAAAAGAGATAGTAGTCTACAACTTAAGTAGACTAGACATATATGAAAGAAAGAAAAAATTTCTGAGGCTTATGTAAAATCACTTAAATACAGAGCTCTCCCCAAATTGATTTATAAATAATTCTATTCTAGAACAAGTTTTAAATTCCATTTTCTTGGGAATTTTACAAAGAAAATCTGAAGTTAATATGGATGAATTAATATGCTAAAGCAACCAATATTTATCTATCTAATCGCAAATTAATGTATAAAGCCACAATGGACAAAAGTGTGATGCTGACTCCGAAATAATAAGTTAGATAAATGGGGAGAAATAGTGAGTCAAGAAATAAGCCTATATGTATTAAAAGTTTGTGATGTGATTCAGGGTCCATTTAAGCCAGAGGGGACACATTAAAGAGTCCACAGAGGAATTCACATTATTGAAAAAAAATCTAAGATGATGTAACAGTTGTTCACCTTGTGCCCTTAAATGTAGCATTAGAAAATATAAAACAAAAACAAATAGAAATACAAGGATAAAATGACAATCTGCAATTAAAGTAGGACAAGGTTCACACTTTTTTAAAAAATATTTTTATTTATTTATTCATGAGAGACACACACATAGAGAGAGGCAGAGACACAGGCAGAGGGAGAAGCAGGCTCTATGCAGGGAGCCCAACATGGGACTCGATCCCGGTTCTCCAGGATCACGCCCCGGGCCAAAGGTGGCACTAAACCGCTGAGCCACTTGGGCTGCCCAAAGTTCATACTTTTTAAAAGAGATGATTCTTTCAAGTAAAAAATAACACACAGAATTTAGGTGACAGAATGAACACCTAGCACCAAGAAACTTACAGAAACCACTCAAATTAATAATATATTGGATGACAAAGGAAATCTCAGGAAATGAGAAAATGTAGAGCTCTTACAGGCTTTATTCTCTGACCAAATGAGAGAATAACAACTAAGGGAGAGATGAAATAAGTCTCTGTACTCATAAATATAAGAACACTTCTAAAAAGTCCGATGTTAATAAGGAAATAAAAAGTGGAAATTACCAACTATTTAGATATAAGCAATGGAGCATTAAGTATTAAAACCTGTGAGATGTGGCCAAAGCAGCCATCAGAGGAAAATTTATGGACTTAAATGCATAAATTAGAAAATGAGGGAAATTGAAACCAAATGGACCAAGCATAATATTCAGAATCCTAGAAAAAGAACAAAAAAAATCAAATCTCCAGAAAGTAGAAGGAAATAATAAAGATAAAAACCGACATTAATAAAATAAACAAGAACAAAAAGCCATTAGTATTGATCAATAAAATCTCCTTCAAATTTTATTAAGAAAAAGAGTATAAATAAACAGCATCATGAATGAGATAAGGAGATTTAATTATGGATACAGGGAATTAAATTTTATAAGATACTTTATATTAATAACTTTGGATAAGTAGATGAAATGCATAAATTTATAAAAAATAAAGTACCAACATTAGCTCAAGAAGTCATAGAAAATCTAAATATGCTAATTTCTATTGAAAAGATTTGAAAGCTAGTTAAAGATATACTATTTACAGAGAACATCAAACACAGAAGATTTTACTCTTTAGTTCTACCATATGTTCAAGAAGTAGATAATTCCTATGTTACAAATTGGGAAGATACTAAACTAATTTTATAAGTCTAATGTATCTTTGATATTAAAATTCTAACAGAGGTCAGTGTATTTAAAAAATTCTTTATGATAAACAAGCAGCCATCTCCCAATATTCCTGTGTGCGATAAGTGTAAGAAAACTTCCACCGTCAAGGTAAAGACATTTTCCACAAATCTACAGCTATGGTGAAATTGTCAGAAATACTTCTGTTTAAAACATGAGAAAAAGAAGGATTTCTAACACTTCCATATTCAATATTATGTTGGAGGTCCTAGCCAATGCTATATAATAAGAAAAAATTTAAAAAACATGTGAATATCAGAAAAGAAGAGATAATAGTGTCATTTTGGGTTTTTGCAGCCAAGTTCTCCAGGAAGTACAAGATAAGCAGTTGGGAAACCATTAGAACTAATAAAGTATTACAGAATGGTCTAATACAAAGTAAAAAGATAAAAACCAATTGCTTTTATACACTAGTATAACAAAGTAATAGAAAAATTTACCCAATTCTCATAGCAGGGAAAACTATAAAATATAGAAATATATACCAGATTATTAAGGTGAATAATGGAAGTGAATAAATAGAAACATGTATATTATTTTTTGGATGAGAATGCTTAATATTGTAAAGGCATTTATTGTCCCCAAATTAATCTATAGATTCAATGCCCAACATTTTTATGGAACTTGCCAAGCTGATTATAAAATTCATTTGAAAGACTAAATGTGTGAGAAAAGCCAAGATAATGTAGAAAAAATATAACAGGTGTACTTGCCTTGTTAAATATCAAGACATACTGTAAAGCCATACTAATTAAAATGCAATGAGATCTGGGGCACCTGGGTGGCTCAGTCGGTTAGGCATCCTCTTCTTTCAGCTCAGGTCACAATCTCCGGGATCAAGCCTGTGTCAGGCTCCCTGCTCAGTGGAGAGTCTGCTTCTCCCTTTCCCTCTGCGCCTCCACACATACTTTCTTTTTTCTCAGATAAATAAAATCTTTTAAAAAATGCAGTGAGATCAGTGCCAAAGATTTAGCTAGAAGAGTGGAATAAGAGTCCAGCAACAGATCCCTGGTATACAGGTATTCATTTGTGGAAAAATTGGCATTTCATAATAGTGAGGGGAAAGATAGACTTTTGATAAATTGTTTTGTTAAAAGATTTTATTTATTTATTCATAAGATATAAAGAGAGTGAGAGGCAGAGACACAGGGAGAGGGAGAATTAGGCTCCCTATGGGGAGCCTGGTGCAGGACTCGATCCCGGGACCCCAGGATCACACCCTGAGCCGGAGGCAGACACTCAACCCCTGAGCCACCCAGGTGTCCCAACATTTAATAAATTGTGGGGAAAAAATGAGATACTACTTGGGAAAAATAAAGTCACATTTTTAACATTACCCTATTCACTGAAATAAATGCCAGGTATATTAAAGAGCTAAAGGTTATATAAAAACGAAATGTAGAAATGTACTGAGATTTAAAAAGCACATAATATACAAAGGAAAATTTTGCAAGTCTGTACAGATAAAATTAAAGGCTCCTATATGATAAAAGTCATCATAAACAAATGAAAAAAAGCATATGCTGGTGGAAAATATTGGCAACATTTATAATAGAAAAAGGATTAATACCCAAAATAAATGTAAAAATTTACAATTCAATAAGTAAAAACCATTAAACCAAAAGGAAAAATATAAAAAAAATACCAATAGATAATTCATAGAAGGGGAACTGAAAAGGAGACTATAAAAAGTTACTCGGTTTCACTAGTAATGAGGCACATCCAAAATAATTCCAAGGAGATATTACTTTTCACCTATTATATTGAAAAAAGAATTGCATTATCAACTGTGGTGATAATATGAAAAGCCAAATATTCTCATGCTTTCTTCAGTGTAAATTGGTCCAGATATTTTGAAGGGCGATTTGGTAATATCCGTTGAAATTAAGAATGCACAGACCACGTGACTGAGAAAAACCAAGAGAAACTCACAAAAATGTGTAGGAAATTGTATTAGAGATATTTTTTGCAGTCTTGTCAATGATGAAAGGCTGGAAACCACCAAAATATACATTGATAGAAGAGTTAAATAAACTGTGGGAAATCATACTGTATCACAGTTTTTAAAAACTTGAGGTTGATTTATATGGATTATGTGGAAAAACAACCAGAATATATTGACATTTGAAAAAAAAAATAGGTTGCAGCTTAATATGTATCATATGATAGGAAAGCCCCAAACCCTTTTTAAAAAGAAAATAATGCTGTGATTTATAAAAAAATTTTATTTATTTATTTATTTATTTATTTATTTATTTATTTATTTTTACTGATGTGCATATAGGCACATTGTGAGACAGCCTGGTGTCAGGTTTTTCTCTGTTTCTGCTTTATTTTGTTTTGTTTTGGTAAAATGTAAGATGGAGATAGCAGTGGTGCATATGTTGTAGGCTGTTGGGAAAATTATATAAATTAATACATGGGAAGCACAGAGCACTGCCTGGCATGTGGTAAGCACTCATAAGTGTTAGCTACTTTTATTATGGAAAAAATATCTGGATTTCTACATGTCAAACTGATAGTAACAGTTACTTCTGATGAAAGAATGCAGCTGGAGATTGAATGTCTGGTCAAGGAAAATTTTTGCTTTGTCTGGATTGTTTGATTTTTTTTTTTTTTACTGTAAGGATGTATTATAATATTTCTTGGGGCATTAAATGGAAATAAATGGGAAAAGTAGAAATGGTATTGGGACCATCATTTAATCATTTGAAAAAAATAAAGATAGAACCTTACCATAAAACTAGATAGTCACAGAAGTATTAAAGATTCAATTTGCAAAAATGAAACCACCAAAGAACAGGAAAAAGGCAAATGTTGATGTAATAGTGAGGACAGCCTTTAAAACCTGACCCCAAAGGGAGAGAACACAAGAGAAAAAACAGGTGTATTATATGGCATAAAAATAAAAATTGTTTTTTCAAATGACATCACAGGTGAAATAAAAGAAGTTGTGAAAATAAGTTAAAATTTACATAGCAAATGGATAATGCCATCCTTTATTAATTTTACAGGTTAATGAGAAATGGAAAAATGCTCAAGGAGAATAGACACACAATTACCAAAATTAAAAATATAAATGGCCAATAAATGCGTATAAAGATTGCTTGACGCTAGTAGTAATAAAAAAATAGGCAGATATGAACAGTCTTTACTTATTGGTTGGCAAATATCAAAAAAAAATATTATCGGCGCTGAAGGAAGTTTGACAGAGATAGTTTTTACTCAGTAAGACAGTTTTGCAATGAAAATTAAGTGTCTTAAAAATGCATATATTCTTTGACCCAGTGATGCATTTCCCAGTTAATTGGTCAGGTGAGATAAGCGCGCGCACACAGATGTATGTACAACGATGTTCGTTGTGGCGTGGTTTAAATTAGTAAAAAATTGAAAGCTACTTAAATACCTAATAGTAAATTGTTCAATAAGTCGCGGTACATACAAAGTATGGAATACTACACAACCATTAAAAATAATGCTGGGGCGCCTGGGTGTCTGCCTTCAGCTCAGGTCATGATCCCAGGGTCCCAGGATCAAGCCCCACATCGGGCTCCCTGCTTCGTGGAGAGTCTGCACCTTTGTCTGCCCCTCACCCCCCTCGTGCTCCCCCTCTTCCTCACTCTTTCTCTCAAATACATAGAGTCTATGGAGCACCTGTGTGGTGCACTCAGTTGAGTGTGGGACTCTGGGTTTCGGCTCCGGTTGTGATCTCAGGGTCACAAGACGAGCCCCGTGTTGCGCTCCACGTGGAGTCTGCTTGGAATTCTCTTCTCTCTCCCTCTGCCCTTCCTGCGTGTGCTCCCTCTTTAAAATAAATACATACATCTTAAACAAAAATAATGCTGTTGAAAGACTATCTACTGGTATGGAAATATGTTACGAGCATGTAGGTTTTGGAAAAAAAAAAACACCCCAAGAATACATGTGAATACATATAAAGCTAACCTTATGTCTATCTCTATCTTTATCTCTGTATCTCTCTATCTATGGATGTGAGTAAATACAACTAGATATAAATGCAGCACAGTGTTAAATGCATTATTTCTGGGCCATGATGACATTTTTCATTCTCTCTGTGCATTGTATGATTTAGTTAGTTAAATATCATACCAGTACATGAAGACATTCTTGTAAAAATGAGCGTGGTCCAGATAAAGCTGAAGCCCCTTAGGCCAACCCCTCCTCGCTCCTCCCCTATGCCCTTCCCTTCCCACATGGATTCATTTTTTTTTTTTTCCAGTGCGGTGTGTGTCCCTCCAGAACGTGTCCTACACAGGTACCTACGCGTATTTCCTCTGCTGGTTTGGCAGTGAAAACATCGTTTAAACATTTATTTGTATTTGCTCTGAAATATTAATTACATTTGTGTGTGTGTGTGTGTGTGTGTGTCTAGAATTAACGGAGATCTTCTCCTTACTGCTTGCTTCCTTACTCCTTCTCCCACTGCTTCCCGCCACTTTCGGTGTTGTTATCAATCGAGATTTTAAAAAATGATTTGCTTATTTTAGAGAGACCGAGAGAGGGAAAGAGATGGTGGGAGGGGCGGAGGGAGGGGGCAGAGAGGGTCACCACCCTGAGGTCACCATCTGAGCCCAAACCAAGAGTTGGCCTCTTAAACCAAATGCGCCACCCGGGCCCCCTATCAACTGAGATTTTATTCCCAGTTGGTTGTTTAATTTTCTTTAATTATCTAGACTCAACTATAAATTTTACTGATTTCCTTGAGCATGACTGTTGACTCCCAATAATTTTGATTCTTTTGTTATAATTATTTTTTGCTGCAATGCATCTCAGTATAATTCTGCTAGGAAGGATTCGTGTATGATGAACTTTGAACCCTTGCATGACTTAAAGAGTTTTTATTTTGCCCAAATGCTTGTCTGATATTTTGGCTGGATATAGAAATGTAAATTCAAGGGGCGCCTGGGTGGCCCCACTTCTGATTTTAGCTCGGGCGGGCTCGGGTCATGATCTCAGGGTGGTAAGATGGAGCACCACATGGGGCTCTGCACTCAGTGAGGGGTTTGATTGTCCCTCTCCCTCCTCCTCTGCCCCTCTCCCCACTCGCTCTCTCAAATCAATCAACCAATTAATCAAATCTTTAGAAAATGAAAATTCAATATAATTTTCTCTCAGAAATTTGATGATCCAGCTGTTCAGTATTCGGAGTTGCTGAAAAGAAGTCAGGTGCCAGTGTGATCCTTGATCTTTTGGAGGTAACTTTTTTTTTTCTGGAAGTTTTTAGGGTTCTAGTTTTCACTTGATTCTCTGAATTTCACAAAATCTGTAATTTTAATCACAATTTTTTCCTTTTATTCTGCTGAGTAGTTATGGATCGTTTCAATCTAAACATTTGATGTTTTTCTTGAGGTCTTGGAAATTTTTAGATGTTATTTCTCTTGCTTCCCCCCCACCCCTTCCATTCAATTCTCTGCTTCCTCTCTGAAATTAAATAGATTGTAGAACTTTTGGATCTGTCTTCCAAATCTCTCTTTATCACTTGCTTCTGTCCTTCGTTGTCATTTTTCCCCGTGTTTTATTCTGGGAATGAGTAGCCCTGGGCATCACTGTGCACATCAAGGGTGTCTATTTTCTATTTAACCGATTTTTGAGTTTTTTCCTCTTAAATTTTGGCTGTTGTATTTTTCTCAGTAAAATCTTAAATCAATTGTTTGAAATAGCCAGCTTCATAGTTACTCTGAGGATGTCATTGTATGTTGTTAATACTTCATTTGAAGTTGACCTCTCCCTGTTCTATTAATTCAATTTACACTCTTCTTATTTTTCTATTTATTGGATTTGGTGTCCCTTATGGGTTGGGAGAGATTTCCTCTATCCCAATGCAAATGTTTGGTTGCTTTGGGAAGCCTCATTATGCTCATTAATAGGATCTTCAGTTAATTTTTTCATACTTTTCAGATGTACAGTTTAGTGAATGTTGACAAATATGGACAGTTGAGTGAACATCATCACGACTGTTCTTGTGACTCCTCAGCTTCCTCCATGTCCTTTGCAGTCTTTCTGCCCCCCTACCCCAGCTACCACCAATTTATTCTCTGTCCCTATAGTTTTGCCTTTCCAGAATGTGACTCAAATGAAATCACACAACATGTATTCTTTCGAGTCTGGCTTCATTCACTTAGCACACTGTCTTGAAGCTTTGCTATCAGATAGAGTAATTCCTTATTTTCAGCCTCTATTTATGAATATCTTTATTCTTCTTTCTCAAGAGTTTCAAAAAAATCACTCTAAGATTTGTGCCATTTATTTTTTTTAAAGATTTTATTTATTTATTCATAAGACACATACACAGAGGAGAGAGAGAGAGAGAGAGAGAGAGGCAGAGAGAGAGAAGCAGGCTCCATGCAAGGAGCCCGACGCAGGACTAGATCCCGGGACTCCAGGACCACGCCCTGGGCCAAAGGCAGGTGCCAAACCGCTGAGCCACCCATGGATTCCTGATTTGTGCCATTTAAATTTTAGAATCAGCTTGTCTATGTCTACAAAATTCCCTGCTGATCGCTTGATAGAAATTGCATTAAACCTATAAGTCAGTTGGGAGAAAATCGACACCTTTACTATTTTGAGTCTTACGATCCATGAATGCAGTCTGTCTTTCCATGTATTTAGGTACTCGATTTTGTTCATTAGCATTTTGTAATTCTCAGCATATGAATCATGGATATATTTTGTTAAGTTCATACCTAAGTGTATCATTTTCCTTGGGGAGGGGTGATTGTATGTAGTGTTGGTTTTTCAATTTTGATTCTTACATGTTCTTACATGCTCGTTGTTGATATATAAAAATTCAATTGACATATGTGTTAATCTTTGATCCCGTGATCCTGCTAATCTCACTGATTTGTCCTAGGACTCACTCATTTGTACAGCGATTGGCATCTTCTATGTAGATAATCATATCATTTTCAAATAGAAATTTCAAAAAGAAATTTTTTCTTCCTGTCCAGTCTGTATGCTTTCTGTTCTTTTCATTTCCTTTTGCATTAAGTGAGAATTCTTAGTATTATGTTCAATTAATGTGGTGAGAGTGTGACATCCTTGCCTGGTTCCTGATGTTAGAGAGAAAGCATTTGGTCTTTCACCCCTAAGTTTGATGTTGACGGTAGTGTGTTTGTGTAGGTGCTCTTTATGAAGTTAGGATAGTGACTTTCCATTCCTAACTTGCCGAGAATTTTTATCCTGAGTGGGTTTTATATTTTGTAAAGTGTTTTTTTCTTTGTCAATTGATAGGATCACATGATTTTTCTTCTTGTTGGTATGGCTGATTACTTTGACTTTTGAATGGTGGACCAGCTTTGCATATCTCCATCAAATGGCATTTTGCTGTGGTGTAAAATCATTTTAATACATTGTTAGATTCAACTTGTTAACACTGTTGAGCGTTTTTTTGTGTCTAATTTCATGAGAGAGATGAGCCTATAGTTCTCTTTTCCTTCTCTCTTTCTTTTTAAACTGTTTTTGTCTGGTTTTGGTATCAGGGTAATACTGGCCTTGTAAAATGAGTTTGGCAATGTTCTCTCTTCTTTTTTTTTCTGGAGTAGATTGTGTAAAATTTATGTTATTGTTGTTCATTATCCCTATGGCTTTGGTGGAATTCTTCAATGAAATCATCTGGGCCTAGAGATGTCTTTTTTTCTTCCTTTTTTATTTTTATTTTTTGAAAGGAGGAAGATTTTAAAGTATGAATTCAGTTTCCATAATGTTTATAGGTCTAGCTACATTATGTATTTGATTTAATTGGATTTTGTTAGTTTGTGGTTTTTTTGTTTTTCAGTTGTTCAATTTAGGGAAAAGTCATACATAGCGATCTCGTGTTTCCCTTTAAATAACTCTGGGATCTGAAGGGATATTTTTTCTTTCATTCCTGATATTAATGATTAGTATATTCACTCTTTTTATTTGTCACTCTTGCTAGAAGTTTATTAATTTTGTTAATTTTCCAAAGAGCCAATTTTCACACGTTGATTTTCTTTGTTGTTTTCCTATTTCATTGATTTCTGCTTTGATATTTATTATTTTTTCATTTGCTTGCTTTGGGTTTATTTATTCCTTTTTAATTTCTTGAGGCAAAATTTAGATTTATTGTTTTGAGACCATTCCTCTGTTCTAATGTATGCATTTTCATGCTATAAATTTTCCTCTTAGCACTGCTTTGGCTGCATCTCATATATTTTCATACGTTGTGCCTTCATTTTTACTCAGTTCTATGTTTTTTAAAAAGTAGTTTCCCTTGAGGCTTCTTCATTGACCTATGGAATATTTAGAAGTATGTTATTTTAATTTCCAAATGGTTAGAGATTTTCACATTCTTTCTCTTTCCTTTCTTTCCTCCATCCTTCTTTTCCTGCTTTCTCTTTCTTTCTTTCTTTTTTTTTTTGATTTCTAGTTTAATTCTGTTAGATCAGAAAATATACTTTGTACACTATAGTTTTTTTTATGTTTGTTGAGAATTGTTTTATGGTTCCATCACCATCAGATGGTTTATCTTGGTTAATCTTCCATAAGCCCTTGAAAAATATGTACATTCTGCTGTTGTGTGGAGTATTATATATATGTCCATGAGAACTGGATGGTTGATTGTATCACTCATATCTTTTCTATCCTTGCTAATTTCCTGTTCAGGAGTTTTTGTCAATTGCTCAGTACATATTTAAGTCCCCAACTATAATTGTGTATTTGTCTATTTCTTCTTTTTAGTTGTATCAATTTTTGTTTTATATATTTGAAACTTTGTTTTTTGGTGTGCACACATTTAGGATTATCACGTTTTTCTGGTGCATAGATCCTTTTATCATTTTATAATGTCCCTCTTCGTCTCTAGTAATTTTCTTTGCCCTGAAGTTCAGTTTATTTTATTTTATTTTATTTTTATTTTTATTTTTTTAAATTTTTATTTATTTATGATAGTCACAGAGAGAGAGAGAGAGAGGCAGAAACACAGGCAGAGGGAGAAGCAGGCTCCATGCACTGGGAGCCCGATGTGGGATTCAATCCTGGGTCTCCAGGATCGCGCCCTGGGCCAAAGGCAGGCGCCAAACCACTGCACCACCCAGGGATCCCTGAAGTTCAGTTTATTGGATATTAATATAGTCTCTCCTGGTTTTTAAAAATTAATGTTTTCACGGTAAATCTTTTTCTATTCTTTTATTTTCAACCGACTTATGTCATTGAATTTGGAGTGAGTTACTTTTAAACTGCATATAGGTGGGACATTATTTTTTTATTCACTCTCCCAACCTCTGACTTTTAATTGGTTTATTTAAACCATTTATGTTTAATTTACATCTTGATACATTAGGGCTTAAGCCTGCCATTTTATTTTGTTTTTAATTTGTTTCCTATTTTTATTTCTCCATTCTTTATTTCTCTGTGAGTTATTTGAACATTTTAAAAAGACTTAATCTTGACTTATTTATAGTATTTTTGAGTATACCATTTTATATAGTTTTTTTAGTTGTTACTGTGACTATCACAATATCTATAAGTAACATAATAATCTACTAATATCAACATTTTACCATTTTAAGTAAAGTGTGGAAACTTCATTTAAGATCTTCTCTTATATAAAGGTCCTCCCTTTAAAAAATATCCCCACTTTAAATATTTTCTTGGATAGCAGATGGTGTTTTAGCATTTTTTTCAATCATCACACATGATTTAAACACGAGAAGGACGGCCTCTTCTATTTATCCACATTTCTACTCTTTCCATTGTTCTTTTCTCCTAGATGTTCTGAGATATTTTCTTTGAGTGTTTACTTTTTATTAGAAGAACTTAATTTAGTGATTTTTTTTATGGGTAGGAATGCTAGTGTTATGTTCTTTTAGTTTTCTGTTGTTTCTTTGTTGCCTCTTCTCTCCAAATGGATAATTTTGTTGGGTATAGAATTCTCAGTTGAGAATTCTTTTCTTTCAGTCACCTCCATCTTGCCTCCATGGTTTTAGAGAAGATATCTAATGTCATTTGATTTGATGCTCTCTTTGGTGTGTGTTTTCTCTTGCTGTTTTAATATTTTCCTTCATCTTTAGTTTCAGAAATTTAATTGCAATGTGTCTTAGCATGGATTTTTTTTTTAGAGAGAGATCATGAGCAGGGCTGGGAGGAGGGGCAGACAGAGAGAGAGAGAGAGAGAGAGAGAGAAAGAGAGAGAGAGAATCTTAAGCAGTCTCCACACCCAGCATGGAGCCTGACATGGGACTTGATCTGATGCCACTGAGTTCATGACCTGAGCCAAAAATCAAGAGTTGGATGCTTAACTGAGTGAGTCACCTAGGTGCCTCAGCATTAAATTTTTAGGGGAGTGCTTTTACTTTCTTTGCTTGCCTTTTTCAGTTGGTGAGTTTATATCTTTTGCCAGATCTGGGGAGTTTTCAGCCACATTTCTTCACTTTTTCAGCCTCACTTTCTCTCCTCTTCTGGGACTCCACTGGTACAAATCTTGCATCTTTGTTTGTCTACAGGTCCCTGAATCTCAGTTAATTTTTTGGGTTGGTTTTGTGCCTGTTGTTCAAATTGGGTAAATTCTCTTGGTCTGTCCTCATGTTCTTTAATTTTATTCTTGGTCATCTCCATTCAGTATTGAGCATCTCCAGCAGGTTTTTAAAATTTCTATTATTGACTTTTTCAGTTCTATAATTTTCATTTAGTTCCTTTGAATAAGTTGTTTCTTTACTGAGATTTTCCTAATTTTTCATTTGTTTCAAGAGAATGTATACTTTCTTATTGAACCACTTTTATGACAGTAGCTTTAGAATCCTGGCTAGTTAGCTGCAGTATCTGATATGTTTCAGAGTTGGCCTGCATGGATTGTCTTTCTTTCATTCAAGTTGTAATTTTTCTGGTTCTTGGTATGATGGGTGACTTTCGATTGCATTCTGAACATTTTGGCTATTATATTAGAAGACTATGGGCCTCATTTAAAATGTTCATTTCAGCAGGCAGTTACCCTGTTTAGGCTTGGCATGCAGGCTCTGGCCTACTTTTGTGGGCTATGGTTCCAATGACAGTCTAATTTTCAGAGCCTATGTGGTGTTATTTTGATCTGCTTGGTTTATCTCCTCCTACAGGGGCTCCCACTATCCCTGCTGCTTCTGTTTGAATGGGAAGAAGCTTCCCCAGGCTGGGACATCTGGTAAATCTTGCAAGGAAAGATCTTTCCCACAGACAAAGCATGCCTCCCAGGATGTGTGCTTGTGTGGCAGGTGCCCCTGCCTGTGGGAGATGGAAAGTGTTCCTAGGGCCATATGATTGTGGTGGCAGGATTTCCTTTGCCAGTGGCCCTCTGAATTCATGGCATCTTTTAGTGGGTGAGGGGAATCTTAGGCCCTGTGGGGGAGAGGAGCACTTTATTGGTCTGGGGATGCATGTGATGGTGTGATATCCCTTGCCAGGACTCTGGTTGCATACCCTGATTACGTGATATCTTTGGGTTGGGGCAGAAGTCTCAAACCTGGTGCCTCAGTTAATTTTTAAACTTTTTCTGTAGCTTTCCCCCATGTATTGTGTATGTGGAGGAGAAGAGCTGGCCCATACTTCTGCGTGAGAGCTCTGGTCACCCGGGCACTGTTTTGCCTCTCTAGAGGAGGTCCTCATGAACATTACCTCTCTTGCAGACTGTTGTCAGTCCAGAATACTGCTTGACATATCGGCCATGGGTGGTAAATGATTGGGGGTGAGTCATTTGGCTTCTTTGAATGTAGTTCTCAGATTGTGCTCTGCAGGTGCTCCAGGGAAATCCCCTGCCCCCTGGCCTCAAGCTTGGCACGTCTCTGGTGCATTTGCATCATTGGCTATGGTTCTTTTCTGAGTATATGTTTTCTTCTATCAGATCCTATCTTCCTTTTATATTTCAGGGAATTCTCATGCCTTCTGACTTACTAAGAATATCCCTTCCTGCATCTAATATATGTGTATCATATTATATATTTTGTATATTATAAATTTTTCTAAGTATTTTGAGAATAGAAGCTTAGTTCATCATCTTCACAAATCTCTTTGCGATCTCCCGTGTCTTCTCAAATTTTCTAAAATAAGTACGCATTATTTTTTATAATCAGTAAAACCATGAAGATGATTTAAAAAAAATTTTTTTAATGACTGTGTTGATCATTGCTCTAGGGGTAAGTGCTCAGAAGCCTTGTCTTGGGGAGACTTGAGGGGAGTGAACAATCTGTGCTTTTTGGAGAAGGTCTTCTGGTCATGGAAAGCCTATTCACCCTTCTGGGGGTGCTAAGCCAGGACCCCCCAGCTGCAGTGCTGGGTTTCGCTGCCGCAAGGGCATATTCAACTGTGGAAGGTTGCTCCAAGTTCTCACAGGAGGGGCGAATCTTTCCCCTTCTTCAAATTGCCAGTGTGTGCAAAATGCTAACACTACACATTTAAGTGACGTATAGATCAGAACAGAATCATAGCTTGATGACATAAATTAAAGTAATTATATTCATTAGCATGATAAAAAATATGCAAACAAATGTTTATTAAATGCAACCATACATCAACTCCAAAGGCTTTGGCGTTGTTTATGTCTTTGTTGCTTTAGCATTTTGTCAAAGGTGGCCTGTCAGGCTGAACTTAATTGACACTAATGGGGGGAGGAGGAGCCAGCCCAGAATATCACTGGGCTCCATGAGCACTGGAGGTTTGGGGATATGCTACCAGGCCTCACTCGCTTCCCCAAGGCTGGCCCCGGAGAAGGCCCTGGGAAAGGAAGTGCAAGTGTCCTTACATTTATTGGAGGAGGGAGGGGCTGTCCACTTTTCAGGATATTTGTCACCAGGTGGGCCTGAGGATGTCCCCAAGAAGGGTATAGATCCACTTTCTCTGACCAATATCTGCTGTAATACCTGCCCCTGGAAGTTCCCTTTTCTGCGAGGTTGGATGTGTCTTTCCAGCTGGTGGTGACTCTCTGGCAAGTGAAAGCACTTGCCTGTCCCGGAGCCCCTGGAGATGGGAAATAGGATCCTAATAGCGAGGCTGTTGTATGTTTGTGTTGGGTTCTTGCTGGGGAACCTGGCAGGCTGCTCTGATGAGGCATCTTATTTTTGCCAGAAAGCCTATGAATTATACCCACAAGCACAGTCACAGAGAGAGCCAAGTTCCTTAGCTGTGAGGCTCAGGCGTGTTGGGACATTGTTTCGCCTTGAGGGCTGATGTATCACAGGTGTGCTCCTGTGTGAGGCCCCTGCCTATTGTATATACAGCCAGCGGTCATTAGCATTGTTTACCATACCCGGGTAGCTGCTTAGGAAGAGCTGGGATGGCCACAGTGGACTAGCCTGTCTGTCTGTCCATCCATTATGTTGAGTGTGATGCCAGGCAGGGAGTGAGATGGCAGGAGGGATGGAGAAAGGCTTGTGGAGGAAGGAGGAGCAAGGAGAGGTGGCCCAGGGCTCTCGATTGGAGCCAGCTAGTCTCCCTCTCTCAAGCTGTTTTTCTACTTCTTCTAAATGCTCCAAGTTCTAGGAAAACCGCAGTCCCAGGCAGGAGGATCTGGTGTGGCTCTGGCTGTTGACAGGCTGGGCTATCATTCAGTCTCATCCGTTGTTTGTGACCCTGGCTTATCTCCTGATCAGGAATGAGCTCTTCTTGTCCCTGGACGTGGGCCCACTCCAGAGGGGCTCTGTAGCAATGGGGACTTACTTCCCAGGTGTCACCAAGGCGGGTCCCTCTGCCTTTTAAAGGGAATGAGATGCTAAGGAGCATGACATTGCTCCTCTTGGGCTCCTCACCGTCCCTCCCCTCTTTGAAAAAGTGGAGATGCTGGGGATTTTGTTGTCGGGCTCTGCACAGAGAGAGGAGAAGATGGGCCGGACCATGTCCGGCGCTGCAGTGCAAGAGGTCGAGGGAGAGCCCTGGGTGTTCGGTGGCCTCCTGGGCCCCTCGGGGCTGGCCGCCACAAACCCTTATTTCTCCTTCCCTAAAACCAGAGAGGCTGCGTAATTTATTTCTGTGGGGTGGTTTATGCTGGGAAGGAAAGAACAGATGTTAAGAAAACAAAACAAAGGAAGGCAGACCACTTTTGTTTCCGAGCCAATGGTGATCAATTCTGTATACTTTACTGCCTTGTCCATGTTTTGGGGATGGATATTTCAGGCCATTTCAATCAAAAGTGGTGCCACTCTAGGCTCTAAACAAAGGCCTAGATTTATTTTTTTTCTGGCAGCACAATCCTCAAAGATTACACTTGCTGCCACATTTTTAGCCACGTCAACATTCCTTAGGAAATACAAATATGGGCATTATTTCATGGAGATGGCACCGGGTAATATAATAAAATGGATTTATTTCATCTTAATTTATTTAAAATGTGCATAGACAGAACTGGGATAAAATCCATGAGATGAAATATCTCGTTTGCATGAATATATTGAAAAATTCAGCCACCTTCTAAGCCAAAAAAAGAGGCAACTTTTTTTTTTCCATCCTCAGAATAATAAGAAGAATAGGTGCTCTTTTTAAAACAAGAAAAATATAACCTCGACAGAGAGACGTGATTCATGCCCCACGGTCCCCGCGAAGGTGTGAGGGGTGCGTGTAGATGGCAGCGAGCGTGCTGGGGCGAAGAGTCGGGGGAGAGAGGAGAGTCACACGGAGGGTTCGAGCGGGGGAGGCAGGGTGGTGAGATGAGGGGTTTCCTGGTGTGGCGGTCGGACCGCATCCTGCCATGGGGATGGCTGGTCACCACGTGCCACCCGAGGGCTTCCGCTACCACGGGGACCAAACATCCAAGAGCCTGGTGTCCTGTCTGGGCCCCAGGGTAGCAGCAACATGACCCAGCAGAAGGTCGAGGCTGAGCTCTCTCACCTATGAGCTGTGTGATCTTGAGCAAATGTCCTGACCTCTCTGGGTTCTGGTCTCATCGTTTGCAAAATATGCACTCGATCGCGGAACCTACCCCAATCTTTGAGACTTATGTGAAACCATCATGATGAGGCATTAGAACATATCTGACTTCTAATTAGCGTTCAATGAGTATTAGTTGTAAAAATCTCTCATCGGTAGAATGGAAATAATCTCTTTTTTTGAGATTTTAGATTTTTAGAGAGAGAGAGCAAGAGTGCTCGGGGAGAGGGGCAGAGGGCAGGGGGCAGCTGGAGAGGAACAAGCAGACTCCTTGCAAAAAAAAAAAAAAAAAAAAAAGCAGACTCCTTGCAGAATACAGAGCCTGATGCTCCATCCCGGGGGCTCGATCCAAGGACCCTGTCCTGAAATCAAGAGTTGGACACTAACGGACGGAGCCGCCCCAGCGCCCCTGGAAATAATCTTTGGATCTCACAGGGCAGATCAGTAGCGACCATTACTGTTTGACATTGACCATATGATTATTTGATGTTAGTAACTGCTTTTTTTTTTTTTTTAAAGATTTTATTTATTTATTCATGAGAGACACACAGAGAGAGGCAGAGACCCAGGCGGAGGGAGAAGCAGGCTCCATGCAGGGAGCCCGATGTGGAACTCGATCCCGGATCCTGGGATCACGACCTGAGCCAAAGGCAGAAGCTCAACCGCGGAGCCACCCAGGCACCCCAGTAACTGCTTTTGATTTATTTCTTCGGTGCCTATGAACTTCTTGAGGGAAGAAATGACAAATGCTTGTGGGAAGTGTTGGCTCGTGCCTGTGGGGCTGAGATCTCTGGGTTCTCAGTCTAGGGAAGCTTTGTGCCTGGACGCGCTCCAGGGGAGGCTGCGTGGGCCTGAGGACCGGCGGCCAGTGGCCAAGGGCTGGCCGCTCCTGGCGATTCTGAACCTGGGTTTGCCACCTTTACCCTCCACCCCCGAGCACCTGCTACTCCTTGGACTGATCCGCTGAGGGGTGCCACAGGTGCCTTTGGATACACGGAATTACAAGTGTCCCCTCTTCTCTTGGAAGACCCCTGCCCATGCTTTCTGCTCCTCTTTCATTTATGTTCCACCCTAGGCTGGGGGGGGGGCATCCAGGAGCAGCGTTTTCAGCTTTTGAAAATGAGATAAAGATCATAAGTATTGGGCCCCCTCTGGACTCACATGTTAGCCAAGGCGCTGGTGTGACAAAAATCAATGAAGGGAATTCCTACAGCTCTGTGCTGGGCTGGGGGGCGGTGGAGGGCTGGTTGCGAGGCTAGTTGAGTCAGGATCCCAAGGAGTTCGCAGTCTCGGGAGTCGGAGAGCCTGCGGCCTCCCTGGTGCCCACCTGCCGCCCTGCGCCTGGGAGCTGCCCACATCCTGCCTCCTGGGACGGGTTCAGCGCAGGTGACCAGGCCCGGCCTTCAGGGGCTGGGCCAGGTGTGAGCACCATTGGCACAGGGTCCCTCCATCTCTAGCGCCCTGTTCAAGGACGGGGGAAGCCAGTGGGGTTTCTGGAGAACGCGCCTTACCCATCGCCACCTGTTTAGTTAGTGGTTGCCAGGTGGGAGCGGGAGGCGGGACCCAGCGGGAAAGTGAGGCATCCAGTCGGCTTGGACGCCCCCTCAAGCCCTGTCAAGCCGGATCCTGTTACAGCTTGATCCCCGAGTCTCTGGGGACGGCTCGACAGTGACCTTGCTCCTCCAGTGCCTGGTCTACACTGCCAACGCGCTGCGGAGAAGGTGGCCTTCATCCTCTCTCACCTGTAACACGGAAGCAAGTCCAGGTGGGGCTTGACGGGCTGACCTTGCTGAGAAGCCGGGTCACAGAGGCATCCAGGCAGCGCACACATGGAGAAACTGAGGCCGACAGAGGGTAACAGGCTGCCCGCCACGGCCTCCCAACCCAGGAGTGGCAGACAGAGCCTTCCAGGCCGCTGGGGGCCGAAATCAGCAACAGTAAGAACAGAGACCAGATTTTTTTTTTTTAAAATAAAGTAAAAATTTCCTATGGTTTTGAGGATTATGAGGCCACAGAAGGTTTGATCTTAGACCTGTCCTGCTCTTGCTGGGTCAGGACTTGCGCTTTGAGGCAGGGAGTCAGCTCTTGCTGGAGTGGGGTTGGGCCCCCTCTGGGCCTCTCCCCACCAAAATCGAACCCAGAAAGGAACAGAAATCCCTTGATTTGTCCTGCTACTACTCCCCCAAACTGCCTCTGCCTCTACTGCCTCAGGAAGGAGACCAAACAGCGAGGAGGTGAAGCCAAAGAAACAGAACAAAACAAAACAAAAAAGCAAATATGTTGACCTTGGCGTGTGTCAGGGCCCAGGGAATCTGCGAAAGGTTTGGGGGGGTGGGGTGGGATATTTCTGAGCCGCCTTCCGTCTTGGCTGCTGGAACTGCCTCCAGCCTCCAGGCAGGTGTAACCCCTGGGGACCGTCTGGCCGTGTCTCACACACTTGGGTGGGCCGCTCTTCTTCTCATCCAGGAGACGAGGCTCCAGCCTCCAGGTTCTTCTCAGGGCATCTCTTGAAGGCTGGGCTTGGTGGCCGAGGCCTGGTGCGGAGGGGGTGCAGGCAGCGGGAGCTGGCCTTCCAGGACCATACACCCCTCTCCACCCTGCCCCGGGGAGGGACAGCAGGAGGACCCCTTAGCCACTGGACACAGCCAGGGCAGCTCCACATGCCTGGAGGCTCCGTTGTGGGGGGGCCCGACTCCTGCTGACCCGACGCCTCCCCCTCTTTACCCTTTCCTGGGCATGGTGTCGGCTCTTGGGCGCCGGAGCAGGTGTCTGGGCAACCTGGTTCTGTATGAATTGGATGAATCTTGATGTGACAAGGCCCTGACCACCTGTATCGATGCCCCCCAAAACCTTCTGTTGATGCCCATCATGTGCTGTTTGCCTCGTGCGGTGAGACCTGGGTGGGCCGCTGACATGAGGGCCCCAGCGGCCCAGAGTGTCCAGGTTCCAGATGTAATTCCATCTGGGTGCACCTTGCAGGCTCAGGGTGAGCTACTGCTCATGGGCGGCCTGCTGCTTTGACCTCGGGGGGCCTGGAGGGGGTTCTCCCCAGATATGAGAAATCACAGCATTTTCAGTTCCAATCAGAGCCGCTCTTGGGCTCAGTCTTAGTGTGTGCTGAGCCAGGGTGGAGATGGGGTGACCACGCACTTCCTTGTCCGGGCCAGGGCCCCCCTGAGAGCGAAAGTGCATGTTATAAAAATCTGCAAGTGCAAGGGGGGGTGTAGGACTGATTAAATGGGGGCTGTCCCCGCCCAGCTGGGACATAAGGTCGCCTTGGGAAGAGAGAGCTTGGGCGCAGCTCAGTTCTTAATGTGATCACTTCCGCTGCCCGCGTGTGGGCGCCAGCATGAGCTCGGAGGCCCGGGCAGCAGCCCCGACCCCGACTGGCAGCTGGGGGTCCCGCGTCCGTGGGGCCGGGCTGCGTGTGCTGGGTTGTTCTTGATCTGCCTCCCTTTGACTAAGTGCCCGAAGGGTGGGCATAGGCCCCCCTGGGCCCTGCAGTGCATGGCTGGGGGGTCAGGCATCCCTAGGGGTCTAGGCCAGCCCTCCTGCTACGGTGACGGTGACGGTGACGCGGATCCAGTAACTTGGCTGAGCTTCCGTCTTCTCAGCCAGGAAAGAGGGATGCTGACGACTCGGCAGGGCTCCGGGGGGCGGGGGGCGGGGACAGGGGATGGCGGCGGGAGCTGTAGCACGGAACACATGCTCAGTTATTATTTAGGCTCGTGTCGTATGTCTAGAAGGTTCTGCTGTATTTTGATACTCGAATAAAACATAACCTATTAGCATTTGTGTTGCTCCGTAGTTAATTGTAACAAAGTTTTGGGTAGTTGGGATGCGCATGGTGTATCACGCGCGCAGTGATACATATATAATGAACCAAAATACGAATAAATTATATATGGATTGGAGAGCACGGCCGCATTCTTTACCAATCGGTTTGTGTGATCAGAAGAAGCTTAGGGGACCTCCTTCGTGCTCGAGATGGGGCCACCCATCCGGATGAAAGTACCCCAAATTATAGTGGAGACACTCATGAAGCATGAGAAAGCCCGATCATTCATTCATTCATTCGTTCATTCAACAGGTATTTGTTGAGCACCTGCCATGTTCTAAGCACTTGGGATGCATTAATGAATGAAATAAATTTGATAGATTGGAACGTGTGAGTCCTGTCCTGTTCCAGAGAAGGGGGGCGAGGGGAACCGGAGGCCGAGGTGTGTGGTCGGGGATCCCTGGTGGCTCAGAGGTTGAGCGCCTGCCTTCGGCCCAGGGCGTGACCCCGGGGTCCCAGATCGAGTCCCGCATCGGGCTCCCCGCATGGAGCCTGCTTCTCCCTCTGCCCGGGTCTCTGCCTCCCTCTCTGTGTCTCTCATGAATAAATAAATAAAATCTTAAAAAAAATACTGGTGGTCGACGGGAGCCTCGTGGAAAGAGGACATTTGGGCGAAGACGGGACGTGAGGGGCTTGTGTCCCTCCCACCCCAGCGCTGGCTCCCTTCTTGAGTCTTGTTTCAGTTCCTGGACCCTAATCTGCTCTCCCCCCTGGAGTCCCCTGAACTTTTGTCCCTTGGAGCAGACTGTCATCAGCACGTCGGGCGGCGAGACCACCACCATGTGCGAGTAGCACACACACACACACACACACACACACACACACTTTAAGTAGCACGGAATCATTTTCTAGGTAAAGAAAAAAACACACCAAAACCCAACAACTCCCACAACCCCGAGTTCTGGTTTTTTTGTTTGTTTGTTCATTGGATTCGGACAGACAGCAGGATGGTGAGTGTCGCCGATGGACGCTGGGTCCTGAGCTGAGGTCCCCCCGGTGGTGGAGGGAGCGGCTTGTTGGCAAACGAGGGGACGGTGACCCGAGTGTGTTGGGGCCTCTGGAGGGCTTCTCGTTCTCCTCCCGGACATTGGTCCCAGGGGTGACACGTGTTGGGCGGTGTGGCCCTGGGGGGACTGGCCTGGTGGCCGCATGGCTTGTCCAAGGTCCCCGAGGCTCCTGGACGGTGAAGAGCCCGGGCGGTTACCCGGAGAGCCGGCCCTCACCCTTCTGAGTCCCTCGGTCTACGAGGCGGCCTGTTCGTACCTGCCCCGCGTCCCCTCCGAGGTTGGGCGTCACACCGCGGAAGGTATCCCTGGGAGCAGCGTCCCTGGCCGCGCGTGCCCGGGGCCCTGGCTTGGCCACTGTGTCCTGTCCCCCCCCACTCCCCCCTGCCTCAGCTGCGCTGTCCTTCGTCCTCCACTGAAAAGACAGAAGCCACAGGTCACAATGGCCTCAGGGTCCCACCTCCCACCCTCTACAAAGTACCTGCTCAGGGACCCTGCCCCCCCCCCCCGTCTTCCTCCCCCTTTCTATCTATCATCTAAGATTTTATTTATTTATTCCTGAGAGACACAGACAGAGGCAGAGACACAGGCAGAGGGAGAAGCAGGCTCCCTGTGGGGAGCCCAACACGGGACTCGATCCCGGGACCCCGGGGTCACGCCCTGAGCCGAAGGCAGACGCTCCCCCACGGAGCCCCCCGTGCCCCCCCATCATCTTTAAACCTCTCCCGGACGCCCCTCCGTGCTCACACTCCCTTCGCCCCTTGCCCCCGCCCCAGCTGCTCCAGGGGAGTTTCTAACCCGCGGGATTATCCTCCCGTATTTATAAGAGGCTCGTTCTTGACCTCCTGTGTTCCCTACTCATTTTCTTTGTTTTTAGCCCTTAAAAAAAAAGTCAGGAGCTTGTGGAAGCTTACAAAGAATTGTGGACGCAGGCTATCTTCATATCTTTTCTTCCCACTCTCTCCTTTTTTTTAACTCCTGGGAACTGGCTCCGCTCCTGCCTGTCCTGGTGGCCACTGTGTTGCCGCACTTGGGATCTGTCAGCTGGTTGCTTCTCGGCTCCCCCTCCTGCCCCTCCTCCCTCCTCCCTCCTCCCCTCCACCTCCCTCCTGCCCCTTCGCCCACCTCCCTCCTGCCCCTTCGCCCTCCTCCCTCCTCCCCTCCACCTCCCTCCTGCCCCTTCGCCCTCCTCCCTCCTCCCCTCCTCCCTCCTCCTCCTCCCCCCCTCCTCCCTCCTCCCTTACTACCTCCTCCCTCCTTCTCCTCCTCTCCCCTTCCCTCCTCCCCCCTTCCCTCCTCCCCCTACCCCCTCCTCCTCTGAGCTCTGGATTCCCATGTCTAACTGCTCCCCTGGAAACCCCCCTCGGACCCCTGGGCATCTCCATGTAGCATGTCCGATACTAAAACTCTCTCAATCTCTTTTTTAAAGATTTTATGTATTTATTTGAGAGAGAGCATGAGCAGGGGGAGGGGCAGAGGGAGAGGGAGGAGCAGACTCCCCTCTGAGCAGGGACCCCCCCCCCAACACAGGGCTAGACCCCAGGACCCTGGGATCACGGCCTGAGCCGACGGCGGCTCTCAGCCCACGGAGCCCCTGGATGCCCCCACCCCGATACTGAAACTCTCCACCTTTCCTCCTAAACCTTTCCCTCCAGTTTTCCCCACCTCAGAAAGCGACACCCGCGCCCGCCCCGTGGCTCAGTTCCCACACCTGGTTGGGTGACACTGCATTTACGGTGCTGTGTAGCCGCCCAAACAGTTCCGCACCCCAAAATAAAACCCCATACCTACTCGTTCCTGCTCCCAGCCCCGAGCAACTACCAATCTGACTCTGTCTCGATGGATTCACGTGTTCTGGATGTTTCCTATAAATGGAATCACGACACGTGAACTTTTGTGTCCGGCTTCTTCCACCGAGCGCAGGGTTTCAGGCTTTGTCCACCACATCATCGTATCAATGCTTCATTTTTTTTTATAGCCAAATAATATTCCGCGGGGTGTGAATATCCCAACTTGTCTACCCATTCATCCGTGACTGGCGGACATTTCGGTTTTTCACTTTCTGACTATTGTGACTAGTGCTGCTCTGACCGTGCATGTATGATGCGTGCATGTATTTATCTGAGGACCTGTTTTCTTTTTCTTCTTTTTTTTATTTAAAGACTTTATTTATTCATGAGAGACACAGAGAGAGGCAGAGACACAGGCAGAGGGAGAAGCAGGCTCCTCACAGGGAGCCTGATGTGGGACTTGATCCTGGGACCCCGGGGTCATGCCCTGGGCCGAAGGCAGACGCTCACCCACTGAGCCCCCCGGGCGCCCCAAGTACCTGTTTTCAACGGCTTTGCCTACATACCCAGCAATGAAATTGCCGAGTCATGATTGTACCTGTAACTTTTTACCGTGGCCGAGCCAGTTTATGTCCCCACCAGGCCCAGGGAGGGTACACATGTCCTCTCCAACCCTTGTCATTTATTTTTTTCATTAATTAAAAAATTTTTTTATTAAAAAAAAATTTTATGATGTCCTAGCGGGTACCCAGTGGGACCTCAGTATGGTTTGGATTTGCAGTTCGCTGACGACTGATTACGTTGAGCACCTTTTGGTGGACCTGCCGGCCTTTTGTAGATCCTCCGTTGGAGACATGTCTGGGCAAGTCCTCTGCGTATCTTAAAACCGGGTTGTTTGTCTTTTGGAGCTGAGTCGTAAGGGCTCCTCATATATTCTGGATGCCAGCCCTGGTCAGACATAGGACTTGCAAATCATGTCACTGAAGCCATCGCCGGCTGTTATCCTCAACCCGCACAGCGCCTCAGACTCACCCTTTCCCAGTCTCCCTTACGATGTGTCCTAATCCATCCACTTCTCTGCATCTTCACTGTGCATCTCACTACCCCCCACCCCCACCCCTTTATTTCTTACCTGGATAATGCTATCGTGTCTAATTTGTCTCGTTGCCTCTTCTCTTGTCCCCTTATAGTCTGTTCTCCACCCAGATAGCCATATGGTCTCTTTTTCCCAGACTCTGTTTTTTTTTTTTTTTCTTTTTTCTTTTGAGCAGTATTAGGTTTACAATAAGATTAACAGGAAGATTTGGAGACTTCCCATATCCTTTCTTCCCCTACACATGTGTAGCCTTCAGTCTCAGTATCACTCACCAGAATGGCCAACGAAGAGCCTGCCTTGACACCCCACAACCACCCAGAGTCTGTAGCTTACCTTAGGATGATTCACCCTCAGTGTTGTATGTATTTCGGGCTTTATGCATGTATAATGACATGTACCCATCACTATAGTGTCACACGGAGTATTGACACTGTCCTAAAAATCCCTCTCTGGGGCGCCTGGGTGGCTCAGCGGTTGAGCATCTGCCTTCGGCCCATGTCGTAATCCTGGGGTCCCAGGATCGAGTCCCACATTGGGCTCCCTGCATGGAGCCTGCTTCTCCCTCTGCCTGTGTCTCTGCCTCTCTTTGTTTCTCATGAATAAATAAATAAAATCTTAAAAAAAATTAAGAAAAGGAAGTGGAATCCTGCATATTTAAAAAAAAAACAAAAACAACCCTCTTTGCTCTCTTCCTGTTCATCCCTTTCTGCCTCCTGCCCCCCAGCCCTGCCAACCACTGACCCCCTTACTGTCTTCATAGTTTCATCTTTCCCCAAATGCCATAGAGTTGAAATCACACAGTATAGGTAGCCTTTACAGATTGGCTTTAAAAAAAATTTATCCCCCCCCCCCCCGAGTGACATGAATTTAAGCTTGCTCCGGTATCACGGCTTGGTGGATCTTTGTGCTTTAGCAGTGAACGCCAGTTACGGTGGTGACACGTGGACCATTCATACGGTTTATTTATCAACAGTGAACTTGTCCACTCACCTATTGTAGGACATCCTGCTTGCATCCAAGGTTTCTTTGTGGACTTTTTTTTTTTTTTTAAGATTAATTTTAGAGAGAGTGCCAGTGAGCTGGGAGGAGGGGCAAAGAATCCGGACGCAGACTCCCTGATGAGCGCGGAGCCTGACGTGGGGCTCGATCCCAGGACCCTGAGATCATGACCTGAGCTGGAGAGAGCTGGCCGCTTGACTGAGCCACCCAGGCCCACCCCTTGTGCACGTGTTTTCCGCTCCTTTGGGTAAATATCCGAGGAGCATGATTGCTGGCTTCTGCGGCAAGAGTATTTTTTAGTTTTGCAAGAAACAAGCCCAATCTTACTGCAAAATGGCTGTGACGTTTGGTTAAGCAGCAGCGAGTGAGAGAGTTTCCGATGCTCCACCTCAGCGTTCGGTGTTGTCAGGTGTCCTGGATTTTGGCCCCGCTAGGGGCGTGCAGGTGCAGCTAGTTTTAATCTGTATTTGCCTGGTGACCCGTGATGTGGAGCACATTCCACAAGCTTATTTGCCCTCGCGTAGATCTTCCTACGGCCTCCGAGCCGTCTTAGAATCAGGCTGGCTGTTTCCTTACGCTCTATGTCTTTGCATATTTTTGGAAACCAGGGCTTTATCAGATGTGTCTTTTGCAAATACTGACTTGCAGCCGATGGCTTGTCTTCCCACTCTCTGGACAGTGTCTTTCCCGGAGCAGAAGTTTGTAATCGTAACGAAGTCCACCTTATCAATGATTTCCTCTGCGAATCATGCCTTGGCTGCTGTATCTAAAGAGGCATCGCCACCCCGAGCTCACGCAGGTGTTCTCCTCCTGACACTTCTTTACAAACTCTGAATTAGACTCTGGCTCACATCTGCTTTGAACCTCCAGAGCCTTCCTGCTGCCTCGAGCATAGGATTAGGCCCCGTCAACACGTCCCTGCCTTCCTCTCCAGCTCGCTGGACGAGCCACGGTGCCTCCCTTGGATGCCCCTCCGGAACAAGGTTTTGTCCCCTGGCCTGGAGATTTTGCTCACATGCACCCAACGAACCCCACCATCCTTTGGGTCGGGGCTTACATGCCCCCACTTCAGAGGAGTCTTTCGCACCTGCCCATTTAGGTTAGGCCTCCCTACCTCGTACAATATCTGGGAAACTTAGCATTGCTTTCGTGATTCTAAAAAAAAAAAAAAAAAAAAAAAATCTTCCGACGCCCACCGTGTGCCAGGTGCTCTGTGCTCACCAGGTTTTTAGAGGTTTACTTGATGGGTGAGTTTTTTTTGCAGAGGGTCTTTAAGGTGCTGCATGAAGGAAGTAACTGGGAGAGCGTCCACTGTGTGTGGGCCCCCGAGGAGGAGGGGAGGCTTGAGCTGAGAACCGAAGTGTGACCAGAGCCGAATAAAGGCAAGGAGATGCTACATGTTGGCAAATTGAACTCCAATAGAAAAAATATATATATTAAAAAAAAGAAAAAAAGGCTAGGCGAAGGGCCTTCCGGAGCAAGGGAGGGGCAGGGCTGTGTTGCAGGGCGGCCGAACCCGGTGGCTGTTGCCTGGTGAGGCCGGGAGAGGAGCAGGTGGGGGCGTGGGATGGAGCAGCTGCGGTCTGGAGACAGTCCCGCGTGTCCCTGTGGGCCACGCCCGGTTTTCGCACCGCAAGCCACGTGGGACCCTCACCGGCTCTATCTGCCACTGTGCACCCAGCTCCTAGCAGGCCTGCATGAATATTATTGTTATCAGTGCGATTAACTCAATCTCCGCGCCCCCTCCCCCTTCCTTGTTTACGCTACCCACGCACTTACTGAGGTCTTGTCTTCAGGCCACGCCAAAGGGACGCTTCAGCTCAGCCCCGGCTGAATCACTGCCGAGTTTGGTTTGGAGCAGTCTGCATTTCATCAATGAGTCACGGATGTGCCATCGCTTCCCGGGGGATTGCTGGCTCTACCTCGGAAACCTCCCTCTTTAGTTTCCGCTAGGAGGCCTCAGAATCTTCTAGAAGCTCATCGCCCATTCCCACGAAAAGCCCGAATACTATTTCTGGATCACGACAGCAGGGGCCCTTCTTTGTCTGAAAGTGGAACCCTCCCTGGCTTTGCCGGCTGCCGGCACCTGGGGTCGGGAAGCACTCAACAGGCCTCCCTTCTGTGCGCCCGAGGAGCAGGCCGAGTGTTTCTTCTCCGCGGCAGGATGTCTAGACAGGCCATCTTCTCTGCATTTGATGTGGGATCTTTGTTAGGCACAGGGGACCCTGGGAGAAGCTCGAATCCAAAACAGCTTCAGCCGAGGAGATCCGTGCCAGGGAAGTCTGTTCTGTAATGAGCTCTTTATGTCGGCAGGCTCCGTAGTAACCCGGGGCCAACCCGGTTTTTTCCCACATGAAATTAATTTATTGGCTGGATGGCCCAGACGTCATTTGGCTCTCACCGCTGCTCGTAAGCGCGGGCCTCTTTTGGAAAAGACTCATTATTTTTGAAGAACCAGGGTCTGCTGGTTCCTCCATGGTGTTGTGCTCCGTTGATTCCCTTGGCTTCCTGGGAGGGGCTGTGTCCGCCTTGGAGCGCGCACGTGCGTGTGTGTCTGCGTGACCGTGCCAGGCCGTGCCATGTGGGCGTAAAGCCGGAACTCAAAAAAGCTGAAGGTCTGGGTGCGACGGGCAGGTGACATGTGAGGGGACCCAAGGACGCTCAGAAAACCACAGCTCAGCCCCCTCCACGGTCATGACCAGCGGATCACACAGAGCTCGGTGTAGAGCGAAGGGGCCGGGCTCAGGGCCGACCGCCTGGAGCCTGGACCTGAACCCCAGCTCCCCCAGCTCTGCTGCTTACCCCGTGCGAGGCCCTGTGCACACTGCTTCGTCGCTCTGTGCCTCGATTTTCTCACTTGCCAAACGGGGGTAATGGGAGTGTCGTGGGGTCATGGGCAGGTTGAATGAGTCATTGCATCCTCAACACCTGAAACCCTACCTGGCAGATGGTGGGCACCCTGTCTGCTCACGCCGTCAAGAGGAGCGCTCCTTGGTACTTGTCCTATGATGGGCTACGTACGGTGTGTGGTGGGAAAGCCTCTCCCCACCTTCTTCTACCACTTGATCCACGCGGGCCAGATGTTGGACACTGACTCACATCCCATCTGGCTCCTCCCCGGGTCACCACAGGATTCTGGGGGCCGTGCCACGCAGACCCTTGCCAAGTCCCCACCAGCGCGCGCGGCGTCTGGCCTCCCCTTGGACACCCTCACGCCCCGGCCACCTCTTTCCAACAAGGTCAGGTAGGTGGCTCGTACAGCACGTAGCCTTTCCTGTCGACGTCTTTCACTTGGCCCGGCCCGTCTCGGATCCACCCATGTTCTCGTGTGTCCCGGCACCTTGTGCCCTTTTAATGCCGAGTCGTTCTCCATCGTACGGATGTTCTATGCTTTGTTTATCCGTTCACTGGTTGAAGGACATTTGGGTTGTTTCCAGTTCTTTTGGAGATGGTGCAATAAATTCACTATAAACATTTGGATTCAGGTTTTTACGGGCACGTAAATTTCCATTTCTTTAGGATTATATTTTATAAGAAACTGCCTAACTGTTTCCCAAGGTGGCCGTAGCATTTTGAACCAACAGTGTGCGAGAATTCCAGTTGTTCTGAATCCTCACCAGCTCTTAATATTCTTAGTATTGTCTTTCTCCTCCTTTTTTCTCTTTCTTTCTTTCTTTTTTTTTTTTTTTTTGTCATTTTAGCTAATTCTAATAGATGCGTAGCGGTATCTCATTGTGGTTTTGATTTGCATTTTCCTGATGGCTAATGATGCCGAGTATCTTTTCCAGTGCTTATTTGTCATTTGTCCATCGTCCTTGGTGAAACGCCTGCTAAAAGTTTGGCCTGTGTTCTTGTTAGGTTGTTTGTTTTCCTATTATTGAGAGTTTGGAATAGAATTCGGATTTGGGTCCTTTGTTGGCTACGTGACCTGCAGGTGTTTTCTCCTGTCTGTGGCTTCTGTTCTTATGCTCTTAACGGTGCCTTTTGCAGAGCAGGAGTTTTTAATTTTGGTGACGTCCAATGTATCATTATCTTCTTTCATGGATTGTGCTCCTGGTGTCATTCCACCAGTTTTTAATTTATTTTAATTCTCCTCTGACTATGGACGGCATTGGGGTGTGGCTTCCAGGCAGCTGCTGTACAGGACTGCTTGTGCTCCCTCCGCAGTGCTCCCTCGCGGCCGCTGTGGTCACCAGCCAGCTCTTCCATCCTGAGGGACGGAGGTCCCCAGGGGTCATCTCTCAGAAGCCCTGGTGAAAGGTGTTGTCGGGGACAAAAGCCACTCCCACAAACACCGTGTCCTTGGGGGACCCCTGGGTGGCTCAGCAGTTGGGCGTCTGCCTTTGGCCCAGGGCGTGATCTTGGGATCCCGGGATCGAGTCCCACGTCCGGCTCCCTGCATGGAGCCTGCTCCTCCCCCTGCCTGTGTCTCTGCCTCTCTCTCTGTGTCTCTCATGAATAAATAAGTAAAATCTTAAAAAACAAAACAAAACCAAAAAAACCCACAGTGTCCTTGGGTGGGCCGAGTCACCTGCCTAGACCCCCACTTTCTCAAGATGTCTTCATTCCAGAAACTTCATTGCTTTTCCCGGCCCCAGTCTCAGCAGGACCATAGTGGCCCCTGCTCTAACTTTGAATGTCGGGAAACGAGGTGGAGCCCCTCATCTCCCAAGAGTTTGGGACTGATCGCAAATCATCTGGGGGTGGCAGCCTTGAAGAACCTGCAAAAGTCTCTTTTCCTCTTAATTGCAGGATACGGACCACACACCCGTCTCCACATTGCCTGGACAGGAGCGTTGGCTTCGGATCCCTTGCACTTTCTACTCCCAGAGATGAGACCTTAAGTGTCCAGCTCCAAGGACCCCATGCTTGGCCTCTGCTCTGACCGTGCTATGTTGCGCCAGGAAGGACAGGGCACTGGGGCATCCGCGGGTTCTTTGTTCCCAGCTTGGCTGGAGTGGATCTAGAAGGCGTCCATGCGTCCGTGCTCAGGGGACCCCAGAGCTCTGGGGCCCGGAGGCTGGCCTGAAGCCCGTCGCTCACATCCACGCGGAGTGGCCCTTGCCGCTGGTTTGGCCACTACTGTTGCAATAAAGCTCAAATGTCAGCTGGTCCCTCCAAGACTGCCCGTGAGTCAGAACTCTGCAGCGCAGTCGATGACTTGTGTGACGCGGTGGGAGGCAGAAATTTCGAATCGTGCCACCGTCAGCGTCTGCACAAAGGAGCCTCTTCCTTTGTGTGGTCTTGCCCCCGCCGGGCCTCTCTCGCATGATGCTTGGGGAGAGGGGTTTGCTTCAGAGCTCGAGCATTCTTACCTCACTCGGAGAGGCATTTTTCCTCTGTCCAAGTCTCCAAAACAATCCAGCGACTTGTCGTGGCTGGTGACCTTCTGCTGCAGTAATTCCCTCCTTTGGGCATTGAAATTGATTTTCTTCCTCGTGGCGTGTAAAGATTCAAAGCGTGCCCCTTGCTCCCTGTCCCAGGGGGCTTCCTCCATCAGCGGCGGAGTTGGGGACCAGGCGAGTGCTGGCCACCAGTGTGCGGGGCGGGGTGGGGGGGCTCCGCGGAGCATCTGCCCAGCCCCTGAGCCACGTCTATGCAGCCCGGGATGTGGGAGCCGGGCACGAGATCTGCTGGGTCAGAGCGGGCTGGCTTGGCCACAGCTCTCTTGCCAAACTGGATTTGTCTTTTAAGGATTTTATTTGTTTATTCACGAGAGACACACAGAGAGAGAGAGAAGGCAGAGACCCAGGCAGAGGGAGAAGCAGGCTCCCTGCGGCGAGCACGACGCAGGACTTGATCCCAGGACCCCAGGGTCATGTCCTGGGCCAAAGGCAGATGCTCAACCCTTGTGCCGCCCAGGTGCACCCCTCCCCCCCAAACTGGATTTTAATAAAGAAGAACAAGTGGCCCTTTATCTTTCAGCCTTGGAAATTCTGTATTTGCGGGGCCCCCAGAGAACTCCCCGTGGCTTCTCACCCCGGGGGGAGGGTGGTGACTGGCACGCACTGGGCCCAGTGGGATCGCTCACTAGGCCCCGTGCCCCCCACCCCAGCATCTCGGCTAGGACGCCTCCCAAAGCCGATCTTCACCCTCCCCGGCCCCCAGCCCCGCCCCAACCTTCGGGCCTGGCCCTGCCCACAGCCCGCTCTCCCCATGTGCCCCCTCTCTCTCCTTTCCTGGTGACCAGGCCACCCCCTTTCTCAGGGGTGCAGGGCAGATCCCAGGTGTTGGGGGGCAGGACAGAAGTTATGTAGAGGTGCTGGGTTCGTGTGGCACCTCAGTCCCTGGGCTTTTCCAAAAGATACCAAGAGGGCAGCCCCAGCCATTCTATCGCCCCCATCTGTGCTGCTCCCCACCTTTGCCCTCTCCGCTGCCACGGTGATATTTCCAGAAGCCACAGGCGGTCCTGCCACTGTCTTGCTTCAAACAGTGGCTGCTTTTCTTGAACCTAAAGCCCCAGCACCCGAGTGGCCCTTGGCAGCGGGCTCTGGGTTGGGAAGACCGTCCCAGGGTCGTGCAAGACGGTGGGGTCTGCAGGGCGGGAGCACGTCCGCCATCCAGGTGGCCAGGCAGGGTGACATTAGCGCTGGGGTGCACCCAGGACCCAGTGATCTGGAAGGTGGGGGAAGGGGAGGTTCAGAGGCCCCGAAGCCTTGCTGGAGCCGGAGGAGCCCGGGACGGGGACGAGCCCGGTGCATCAGGCACATGCACGGGACGGCTTCCGCCGCCCTCGGCCCTCTCTTCCAGAAGCAAATGATAGTAATGACCAGAATAGACGCGAAGCCAACGAAACATCTTTAATTGAACTTTGTGCGTAGGATCATGCCAGAAAAAATATTACAGGGCAAACAGGAAAAATATGTAATAAATGAATACTATTAAATTACAGTAATGTGGAAAAACTTATTGCTACGTGTTGGTCTGCTGACGTAATAAATAATAGCATTTTAGCTCCTCGTTTCGAGCCTTGACCCCTGCAAATGTGCCCGCGGCTTTGCCAGCGTCTTCCCGTGCTCACATTTGGTAGTCACCACGGCTGGATTTGTCCGTCCGTCTTGGCCCGTAGATGGCCGGAGCAGAACACCTCCTTAGGAATTTTAGTTTCACATAAGCAGTAGAGTCACAAATAGTTCTGGAAAAGTCTTAAACGGGAGGATCATTTTGGCACAGATTTTTAAAAATTCCATTTCTTTTTTTTTTTTTAAGATTTTATTCACTTATTTGACAGAAAGAGGGAGCACGAGGAGGGGGAGCAGCAGGCAGAGGGAGAAGCAGGTTCCCCGCAGCGCAGGGAGCCCGATGCGGGGCTCGGTTCCAGGACCCCGGGATCGTGACCTGAGCCAAAGGCAGACGCTTAATGGACTGAGCCACCCAGGCGCCCCTAGAAATTCCATTTCAGATGTCTCCTCCGGTTGAAAATCACTAAAATAACATTACCGGAAAATTCATCACCAATTTCCCTCTTATTCAGTAAAAACTTACAAAAGTTTTCTTCTTTTAAGGAAATCAGAAAGATGATTGAATGCTAGTGGACAGGTCAGGACTGGATCTATCGCTTTAGACCAAGAGTCCGGTTCTTGGTGTAGAAGGATCGAGACTCTCATGCGTTGCTCTTTCGATTTCTTCTGGCAATTTTATAGCAGTGCCTTTGGTCATTTTTCCTGGCATTCTTCTTTAAAATTTGATTCTTTTTCTATTTAATTGTCCATTTCCTTGCATTTGTTTGCCGCAGAGTTAATGGCCTTCTCCACAATCTCTGGGCATAGATCTCAAGGAACGGCGTGAATGCTTGATGTTTCTCTGTACGTTGTCCAACGCAGGTTTCGGCTGTTGGCAGATATTTTTGTGACTGATTAACCTCATTTATAAATTCACACGAGGATAAAACTACTAAATCGTACCACGGCTGTAAGAGGTTATTTTCTCGGTTCTCTTTCAGTTTTCAGACAAATAATCAACAACGGAAAATAATGAATTTCGGTCTTAAAGACACTACTCAAATTCCATAAATCATGCATGAACTGAAATTTGCTCTTATAAAACCAAAAGGTCACACCACGTGGTTCAGACTCTGTTTTAAATCTGAAATACGTATGAACTTCCAAACGATCACTGGGGAAGACAGAACTCGAGTCATGTAGGTTCTTTTTCTTTGTCGCCACAATCACGGGGCTTTCACTGTTTATTTCGAATCTACTGCTTAAATGCAAGGGTGTGTGTGTTTCCACGGGGCTTGCAGACCGAGTCTGTGCTCAGAGTGAACTTGCACAGCTCCGGACTGCTGCAAATTTACTCTTAAAACACATTTGCTTATAGTTGAGTCCATGAGTCTCAGGGACCTCTAGATAACTGGGAATCGGTGGAATTAACGTCCGCGTGGAACTCGGTGCGCACTAAAATGTTAAAATGGTAGGTATGTGTTACTTTGGGGCGTGCATATTTATCATTAAGGCTCAAAGTAATGGAAGTAGGTGTTTAGAACCTAGACCAACAAAAAAGTTTTGGGAGGAAGGAGTGTTTTATTGATCCCAGGCGTCATTTTAGAATTGCTGGCACATGGTGAAAAAAATACTCTCCCCATGAAGCGATCCCTTTCTGCTTGCATCTGGGGCTGCTGGTTTTCCATCGGCAGGATGGCTGGTGTGTTTGGAGAGCAGGTGAGTGAGGGGAGGGTGGTGAGAAACGAAGCTGGAGGCGCCAGCAGGAGCCAAGGACCGAGGGGGTCTTGCAGGTCATGGCGATGGGTTGTGGCCTTTATCTCAAGGACCATGTGCTCTTAGAGTGCCAGTTAGACACATCCCTGCCATGGAACACGAACAAGTGATTAGGAATTTACAAAATACTGGGGTGTCCTTGCTGACAACCATAATCTCCCTAAGGGCGTGCAGTGTATTTCCTGATATTTTTCTCGCTGCTTATGAGAGGCTGAATGTACGCCAGTAGCCAGGCCACGTATAGAACTTGAACTCTGACCCACAGTCTGTAGCATCCAGTCCAGAAAACGGATGCATTACCTGTAGCAACCAGTCCAGGAGGCCAAACAATAACCCTGACAACATTTGGCCTTAGGTGGTTGGGATTTGATTAATTACTGACGCTGTGCCTAGGTTTTGCCCCCGCTTCCAATTTAGGACCGACTGGTACCCCTAACCCATCACGCAGGATGCCCTGCTTGTGGTTAGCTCACCTGCAGCTGCCCCCAGGCCAACAGGCTGAACCCGGAGTCTTGCCTTTTCCCACGGCAAAGCTTTCCCACTCCTCTGCTTGCCTTTGAGTCTCTGCCAAACACGAGGTGGGGGCTGGCTCCCCCCCCGTAGGTAGCAAGCTCTTGGTATTCTCATTTGGGTGGTTTTCCTTTAGTTCCACAGCTGACTCACGCGCTACGTGAACGAATGAATGAGTTGCAGTCCTGCCACCCAGAAGCCAACCAAAGTGATGGGACAGAGAAAGCTGAGGAGGGGGAGAGATGCACACAGGACAGACACCACGGGGCTGCTGGCGAACAGACAGGCACGGCCTCCTGAGCCTCCGTGTCTGTCTGGTCAACCAGCCGCGCTCTCCAGATGCCTGCTCCCTGTAGGTACTGCATCCTGCTCTGCAGGGTCAATCCAGCCTGCTTTTCTCTCTTACTAGATTGTGAGCATTTTTCTACTTCAGAGTAAATTCTTCAAGGATGCGATTTTATTTATTTTTTAAAAAAGATTTCATCTATTTATTCATGAAAGACACACAGACACAGGCAGAGAGAGAAGTAGGCTCCCTATGGGGAGCCCGATGCGGGACTCGATCCCAGGACCCCGGGATCACAGCCTGAGCTGAAGGCAGATGCTCAACCACTGAGCCACCCAGGTGCCCCAAGGATGTGATTTTTAAATGATTGCATAGGATTCCATGAGGTCATGCGGGCAATTGCTTCTGGTTTTAAATGTAAAATTCCAGAGTCAAAGTTTGCACTGAAATTTAAAGTTTTTTCTTACGTTTCCAGATTGCTTGCCTTACAGATTTGGAGAAACTTGCCCTCATATTCAAAATGTGGGGGGAGTATACAGTTCCTACTTCTTTGTCCCTATTTTAGAGCTTTTCCCCATTTTTGTCCATTTTAAAGCCCCAACGTGTTACTTTTCTTTGGTAACTAATGGGGTAAACATCTTTGTTACGTAGTCATTGATCATTTTATTTGTTTTATTTTCAGATAAATTTCTCGTTTGTGTCTTTTCACGTCTTTCATTTTCTGGGCCAATTCCATACAGTTTTAATATAATCCTTCTATAATCTGTTTTAATATCTAATAGGATAAATCACTTATAAATCCCATCTTTTCAGAACCTTTATGGGCATTCAACTTTCATGAGGATTTTGAGTGAAATTGCGTTATGGTTACAAATCAATTGGAAAAGTGCTATCTTTATAATAAATACTACCAGAACACCATATATCTCTCCATTTACCCAGACCTTTTCATTTTGCTAATAGACGTCCTTCACACTTACTGTTTGGTTTATTCTGATGTGTTCAGATTTTCAGTTGTGATGGTGGATGATACTATTTGGTATTATTAACTATGGTTAGTTTTCCCTGGTCATGTGGATAAATAGGAAAGAATATTTTAAAATATGGATCTATTTACAACTGGCCATGAGATTGACCCCCTCAGTCGTTCTAATGTTTATTTTCAGTTCATTCTCTTGGGTTCTCAAGGTCAACAAACACGTTGAGAAGTACTAAAAAATTTGCCCATATGTCTCCAATAGTCATAAATTTCACGTTTTGTCTTTGCCTAACTGAATTGCCTAGAACAGAGAGAGCATTGCTAATGGTGATCATAAGCACCCTTGTCTCATTGCTTCCTTAGGCCAAAATGATGCCAGATGTCACAGGTGGTATTGGTGGTAGTTTGAGGTAGATATTTTGTATTGTTTTAAGATCAGATGCTTTTGTTCCAAATTTATTGAGTTTTTATCAGGAGGATATTGACTTCATACCATGCTTTTCTGGCTTCCACCCGTCAGCCTTCATGACTACTCACGGTATGCTCCCCTGGTTTCCTGACCCCATCATTCATTCTGTATTAGCAACTGGCATTCTATGGTTAGAAATAAGGTTTCTTCTCACCTTCTTAATTTAGAAAAAAATGTACGTATGTATGTATTTATATCAGAATGGATTCATGGGCTCAATTCATTCAGTGGCTTACAACCCGTTATTGTCATCATATAAAAAATATTTTGATATTCAAACTGTCCCAGATTTGGCAATCAGGAGTCCCTCCCCTCTGGGTCCTGTTCCCAGGACTCTTCTAGCCCTTTTTTGACTCTCTTATATTGGAAGACATCAGGTTCATCTTGTCCTTTCTCTGCCCTGGTTCTAGATTGCTATTTTTCTAAGGAGCCCTACCTAAACTAAGCAAACAGACAACAAACAAATACTGGCCCCTAGGTGGTGGTGCTTCAGGTTGGTTTCCTTTTTGTAGTGGTCATGAATTAGAATCTTGAAGCGGACTTCTCTAAGGTCTGGGCCTGAGCACGTGAATAGCTATGTTGAGCATTAATGGGAGTTTCTCACTGTGGAGGATGTATGGAATGGAAGAGAGAAGTGTACTGTGCTGTGCTGGATTAGAGTAGATGGTAGCAGATGAATCCATGGTTTTTATATCATCTATGTCATCTATCTATCTATCAATCATCTGTCATCATCATCTATCATTTATCTATCATCTATCAGTTATTTCTCCTATCATCTATCATCTACCTATATCTGTCATCTCTTTATATATTTATCATCTATAGATATAGAAACAAATATTGATGCATAAGTAATATGTGTGTGTGCATATTTGTATGTGTGTTTCTTTTTTTTTTGCATGTGTGTTTCTGTGTGTCAGTGCATGCGTGTATTTGTGTGTGCATGTGCAGGTGTGTGCATATGCACACACACACATTTCCCAGCTCTGTCTGCTGAGAGGACCTAGAAGCAATGACACCCCAGTAACAATGAACATGTCTCAGTGCTAAGATCTTGATTTTTAATTATTAATCTCAATTAAATTTTTAAAAAGTTTATCTTTCTTTTGTGCATATTATAGGGACATTTCATAAATGTTATGTAGCATTTTAAAAACTGCATTCTGTACAGCAGCATCCAGTAGAATTTTTGTAGAGATAGAAATGCACTACAGCTGCACGATGGTATCCACTAGACACATGATGTGTGGAAATTAAGACTGAAGAACTGATTCTTTGTTTTCTTTTTAATTAGTTAGAAACTTGAATTTAAATAGCCACCTGTGGTTAGTGGAAAGCCTTTTAGACTTTTGGGTAGAAGGTTTGAAAGATGTGTATGTGTATTCAAGTTTATTAATAAAATTCTTCAAACCCATTTTGTTCAAATGCCATATTGAATCTTTGGGTATATGATTTTGCATGTTCCCTATATACACACATATGTAAGCTTATTAGTAAGATTGTGCAAATCCTCTCTATTTTTTTGTTTATATATCTGGCAAAGATGGAGAAAAAAATGTTCACATTGACCATTTTGCTTCAATCCTTCCTTTGTTAAATATTAATATTATCATCCCTGATTTATTTTTATGTCTGCATGGTAGGTCTTTGCCTGTCGCCTTCTTTGGCATGTAGAAAGAACTCAATATTTATTTGTTGAATGAATAAATGCATGAATGCATTTTTTAAACTTTCTGGGACATTTTATTGTAAGTGTGCTCCTTTGCAATTGCACAAAGCTGGGTTTTGTTCGTGACCCAAACTAAGTCTTTCAATAGAGAAATTTAACTCGTTTCCATTTTCGTGTGAAATAAAAGCATATCCCATGTAGTCCCTTCTGGGTAAGGAGCCTGGTGATCCTCTTCCTTGAACGCCTCCATATTCATGGGGTCTAGGGAAGAGGTTTCCTTTTTAATTATTGCTTCCCATTCCCCTTTCTTCCTTTCTTTTCAAACTACTTTTTTTTTTTTTTATCCTAACCTCTTTTTCTTATTTCCTTCTCATTTTTCATTTACTGACCCATCTTGAGCCCTGGTAATGTCTCTTGAGCTGGTCTTCTAATTCTCCACCTAAAAAAAAAAATCTATCCATCATATTTTTTTTCACCCCACAAAAGCAGTTTTTTCAGATTTTTTTCCTTTTAAGACTGCCTCCCATAGTTTCATAGTTGAAGTGTTCTCTTGGAAGAACACCTAAAGACTACATTTTTCTCCTGTTTCTTGCACTAACTCGCCATATAATGTGACGTTTGCTCTAATTGCTCAGATGTATGTCTGCATCTGGAATGACTAAATATTTCCATATGTCTCATGATTTCTTTCTGTTTTCTGTCCCATCCAGTGGAGGTCAGAGGGTAATCTGGCAGGGGGTTCTGGAGAGGATGTCACGGTTCCTGTTTAAATCTATCAGGCACAGCGGAAAGCAGGCGGGAAAAGTTTAGATTTACTGTGGTTTTCCTTTGCCAGATACGCTTCAGTGAGCCACAGCCAGGGCGCCCAGGCAGGCGATTTCACCTCTGTGTTTCACCCTGGTTAATAGGAAATGGGGTCTTCGTTCTGTAGCCGCCATGATGGTAGAGATTGAGAGGCAGTCAATGGCCTTGGCCAACCAGGACCTGTGTGTTGGAAAATATGGGAGAGAAACTAAGCTTAAATATGGGCAGAGAATCGCCTGGGATCGACTGTAGCTCTACACAAAGAGTTAGATGCCTCTACTGCTCCTGCCTGGCCACCAGTTTGTCATGCCCGGATTACCTGTCCCGAGTTGATCAGGGTCACACCGATTAGACTCAAAGGTGTTCTTTTGTTCCCTGTGCTCCTATTTGTGTCTAAAGTTCAAATTCGACAAACTTTGGGGTTGAGGGGTACTGAGGTGAGAGCATGAACATAGAAAGCCGACCTGTCCAAACAGAGTTCTCAATACACCATGGCCCTTTCTGGGGCCACATCCAGCCTAATCTTGACTTGAGTGGTGTGAGGTGGCGAAGATGAAATTGCACCTCTGGCCTCCCGCACAGGTGAGGGCTTCCTTGGAACTGGAGGTCTTTGCTGTGAGACGACGTATCAGGGGGCAAGGGTGTGTGTGTGATGGAGATGAAGGACTCTAGGCCAGACTCCAGGGACTCTGCTCCTCTCGTCCCAGCACCTGACTGAGCAGATTTGCTTTCTGAGCCTAAGACCTGCTTTGGTGACCACGCCCAGATGCATATATGCATCCTTAGGAAAACAGAAGGGGCTCTGGTGTAGGCCCCAGCTCTGCTGCTTGTTAGCAATGGGGTCTGGTCAAATTTCTGAGGTTGGGCCCCTCTCCCATATGTGGGATGAACATCTCGATTTCAGTGGATCTGCATCACCAAGATTTTTCCTAGATAGTGAAGGGTACATAGTGGGTTCTCAATTCATAAATGCAAACTGGTCCATAAAGACACATGAAGTCAGATGGGCGCAGTCGTGAGGAAAGCATGTGCTGGAGTTGGAGCTGCCTGGTGGGAGAATTCTGGCTTTTTTCCTCACCCGCTGCAGGTCCTGAGCTTACCTGGCCTCTTTGGGTCTAGGTCTCAGATTTGTAAAATGGGGACGAGACACTGCCTTCTCCATAGTTCTGGTAAGAGCATTAAATGAGATGTGCACATCCAACACTCAGCACACTGCCTGATGCGTAGTGACAGGCCTATAAATGGTAGACAATTGTTGGACGCTGCATCTGAGACTAATGAGGTACTATCTGTTGGATAATTGAATTTGCATTAAAAAATTAAGAAGAAGGTAGGCATTTTAAGTTAAAAACAAAATAAAGAAGAAGGTAGGCATTTTAGGTTAAAAACAAAATAAAACCAACACAACCCTAGCACGTCCACTTCTTGGTGTCAGAAGAAGCACTAACACAAGGACACAAGGATGTCGATTGCAGAATCGCTTGTCCTACAGCGTGGAAACACTGAAACAGCCTAAATGTTCGTCAACAAGGCGATGGGTAAACAAACACTGATGTGTCCTTCTACAGGACCCTGTGTAGCAGCTGGAAACACTCAGGCAGCTCTCTATGCGCCAATGTGGACACAGCTCCAAGACCTACTGGGGAGTGAAATTAAAGCTGTGGAATAACACATTTAGTATGACGATAGGCTATGAAAAAAAAAAAAAAAAACAACTGGAGACAGTATAAATCTCTCTACAGGGCTGCCCTCACAGGCGTGTGGAGGCTGGGCATGCGACTGTCTGCGAGAGGAGTCTTAACTGTTTTGCAATTTTTGAAAAATGTTGAAATTCTGAAGAGTGTAATCTTTGAACTGTGTTTTGTAAGCGAAGTCTGATGGGATGATGGAACATACGCACACGAGCAGAGGAGATGTGTCAGTAGCAGTGAGGACCAGGATCTGGACACAGATTGTGAGTGGTGACAGCAGCAGCTGCAGGAGGGGCTCCTCCTGGGAACAGCGCTGGCACCTGTAGTACGCGGGGCCAGCTTACCTGTCCATCCCTGGAGCTGGTCCCTGTGGTGTCTGCACAAACATTAACTCTTTGACCTGAGAGCCAGGATGGGAACTGTAAATGCTCAGACAGTTAACTCTTGTCAGTAAAATACTACAAAAGAAAAACATACACGTGGATATTGTGGCATTACAATAAAGCATTATGGGAGTTATTAGGATCTTCAAAGACTTAAAAACCTCTCTTTTTATAAACCGTTACCACGTGGCAAAGCAAATATCCACAGGCTCGGATTGAAAGATTGTCCCATTTGACAATGTATTTGATGGATAAGAACACTGCTTTCATAGAAGCTTCAGAAGAACCAAGTATTAACGAGGGGGGCAAATTTAAAATTAATTTTTCCTCGTAATTGAAGATAGAGTGATAGAACGCATCAACGGGGATTTTGACTTACGTATGAATGATGAAGCTACTTTCAGGTTCTTGTATGACCTCCACAAGTTACAGGAAATGTCATAGGAAATATTAAGACGCCATTGTATAAATTTACAATGAAAATTAAATTCAGACTTACACAAAACTGACTCGTGTGAAGAGTTAAATCTTTTTAGAAAAATTGTTCCATGAGAATCATCAGCTCTGGATGTACTAAAATTTGTATTTCAAAATAATTTATCAGAAATGGATCCCAGTGCAGACACAGCCTGTAAAATACTCTTCAGAGCTCCACTAACAGTTTTATCAGCAGAAAGATCATCCTCAAATTAAAAATGATCAAATATTATTTGCAGTCTTGCAGCAGGCAAGGTTGATCGACATCGCTTTCAATTGTGTCAACTGAGGATGAAGTGGCTCAAGGTGTAATTTTTTTTTAAAGGTGTAATTTTTGATGACCTAATAAATGATGTTGCAGACTTTTGCAGAAAAGAGAGCTGGCAAGATCTTATGATCAATCAAAAGGTCATATTAATAAAGTATTATTAATTGTATTATATAAAATTATGACACCAATTTTTTTTTTGCAACTTGTAACTTACGTGGTTGCTCATATAATCATTTGCCCCATTACATCTTACAAGTAACAGATTTTTGTAAAGGAAAAAAATGTATTTTAGTATCTTAGTGTATCATATCAGGTGGTAAATGATGCCTCTGTTGTATTACAAGTGATAGTAAGTTTGAAAACTTGGTTAAGGGCTGTCCACCGGGTTTCTAATTCTCATGGGGAGGCACTTTGAAGCTATGCCGATATCATGTTTCCTATCACATTTCTGCTTGCCTACTAATTTTAGCATCCATTGCCAATTCTTGCCTGCAATAATTATTATTATGGACCAAAATACCCGAGATATTCTTCACAGAAGTAGCAGAAATAATCCTGATTTGTGTGGAACTATAAAAGACCCTCAAGAGTCAAAGCAATCCAGAGAAAAAAGCTGGAGGTATCAGGCTTCCTTATTTAAAACTATACTACAGGGACGCCTGGGTGGCTCAACGGTTGAGTGTCTGCCTTCAGCTCAGGGCATGATCCTGGGTCCTGGGTTCGAGTCCCGTGTGGGGCTCCCTACATGGAGCTTGCTTCTCCCTCTGCCTCTCTCTCTCGGTCTCTCATGAATAAATAAATAAAATCTCTAAAAAAAACCCCCTATATTTACAAAGCTGTAGTAATAAAAACATTATGGTACTGGTGCAACAATAGATACGTAGACTGGTGGAACAGAATGGAGAGCCCAGAATTAAGCCCTGAAATATCCAGTCAACTAATATTTGAGAAGGGAGCCAAGAACATCCAATGGGGAAAGGACGGTCTCTTCAACAAATGGTGTTGGGTAAATTGGAGAAACACAGAACAATGAAATTGGACACCTACCTTAGACCACTTATGGAAACTAACTATGAATGGATCAAAGGCTTAAATCTAAGATATGATACCAGAAAACTCCTAGAAAAAAAAAAGTAGGGAAGCTCACTGATACTGGTCTTGGCAATGTTTTGGATCTGATGTCCAAAGCGCAAACAACAAAAACAAATATCAGCAAATGGGATCACACAAAACTCAAATGTTTCTGTCCAGCAAAAGGAGCAACGAACAAAATGAAGACAACCAACAGAACGGGAGAATATTTTTGCCAACTGTGTATCAGAGAAGGGGTGAGGTTAAAAAGCGTGCAGAACTGAATAGACGGTTTTTCAAAGAGGACATCAGAACGGCCAACAGGCACATGAGAAGATGCTCAACATCACTCATCATCAGGGGGACGCAAAGCAGAACCGCAGTGAGACCCCACCTCACACTTGTCAGAAAGTCTGGAATCAAGAAGACAAGAAACGACAGTGCTGGTGAGGATGCAGTGAAAAGGAAAACCAGATACATTGTGTGTGTGTGTGGGGGGATATAAATTGGGCCAACCGCTGTGGAAAACAATACGGAGGCTCCTCAGAAATTCAAAATAGAGCTATCATATGATCCAGCAATTCTCCCTCTGGGTATATACACAAGGGAAACGAAAGCAGGATTTCCGTGAGCTACGTGCATTCCGACGTTAATTGTGGCATTATTTACAATATGCAAAATACGGAAAAAACCCGAATGCGCATCAGTGGTTGAATGGATAAAAAGCATGTGGTATATGTATGCAATGGAGTATTATTCAGCCATGAGAAAGGGGGCTATTCCACCATTTGTGACAACCTGCATGGACCTTGGGTTCATTATACTAAGCGAGACAAATCAGGCAAAGACGACTGCTGTAGGATACCATTTATATGAGGAATCTGAAAAAAAAAATAGGACCTGTCAGAACAAGAGTAAAATAGTGGCTACCAGGGCACGGGGTGTTGGGGGTCGAGACTGATAGTGTTTGAGGGTACACACTTGTATTGAGTAGCAGATAAACCACAGAGACCGCGTGCGCCCACCATAGGATCGCGCTCAATCCTTGCAATATATAAATGTATCAAAGTAATATACTGTAGACCTTAAATTTGCACAGCGTGGTGTGTCAAGTTTATTCAATAAAAAAATAAATAACAACAAAAAATAAAAGCACCCGTATTAAAGACGTTTACGAAAGTGATACTTGCAGGATACATTGAGAGTTATGTCACGGGTTGGAAGTGAGAGCTCTTTGGTCATGCTTTTAGAGAAGAGTAGATAAACACTTGTAATAAAGTTCATAACGGTGGTCCCTGCTTGGGATGAATTAAAGTATGTTTTTAAAAACGTTATTGCCTCAGTGTTTGCTAATGGTGACTTCCTAGTTCCGTCACTCCTTCTGTACTTGAAATTTAATTGTAGTAAGGGAGGGCTGGTCTTTTTTCTTTATTCATTTATGGATATCGGCACGAATGTATGGATATGTTTTATTCCAAGGGTTACAGTGTATTGCTATTATTTATTATTATTATTATTATTATTTTTTATCTCTCAGTAATTCCTGAGCACCACTAGTGCTATTATTTATTTTCTCCCTTAAATTGTCCTTGGATTTGGCCACTGGGAGCTCCTCCAAGCTGACTCGGGCGGGCGGTGGCGGGGGGTAGGTGCTTCTCAGTGTGTCCCTTTTGTAACTTGCTGGCGTCACAAAATTTTTCCCTACCCCAGCCCTGAGATCTCCTCTTCCATGTTGCCTTTTCAGGGTGAATTCTGGGCAACTCTTAACAGCTCTGAAGATGAAATGGGCGTGTGTCTCATGATGTGCCCACATCAACACGTGGTCTGTTCTTCGGGTGGCTGGTCTGGGAGGGGCCCCATGGCCACTAGAATCCCAGAACCTGTGTGTGTGTGGACACGGGTGGGTTATCATTATGCAAATGGGTGCACCTCTTCTTAACCCTGCCACCAGGATCGGAGAACTACTTTCTGGAGCAGCCTGAATGAGTTGGAGGGACTCTACAGGTCTGTTGGGGGCTGGGGACTGGGGCTGGGCGTTGCCCATCTGTTTCACTGACTCTGCCTTGAATGCCAGAATGTGTCCAATTCTAGGGCTTCCCTGACTCTTGGCCCAGCCAGCCCACCTCTTACCCTGATTTTAACTAGAGCTCTAGCTGCCAGCACATGATACGGTGCCAGCACCATTTTCCAGAGGAATAAACCCGTGTTGCCAAAAGAGAAATCTAGTTCTCTAAGCAGAGACTTGGAGAATAAAATATACGTATTCCAAATGTTTTTAAATGAAAAGAAACGTAGATGCACCCCCACCTCCCCCAAATTATCTTGGGTAATGGTGGCGGTAGATGGAATTTTGAGAACAATGTATACTATTTTAAAGGCACTGACTACCATTTAAAGTCCCATTGTTTAGGGTAGTATAACACTTGTAATGCCTCATAATTTTATGGCATCTTCTAGATGGACTTTTTAGGTTTATGGCAAAATCGAGCTAAATGTAAGGGAATAGTTTATTCAGGAAATACTTAAATTCTTTCCAATTAAGATGTTTTAAGTTTTAAAAAATCTTTTAAATTTTGTTAATAAAGGAACTAAACTTTGCTGCCTGGTGGAGACTCTAGCCTCTGCTACGTTCCTGGCTGCTGCAAGCAGCTCAGTTAAGCAGCTCAGCTGGTGTCAGAGGAAAGCAAAGACTGTGATTATGTTTTTTTTTTCTTTTTAAGATTTTATTTATTTATTCATGAGCAACACAGAGAGAGAGAGGCAGAGACACAGGCAGAGGGAGAAGCAGGCTCCCCACGAGGACTCTGATGCAGGACTTGATCCCAGGACCCCGGGGTCACGCCCTGAGCCGAGGGCAGATGCTCAACCGCTGAGCCACCCGGGTGCCCCTGATTATGTTTTTAATACTCAGAACCCTTCATGCAGCCGAGAAGGAGCGGATGGAGAATGAGGAAGGCCCTTCTCCCCATCCTCCCCATCATAGGAGGGAATAAATGCCGAGCAGAGCCAGGTGTGAGGATCAAGGTCTGCGAGCTCACTGACCCTGAGTGTCCACTTCCTGTGATGTTTAATTGTTAATTGCCTTCATTTGGAGAAAGCCTTCCTTATACATCTGTGTTTGTTGATTTTTTTTTTAAAGATCTTTTTTTTTTCACCCCCAGTTTTGGCCATCTTTACTCAGTCCCTTGACAAAGTCGTATTGATTCCCTACCACATGATAGACGCAATTTGGCGTCGCAGGGAGCGGGAGGCCGAACCAAGATCTGGGCACCTGCTCGGAGGGGTTTGTGTGTACCCAAGGGGGGAAGGACAAGCCCAGCTGATTCTTGGCACATCGTACAGAGGACGTCCCTCTGCTGTATCTATGACTCCATTTGTAGCTCTGCTTGGGAAGCCAAGAAGACCAGGGCTGAGGAATCAGGGGCTTTTGCGCTGAAATCTGCCTTTTACCTGTTTAAATCACAATGCTGAATAATTATGTATGTGTAAAAACTGTCAAAAGTGTGCTTAAGTCATACCTCTGCCATGCGCTAAAATTACTTTTCATTATGACCCATTTGTACAGCATTTGAACCGAGTATCTCAGCCCGGAAATGTAAATGTGTTTTTGTTTTTGCTCCGCAGGTTAGGTCAGCAGACGCCTGCAACAAATATGATTGCAAGGGTGAAGGTGACATGATTTACTTAAATCAGGCAATTTCTCCATTAAAGCACTGAAGCCTCAACTCATAAAGACACTCTTTAGCAGATGAACTATCACGTCGCCCAGCATTTGTCATATTAGGTGATTTGAAAGGAAAGAACAATTATAAAAAAGGAATGGAATTCTCCGTTGAGGAAGAAAAGAATCCAGTTTTTGCAGCAGGGGGTGGTTAATTTTGCACAGATAAAAACAGGTTTCAGGGCAGTCCTACAGCTCTACCGTTCTACGAGGGAAACATGGGAAGGGAAGGGCTCCCCCGCCCAAGCAGACGGCGGGAGGAATTAGGGGCCGCAGCCCTCCCCCTCCAGCATCAAAGGGTGTTCTGCTCCCCGTAGGAACAGCTCCGTGGCCATAAACTGTGCCGCTGTCCCCCAACCCCCCACCCCACCCCGCTCGGTTCCGAGCTGCTTTCAATTAGCAGGGATTATTAAACTGGAAACGTTTCCACTGCTGCTGAAGCTGCTTCCCTGCGTTATGAGCTGAGCTAGGGGCGTCACAATAAAAGCTGATTGATTAGCAACGAATGTACTTACAGCAACTGATGCCCAGTGTCATTCTCCATGCGTGTCGCAACCTCTCTCCCCTGCCCCCCTTGGGTTTTGTGTTTTCCCTCGGAGATTAACCTTGGTGTTTGTCTCTCTGGAACCTTCGACAGCCCGGAGGCTCTCGACTCCCATCTCAACTAGCTTGCCCTGGACCTTAGGTCTATCTTCCGAGCCTCATTTCCCAGCTGGACCCCAAGGTCCAGAGACCCCAAGAGCCCAGATGGATGGTATTAGGGTCCCATGTCATCAGCTTTTTTTTTTTTTTTTTTTTTTTTTTGGTGTTTAATTAACAGTGACAGCGCCGACGACACACCTGGAAAGAGCGCAGGCCGCAGAGCGTCGCCGGGGTGGAGGCAGGTGGGCAGGTGTGTCTGTGTCCTAGTGGAGGGTTTAAAACACTGCAGGCATTTCCCTTGAAGCATCGTCTCATCCTCAGTAATCTTCTGGCTTCTCCTGAGCTTTCAAAAATTGTCTCGTGTGGATCTTTTGTCTCTCCAACTAACCGAATTAATTTTACAACACAGGCTCTTGCTTAGCACTGTGCTAAGCTTTGACGACGTATATTTATTTACTCTATCTTATGTGTCTATTTTTTTTACTATATGCTTATTATACATTTACTCTATATATTTATTTACTTTCCTACATGTCTATTGACTATTTATTATACAAATACATTTGCTTGTATATACAAATGTATTTATATATTACACGATATTTAGATAAGACATATATTTATGTATTTTTTATGTGTAGCATTTAATATATTTATAGATCTCATTCAGCTCGAACAACAATACTCTGAGTTAGGTGTAGTTAAAACGCCCATTACAGATGAGCGAACACAGTCTTGTGAGGGGCTGAGGCTGACTTTGAAATGAAGCAGAGTGCTTACCTGCCGTGTGGCTTCTTTGTCCAAACCTGTCCCTGCTCTGAGATTCAGATTCCTAATCTGTCCCAGGATGGGTTTGGAACGGATCCTGGCTATACTTTTCCGGGTTGTTCACTTAAAAAAAAAAAAAAAATCCACCGGTTTCTCCCACATGTGCTGGGTTGCGTGCCCCCTTGGCGCCGGGGGTGTCCCCAGGCTCTGGAGTGAGCCAGTCAGGAGCAGCCCCCTTCTCTCTTGGGATCAGGGCTCACGCCCTGGCTTTCTCTGGTGGTTTCTGACCCGCGTGCAAGGTAAGGGCCATCCCTCCTTTGATTCTCCCTCTGGCTCTCGGGTTCGGTCAGGAGCAAGTTTGGCTTGCTAAGAGAGTGTGGGTCCTGAGTCAGGCCTCATTTACTGCTCGAGAGAGAGGATGCTGAGAAGGCACGTGCGACCGAGCTGGGGCCAGCTGAGGGTCACCTGCCAGGCTGGGATGGATGCCTGTGCCCGCCTGGCCATGCACCACGCAGAAGGAGGTCGGGCTTTTCGACTTTGCATAATCGCCTGAGATGTAAGGCCTCGGCTTGGGTTCCACCAGGGCCGCCTGCAGCCCCCCATGCTGTCCCCGTGTCAGGCAGAGAGGGGGCTGGAGTGGAGGCCTGGAGCCGGTGGGGGGGTGGGGGCCCGGGGAGGGGAGCTATTCCCCTGGAGGCGGGGCCTGGGGCGAGGCCCACCACAGTTATTTCTGGATTATGACTCAAAGCACACAACAAGAAGCATTTATTACCTCCCAAGTAGAGCTGGCTCTGTAGTGCTGAATGGAGAGGTGAGCTATGGCAGTTGTTATCTCTTGAACTAACTGCTATTGCGTGTCCCATGACCAGCCGTGGCAGGGTTTTTGTTCCCATGAATGAATGGGCTATAAATCTGTCGGACTTGACACTAGCAGCAGTACTAGAGGGTGTAAAGAGAAAATGTGCAGGAGAATCTTGTGGTCTTTGCTTGCCTGGAAAATGAGTTCAATAAAATGGAGGTGATCAGTGCTTATTTATAGGGCAGACGGATACATCCAGCATTGGCGCCGGAATCCAACTTGCCGGGTGCTCGTTGACGCTCCTCCGTGATGCACATCCCTGCACCGGGCTGGCGGCCCGCGTGTTGCTCGGCGGCAGCGGCGGCAGCACCGGCAGAAGAGGAGATGAGGCGTGTTTTCCCTGCTTCTGAGGTTCAGGAGCCGCCGTCAGCGGCCACTGGCCGGGGCGGGAGGGGCGCTTCGTTCGGAGGTTTGTGACCAGCAGGAAAAGCCAAGCCCGAGCACGGTTCTTTATTTACATTTCGGTTTTGAGGGTGAATGACAGGAAATGGGATAAAATTAATTGCCGTTTTTCAGGCCTCTGAAACGATAAATTCCAGCAACCATAAATTTGGAGCTGGGTTAAGTACTGAAAACAATTTATTGCTAATTTTTCCCTTAATTGCATTCCCAAGAAGAAGGTTCGGTGCTTACTGGTGGGATTATTATATAAAAATTATTTGTTGGAAAGCACAATGAACTGTAAATCAGAAGCTTACCTGAGACGGGGTCAGGGTTCCCCACAACTCATGTGTCCCCCCGACTTGGGCCGTACCCGGCGAGGGTCTCAGCAAATAGAAGGATCCAGGATAACGCGCCCGCTGGCCCCTTGCGCCGCCCCAGTGCCACCTCCGGGAGGTTGAGTGTTGGCTCCGGAGGAGGCCTCACCTCTGAAAAGCCTCCGAAAAGCCACTGTGTGACTCACACGCGGAAAGGGAGCAGAGGGGACCTAACGGGATGGTCACCATGTGGCCTCCCTGCCTCGCTTAATCTGTTTTGAGGCTCAGGCTAACTGCCGTGGAGGCCAGGGGACAGCCCCCCACTGTCAGTGGGGAAAGTTGAAAAAAGCCCATCGCGTTTGTACCAGAATCGGTTTGGGATGAAGCAATAATCTGTTCCCGGGTCCCCTCGGGTGCCCATAGCCGCGTCCCGGGTGAGTTTCCTCTGCCGGAAAGGGACGAGGCTCTGAGAGCTGGCCTGGGCCCTGGGCAGAGAGGGGCGGCCCCTGGTTAGCGTAGGCTTCTGGAGCCAACCGGGCATCCCCCTGGCTCTTTGGGGCGGGGAGGCTTGGCTCCGCAGGGAGGATGGAGGGTCGTCCTCCCGCATGTGCTGTCTGTGCCCCCTGGAGATCAGAGGAGGCCGTCGGGTGGGACTTACCTGCCTGGTCCATCCTCCTGGTATCTTGCAGGCAGGCAGGGTGCTTGGGGCGCCTGACCAACGCAGCCGAGATAGAGCCTTGGCAGAGCCTGTGCCCGGGCGGGAGCTCCTAGAAGCCGAAATCCCAATTTTTGTAGCCCTTTGGGGAAGGGCCAGTGGGTGATCCTGTAACAGGTGCATGTGGCCACGCATCAGCGGGTGGTGAGGTCAGGGCTCCTTTCCCCTCTCTGACGTGCCTCCCGTCTCAGGCCAATGGCAGCTGTGGTGGCCGCCCCCCTGCTGCTGGGTGCAGGTGCGGTGGGGGAGCTGTGCCCCATCTAGGGAGGGCCGTGGTGTCCAGGGACCCGGCGAGGAGGACACGGTGCACACAACAGTGGTGGCACGTCCTCAGGGTACTCAGGAGGTAGGGCTGTGCAAGGGGAGATGAGAGAAGCCTGGGAGCCAGCTGGGAGGCAGTGCATGGGGGGATGACCCGTGGTCCCAATTAGCTCCATGCTGGCCCAGCTTGTCTGCCCATCCCCAGAACCCCACGTGCTCTGGTGACACGTTCAGGGCCTCAGACGTGTTGAGACCCCAGCAGGAGGACCAGCGGATTCCAGTCTCCCTCCCAGGCCACCCCAGGTCGGGGCCCACAGATGGGGCAACAGGCAGCAGCGTCTCCACCCACCCCCCCAACGTGTCTTATGATGGGAGTCCAGCAAGAAACTCCTGTACCCGGACAGATGCACAACCGGAGTCCTCTGTAGCAACTTTCTGGCAGGACCAGGGACAATTTCTTACAGCCCATTCTTCCTTCCTTCCTTTTTTTTTTTTTTTTTTTTTTTTTTAAGATTTTACTTATTTATTCATGAGACACAGAGACAGAGGCAGAGTCACAGGCAGAGGGAGAAGCAGGCTCCATGCGGGGAGCCCGATGCGGGACTCGATCCCAGGACCCCAGGGTCACGCCCTGGGCTGAAGGCAGACACTCAAGCCCCCAGGCGCCCCCCGTACTTGCTTCTGTCCTCCTTCCACCGCGTTGCTTCAATTTCCACTCCTGCCGTGAGCAGATCTCCGAGAAGGTGCTTCCGACGGCAGCTCCAGCCCCAACCTCAGGGCTCAATGTGGTTAAGGGTGGGCTAGACAGGGCCCCCGAGCTCCATGGGGCAGACCCCACATGGCTGACAGTGACCCTTTTTCCTAGTGGACCCAGAACATGAGCGCTGGGCGCCTGGTCTGGGAATTGTAGGTGTGGGCTGTGGGATGAGGGTGCGGGCAAACCACAGAAACAAGGCTCAGAGGCCCTAGAGCTTGGGTGGAGGGCAGGCGAGGAGGAGGAGGAGGAGGAGGAGGAGGAGGGGGAGGAGGGGGAGGAGGGGGAGGAGGGGGAGGAGGACGAGGCCTGCTCCCTGGCTCAGCCCGGAGGAGAAGCCGGAGCGAGCTCCCACGGAGGTGGGGTAACACGCCGTCCGCCGTAAGTCATCCTGACAGCGAGTGCTGTGGGGGTTCAGCGCGTGCAAAGAACAAAAGCCAAACACTGCTTTCTGAATAGGGGAGGAACACAAATTTATTTTCGAACATTTGAAAATACAGGCAAGTTTCAAGAAGAAAATAAAAGCCGCCTGTAATCCCACTACCCAGAGATAAACATTGTTAAATTTTTTATGCATTTCCTTACAGACCCATGGGCATTTAGATGTATTATTATTTTTTCAGAATTGGGAATCTACTATACATACAGTTTTTATGTCCTGCTTTTTTTCCCCCTTAACATATTGTGAACATTTCCCATGTCCTTAATGGTTTCCACGAACTTTTTTTTTTTTTTTAATTTTAAGAATCCACAAAATCACATTTGCTGGATGCACCGTATCGTTTAACTAGTTCCTCCCTGGTGAACGCCGAGTTGTTTCTGATTCTTTGACGTTACCAGCAGGGTCGTGACAAATCTCCGTTCGCGTGAACGGCTGGTTGCACCTCTGGTTCTAACTGGTCCTGAATTCCCAGCAGAGGAAGTCCCGCATAGGGAGGCCCCTTTATTTTGAAAACCTCGTCCCCAGGGAGGGTTGGGCCTGTGAGGCGCCTGGGAGACGGGCAGCCCCGCTTTCTCAAGCAGGGGATGGTCTTTACGAAGCTGCCTGCTTGATAGATGGAAATATTTAAAATTGGGATTTCTCTTATGATTGAGGTTGAATACATTTTCATATGTCTCCTGCATATGTATATTCCTCCTCCTGTGAATTGTTTGATCATGTGCCCATTTTCTTTCTTTCTTTCTTTTTTTTTTTTTTGTTCTTTGAGGAGCGGGTCTCGGAAAGAGCCCTTTATAGCATAAAGATATCAACTGTTCAGCAGTTAATCTTCCCCGGATGGGGCCGAGAAAGGAGGCATGGGGTGGGGGTGGCTGGGGTCTGAGGCAGGCCTTGAGGAGTTGGGGCTGCTTTGGGTGGTGAGATCTGATCTTGGTCCAAAAGGTACCTACCTGGTGGGTGAGTCACGGGAGGAACGATCTGACGAGAACCACAGATCGCTTTGCACATCCAGGAGAACAAGTCAAATGAGCGAGGGCAAATGCTTTTGGTCTTGGTCATGGCTGAAAATAACACAAATGGCCAGGAGCGCTTACGGATCTACGAGGGGAGGCAAGGCTCCGTGGACGAGGGTTGGATCCCAGCGCCCAACTGGTTGGATGTTTTACCTGGCTGCTGCCCCCTGCAATTTTTGAGGGGGCAGCTTGGGTTTTCCAGGAACCTCCCCTCCCTCCAGGGGCCCCCCTTTTCTGTGGCCACGGCCCTGTATTTCTTGTGTCTGCATGCACGTGGGATTTTGGGAAGTACTTCACTGGCTGGTTCCAAGTTTGGGCCCACTCTGGCTCCATGGTAGGCTGCTAATGATCACAACAGCATTTCAGAGGGTGTTGGCAAGGCGATAATGCAATTAACATCTCCCTCTTTGATAGAGAGTGAGGTGAGGACAAGCTGACTTTTTGGAACCTGATGATCACTGATAATTAGGGAAAACCCTTGAGGGGGATGCACTGGGTTGTTTGAACAATTTTACCCAGACGTGCACACAGTGAGTCTGCCTCTGGAGCAGTGGGCGAGGCCGACAAATGCCCACCGGGCCCATCCCTTTGGGGTCGGCGTGGGCACGGCCGCTCTGCGCTTTATTTTTAGTAAATGTGTGTAGCTCATGTGGCTAGAGCCACTGGTGATGTTTCAGGAAATTTATTTAAAATTCAATTTGTACATCGTGACTTTAAGCACTACTTTTGGGGAAGTGTGTTTTGCATTATGCCGTATCAGTTCGGGATTATGGACTCCGAGGGAATATGTATAATTTTTATGCACTATGTTTATTGGCACATTTGTGTTAATAGCCAATAAGATGATATTGCCATCTTAATACCTTGCGAGTCTCTGTGACTCTGTGGCTAATGAGAGGGGGCCTCTGAGTACCTGACTGAGGGGGAGAGGGAGGCGCTGCGGGCTCCAGGGTGTGGGGAATGATGTTGGAAATCCAGATACTGGCTTGGCAGGTTGTGTCCCTGTAACACAGAAGAGGAACCTGTAATGTTAGAGGGGAAATCTGGGCTTAATCAGGGGGCAGACCACCAAGGAGGCATTGACATGCTTGTGCAGCAAAGTGACCTTCCTTCGGAGAGAGAAAACCATCCCAAAGATATTTAGTTCTCAATTAAATAAAGCCACGTCCTCTTGACTTGCTTCCAGCGACCCTTTTGCTCCCGGGAACTGGGATCTTGCTTTTTGCAGTGAATTTACGGCTGCTTCCGGACAGATAACAAGAAGTCGGACAGCTGACCCTCCAACTTTGCTCCGGCTCCTTCGTCACTGCGGATTGCGTGTGATGATTTTCCAAGACATACCTCTCGTGTTGAATTATTCATGGAAATGTCACCAAGAAACAGCATAATGTCATACACACACACACACACACACACACACTCAGCACAAACATCACATTACTGCAAACCATGTTCATTGGAAAATTAAAAAAAGAAAAAGAAAAAAACCCAAAGCAGGACATGAGCGTTCTCTGCTCCAAGAAACGTGTATTGGTGATGAGGTCTCTGCGTCTCCTTGTAGGTGGCGAATAGAGATTTTGGGTTGCAGGCTGGCCGCAGAAACTCTTGCCTTTACTGGGGCACCAGAGTGGAACACGGCGGTTAAGCAGATTACAGACTTTTTTTTTTTTGACCTATATTGTCCGGGTCCTGTTGTGAGTCCCTTTTGCACCAGGCTGGGCGATCTGATTGAATTAAAATGTGAAGAAGTCGTCGTATCGACAGGGAGCTTCAACGAAGACAAGTCAAAGAGCAGAGTGGCTTCAGAGGCCCCCGTCCCTGGATTGCCACCGTGCGCTCTTGGCTACGACACGGCTGACTCTGTGGCTGATTGGATCGGAGGAGCTTAGCTCTGTGTCTTGCCTTTGCCTCCAGGTGTTGACCCCCAGGCAAGTAGCACATCCATATTCTTGATGGTCTTTGCGTCACCTACGACCCAGGGCTTGGTACCCAGTAGGACCTCGGCCAAGATCTGTAGATTGGCAGGATCCGGGTTAGGGAGCTGTAGGGAGATGCCCCCGCAGCCTGGCCGTCCTGGGGGCAGCCGTCTCTCCTCTCCTTCTCTGCCTCGGCTTCCTTCCCCCCACCCACGTCAAGGTGTATCTGACCAACGCCCATCCCGTCAGTGTGCCGTCGCGTTGGAAAGAAAGCCAATATTACTTCTGCAGAAGGTGACGCTCCCTCTCGGGGAGAATCTGCATCTTAATAAAGGAGGTTTGAAGACCATGCTCTTCCCGCCAAAGGGAGAGGCCGGTGATGGTGATACTCTGAGCAGCGGGTCGGGCCGTAGCTAGGGATATTTTGCAAATCCATTTGCAACCCAACATTAGAAAGAGGTTCACCTAATTTTCACCTGGGATTTTAGGTTTTTTTTTTTTTTTTTTTTTTTGCCACATTTAAACCTTGAACTGCCTGGGCTTTATTATTGTCATTATTTTAATGGTGTCAAGTATGGGTAACAGTGCATTTTATTTTTTGCAAATGGCCCACCCACAGTGACATGGGTTCCGTGTTGCCGTGGGGTCCACAGCTCCCCTCCGGCAGTCACCTCTTTCCCCGTGGCCCGCAGAGAAGCCGAGATGAACAGAAATAGTCCCAGAGAATGAACGTTGGAGCCGGTGAGATTTGGGTTTGAATCCGGACTCTACTGCTGGCCAGCTGTGTGGTGGGATGACCTACCTACCTGCTCCGAGCCTTGGCCTCCTCATCAGGAAATGGGTCACAGCCCTCCCTGGCTGGTGTGGGGCCCGAATGAGATCATGTATGTTCAGGGGCCTCCTCGCACTTGCAGGGCCGAGAGTTCCCAGCCAGTGCGGGTTGCTGCTGTCGCTACAGATCCCTTTAATTTTCACTCAGTTGAAAGAGCAACTGCAGGACCTACACCGCCATTCTCCTCAATCGCATCACCGCCTCCAAACTGGATCCCCTTCCCCGTGCTGATGCCAACCACCCACGCATCCGAGGAACACAAGAAGTCAAGAAAGTAAGTCCTCCTGGCCCTGCCTTGTGGTCCCATGGCCACTTCCGGCCTGTCAGGGAGGTGGCTGGGAGTGACCCCAAGCAGGGCTGTAGGGGCAGGCTCTCCCCCCCCTTCCTCTCTCTGGCTTCAGACCCACTGCTTTGCATCCACGAGCTGGGCTCCGGCCACCCCCAATCTGCACCTGGATCTCTGTCCAGCTGCTGCTTGTGCCAGAACACCTTTCCCACCTTCTGTGTCTGTTGAATGCCAAGCGGTCAGCTTGCCTCCTGGAGAAGGGCTCCCTCATTTCCCTCCTTTATGTCCTGGCACGTAGTCTCTGCTCCAGCTCCCCGATCGCTGTAGCTCCCGCACGGGCTGCAGGTGAGGGCCCTCCAGGTGGGCTGGGCGCCCCTCACACCTGAGCACCGTGCCTGCAACACGGCGTGTCGGTTACAGTGGTGAGAAGCATGAGAACTCCCGTTTCTGGGGGCCAGGGGATGAGCAGAGTCACAATCGTGTGCTGGGACTGGCTGGTTCGGACCCTGACGATTGCAGACTCCGGGGGGCGGGGTGCTCTCAGCATTGGGGGGCCACGGTGGGAGCCACAGATAGCAGGTGTGCTGCTAATGACCTTCCATTTAGTACCTGGCGCTCCGCGGAACAGCCTTCTGTGTTCCCATTGTACAGATGGGACAGATGGGCCACGTGGCTCAAGGACAGAGGAGCAGAAAGGGCCACAGGCTGCGGAAAGAAGGCTGAAGATGGGGAACAATCACTGACATACTTCCCTGCAAACCTGACTCTTCCCAAAGTAATCGCCAAGCAATGACCGAGTCCTCCTCTCGCCTCTCGGGGTACCTCCGGGTCCCGCCCTGCTGGGCCGGGCGGTGCTTGGGGTCTGCTGCTCCCAGGGCCAGAGACAGTGGCCGGCGGTGGCAGGGTGGGGGGGGAGGTGTGTGTGACACTGGCCACCTTCCCTGCGCCCACGGGCGGCGACGATCTTGTCGGCGCTCCAAATTTCTCCCTTTTAAAAAATTTCCGATTTAATAACTCTACTTAGGTGTTTTTCAGACCCCATAGTGTTCGCAACAAGCGTTATGGCTCTATTATGATAATACAAGAAAGTTGCATTACGAAATAAATGCATTTTTAGGTTTTTCCCTGGCAACATAATGTAAGGATCATTCTGCATGTTGGTACTAAAGAATCAAAAACAGTTTAGTCAGTGGATGTGAACACTGTTTCTTGTCATGCAGTAAATGGATCTACTGTAGTATTTGTGTTCCTTCCAGCCTTGCTGCCGTACATCAATGAAAAATTATGTTTTTTTCCTCGGTGCTACAACACCCGTCATCTTTATAGGCAACGCATTCCCCTTCAAGTCGTGTGGTGTAAAATGCCTACCATTTCTCGGCCCCTTCCCCTCCCCGTCATTTACCTGGTTCTCGCCAATAGAGGGTCAGTGCCTCCTCTTATTAATGTTCTGTGTAATAGAAATCAGCGTGCCCGTGTTACTCATGTGGAAGCCCCAGCAAGCAGCGGCTGTTAGTGTGCAAAGGGCAGACAGGAAGCCTGGCTTTATTTTTTTAACCCTCTTTGTTTACTGGATCCCAGCAGTCAATCACAGCCCCTCCTTGCATTTAGAGCAAGCCTGCCTGCCTGCCTCTCGGAAACAGCCGCCAGCTGAGCACCCACTTGCAGTTAACACGGGGTGCGCCCGGATGCCGGCCTCCTTTCAAGAGGACCTCCACAGACCTGGCCTCGCCCCGCTGAAAATTTGACTCCCCAGACCCGTCAAGCTTTCCCGGCTCCCGGGTGACCTGGGGAAGTGCAGGGGAACCCCTCTAGAAGGAAAATTGGCTCTCCGAGGTCATACTCTAGTTTAGGGCTACGTGATGGTGCAGGTTGCCGCGGCCAAGCATCAGCCTCCCTCCCGTTTCCTCATCATGTTGAGATGTGTGGTCAGCATCCCTTCCAGAGTCACAGGTCAGGCACCTGCGGGGACCAGGCAGGTGGCTGACATCAGTGGCATCCATGACGCGCACGGGCGAGGGCCACCCTGCCCCGGCTGCCCACGTGGCCGGGTGGGAATGGGATCCAGTTTTGTCAGGCCTCCGCTGTTTACATAGGAGCAATAGCACTGACTTCAGTACTTAAAAAAAACAAAAAACAAAAAACAAAAAAAGGTACAACCTTCTAAATTTTAAGTGTCGGGCAAGAGAAGTGAAGGATACTTGCTGTGTGCCAAACCGAGCTGGACCATTTCACCCCCCTGACCCCTCCTCCCATTTCCTGGGTTTGCTGTGTGAGCCCCGTCTTGGCTTCAGGGAAGAGGACGGGGATGGAATTGTCTGGACACCGTCTCATCCCACCTGCCTTGCTTGCATGGGTTCTCACGGCCTTGGAGCACTCTGGGGGTGTGCAGTGTGACGTGTCCCAGGTCCTCGGGGAGGGCGGCATTCTCATGACAGCGATGCCACCCGGGGACCTTTCTGCAGCCCCAGCTGCTGAGGTCAGCTCTGTGCAAACATCCCACTAAACCGTGGCTTCCCGGACCCATGCTTTGCCAGGGGCTTCCAGGGGTATCGGAGCCTGGGTGAGCACGAGGCAGGAGACACCTGGAAGTTGGGGGAGTCTCACCTGACATCCTGGGTGCCCCTGGAATAATTGCTGACAAGGTGCTGTTGGGAGTGGGGCCTGAGGTTTGGTTTCCTGTCCTCGCTGGCGCTATGACCTCATGGCTCTCTCTCCCCATTCTATTCTGAGATCCTTAAGGGCAGAATGAAGGCTTTCTTAATTTTTTTTCCCCTCCTTGCTCAGTGTCTCACACTAGCCTCTGCGCCAGTAGATATTCGATTTCAGCTCTTGCTTCCCTAGGGGGTTGTGAACTGATGGGCTGCTGTCATTAGAGAGAGAACAGCTTAGTCCATCGTGAGCAAGCTGGCAGGTCAGCTCCACGGTGAGAAGAGGTGAGGGGCGCCCAGGGACAGGAGGGCAGCTGGAAACCTTGCTGCCCACGGTCCCGACAAGAACCCACTGAGCAACATCCCATTTGATTCTCGGGGCTGCGGGCGGCAAACATAACCTACTTTAAAAGCAATATCCTTCTACAGAGAGACGACCGGAATCTGCTGGCACAGTGGCTCCCGGCCTCTGCGAGCCAGTCTCAGGGCTGCCCGGCGCCACCTCTCGGGTGCCGCCAAGTCCGATTCTGCTGCTCCGTCAGCTTTCTTGGAGACGACCCAGAGCAAGAGGGCCTGTGCACGGGAGTTAAGGCTCAGAGTGTCACGGTGTCGATCTCTGAGGCCCAGTGGCTGCTGCCCTAGAGGCAGGTGTGGGCGCCCGAGGGGCTAGGCCCGACGGCGTGGGTGGGGTATCTATCGGGGTCAAGGTGAGAGACCTGATGCTGAACTGTCCCACCAAGTCCCGATGGGTCCCAGAGCATGGCGGTCCATCCCATTGCCACAGCTTCTGCCTCCCAGGGTGACGTAAGTTGCTGCGTGGCCGGGGTATGCTGATTGGCTCTCTGGTTCTGCGCAGGTGTCAACCCTCAGCAGCCGACGACAGCACGGGGACCTGGCCTGATGTCTCTCTCCGGAACACTGAGCAGCACTGCTGTGTGTTGGCTTTCCCATTCCCAGGTCCCAGTGCAATCCTGGTGGCCTCACAGAGGGGTCCTCACAGGGAGAGCACGAACCAGGGCATGTGATGGGGTGGCTGTGGGGCTTGGCGCTCAGGCCAGGTTCCTTGGAATGTGGTGGGATTCCTTGGACATGACCATCGTCTTCCTCCTGATGTAGCTTTCTTCGCTTCGTTCTGTTCGGGGCCCCTTCTGCCTTCTGATTCTCTGTCAGGGACACCCTTGCAGCTGCATGAGTTCTGCTGCTCCTTCCTGCCTGGGTCAGTGGACCCCAGCAGGGCTGGGCTGCTCAGGATGCGTTTCGTCCCAAGCCGTGGCCGGTCAGCGCAGGGTTGGGCCAGTCTTCGCCGGTCGGTCCTCTCCCCCGAGGTTGGCTGGACTGCGGGCTGGCGCCGGCTTTGGTCACCATGACCTTTGCCTACAGCGACTCAAGAGGACAACATTGTGCCTGCTGGATGAGCAACCGGGCAGGAGACGTTCAGAGGTCTGGGAAGCGGGGGTTGGGGAGATGTCACCCAACGCTTCCTCAGGACTCCTCAAGAGGTGGTGCTCCCCAGCACGGGGCTCGTGGTTCGGGTTCCTGTCCACGCTGGGCCCCCGACCCTGTGGCTCGCCTCCCCCACTGGGCTCTGCGGGGCCTCGAGGGCAGGAAGCAGAGCTTTCCCTGTTCTGTCACCCTCTGACTGCCTCCCCCCTGCCAGCTCTTCCCTCCCCAACTGCCCGGCCACCCTCGTCATCCACACTTGTCTTCCTCAGCTGGAAACAGAAGGTGCGCTGCTCACTCTTCCCCGCAGGCAGATGTGTGATGTGGCCCTGGAGGAGGGTCCCATGTCCAGGTGATGCTGTAGGGAGCCTCAGGGCAGGGGTGAAGGGGGACTGGCCCCCGCACCTGGCCTGACCTCCAAGAGCCCTGGGCAGGTGGAGATTTGCCGTCCGTCCTGGGAGAATTGCATGTCGCATGCCTGGCTGGCCCAGCCTGAACCCTTGGTCTGTGCTTTTCCAGACTGGAACTGTCTCCCGCCCCCAGAGGCCCTGTTCAGCTGAGCGAGGCCTTGGTCAGCGCCACTTAGTGTTTCTGCTTCATCTCCTGGACACAGGGTGAGCTGCCTTTCTTGAAAAGTCTCGAGCCAAGTGGAAAGCTCTGTTTTCGATGGTTTCTGTTTTTTGGCTTTCTTTTCTTTTGCTGAGGAAATGTATGGGGGTATGCTGGGGGACATATCTAGGCACCCCGACCCCACTCAGATGGTCACGGTAGCCACTTAGGCACCCTTTGGAGGGGGCCAGGGCTGAGGATGCTGGGGTATGGCCTGAGTGCAGGGGACACTCATCAGTTTTACTGGTCTAGTGGGGGTTGGGTCCCACCCTGTGGGGTCAAGGGGTGGAAGATCTGGTTTAGACCAGAGAGAAAATGAGTTTCTTTCCTCTCAGGTCTGTTGAGTGAAGGCTGGCTCGTGATCCTGGGCAAATCCTTCATCCTTGCCAGGCCTCGGTGTCTCCCCTTGCTCCATTAGGGCGAGGATGCTCTCTGGAACTTGGGTAAAAGTGTGAGGAGATGCTTTGCACATGAAACTCATGGTGTGGCCCATCATCAGGAGGCCATTGCTGTGGGCTCACAGCCATGGGAGTGGTTTACTCTTGAGTTATTGTCCTACCGGGTTTAGAGTCATCCACCCACTCACCCACCCGCCCATCTATCCACTTTCACTCATCCACCCATCCATCAGTTTGTCCATCAATCCACCCACCCATCCATCCATCCACCCACCCACCCATCCACTTCCATCCATCAACCACCCACCCACCCATCCACCCACCCATTCATCCACCCATCCATCCATCGTCAATGGTCTTAGACACCATATGGGGCTGCAAAGATTCCTGCCTCCATGTCCCTGCCCTCAGAGGGCAGGACATTATGAAGCCTCATAATTATGTGCTTGTTTTACTTGGATTTTTACTCCTCTGAGTCTTATAGGCTGGAGACATACAAAGTTTATTATTTACTGTAGCTTAGGTAGCTCATGGTGAATGCTCAGAGGGAGGACAGATCAGTTCTGGCTGCAGGGATGGGGAAGGCTTCAGGAGGTGCCATGTCAGCCGAGCCCTGAAGCCCACACGGGAGCGGACACAGCGATGGTGAGGCGGGGGTGTGTCTGGTGTGGGTATGGGGCTTGCTGCTTATGGGGAGGCCCAGACGTGGGGGCTGGTGAGGGTCTCTCTGCAAGACCTTCCCTCAGGAGAGGAGCTGGCTCTGACTGCCTCTCCCCTCATGACACTCAGCTTCCCCTTGGTGGCCTATGGGTATCTGCAGGCCTGTCCCTCGTGCAAGGCAAACTGACTCCATGAAGAGAAGGCTCTCAGAGGAAGGCCATCTTCTCAGACCTTGGGGGAGCTCCCTCTGCACCCAGGTGGGATTCCTGGTGGACACGTGAAAAGGTGCAGAAACACCAGTGCGCAAGGGGCCCGTGGCGGTCGAGAAGAGGGAGAGGGCAGTTGGCGGGTCCATTGGCGGATGGGAGAGCTGACCCCCTGGGGCCCACCCTTCCCAAGCGAGCTTTCGGGTTAGCTGGGGAAACTTTGCCCAACTTAATGAGAGCAGCAAACAAAGTTGCCGGGCTGAGTGATTGGTATGCATTGTTTTGTTTCTTTCATTAATTCCTGCTGCCATTCGGGATGCGGGGATGAACAATAGCAGGGGCCTGTACAGATCAATACCAGATTGCTGATAGTGCCTATCTGTTCTTGGAGCAGATTATTTGATAAATGGTGTGGTCCATACGTTTTGACAGGTGTTCACCGTACAGCCCAGACTGAGCCGGTTTGCTGGAGCCCCATCCCAGGAAGCTGGGCAAGCAGAGAGGATATTTCCTTTTGGGCACAAACCCATCTAGAAATTGTTGCTTTTAAGCTATAGGTAATGAATCTCCAGCAAGAGAGGGAAGGAGGAAGGTCAGGAGGGACCTGGGTGTCACTTCCCCCGTAAATTAATCCCCCAATGCCTTGGGGTCTACTGGTCCTGGCTTTGATAGGGAAGAGTGGGAAGGGCTTTATTGGGAAGGCCAGGCGGCGCCCAGTGGGATGACTGTTGACAGGTGGGACGAGCCATGTGTTTGCTGAGCCTTGATAGGTCTTTGGGGGAAGCCTGATGGGGCCACAGAGAGTGGTGCGGGTCTGAGGTGGGATTTGCAAGAGGGACAAGGGGCAGACAGAGCAGGGGTGTGGGGCACGGAGCTGCCGGGGCCCAGGAGAGCCCGGCCGGTGGGTGGATGCCATTGGGCACAGGCCGTGAACACCCTCTTCATTTCTCCTGTGTCCAATCCACATTGGACCCATGTGGTGGGCTTGGCATGCCACCTGCCCCGCTCAACTGAAGGGGATGGAGGCCCCCGCTGTGCAGCCACCGGGCCTAGGCCTGCCGCTGCCTGTCCTTCCTTCAGGGGACGGTGGCTCATAGATGGCAGTGGGGGGTAGGGTGCCGGCAATGCCCTTCACCCTCTTGGCTGCCCTGAAACCCACCCCCTGAGAAAAGAGGGGACCAAGGAGGCCCCCGTGGAGCCATCCTTCCTGGAATGCCGAGTCCTTCCCCCGAGGACTTACTGCTGGAGGAGAGGCAATTACACGGGGATGGCGCCCCTCGCCTCACAGAGAATGCCGGGGAGGCGGGGGCGATGATCTATGGGACGTCAGGCGTTATATTTTAGACTTTGCTTTTAAAAACCTCCAACAAGCTCCTGAGGAATGATTTGACATCCTTAAGTTCAACACCGGGCACAAATAAAGCTTATGGCAAAATTAACATAAATCATTAGCATGAATCACGCAGGGTTATTGATAGGCGGTGTGGGCATGTGTCCCAGTCCTGGCCAGGGGTTCGGGCTGGCGGCGCAGCTCGGGGCGGCAGGGCCGGCTTTCCTTCCTTTTTTTTTTTTTTTTTGAAAGATTTTATTTATTTATTCCTGAGAGACACACAGAGAGAGGCAGAGACCCAAGCAGAGGGAGAAGCAGGCTCCATGCAGGGAGCCCGACAGGGGACTTGATCCCAGGACCTGAGCCAAAGGCAGACAGACACTCAACCATTGAGCTCCCCAGGGGCCCATGGCTTTCCTTCCTAACACCCCTCCACGGCACCAGCATCACAGGTTCCCCCATTCCGGGGCCCTGGGCTGGGCCACCACCTGGATCACCTCCTTCTCCCTTGGCCTCTTCGGTTTTGGAAACCAGAATTCCTGTTAGGGTCACAATCCATCATGGTCCGTGCCTGTCACCCGCCACATGACCCAAGAGAGCAAGCTGCTGGGTGACCCTGAGCAGTGGGCGGCTGCCACAGATGGGTTTCAATTTGGCCACCTTGACTTTTAGTTACACGCTCCTCTTCCAAGCCTGGCATCGCTCCCCACCAAGCCCCCACCCTGCTGACGTCCATGGGCTCACGCTGCACCACCCATGGGATGACACGTGTGCACTCACCCAGGCCTAAGGTGGTGGTGGGGCCCTGGAGATGTAGAATGGAGTGAGAAACGAGACTCTAGCACTGTGGATGGCACTGGCAGAGCAGGTGACCCTTGTCAAAAAATGAGGAGGATCTGACCTCACCGTAGGTCTCTCCAACTACAATGCCATTGTGGTTGTATTAACGGGAGTGGAGTAGAAGGAATGGTGGAGGTGATAGGAAGGAGCTCTATCCTGCTATGCTGACCAAACCACGCTGCGATGTGCTGTGCTCTGTGAAGACTGGGACAGGTTCAGACACCCAGACCAAGGGTGTGTGAGAAATGAATAAAAAAGCTTCATGGCAGGGAGACCCTGATTTCTAGCTTCGCGTGTTTGAAGAGCTTCCAGGGGAAGAGGGAGCAGTGAGTTCTGAGCAGCCCTGAGGGTTGGAAACTTCAGAGGTGTGGATAACCGCCCAGAACAAGGGAAAAACTCGAGACTTGGCACTGACTGAAAACAGGACCGTCTCCAAGGGAGGTGGGCAGGGAGGTCTCCATCAGCAGACACGATCAACCGAGGTTGTGTGGCCATTTGTAGGAGAGACTGGGGAGGAAAGAAACGTTGAATCAGAGATCTGGTTCTCCCCATGCAGAGGGGAATTCTGGAATTCTTGGGAACTCTAAGAATCTCGTGGAGAACTCAGAAGTTCATGGTTGTAGCCTGACTTGAGTGACAGAAAGAAACGACAGAGCAGTATTTCTCGACCTCTCTTTCCTGCAGGATGTGGGCCCCTTGCTCACATCTCCTCTGTCCCCTTTTTCATAAGCCTTTGGCTTCACGGGATTGCAGTGGCCTCAAAGCGCACGGCTGAACCTCGCAGGGCTGTGTGGTTCCTATACAGAGAACTTGGCCGGCGGTGATGGGGGGTGGGGAGGGCGTTTCAAACCTGTTTCCTCCTCATGTGGGCCACCAGAATCCCAGAGAGGCCAGCAAGCCCGGTTACCAGGGGTGAGGTAGTCAACGATGGGCTCGGACAGCTCAAAGAAGGGATCATTTCCAAATCCCAAAGACTGGGATGGTCTGGGGTTTGTGGAACAACAGAGGTCAGCCGCAAGCAGTGGGGGCAGCGTGACCTGGATGGCGACCAGCCCTGACCCCTGGCTCTCCGAACGCCATGGGGTCCCTGTCCTTGGAACCAACACAGCTGCGTCTCTTGGCCATTGTTATCGGCTCTTGAGGAACACTTGCCTGGAGTTCAGTCATCTCTAGGTTCGCATGTGCCGCAGGATGTAGGATTGTAGAAAGGACCTTCTATGTTCTGGAAACGCTGCATGAAATGAAAACCGTCCAACTCTCACTGGGTTAAGTAAGAGAGGGACGCTTTGGCCTCTGTGAACAAGAAGTTTCAAGGTGGCAGTTCTGCTTCAGGTGAGGTTCCATCCAGCAGATTATAGGACATCACCAAGGGTGCGCTTGGTACTGGCTTCATCACCAGCTTCGGTGGAATCTTACCTCCCCCTCCCAATACCTTCCGTGAACGCAACGTTTCTGGCATTGCAAGCTTTGTGTTTATACACAACCATCAACGACTTGGTCAGGTTGGGTCGTGAATTCCTGTGGTCAGTGTGAAGGCAGATATTGATTGATTTAGGTCAAGTTAGGGTCCAACTTTGACGCCGCAGGTGGCGTCAGCCCGCCCCAAACTTCACGGCTGAGAATAGAGGTGAATCCTTCACCAAAGGCAAAGGCAATTTGGGGTATTATTCTACCTGACGGATGAAGATGGACTCAGGGTGCAGAAGCTAAAACATGGACACCTCAACCTGAATGCGTCAAGTCCTTGGAAGCTGGTTCCCCACCAGAACTTATCTCGTCTCAGGTTATCTGGTGGGTGGGTCTCGACATCTCTTATTTTTTTCCTCTGCCATCTTTTCCTCATCCAAACTTTTTGCAGAGTTCAAGCTTTGAGGCGTCTTAATTTTCTTGGAGAAATTAAAGGAGGTGAATACAGCTGGGAAAGAGCCATTCTCTTGATGCACATCTTGTTGGGCCGCCATTTTGGAAGCACCAGAAGGAGCCGATGCCCCACCTTCCATGAGTGATACATTTGTACCATGTTCCTTGGAATGGAGCTGGCTTGGCGTGAGACCAGCAATGCCCTTCATCGGATACGTGCAAAAAGCTCAAGGACTCCTAGAACCTGGGCCAACCGGTCAGCAGGAATTCTTGATCCGGCTCGTGCCATAGTTTGCCCGGGCTTTGGTCTGCTTCTTGTAGAACTGCTTGCTGTTCCCTGGTGCTCCCGGGCAGCCTTGCAGAGCATCATAATGACTGGGAGTGGCACCGTGGACAGGCATGAATAGATCCCTTAATTTCATGGTTTAAAAATACGTTAGTTGACCTCAGTATAATTCCTATATTTTAGTCATTTACGTGTCATGACTCAGTACTCATTCATTAAATATAGTGCTTTTCAAATGAAGAACGGAGATGAAAATTTTTCTTAATGATGACAAGTGATATAATTTAGTTTTATTTCTGTCGTATCATGGTGCCCGTGAGCCTGGCCGTAGCTAAGGGTCTGTCTGTGGCGCCATTGTGAGCTCCTTTTAGCAAAAGGCTCCATTGGGCGCGTCGGGCCAGCCAACTCTGGTCCTGTGGGTCCAAGCCGCTCCCGACTTTGATCATGCCTGCTGTTGAGTTTTCTGGCTGCGTGGAGGATCTTCTCGACAAAGACACGCCTGCTCCGAGGTGGGAGGCCTGGCTGGGGCGGGAGAGGGAAGGTGACCTGGGGAGGGGAGAGGATGTTGCTTAGAATCTTGAGTTTTATTGCCACGAGGGCACTGGGCAGAGGGGCTGGAGCTGGGCCTGGGGATGGATGGGGCCCTCTTTTCCTCAATAACGCCTCTTTCTGGCCTTGCTGTGTTGCACGCTGTTCCCAGAGGATGTTGGCTGGCTCTTCAGAGAGGCTCAGTTTGGGATGCCATGATTTGCACTGATGGAGCTGGTTTTTGTTAATACCCTGGAAACGAAGGCCTCAATTTGAAAACGGGGAAAACACCCCCTCTCAACAGCTGCCCAGATGTCTTTTTCCAAGTCTGAGATCAGGGACACCGGGATTACCCTGTAGCAACCGGAGCTCTTGCCCCTGGGACTTGCCCCCGCCCCCCCTCCCCCACCAAGGCCCACTGCCCTATTTTGTTAGTTTCTTTGGGGGGATTCAGGGCTACTTGGATATGATTGCTTTATTCTGTGTTCATCTGAAGGGTATTAAAACCATTAACGCTTCACTGACGGGGGTGGGGGGCTTGGTAGAGTGAAAGGAGGTGGGATCTACGCCTTTGCCACTGAACCTCCTATGAGGTTTTAATTTTCACCAGAAACTTTTATTTTTTTTTATTATAAATTTTTTTTTATCGGTGTTCAATTTGCCATCATATAGAATAACACCCAGTGCTCATCCCGCCAAGTGCCCGTCACCCAGTCACCCCCACCCCCCGCCCACCTCCCCTTCCACCACCCCTAGTTCATTTCCCAGAGTCTTTCATGTTCACCAGACACTTTGAAAAGCAAACCATCAAGTACGTTTAGTGCCTCACCAATGTGGTCAGATGGTTCCAGCCCTGACCTGCCACTGGCTCTGGGTTATGATCCTTGAGGCCACAGTGATGGCAACATCCATCCTCAACTTTTTATTATTATTATTATTTTTAAAGATTTTATTTATTTATTCATGAGAGAGAGAGAGAGAGAGAGAGAGAGGCAGAGACACAGGCAGAGGGAGAAGCAGGCTCCCTGCGGGGAGCCCGATGCGGGACTCGATCCCAGGACTCCAGGATCACAACCTGAGCCAAAGACAGATGGTCATTGTCAATTTTTTAAAAAGTCCCGGTGCCACCGTGCATGTAGTACTAAAGAGTGCCTTCCCCGAACAAGAAGAGGCCAGATGGCATGGCCCTCCTTGGGGTGGCGGGAGCCCTGAGGGCCAGGTTTCCCCTGTGGGCCAGTTTTCCCTTCTGTAAAATGGCCTGGGTGGTCTCTGACATCCCTCTCAGCCCCAATAACCAGCAATTTTCTTTGTTTTGGTTGCTATTTGGAACTGCCGGCGAGAGTTTCTAGAGTGTGGGCTGTGTCCAGGCCTGCAAGCGTTGGGAGTGGGGATGGCTCTACGTGAGACCATGAAGCCTTGGGCTTGTCCTGCGGGGTGGATGAGGCAGCAAGGGGCATCTTAGCACGTTGCAGCGGACTCCATGAGGACTGAAAGGGATTTGATATGGGCCTTTAGGGGGTGCCCAGATGCTCCATCCTCCTGAAGATGGACGGGATTGGTGCCAGGGGGTGATGGAGAGAGAAGCGCAGATACAAGGGAACGACATGGTGTCACTCCCATCCCGTTTCCCCTGTCCTGTGACCTCAGGGACCTCACTCAGGACACTGCCATCCTCATGCACCCCAGGGGCCTGCAGCAGGGCAGCGGGAGGAGGCCTCTCCGCCTCCAAGCTCAGCTCCCAGCCGCCATCCTAGGCCTGGAGGGACCCCCCAGGGCCCCGCCCAGATGGGTTTCCTGGAAGGCTGGCTCGGGTTTTGGGTCTCTCTTCCCCCTGCACGCGGTCAGCCTCCTTCCCGGCCCGCACGGCTTATACCGGAGCTCAGGGGAGGCTGTGGGACCGTGTCCGGCGGCCACCAGAGGCGGTGCGGTGGTCGCGACGGGCTCCTCGGCGGCCCCACCCGTCCATCAGCAAGCTGAATGAAGCCCGGCCGAAGGGCTTGGGGGTGCTAAGACCTGCCTCGTCTTCCCATAAGCCCCCAAAGTGAGAAATGCAGAGACGATCCCTCCGCCCCCCACAGAAGTCTTGTTTTCTGGGGCGCAGGACACAGGCGGGGTTGAGTAGTGAGTAGACTCCAGGTGCACTCCCGGAGGGGCCGCTGGAGGGGGGTTCGATGAGAGGACCATTTACAAAGGAGCAGGGGGGCTTCCGGGGTCCCCACGGGTGTCGGGTCAGCGGGGTGGGGGAAGCCGAGCCCCGGGGGTTGGGGGACAGAGACGGAGGGAGGGAGCCACCAGTAAGCAGCATCCCTGCCCGGAGGGAGCCTGCAGGATGACCGTCCCCACCCCTCGGCCCCTCTCCGTGCCCCACTGGCCTCAGCGAGCTCCCACGGCCGATCCCATGACACGGGACAGAGGGTCCCGAGGGGCACAAAGGCGCAGCCTGCGGCCGACTGGGGCGAACTGCTTCTGCCCCGGCCCCCTGCCCGTGTGCCCTGGGTGTCTTGCTTGGAAAACGAGGGGTGATGCTTCCCGTCTCACAGCTGTGAAAACCAGATGATAGGATGTGGGCAAATCACGGACGTAAATTCACAGGGATTTTGGGTGTAGGTAGGGGGCCCTGCATTCTGCGCTGTACAGGGGATTATGGGCGTCCCGGGACGCCTAGCGAGGGCCGCGGTCCGTGTACGACTCCAGGCAACCCGCTCGCAGCCCCAGGCCTTTCCCATCTGACCTTGGAAGTGGCTCGTGAAGCTGCGTGAGACGATGGCGAACTGTCAAGGAAGCCGGAGCCGTCCGTCTGTCCATCTGTCCGTCCGTCTGTGTGCCCGGGTGATGCAGGGGCCCCTCCAGAATATCTGAGGCGGCTGCCTCAGTGGGTTTATGCTGCGGGGGCTCTGGCGTCTCCTGCACGCTCGTGTGCGGGGTGCCCTGTGGGGACAAGGGGCTCGGGGGATGCGGGGACACTCAGCTCTTGGGAGCGAGGGGCCTCCTGCTTCTTGTATGTGGTGGCGTCTGGGGGGACGGTTTGCAGGACGAGCCCCCGACCTTCACAGCGGCCCCGGGCGCAGATTAGGAGCCCCGTCCTCGCTCCAGAAAGCAAGCTCCACGCTTAACGGGCCCCACGCGGGGCCTCTCTCAGCCGCGGGCTCGCGTCCACCTTGCAGACCGGGGGCCAGAAGCCCTTGAAGCCAAGTGCGGGGACAGCTGGCGGCCGGGTTCGTCTGGGGATCCGTGGAAGGAACCCCTTATTTATGTTTCCCTAAAAAAAAAAAAAACCCACATGTGTTGATGATTTCTGAAGAGTTTAAAAACAATATAGCTAATTGCTATGAGTGATTTCAGAGCTCATTAATGTAATAAATCTCCGGAGAGAGATGTTCTTAGTTAACGATCAGCATAAAATCCTGAGAGTCCCCCAGCGTCGGTGGGGGCTGGGGTTCGCCCTGCGGTGGAGACAGGGTGGTGGGCGCGGTGGGCGGAGGAGGCCTGTCTGTGGAGGGACGCGCACCCACGCCTGGGCGCCCGGAGGGGGCTGCTCCCTAAAGCAGGTTCATCGGCTTCATCAGAGGCCCCGTGGCCCCAGGACCTTGGCACCACAGCTTAATGAATTAGTTTAAAATGAGAAAAAGAAGGGGGCCCTGTGGCACCGGGCAGCTGCCGTGGGCTCCCTCCGTGAGCGAGCGCTCTCCGGGCCCCCCAGAGCGAACCACACTCCCGATTCCAGAAACCTCCAAGCGTCCCTCCCCGTCTACTCTACAGCAGCCAAAGGCAGCCCCGTCCACCCCCGTTGTGCAAGCCCAAGGTCCGTGTGCACCGGGGCCCTCAGCCTTGGCCGCCCGTCTATGCGGTGCAGCTGCTCCGGCGCTGGGGACCGTCCTGTGACTGCCACCAAAGGCCGCTGACGAACAGGCCCTTTTTGGGGGGGCTGGTCTGCTTCTCTGGCCTTGACCGAGGGACGCACCTGCTGGGCTGTGCAGGGCGAGGGCCAGAGGTCCATTTGCGCCCCTGCCAGCCAACCGCCAACCGCGGCCTGATGTGCGGTGAGGGGGCCCCGTGTGGACCAGGATGTCCTGTCTGATGCCGCCCGGTCTGGGGTCCCCGGCCTCGGCTTATGGGGCGGCCCAAACACCGCCCTGACCCCTCCCTCCTCCACAAGGCCCGCCTCCTGCCCCCTGCAGGTGTCCTGCTCCCCACACACGTCCCTGAGACGCCCGCTTCCCTTCCGCCTGCCCCGGGCCCCCCGGCTGCTGGCCTTGCCGCCGACGGGTCACCTGCACCCGCTCTTTCCCACGCACGGTGCCCCTGCCCATCTGCGGCCTGAGGCGCCTTTTTGGCAGACAGATCGTATCGCTCGTCTGTTCAGCACCTCGTGAAGGCTTTCGGTTCACTTAAAACATCGCCTCTTGACCTGGGCCTGCGGCCGCCGTGGCCTGGTGGGTCTCTTGCTGTGATCCCACCTTTCTCGCCCTTACCTGCTCCGGCCCATCTTCCTTCTGTTCCTGGTCCTGCCTCGGGGCTCCTGCCCTTGCTCCCGCCTCCGCCCGAAAGAGGCCGCAGCCCCTTGTCACTGGTGTCTCTGTCCAAGTGTCTCCGGCTCACAGAGGCCTGGGTGGGCCCAGAAGATGGGGGTGGGGGCTCTCCTTCCAGCACAAGCCTCAGCGGTTTGCTGTTTCTTTTTTATCTATTTTTAAAGATTTTATTTATTTATTCATGAGAGAGAGAGAGAGGAGCAGAGACACAGGCAGAGGGAGAAGCAGGCTCCATGCAGGGAGCCCGATGTGGGACTCGATCTCAGGACCCCGGGGTCACACCCTGAGCCGAAGGCAGACAGACACTCAACCGCTGAGCCCCCCGGGCGCCCTGAGGTCCACTGCTTCGAACATCCATCTCGCAGCTCAGAGTTCTGACTGAAGCCCCTGCTGAGACTGGAACATGCTCCAGGAGGATGCTCCGGGTAACCAGGGAGCACATCCGAGTCACAGTCATGCATGGGGGGAAATGCCACAGACGGTGGAGCCATCACAGGGGCACCTGGAGGGGTTGCCCTCTCGGTGTCTGGCGGCCTCGGGGGGCGGCGGGGTCCTGAAGCTCCTGAAGCAGGTGTCCGAGCTCTGGTGAGAGATTCAGGGCTGAAGTCCTGGCCTGGGTGTGGATTTTCACTGACAGATCAATCTGAACCCCCCCCCCCCCCCAAACACCAGACTCCTGGCCCTAGGTTTAGCACTGCTGGGCTGGCTCAGGCCCACCTTCCTCGGCTCCTGTGACCCAGGCTACCCCGCGCAGCGATGTTCTCGGACTTGAGCTCAGAAGAGAGCCCTCGTCTCGGCACTAAGGGCCCGGCCTTGTGGCTGGTTGGTGGGAAGCAGCATCGGCGGATGACGTTCCCAGAAGCCCGTCACTGGCCCAGGTCATCCCGGGGACGCTGCAGTTTTGGGACCTAGCTTTAAACACACCGGGTGGGGCATCGGACTTTGTGTCACTCCTCCACCGCTTGTGGGGAGCTGAGCTTCTTGCAGAGGAAAATCCCGTTTCTACGGTTGGCGACGGCCGGGCCCTGGGCCTTGAGAGGGTCGGTGTGATGGAGCCTGGATGGAGAAGGGGGGCGTGGCGTGCCAGCGGGCTAAGCCCTGCACCCTCCTCCCTGATGGGGGGGAAGGACAGAGGCTCAGGGCCAGCAGTCTGGGGGTCGAGTCCTGACCACACATGTGAACTTTAGCAAATCCTTTGAACCCACGGTTCTCAAACGGGGGTCATTTCGGCACCCCGTGCCCACCACTTGGCAACATCTGGAGGTATTTGGGGGTTGCCATGATTGGGAAATGGGTCCTGCTGGCAACGGGGGGCCAGAGATGCCGTGGGACGGTACGATGCACGGAATGGCTCCCATGGTGAAGAATTATCTAGGCCGGAATGTCAGTAGTGTGAGGTCGAGAAGAGAGCTTTCACCTTCGCAGCTGCATGTCCCACCCCTGCAGGTGCCCTTTGCAGGGGGCGAGGGGGTGAGGAGGTGAGGAGGGGCTTCGTGAAGCGCAGCAAAGCAATAACCGGTGCACCACTAGCTTTGCACACTCCAGCCACAGAGACACCCCACCCAAGCACACAAATGCAACAAAAAGAAAGAAAAAAAAAGTCAAGTATGAGATGGTGCCACGGGGTTCACCCGCTTTCCAGCCACCTGGTGAGTGTTGCCCCAGACTGAGCTTGCTGGAGGGAGGGGGTCAGAGCGTGCAGGGCCGTCGCCTGCCCTCGGAGCCAGCCCCTTGGCGCCCACAGGGAGGCCCCAGTGGTTATGAACGTCCGTAGTTTACGTTGTTGCCTGGAGTCGAGGGAGTCTAATCTGGGCTCTAAGCTCCAGATTCGAGAGAACACGCTCTCGGCGTTTGTCCCGGACCTTCCCCGTCCTCGGCGATGACAGGGGACCCGCGGCCAGGCCTCGGAAGTGATGACCTGCGGTCGTGCTGATGCAGGTGGTGTAACGACCCCCGGCGACTGGGTTCAGACGCGTGTTCGCCGTCCCTCTGGGTTTCCGCTCTGGGCCTGCGAGCGCCACCCGGGGAGTGTCATCAAGGCCAGAGGCGGGAGGGCTGTCGCCGCGGCCCGTGTGCCATCCCCGGGCCTTTCCTTTCTCCGGTGGAAGAGAACTCACTCTTTCCTCCTGCAGGTCTAGCGAAGATACCCTAACCCCTCAGCCGATGACATTACTGTCACCTGCTTAAAAACAGTCTGGCGCGCTTCACGTCTTGGGACATTCTCTAGGGCTCTCCGCTTTCTAGGAAAGCATTTATTTCAGTCAAAATCCTTCATGCTTTTTTGTCTCTACCCCGACACTTCACCGGAGAGAGAGAGACGGAAGCAGCTCAGAACCACCGTGTCAGGTGGAAAGGAACCATCGCCCGACTCGACACAGAAGCCTCCTCTGTCGCCTGGGGTCCTGCGGGGGGGCAGGGGTGCCCCGGACGGCTGCCCGTGTGTGCCTTTGGGGTCCTGGCCGGCCTGGGAGGGGCTGCAGAGGCCCGAGGGGCTGCCCCCCGCCTCCGAACAGCACCCTGCCCCGGGTCACCGGGCCGCCCCACTGTACCTGCGCAGGGCCAGGTGCTCCTCCGCGGCCCCCCTTGCCCGCCTCTCCTCCTGGAGGGCCGGGGGCCGCCTCCATCACCCGCATGATGAACCTTTTGAATATTCGGACGTGGGCTCCTGGCTGGAGATGTCATGTCTTCCCTTTGCTGTTAGTCCGGAGACAACACGGACTCCCCTGGTTTACCTGTGTAGTCCCAGGGCGTCTCAGGTGCCAGGAGCCGCTGCCGTGATGGCCCCGTCTCCTGTCAGATGTGGTTGGCGAGAGACGAGGACAGCATGACCACTGGGCACCGCGCACTACAGAGGTCAGCTTGCAAGGACAGCGGGACGGCAGTGATGTGGCCGTGACTAGTTGTCAAGCGAGTGGAGAAAAAAAATCGGGAGCGGCGGGCGGGTTGGGGGGGCGACGGGACGTGGCAGGCAGGGCGATGGAAGAGGGGCGGGGGGCCACCGGGAAGACAAGAGCCCTGTCATCCCTGATGAAATATTCAGTGTTGTCGGTGGTGTTCCATAGGCCGTTTCCCCCAGGGGGGTGGATTTCTAGATCATTCTTCAGGCCCCTTGCAGGCGACTGGAACGCTCCGTTGACTAGATCGGCGGTGCTCGGCTGAGACCTCTGTAAGGCGTTAGCAGCGGTTTAACCCGGGGCGGGGGGGACACCGGGAGGTCCGAGGGGCTCATTCGCACACGCGGGTGTGCAAGCCGGCCCTCGCACCCGGGACCCACGCGCTCTCGGCCCAAAATGACTTTTGCCTCCTGCCCGCCACCTTTTTGAGCCTATAGAACTCCGAAACCGCCGTATAGTAACAAGTTTGTGAGATTTTGGAAGGGAAAGCACAGTAATGATGCCAGTTCTTATGATCATAAATAATCATAATTAACAGGACTGCTGTATATTTATGTTGGTTTGTTTTCAGACACTTTTCATTTTATTTTGAATTTTTTCATATTGTGTTGACTTGAAACACTTCTGTCTATAGCGTGGCGTGCTCTGCAGAACACTGGGGAGCAGCATACTTTATTTGTCCTCGGAAACAGACCACAGCAACGTGGTAACTTCTATCAGCTGGCAGGTTCACAGGATGGAGATATTAGCCGCTCCGAAGCCACTGGGTATTAGCGGGAGAGGATCAGGAGCCGACGGGGCCGAGTTCTCTCTTGGACCAATAACGTTTTCCTGTCCTCATGCATCCAGGACGCTGCCGCACGAAGGCGCATGTACTTATTTTTCAGTTTAAATTCTTGATAAGCTCGGGCAGGATAACTTGACTGTGAGTAATTGCTCTGTGCCCGAAAATGTATGATGACTCATGGCTAAAAGCCCGGGGAGGGGAAACCGCTCTCGCTCCGCCGCTGAAGGAGAGGCTGTGGTCTGGGTCCTTAGTGATCGATGATCTATAACCCATACATTGATCCTGGGGCGGGGGGCGGGGGGGGTGGCAGGTGGGGGATGCTCAGGAGCCATAAGGCGGCGTGAGAGTGCGGGTCAGTGCTCCCCGGGGTGAGAAATCAGACCTCGCACCCATCGTTCTGACGTCCATCAGCGTTTGACTACTTTTTCTGGGGGCGAAGCACACCCTGCCGAGGAGGACATTCGAGGTCCTGACTTTGTGGCGGGGTCTCTCTCCCTCCACCTTTCCCCTCTGCCCCTCTGAGGACAGACAGCCCCCGGGGCCCTTGTCTGTGACAGTGACCCCGTCCTGACTCCCTCCCTGGGAGGCCGCGGTGGGCTCTGGCCGGCCCGGGGGTGGGGGGACGGGGGTGCGGGATGGGGTGACGGCAGACAGCTCCGGAACGAAATGATCTCGCCGGCTAGAAGAAATGAAACCCAAGTTTTTGTTTTTCCTCCTTTCGCTCTCCGGCTTTCCCTGGGTTGTGATTTCAAACTTTTTAATATGTGCATACTGGTGAAACATCGTCCCTACTTAAATTATTTGCCTCCCTGTATGGCAGTTTTGTTGGGGAATGAACTACTCATGGAGCTTTTAGAGTCACCATGGGTTTACATTCAAGCCTTAGGCCAGGTCTACACAGGCAAAGACCACAGATGATTATGATTATGGTTGCAGGCCTTCCTTCCTTGTGATTATCAGGATATTTCATCCAGAAGCAATAGCAATTTTATTCTTTTTTGTTTAATTTCTTTAAAATTCTGCTTCCTCTGGCTGGGGTGGGGAAGGTTGGGTGGGGGAGGTGGGGGGCTCCCTAGCCGTGGCCTCAGGGGACGTCGGGGAGCCTCACTCTGAACGACTCGTCAACTCCGGGCACTTGGGTCTGGTGCCTTGTTCCACGAAGGAGTGGGTCCCCAAAGTGCCACCGAATGGTGTGTGTGGGGGACCCTAAAGGGCACAGTTCGAGGCAAGGGTTGGGGGTGGGGGCCGATGGGCAGCGTCCTTGAAAGATGAGGAGTGGGGGGGGGTTACCCAAGGGCCTGGGTGGCTGAGACCCCTACGTCCCCTCCCTCAACCCTGCAACAGGCACTGCTCTGGTGCCCCCTGGAGGTCTGGGGAGACCGTGCCAGGTGGTTACCATGGAAACGCATCAGCCAGGGGCGCCAAAGACCAAGAGCCTGGACCTTGGGGGCGCTGTGAGGTGTCTGCACCCTGTTGATGGAGCAACGACGTGTGAGTGTTTGAAAAGCTCCCGTTGAAGAGTCTAGGGGTGACTGGGGGGTGATTGGGGGTGGAGGGCCGGGCGGGGGGCGGGGGAGAAACGAGGATCTAGAATTGAGGCAGTGGGAGCTGCGGGTCCGTGTAGCTTTGGTGTTTAGAGTCAGCCTGGTCCCACTTCAGCCTCCAGGATGCAGGTGACGTGCGGAAGGACCAGCTTCCCAGCCCCGCCCAAGGCCAAGGCCAAGGCCAGGCGGGTGTCCCAAGCAACCCACTGGTGCTCCTCTCATCGTCCTGCCCTGCAGGCCCGGCCCCCCAGGTCCCCCAGGGCGGTGCCGGAATGCATTTCCACTCTTCGGATGGGTGGAAGGAGCTTTGCTCTCAGCTGACTCTCTAGGTCCCTAATCTGGTTAAATCCCAAATGCTGGTGCGCACACGAGGTGTGGCCTCCCTGAGAACACACAATTCTTATTAAAATGGATATTCTGATGACCCGGCAGCAATGGACATTCTCTTACTGCTTTACACCTGCTCCATGTCATCCCCCTCGTGGCTCTCGGAGGTGGGGAGGCTTCTCGTACCCATTTTACAGATGGAGACATGGGGGCTTAGCAAGATGAGCTCTCACAGGCAGGTGGAGCGAGGGCCGAGGTGGGGGGGGGTGCTGAGTGCCAGCATGCTAATTCTAGGGCCTGCTCTCTTCACGCTCTTCACGGCACGACGAAGGCCTCGCCCCTGAGTGTTTCCACCAGACCTTGCTCAGGGATCAGGAGCAGCGGGTGGGGAGGCAGGAAGGTTGAGCCCCTCCAGCTGTGGCTGGCTCTGTGGTCTTGACTCAATCACACGGAGAGAGGCTCTTGGGCTCTCGATTCCCTTACCTGTGGCCCAGCCCAGAGGCTTGGACTGGATTAACCCTCGGCTGCACCCCGTTTCCAGGTCACTGAGTTCCCCTAAAATGGCCTGGGGCACTTGGCAAGCACTCCCAGGACCGAGCAAACATTCGGGCGCCCCCTGGTCGCCGTGTCCTTGCAGAGAGGACCCAGACGTGGCGTTTCTCCATTGATGCTGCAGTGTCAGAGCCTGGGAACCAGCCGAGGCGGGGCCTGGGGCGGGGGAGGGCAGGTCCTCCTCCTCCCTGAGATCTGCTGGCCTGGGACCTCAGGGCGCGGGGGTGGGCGCGCTCCCTAATGAGCCCGGCGGGGGTGGGGGGGCTCCTTGTGCCAAGTTCTTGGAGAACCCTCTGAGGGCAGAGACATTTCCTTTAAGCCAGCCTGGAACTCTGCTTCCTGGAGTAGCGGACCTCCCGAAGGCGCGGGTGTCCGTCCACGCTGCGGCCAGCACTGCATGCTCCTTTTTACTCAGCGTCAGGGGCTTCGGTAGTTGAGGGGACCTGAATTCCAAGGCATTTTGAAAACTCCTTGCAGGGTGGACCCTGCTTCTCCCTCTGCCTGTGTCTCTGCCTCTCGCTCTCTCTCTCTGTGTCTCTCATGAGTAAACAAATAAAATCTTTTTAAAAAAACCCGAAACTCCTTGCAGAGTAGTGTCATATTTTTCAAATGTGGGCCTGAAGGGAGATTCTGGCCCCGCCTGAGACCTGGGAGCTGGGTATTGCCTCCAGCCCTATGCGCTTCCAGGCTTCTCGGCCCTTCCCTGTGCCCCCCCGGAGGCCGGCCGCCTGGGCTGCCCTTGCTGGCTGGTTCTAACTGGACTTGGCCATTGGGAGCCCTGCAGGGGAGTCAGAGGCAGGAGAAAGGAGGAGGTGAGGATGCTCAGTCCTCCCTGCTTTGGGGCAGACCCCATCCTAGCCTCCCCCCACCCCAGGAGGTAGGGGGTTCCTTCTGAGGTCCCTGTGTGCACTGGCTCTGGGAACACTGCTTCCTCCCAGGTCCCTCCGGGGACCCCACTGTTCTGGGATGACTTCCATTTCCTGCCCACCCCCCCCTGCCCCCCAGCCCAATGCAGCCTCTCTCACCTAGTGGTGCACCTGCTGATACTCCTCACACCTCTGCCAGGGAGGCGGGGCCAGCACCGGTGTTCCCGGACCACCCAGGCAACTGAAACCCCGGGGAGGGGCTGATGGCCAGAGTCACAGAACCGTTGTACGCTCAGCTGAGACCCAAACCAGTCTCCTGATTCCAACTTTGGTATTATTCCCACAATTCTTCTCACCCAACTGGTAGGCTAAACTAAAAACTTTGGAGCGTTCCTGACAGAAGGGCTTTCTTAAATATTCAGCTTCGCAAACAGAAGCCAACCGGGCATCTAATTCACGAATTTTCCAGTTGTTTCCACTGCCAAAGGCAACGGCCCTCATTCAGTCTTACGTGAGAACCTATAAATTTTAAAGAATATTAATGATATTGAGATACATAGGAAGATGCTTATTTACCCTGTTGACCAACACGAGCATATAAAGTAAATGATTAGCGAAAGACAAGCGGAATGTGTATTTACATGTTATGATATATGCAGGGGTAACATGAGTGGTACAAATGTATTTTTAATTTGAGTGTATTTATTACTTGTGAAAGTGAAGACTAATTACGCTGTCTCGATTCTGGCGTTACGAGAGGGGTTCCTGGGGAAGCTCACCCCCTCCTCGCGTTGCTTCCAACATTGCAGGCTGCTGCTCTGCTGGGGTGGGTGCTGGGGCGGGTTTCTGGAAGGAGACTGGAAGGACGAAGGGGAGAGAGATTTAGCTTCCCTTCACATTGCCCAGCCAGGTCCGTGCATAATTGTGACGTCCTCTCGCAACTTCTCCGTCTTGCATCTGAGGCCATAATTCAACTCCCGCTCGGTGGGCCCGACGGGGGGCAGCCCGCCAGGAGATGCATGTGAGGTGTGGCGAATCTGTCCACTGGGGTTTTAAATCACTGGGCTCGAGCCAATGCCGTTGGAGGCCCGGCCCGCGGGATTGGAATCGTGGTGAGTTCTTTTTTTTTTTTTTTTTTTTAATAAATTTATTTTTTATTGGTGTTCAATTTACCAACATACAAAATAACACCCAGTGCTCATCCCGTCTAATTCTAGGCTCCCACTGGTGCCCGAAGGCCGTTGCAAACTTCATCCGGGGCAGAAGCGGTTACTCTTGCTGACGCAGATGCCCGGTTAGGAGAAGAAGGCAGAAAAGAAGTGGGGAAGGGTGAAGCGGGGTATGGCCTCCGTGACGTCATTTCTTCATCTCTAGAGGCTTCCACTCGGGCCATTAGTGGCTTACTCCTCTTCTCCACCCTCTGATCTTCATCAGATTAGAGGCCTCTACGGATGGGTGTGAACTGAGGGCTTCCAAGCGCTGGGAGGCTTCTCGATGCACCGCAGAACCTTCGGGCCCGCGTTGGAAACCCCAATATCCGAGCGGCACCCTGGACCATTTCTATCAGACTCTCTGGGGTAAGATTTGGCTGATTCCACTGTGCAGCCGGGGTTGGGAATCACCGCCCTGAGTTGCGGCTGATGCGCCCTCTCGCCTGCTTTCTCTCCTCAAGGAGGACTTTTCCTGGGGCCCGGTGGCGGGGAGGAGGGGCCCTTAACCAAAGGCAGCGTCTGTAGGATGGCGCTGGGGACCTGGCAATCTTATCACAGCTTGAGGTTTGGTTTGCAACCTCACAAAACTAGATTTTATTCAGATTCGGAGAGTGGGTCTGTCTTTGGGTCTAGACTCCCATTGGTCAAGGTCATGAGACTGATGCACAAACCCCGAAACCCAACGTGTCGCACCACGGTGGCCGAGAGAATGGTCCCCCAGGGGGGCTTCTTGCGTCCATCCAAGCCGGTCCTTCTCGGAACCAAGCGACTACTTCCTGGCAGCGGTGTTTTCTGCTTTTCACGCCTTCTACGGGGACCGCACCTGTTTCCGCGCCGTCCCTGCTGCTCCGGACGGGGTGTGAGCGAGGGCCGGGGGCCAGGCAGGCAGTGCGTCTGGGCCGCCCGGGTGTGAGCTGCTTCTGGGGAGACCCGTGTTTGAGGGGCCCCCCAGCCGGCAGCTCCCCATGGACCCAGGCTGGCACGGACGGGGTCTGCTGGCTGCTTCGGGAGAACACGCGAGGGCGGCTATCGCTGCGCGGTCTACACCCATCCTCTTCAATAATAGCGATTACTAATAGAATAAATGAAAAATGCATTCCTTTAACACCGTCCTCTCCCGGTGATACGCATCTTGAGCTGATTTGCAAATGCGAGGTTCTAAGTGGCGCGTGGTCGGAAGCAGTTAGCCCCTAATGTTATGCTGCCGCATGGGCAGCAGCCGAACCTATTAATGAACTAATCCTAGACTCTCCAGCGGAGGCCGTCGGGGCTCCTCCGTGCTGCACTTCGCATTTCAGCTAAAATCAACAACGTTAAAGAAAGAAGAATTTAAATGGATTAGGCCGCTGATCTCCTGAATCAGACACTGCGCTCGGCGGCTGCGGGAGCGGGGGCTGCGTGCGCGGGATCTCCGGACCCCGGGAGGGACATTAAAATCCTGCTGGCCACGCACTGGGCACCTTGCCCCGTCCCCCAGCGGCTGTGGGGGGTCAGAGGCTCCCACTCAGCAGCCGGGCCTCCCGGTCCTACCACGCCGTCGGGTGGTGTGATCCTCGGAGGATGATTTAGCCTCCCCGGGCCTCAGTTTCCTCATCTGTGAAATGGAGCGGGGGGCGGGGGGGATAAGGCTTACATATGACGGCTGCTCTGAGGGTTAAAACGAGTTACTGTTTTCAAAAAAATAAATACACTCGTCAGGCCAGTTCTTCTAGTCTACAAATATTTATTGAATATCTGTGTATCCCGTGCCGGGCGGAATCGTTAGGGCTGGGATCCACCTTGAGCAAGGGGAAGCTCTTGGCCACGTGGAGCATACGTTCTGCTTGGGACGCTCAGAAAGAGGTGGTTTCAGAGGATCTTTGACACCGTGGAGATCTCTCGGGTCCCAACACGCAGATCACAGAGAGCCTCGTGGACAGGGACATCCGAGGGGCAGCCTGGCCGGGGTCCCGCGGGGGCCGGAGAGTGACCGCCCGGGGCCCAAGGTGGGCGTGGAAGGGAAAGCACAGGCATTAAGGCCCGGGCCTGCCGGGGCGGCCAAGGGAAGGGGTGTGTGAGTGTTTGGGGGGCTGCCCCTGCCTCCTCTCCCCTCCTGCCTCCTCTCAGAGCAGAAACACCGCAGCAGACAAACACCCCGAGAGCTTCGCACGCATCCAGCTCTGGCTCGGGGCCAGGGAACTGCCTGGTAAAACTGCCTTTTCAAAGTATCCAAAGTGGGCTTCGTTTCAGGAAGTGACCTGCCAAAGGCGTAATTTAGAATCTGCGGTGGTTCCACTGCGGGGACACGGCCCACCTCCTTGTCCGTCCCCTCGGAGGGGACCCACCAGAGAAAGTTCTCTTAGGCCTCAGCCGTAGAAGGAGCGGGTCCACTGCCTTTTTAGTTTTAGGGACTGGAGGTTCTCCTCTTCATCCTGGCCCCGCGGGGAGCTCAGGGCCACCTTATCGGTGTCCCTCTGGGCGCTCATGTCCGTGTGACCGTGTATTAACCTCACTTCTGGTTCCAGCACGGACGCCCCCACTCCGACGTTACCCGGTTCCTCCATCCGCTTGCTTCAGCCTTTCGTTCTGTGGGCATCCTTCGGAGAAGGACCAGAGGCCTGAGGAAGGGAGGAAGGAACAGGTCCCAGAGGATGCAAGATGCTCCTGCCATAAAGTAAAGGTGGAAGCCAGGTGGGGGCGCCCATCTTCCAGGGAAAGTGCCTGGCGCAGGGGTGAAGCCGGGGGAGCTTCTGCCCCAGTTGACCTTGACCCTAGCAGTGGCAAGCCTGGGCCGTGGGGGCCGTGGGGGCGTGGGGGCCTCTGACAGGCGCCTCTCCAAGCTGGGGTATCCTGCCCTGGGTTTTGTGGATTGTTCTGTTTAAAGATACACATTTGAAAAAACACAGCGTGGCCTCCAAAGCCAACTGAGGAAACAATGTCCTCCAAAGACAGAGGAAAGGCTGGCTGTGCTGCACGTGCTGGGGACCGTAGGTGGGTGGTTGTCCCAGTGCTGGGCTGATGGAGGGACTTCCAAGGGTATTTTTCGACCCCACCCCCATTTCCATTTGGACTTTGGACTCCAAGTGGCCGTGAGCGCTGACTCCACTGCCTGGGTGGACCGGATGGAGGTGGCAGTGGTCGGTGGGAAGGTGGAAGGGACCACTGAGTGTGACACGGGCCCCCCCCCGGGGTTCATTATCTCCCAACAGAGCTGCCCTCCGTGAAGCCCTGGGGGGCTGGTGGCCAACCCTTGCCACCCTGACTCTGATGCGCACGGTTGACGGCTGCTTCTCGGGCCAACGTGGGTCAGCAGAGCATCACCTCCCTGGCCACCTGTTGGAAGTGGGGCCTGAGGCTGGGTGCTGGGTGCGTTGTCTTGGCTACAGGCTGTGGGTCTGACATGGTTTCCTTGTGCTGAAGACGTGGTGGTGAAAATTCAGTGGTTCCTGTTCTGTGGCCGCCAGTCTTTTCACCAACATCCCTCGCCTTGTCATAGCTCTGGCTCACCTGACGTCGGCGGAGCAGTGGCTAACGGTGGCACCTTCCCACTGCTGGGGGCACGGTCTTTCTTCCCAAGGGAAGGAGAGAGAGGTCACCCTCTGGGTCTTGGAGCCAATGAATGCAGCCGAGGCCGGGAGAGCCCACAAGTTGGAGTGTCTGAAGATGGGCCCATCAGCCTTAATTTGCACTGCATCACATTTGCAAGTTGCAAAATGGAATTTGCAATTGCTTTTTGGCAATGTTCAAATTAGCACTTCTTAGCATATTAATGAACTACTTTTTTTTTTTTTCATTATGTGACCAATTTTAATGTAAATAGCAGTCTCAATGCAAGGATTAGGTCAGTGTTTTATGAGAGCAAAGTTCCAAAGCTTTCCAAGGAGGCAAAGAATCTGGCTTTTGGGGATCCTTGGGTGGCTCAGTGGTTTAGCGCCTGCCTTTGGCCCAGGGCATGATCCTGGAGACCCGGGATCGAGTCCCGCATCGGGCTCCCGGCATGGAGCCTGCTTCTCCCTCTGCCTGTGTCTCTGCCTCTCTCTCTCCCTCTCTCTGTCTATCATGAATAAATAAATAAAATCTTAAAAAAAAAAAAAAAAAGAAGAATCTGGCTTTTGGGCTGCCATGGCTTCCGCACAGAATGTGTGGATTTTTCAGCCCCCCTAGCCCAGCAGGTTTAGGTCACAGAGGCGACCCGTGGCTCTGGTCTCAGGAGGCTGGACGGTTAACCACAAGGGGGGTTGCAGCCGCCCTGCCTGAAGAGGCTGGTGACTCAGCCCGTGGGGCAGGACAGCATGTTCACGCCCGCGTCTCCAACAGGGGTTAAATGTGGGTGGCGTGCCCCGGATCACTCTCAGGGCCACAAAGGGAGCAACGTCCTTCAGAACAGGCGAAAATCCGCCACGATGAGGGTTCTTTGTGAATTCCCCTTCCTGAGATCCTTTCCTGCCTGATGCTCCTCTGGGGTCTGCTTCAGGCAGCCGGGCCCCAAGTCTGGAGAGCACAGTGCCCACAATTGGTCAGGAAGAACCAGAACTATCCCTCCCTCCCAGGATCTTGTAGCTCCGGGCGACAAGAGCTGCCCAGGGATGGGACCCGACGCGCAGGGGAGAAGAAGCCACCTCGCAGGATGCTACGATAGGTCCAGAGGCCACAGAGGTGGTCAGAGACAGGGTGGGTGTCAGTAGGGGCTCCCGGAAACCCTGGGAGCCGGAGGGAGAGGCTGGAACCCGGGGAGTGGGCCTGGGTGGGCCACTCGGCTGCCTCGCGGGAGGGGCGGTGACCTCCTGCCCAGCACGGTGACACGGCCGCACCAGGCTCTCGGAGACCAGAACGGGCTCCCAGTTTTCTAAATGGCAGCGCTTTCTGGGTTCATTATTCAAAATGAACTGATTATTCATCCTCAGCTTGAATTACCAGCTAAATAGTATTTTCCTGCTGAGTGTACATTTGTAATGCTCTCCATTTCGTCCTGTGATAGCATTACGTTCCGGGGGCTTCAGCTACCTATTCTTTACTATCTATAGATGGGTGCGTGGGTGTGCTGATTGCATTTTCAAAACAGGAGTTTGTGTATCTGATGGGTCTGGAAATAATCAGTAACTAAGGTAGCAGAGGGGGGAAAAAAATCCAGCTCTTGATGAGTAATTTTTAAAACTGTGAATACTTCACAGCTTGATAGATTGCCGGAGAATCTACCCTTCAGTCACAATGCCTCCCAAAATGTAACCGGGACAGTAGGTGCTTTTTTTTTTTTTCCCTTCTTTTTTTTCTTTTTCTTTTTCTTTTTTTTTCTCAGAGGCCTTGGGAACACGGTAGACATGTGGAGGAACCTGGGAGAAGCCTTCCTCTCGTTCCTGGTGCTTCACAGTGAGCTCTACGTGTCCGTCAGTCCACCAGAGAACAGTTGGCCTCATAGCCACGTCTCTTCCAGGGAAGCCCAGGGTCAGATGGGCTTGTCAAACCACAGAGTGTCTTGGTTCACGGGACTGAAAAATCCCAGGGGGCAGAGCTTCAGGTAGGGCTGGATCCAGGGGCAAGAACACCGCCAGCGCGGTTCCGGTGTGATTTCCTCTGCCTTGACTCCATGTACGGGCAAGATGGTTGCCAGCAGCCTTCCCCTCCCAGCTCCTGTGGGAAACACCTTTTTTTACGCAAAGACCTACTATTGAGTCCGGATGGCCCCGAGGGGGTCCTGCACCCACCCCCGGGCCAGTCCCAGAGGCCCGTGGAACGCGACCTCCCTGTTGTCACAGTCTGGGTCACCGGCCCATCCCTGAAGCTGCAGGCAGGTTCAGCTCTACCCAAGGCCACATGGATTGAGCAAGGGGGTGGGGGGAGGAGTGAGTCCTCAAGGAAAATTGGGAAGCTATTTCCAGCAAAAGGAGGAAGGCGGCTGGGCAGGCAAAAACAACAGATGCCCACCCCAACAGCTTTTCAGTTAACTATTCACAGAAGTCCAGGAGCAAGTTATATCCAGAGAACAGAAAAGGAGTCTGATTCTACTGATTTAACTCTATTTTCTCAGTGAGTGATTGGCCCACAGTCAGCGGGTTTCCTTTTATATGGAGGCTAGTAACGTTCACTCCTGTTTGCAAGCCCCTGGGTCTGCTGAGCTCTCCTGGCAGAAGCTCCCCGGGCTCCCCGGGCTTGGGGACGCGTTGCACGGGAAGCCTTGCTCTATCTGTCCCTGGCCGAGGGGGACGGGGTTGGGGGCGGGCGGTGTGGGGGGGGGGGAGGGTCAGGCCTGGTGCCTCCACGGGCTCCTTCAGCTCCCACCTCCTGAGTCAGAAACAGGCTCCAGGAAGGCTCCTACAGAAGGCCACCAGTTTCTAGAACATTCTTTTCCTGAGATGTGGCTTCAATCCCCCATCCTCATGGTCCCAGACATTGGTTCCTGGGGTGATTTCTGGAAACTGTGGCTCATCCGGTGGCCGTGGAGCTGAGCTTTTCTCCTCTGACTCTGGCGGCTTTAAATATTTGGGTCCCAGACATGCTGGAGGAAGCCACTTCCCAGATCTCCCCATTATTCCGGGGCCTTTGGGAGACTGTCTCTCCGTGTCTCTGTGTCTCTTCTCCCTTCAGCTCCCGCCTCTCGTCTCCTTCCGCTTCCCGCTCTCCCTTCTCTTCTCCATCCTTCCTTCTCTCCTAAGCTCCTCCGGCTGATGAGTCCTGGATGCCATCGCTGGTGGCCTCTTAGCCCCGTAGTTGGTGCCCCTGTTCCATTTACCCCCGGGGTGCCCCGGCCTGGGGTGCGGATAGGAGGAAAAGCTGGGAGAAGAAGGCCAGAGGCTGCCCTCCCAGTCCCGTGGTGCCCCACTCCCGGCCTGGCACCTCGAGACTCCTGGAAGGGCTAGGGACAGCCTTGGGCCACACCCTGACAAGCTCGTCGGCTGATGGTTCGGCCTGGAAGTGACCTGCACGGTGTCCGGCCCGTCCTCTGCTGCCCGTTCGGGGTTCACCATCCCCTCAGAGGCTGGGCTGAATCCCGGGAGGGCGATTCCCAGGCAAGGGGCCGTGGACGCCTCCTTCCCACTTATTAGGGCAGCATCGCTCTGATGAAGCAGCAAGGGCCCGCCAGAGCCTCATTATTTTGGGCTTCATTGAAATGCGCAGAGAGCCATCCCTAGTACTTTATGTACTAAACTTAACCACAGTAATGTATTCAAATCATTCTGAATTTATCTAGACTGAGCATCCTTTCTATCGTCCTCCTCCTCCTCCTCCTCCTCCACATTTTTTTTTTTAAAGATAGCAAATGTGCTTTTTGAGACAACAGCTTAGGGCCACCTATTCTGCATGGGAGGGACAGGTGGCCCCTTCCAGCTCCCCGCTCTCAGCAGTGGCCACCTGGGCCTTACCTGATGGCGGTGGTGCTTGGGGACCTGTGGTGCCGCGTCCAGGGCCCTGTCCTACCCCAATCACTCCTTCCCCGCAGCCCCTGCCCTTACCAGAGATCTGCCTGTGAGACAAGGGAAGGAGCGAGAGGTCACCCTCTCTCTTCTGGGCGTGCAGAGGGCAGAAGGGCCCAGAAGAAGGACTTCCTTTGACCAGAGGGTAGGGAGCCAGGTCTCACCCCAGTTTGGACACTGATTTTTGGGGGGATTTGGGGACACTTTGTGCTCTTCTCTGGGTCTCAGTTTCCTTGATAGGAAAACTCATGGTGGTGAGGACGGTGTCTCTGAGCCGATGCGGGGGCTCTTAGGCTGGGGACGGCCATGCGTGAGCCTGGGGTGGCCCACAGACCTCTTGCAACTGTAAAGGACATGGTGCTTTTTTCTGGGAGAAAAAGTCCAGAGCTTTCACTGGAGTTTTCAAAAGGCTGTTGTCCAGCAAGGGGCTAAGGTGTCCGACATTCACAGGCACTCAGGTCCCAGGCACCTTCGTGGGCATCTGTCCTATGCCCTGGTTTTCCAGAAGGTACCACAGAGGCCCAGAAAGGGGATTGCCTGGCGGGAAGAAGCTGGGCATGGCTCTGGGGGGACCACTGGAGACTGATCCCGGTGGAGACCCGGCCAGGCCCTGTTGGCCTCCCTCCTAGAACCCTGCCTTCCGGAAGTGATCTGGGAGTCCCCATGGAGAGGAGACGTGACGACAAGTGGAGTGGGATCCACGCACACACCAAAGCTTTTGGCCACAGTGGCCAGAACCATATGGGATTGGCCAGGGACCACCATGCGCTGTGGGTTTCCACCTGCATGTCTGACTCCCAGGCCTCATATGGACGCCGTGGTCCCCGAGGGGCACTTGGACACAGCGGAGGACACGCAGCTGCGCCCGGGCCCTCTCTCTCTGGGTGTAGACTGGATTCTTCATCTCTGCGTCAGTCAGCTCCTCCACACTCTGGCCGACCTCAGTGTCCCGGTGACGTGGCCACACGAAGAAGCGAGCTGCCTTGAGTCCGTGGAGGGAAGGCACCCTGCTTCCCCCTCCCAGGCAGGAGCATCTGCTCCTCCTTCTGCTGACTCTAGAATTTTTCTCCTGCTCTCTGTTTAACCGTATCTCTCTGGCTGGAGGGACACCACCGTGGGCCACGCTCTGAGTCATCCTGTGGCTTCTTTGGATGTCAAGCAGTCGGGCGTCCCCAGCCCTCCGGCCTGGGCTCCTCCTCACCTGAACTTGTAAGCGACCCTGCTCTAAATACCCCACGATGGTCTCAGTCTGGCCCCAACCAGGAGACCCTGCACCTCTCAACATGCCCGCCTGCCTAGAAACCAGTTCTCTGCAGCCTTCGCCAAGCGGAAAGGCCTTTCAGAAGCGCCTTTGCTTAGTATTTACTTCCAGTCCTTGAGCTAAATCATGCTTTCACTCTCTAGTCATGGAGAGAATATTAATATAGAGTCTTTTTTTTTTTTTTTTTAATTTAGTTAAAAGATCTAGTTCTACTGTCTTTCCAAAGCCAAAGGCAAGCTCGCTCTCTGGTCATGGCGGCGTCGTAGGTACGGCCGGGGAAGAAGTTCTGTGCGTTCACCATTAAATAAAATTTTATAATGAAAATTTTGTCTTATGAAGGTGAAACTTTGAGAACGTATTAGAATTCTCATTTTTCTATGCACAGCAATCAAACGACCTTCCTATAGTGCCACATAAAGTATGGATTTAAAGTTCAATGATCCAGTCAGTCATTGAACATTTTCTTAAAGAGTAATTTCTTCTGTAACTATGGATGTTTACATATGGTTTTCTTTTTGGTATTTACCTTTTAAGAATTGAAGAAACACTGACATTCTTTTTTGGAACTGTATCTTAATAGCCTTTGTTTATTTTTAATATGTGGCGTTCCAGGCCCTTGCTCTAATGATTTTTTTCACACTGCATTGATAATTAAATTCATTCATTTTCCCAGCTGCACAATTCCTTTAAATAAAAAGTTATGGGTAATAACACCTCTCACGCTCAAAGTACAGAGGAGAAAAGGGCATATCGGGCTCTCCGTCGAGGGGAGTCGCGCACACAGCGTGGGTCACAGGTCAAGGCGAAAAAAGAATGTGCAAGGGCTCTCAGGTATCGGGGCGGCTCCATCCACAGACGATGACCTGTGGGTTCTGGTTTCATAAAACTGGAAAACATGAATCTGCACCCCTGCCCCCCTGCCCGGCCCCGCTTTCTGTTCACAAAAATGTAATTTATCTCCATGTCTCCTGTTGAGATTTTTAATTCATAATTTGTATTAATCTCGTCCTCAGAAGCACCGGAAGCGTCGGTTTCTCCTAAATGATTGGAGATGCTTTGCCTGCTGTTACCAAGTAGCATCTACGGAAGGGGGGCAGTAAAAGTGAGCTGAGATATTTAGTGACATAAAAAGAACCGTGTAGATTTGTGAAAATGTAAAACTGTGATCATGCAAGAGGTTTTTGAAGTAATGAGAGAAATGCTTCGTCCCTGGGCTAGTGATTCACTTGTAGCTTCTGTAATTTCATGGATGCTATAAGGATTTGGTTTTTACACATTTTAATTTAGTCCAGAGATGTTCCTATTTTAATTATCCATACACAAGGGCACAGTATCTTTCTACGGTTATTGCTATATGTTACATTTATATATAGCAATAGCAATTCGGAAAAAAAAAAAAAAAACCAACAAAATGCTTTCACCTAGATGACCAAAGGGTTATACTCATTTGTTTTAATGACACTGTATGGACCTCTGCATTCTTAAATAGGATTTTTAAATACACGGGATGCAAACACTCATGGATGTTCACACAGACAGTTTCACACAAGAGAACAGAAGAAGAATGTGCTCAGTGTCCCTTTTGTCAAGGGTTGGGGGATGCAGCCCTCGGAGCGGGATGCCAAGAGCCCCTGGCTTTCCTCGTCGAATCCAGAGGGCACGGGATCGGCGATCCTGAGAGCAAATTGACTCCCACTGAGCCTCCCGCTATCACATTTCAATAGAGAAAAAGCCATTTGGAGAAATGTGATATTTTAACTATTGTATTGGGCTCAATCTGTAGATGCAAGGAAAGATAAGAGACCATATATATATATATACACACACACACATATAATATATAAAATAAATACATATATAAATATATACCCAAATTTATTGATATTTGTGCACACTTATAATATATAATACATTATAGATGTATACATCTCATGTGTAATATATAAAAAGAACAATCTGACGGAGGCAAATGTTGACAAAAGCAAAAATTCCAGCCGCCCAGCTCACATGCCCTGGTGCTGCTGTGGATAAGTGATTCCCGAACCACCGAGGGGGCGACGCCACCTCCTTCCAGGGAGAAACAGCGAACAGAAATGGGTCACATTCAAGTGAATCCCCGGCAAATCCTTCCCTCCTGAGAGGTTGTGGAGCATCGTGCTGAGCCAGAGGGGCTGCTTCCTTTTCTGGCAGTTCTGCGGGAACGCCTGGGGATCTTCCCAGAAACGGCCCCCCGCCCCCCATGTCACACGCCCGCCCGGAGGAAAGCCTTCGAGCTCTGCAAGCGGCCTGGTCCCCACGGGCCGGCCCAGGGCCCCGTGGGAGCTCGGGTCAGGGTGTCGCCCAGCCCCGCCCTGCTGCAGCCCACGCTGACCTTGAGCTCCCCCCGCAAGTCCCTTCTGTTTCGTGGGGCGACACCCGGCTCGGGACAAGGAGAGGAAGGAGAGAGTTCTTCCAGGATCCTGGGACGGCCAGCCTACGCCAGAGGCCCAAAATGGGGGTCTGGGGTGTGCGGCGGGGAGGGGGGCATAATCGACCCACAAATGTGTTCTGCTCGCTTCTAAGGTGATTTAAAACCAACATGACTTTGTTGCTAACAGTTAACAATTGGAGATTTTACCTTAATCATCTGGACGTTTGGCTTCATCCGAATGTTTGGAGGTGCGGGGAACCTCGGGTGCTTGCGTCAGAACAGTCCATCAGAGCTGACCCACTGCCCCTTTAGGTGGCCCGGACCCCCACGCCCACCCCGACCCCAGGCGTCCCCAGGCCCCGTTCCCTGGGTCTCACACCCTCGGGCCTGCCGACCCGGCTTATCCGTGTGGCCCTCCCGCCACTGCCGCCGCTGTTGGCATTTATAAAACCCTGGTGTCTGCGTGGGGACAGTTGGCCACTGCCTCGGACGGCCCTGCCTCCCTCCCCCGTGTGGCCCGCCGGGGTTTGTAACAGGTGACAACCGCCCTGAGAGTGTCAGCCGTGGTGCCCGGAGGTGGGATCTTTCAGAGGATCCGCTGCGACGCCTTCTTTCAGCCCTGACACAACCACGCTTCTGAGACCACCCTCCTCCCAGCCTTCTGGAAGGGCCCAGGGGTGTGCGTGCGTGGGGTGTGCGGTCCAGCTCCCTTGCAGTCTGAGGCAGCTGGGGCGCTCGGCGAGGTCCCCGCACCTGCCTCAGGTAAGAGTGCGGGCGTTCCTTCTGTGTTTTTTTTAATTAACTAATTAATTAATTAATTAATGATAGAGAGAGAGAGAGAGAGGCAGAGACACAGGCAGAGGGAGAAGCAGGCTCCATTCAGGGAGCGCGAAGTGGGACTCGATCCCGGGACTCCAGGCTCGCGCCCCAGGCCAAAGGCAGGCGCTAAACCACTGAGCCACCCAGGGATCGATCCCTCCTTCTGTGTTTGAAGGTGCTGCTGCCTGTGGCGTTGGCACCTGCTGAGGTCTGGGGTCTCGTGACGCTCTTGTTCCCCATGATTCACTGTGGCCCGTGGGGATGAGCTCGGGGGGTGATGGCCCTGGGCAAGGCCTCCCCAAGAGCCCGCGGGTGCTTGAAGGTCCCGTTCACGGTCACCTCTCCCCTGCTGGCCTGGGAGCTCCTGGAGGACAGGGCCACGCTCATCTTCCTCTCCGTGTCTCCAGCACTGACTGGGTGGCTGGTGTTCCCCAAATGCCCAGATGGAAGGGTTGAGGGTGAGCTGGTTCTGGTTCCCCAGTGCATCGGGGGCAGGACTTGCTCCAGCAGCGTGGCTGTTGCCTACGGGAGGCTTGGGAAGTGCACAGAGAAGCAGCCCGGGCTGGGGGATGTGGGCCAGAAGGGCCCCGGGTCAGCATCCCAGCCTTGACCCTGTCACTTCTCAGCCACTGCCTTTCCCAAAAGAAGGCGGAGCAAATCCGATTTTTAGGGTCTCCCCCATTGAAGCTCTTGGTTCTCCCCACACCTCCCCAGGTCCTGCAGCGTCTGCTCAGCAGAACTGCCAGGTGTGACCCTGGGACACGGTTCTCTTGAGACCCTGCAAGACCTCACAGCGACCCGGGCTGCAGGGCCCGTCACGTAGCCGCCAGCAGGGACTGGGTGCCACAGTGCTTTCGCTAATCAGGGAGGACTCAGTCTCCCCAACTTGGACACACGCCCTTTCTCCCTGGTTTGGCAAAGATGCGCTGGCCCCCGAATCCCGCTGCAGCCGCCGTTAGTGCCAGGACCTGGCTCCTGGGCGGAGGAGGCCGGCCCCCCTGGTGCCCCCCCGCAGGCCTGCCCTGAGCAGGAGCTGGCCGAGATGGTGGTCCCCCCCGAGGAGCATCCGATCCAAGCTGGGTTTGGTCGGCCTGGAAATCCACATTCAAAGCTTGGAGTTTTTCGCTCATTGTGTCTGAGGGGAAATGAAGACTAGGTCGGGATTCGGGACCCGGGAAGACAGAGATGCTGCGTCACACCAGGCTCCAAAGGGGCCCCCTTCAGCTACCGAAGGGCAGGATTGGGAGTGGGGTTTTGAAGGGACGCACAGGGCAAGGGAGCAGAACCCTCTGGCCAAGGAGCTTTAGAGGGAAGTGTAGATAGATTCCCTGACTCTGAAAGCACAGGCTTCCTGAGAAAAAGGAATTGGGAAAATCCAACTGCAGAACACATAGGATGAGCGAGGTGGTAGTTTGGCTAAAGGCCTCGGAGGAGGGGAGTCCTTCCCTCGTGTTAAGACTAAAGGCTTCCTGGAAAGGTGTCAGAGCAGAGGACGGAGGATCGCCGACTCAGGTGCCTCCCCAGGCCAGACGGGACATGTGAGGACCCCAGTGAGGACCCCAGGCTGGCCGTCTACCGGGGCAGGGAGGGAAGGGGGAGGACCCTCTCCTTGCCTCTGTTGGCTAGACTCTACCAGAATGTTCAGAGGGGGAGGACCCAGCATGGGTTAGTCTCTCTGTGTCCTGGGAGGGTCACCTGTACCCACTTCTCTGCATCCCCCCCCGCCCACCTACTCCTCTCTCAGAGCTTTGGCTGCTTAACTGTGCCCTGGTGCCCCCAACCGCCAAGAGCTCCTGGTTAACCTGGACTGGTGTCTGGGCATCTGGGTTTTCTTGCCTTGTGCTCTCAAGATTCTGCTCGTTCTATGCCCCACACTTCCTCCTGTGCACACACGTGCGTGCACACACACACATGCACAATGACCAGACTGCAACCTCCCCGGGACGAGGCTGGGTAGCAGTGTCCCCAAGCAGTCCCCACGACGGAGCAGCACAGCACTGCCCCCCACGTATCCCTCCTTGCTGGTGGGTCCACAACGTGTGACCTACGAGGTTTTGCAGGCCTGGGGTTTTCCCCGTGAAGACTACCCCGGGACAAACTGGGGACCCCTTTAAACATACAGGCCTGAATTTGAAGCAAGCACTCGGGTGGGTCTGAATCGTCTAGAGGCGATTGCAGCTCCAGGCTCTCCAAATCCTGCCGTAGAGTCATGATTTACGGAAACACAAGACTGTTCTGCTTTTACTGCTCAGAGCTCTCCATTCCCAGCTATTTGTTTTGCACATTTTCCCCATTAGAAAATGAAGCAATTAGAAGACAACCCGGATTGTTTTGCACTTAGGGGTTTTCACATATCTACTTGGTAATTTCATATCTGCAGCAGCTTGGGCTTAGCATCTTTAAAGAGCCTTGTTTGGATTTGTCTGGATAATGTTTTCCAGTTCAAAGTAATGTTAGAGCGGGAAGCAAATGCTTGGCAAAACTCACATCTATTAGCCTTGCCGTTCACACCTGCAGTTTCTCTCCATCCAGGTGTGGGGTTAACGTAGGCGCCTCAGGTATTTGCAAAGATTCTTTAGGAAAGAAGGAACAACAATAACAAAAAAAAAAAAAACAAAAAAACCCACCCAAGATGCTTCATCAGAAATTACCTTACTGGGACTAAAACCTCAATTCACAAGAATTTATAAAAAGGGATGTTTTTTAAATGCCAGGCAAGAAATTTGGAAGCATTTTGGCAGATTGGGATGCAGGGACCAACCTGCGCCAGGTTCTTCTTATGTTAATAAATATTCATTTTGTTTTGCTGGGGTGGGGTGGGGGGGATTCCAAGTCCTCCTGCAGAAGGTCCTTTTGGTAGAAGTGAGATCTATTTCTATGGCAAAAATCGCAGGTTCTTCAGGATCAGGTAATCTTTTCTAAAAATTTAACTCTTTCCTAACCATTCAAGCCTCCGGTGGGATGGATGCAGCCTCCGCCCTTTCTTCCTGTGTGCAGCTAAGCAGAGCCAGGTGTGAAAACGGTGCACTCTCCCCTTCTCAGCCACCTTTGTCTCTTCGGAGGGACACGCAGAGAAAAGCCTCAGTCAATATTGCTGGCGTTTCCATATGTTAAAATCAACAGCAAGTCAGGATTCGTAGATGAAATGTGTATAGATGGCATTTCCCCCCACCGTTTCACCTTTTTGGGACCCTAGGAGTCCATATTTTAAAGGGATTTTCTTCTCTCCTCAAAGCCTGCCATCAGCCCAGCTATCACAGAGCACATGTCCAATTGGTACCGGAATGGTTCCTCCTGAAACGTCCTGAAGGTGACATTAATGTTATCATTAAAAAAAAAAATCTATTCTCCACTTGTGTTCAATTTAGCAAATTTGGGGGAGGGGTTGGAGGAAAAAAGAACCCTTAAAATAATTTCCCTTTATCTGGCAAAGAGTCACGTTGCTCGTGATAGGTAAAAATAAATGCTTTGTCATTCTAACAAATATTTTAAACCAAACCAGCAGATAGATTCCAAATATATTTCACTTAAATTTATTTGAAAGGCAGAGAGAGAGACTGAGAGAGAGAGGGGGAGAGAGGGGGAGGGAGAGGGAGAGGGCGCCTGAGTTGCAGCTGTCTCCAAAGAGTTCGGGCACAAATATTCTTTCATTCCTTTGCATGATTTCGATAAAATTAGGTCAAAGAAATGTTCATTTGAAAACACTGCTTTGTCATATTATCTACAACACATGTCTAGCAAATTTATGAATCCGGCATTCATCGGCGTGAAGTTCCAAATCCTAATGAATGGTTTAGACAGCATTGTCATCAATTTTCCGCAGGTGCAGCTGAGGCAATCACTCACTTCAATCAAAAGCCTCCGTCAACTTGCGTGGCGCTGTCATTTTTTACACGCGGATTGCTGAAATTAACAAAAAACCCGGATCCCGCCCCGGATGCCTGTACACCCCTCCCGCCTTTGGGTGGCGCGTTTGAGCAGCGCTTTGCCGCCAGCCGAGCCCGCAGATCTCACAGCATCCTTTTTTCTCCTTTTCCTTTTTTTTTTTTTTTTTTTTTACTTTATACTAACATAATATTTCTTTTGTGATATTATGGAGATAAAATTGCACTGTGTGTTTTAACACACGTTACAACAACCTCTGAAGGCAAAAAAGTAAATTCATGCCAATGAGTTCTAGAAAGTGCAAAGATTTTTGCTGCTGGTGTCCCCCCCACCCCCCGCCTGCCCCCCATTTGAGACCACGCTGCGGGAGGAAGGCTCCTCCGGGTACCTCTGCAGTTGTCAGGGTCTGAACTTCTCTGCCCCTTCCCCCTACCCGGGCCAGGCTGCACCCGGTGGATTGCAATCTGGGCTCTGAACTTCGGAGCCGTTGCTTTAAGAGTTAAGATTTGGGAGCTTTTCCCTGGCTTCCAAGGACGAGGACGGGCCTCTGGGAATCTTCTCCAGGGCAGACTTTATTGGCAAGGGGAGAGGCACGTTTTATTACAGTAGCGGTGATGGGAGTTCTCTTCCTACTGTTGCACCTACTGAGCCCTTTCTCCTCAAATGGTTAATAGCAAATCCTTCAGATCCTCTCACTTACCTTAAAGGACTCCAAGAGGATCCAAGGGAGGGAAAGCTTTGGCTTTTTATATCATTGCAAAATAACCTTGTTTCCAAAACTCTGTAATCCAAAAAGGACCTCAGTAGTACGGGCAATACAAAGAGAAAACTGCGAGAGATACTCTGCATATGCCGAAGACCAACACGCCTGTCTTTACCCCGAGAACACCACCAGGTGCCTTCTAAATCTTTAAAATATATGGACGGACAGAAAGCACTTAGCATCCATTCCTCCATGATGAATAGAGTTAACCTTTGTAGTTTGCCAAAAGTCAGTAAGTTTTTCTTTCCCATTTATTTCAGGAGAATCAGGAGCACAAATGCAGGTAGGACCAGATAAACTCACAGTGTCTTGGCCATTTTTTTTTTCTTTAAACGACAGCAGTCAGATGGCTCACAGCAGCCGGGGGGAGAGATGTACTAATATTAACTTATTTAAATCATCGGGTTTACCTTTATTGACAGGAGCGCTTGTATGTATTAAACTGGCTTGCAAAATATTTAGGCTGCAGATGCCACTAACGGTCAATTACCCCCACATTTCCGTGGCCACCGTCAAAAACACACGTGGTTTCTGAAGAATGCAAATTCTAAGGAATATAATAAAAATGTACTTTTTAATAACTAGTTGTGTCACTTTGCAAATAGCTTTGATGTAGGATTCCTGCCTGCATAAAGTTGAAGCTACATCTGTGTCATCCATACCTGCGTTTATGATACCTTCCCTGAGAGAGCAATTAGGGGCTGGCGGAGGCTGGAGTCTTAGCTAATATTTGAAACTACATGTGCGTCTGCAGCTCAAAGGGGGGAGAAAAGGGCTGTGATCATCTGTGAACAGAGAAGAGAATTCTAACAGCTTCCACCTTCTAGACACTTGATAAAAAATGCAGGTGGGGGGTCCCTGGAGAGTCTCGAGGGGGTGGCTTTTCCGCTGAGAAATGAGGAGTGGCACGCGGCAGCCAGCCGGGCTTGCTGGAGGGAGCCTACCTCGTGGCTGCTTTTGCTGGAGTTTGAAGTTAAATGGTCCTGTCTGCTTCTCCTCTGGTTGTGTCACTCATTAAAGATCCCTTGAAAGGCACCGTTCCTTTCAGTTGATTAGAACGGGACCCGACCAGTCGGTGGGCATTTTTGGCTACCCCTGATTTCCCCCACGGGCCTCCGGAACAGATCTCTTCTTTTATGTTTTCATGGCCAAAATACGAAAACACCGGACTGGCTGTCACTCGTGATGTACCTGCAGATCCCGTCATACAAGGTGACGTGGAATCGAGTGCCCGTAAATCAGACAAATGGTTGCCCAAGAAAGAATCCACCGCACGCAGAGTCACAGATATGTAGAGTCTTAAAGGAGATGCTTGGTACTGTGTGTGTGTGTGTGTGTGTGTGTGTGTTGATCTCAGCTCTCCATTAGGATGTTCCCTGTTCCACCGAGAAGGCAAACATTTCCACGTTCGAGATATATATTTATATTTTTTTTCTTCCCACTTTTCTCTTACAACCCAGAAGAGAATTTCCGTGTCCCCATCGTCGTTTTCTTTCTAAAGGGAAGGAAATGAATGTTGTTTTTTTTTTTTTTTTTCCCTCCCCCCTGGTATATAGGCTGTGGAGAGGTTCCGGCGTGTTTTGTCTAAGCATGCAAAATGTTTTATTAATCAGAGCAATTGAGTAGAAATGAGAGCACTACGTCTTTAAAAGTGCCTGGTGTCCAGGTATATGGGGAGAAGGGTAAAACCGTTGACCAAGCACAATGTACGTAGACAAATGTCTTCTCATTGTGTGATGCGTGAAGGCCATGATAGATGGCTTCTAACAACAAAGCGTGGCCACCGAGACAAAATTAGTGTTGTTTTAATTACCAGTGTCTGTAATGTTATCTATCCATAACTGCCTGAAATAGACCGGCACCAGGGTCAGGGGAGGCCTGAACGGATACTTCCACGACTGAGCTTTATTGGCTCTCCAGTCACAGCGGTGCGCGCGCAAAAAAAAAAAAAAAAAAAAAAAAAAAAAAAAAAAGTTTAATGCTTCACTCGAAACATTTACTTATGGCAAAAAATTGTTTCTTGTTTAAGAGAAGTGCCTTTATCTTTTTCTTTCAGAGCGAAGAAACAAGCAGATCTTATTAAATGCTATTTGGAGGTCAGAGTAATGGGCAGAAAATGGAACCGGCCTTGACATTCTTCAAGGAAAGTTTACACTCTTGGAGCTGTGTTTTTTGTCAGTCACAAATAGCATTATGACACTAATAGGAAGGGAGATTCTTTATTTTTGAAACCTCCTTGAGCCGAGATGGGCCGCTCTTCAGACATTAGTAAGTGTGTATATTGTGAAGATGAAGTATCCCTTAGTTTCTGAGCTTGCGGGAGATGAAAGATAGGCCAGCTTTTGAAAATGGCCTGCGTGGCACATGCTATAAATGAGCAGGGAAAGCAATCGAGCTAATAGATTACAGTAATTATCCAATCTTTGGCTAGTTTGTATTGGCAAACTATAAATACAGTACACATTAGAACAAGGTGCTTACAGAATGTACATGAAAGGTCATTGTAATTTGCAAGTCGCTAGTCATTAGAATATGCTAAAAACCATTGCTTCAGGGCTCAGATTTTAATGATGAATACATTGATTATTAAGTAGCAGAGGAAAAATGTACAAGAGCTGCTGTGGTGTAATGATAGGTCGCTTTATTTTGGGAAGGAAATCAACTGAGTTTCAGAATGCATGCATTGAGGAATATAATTGCAGTGAAGAAAATCCCTCAGAGGAGCTTGGCACATATTAAAAGCAAAAACTTGAGACATGTTTGTGATAAGATTACTAATAAATCTCTGGTAAGTCTTAGACTCCTGACAATAATACAGCAACAGAGTACTTCATCTTCTCCAAGCTTTAGAATTTAAGATCAGTCACAAACAATCTAAATTACGACGGATGCTAGGCAGATGCAGTACTGGACGATGTTGCTCGTCATAAATCTCTCGTTCCTTATATGCAAATTAAACTCCATTTTAAAAGATAATTTTTCACATGGCGATCGCCTTTATTTGCAAAATGCTGGTGGGTTTTAATGGGCAGAGGAGCCCGCTAGGCTCCAGGTCTGGTGGGAGAGGGGCGGCAGGAGCACGTCACCTGGCCGCTTCAGGTGGGGGCACCGCCAGGGGCTTTGGGCCGGGTTCCCTGGACTCCACCCACGCTGCCACGCTTGCCGACTTTCCCCCTTTTATTTATTTTTTTAAAAATTGCAGAGTGGGGTGCCAATTCCCACGTGTTCTGGCGTGGGGGGGTCCCGTCCGGCAGCCCCCTCCTCCCCCGGCCCCAGCTCTGCCCTGCACCCCAGCCTCAGTTCCCCAGCTGGCGCCCTCATCCCTCACGGGGCTCGGGCCAGCATCCTTTTCACAAAGGGAAGTCGGAGTGGAAATGGGCCTGTAGTCCCGAGCGCTGTGCCAACAGCCATTACTTTTTCTTTTCTTTTCTTTTCTTTTTTTTTTTTTTGCATTTTGGGGGTAGAGGAGCCTGTTTGTATCTGTGTCCCGATACATAGAGACGGGGGATGGCTTGTTTTTCCAAGTCACAGCCTGTGCTCTTACAAACGTCTGTCTCTCAAGCACCGACTTTTTACTGCGGGGCTGTTGGGGGGAAACTTGGAAACAATAAAAATGATTTTAAGGAGAGGAAGGAGCGTCTGGCTTTTGTGAGATCGCTCATTCCGCTACGTCACCCATCGATGCCTGCGGTTTATAGGAAATGCTCGCGCTCCTGGGTGGAGCCTCGGCCCGCGAGGCCTGGGGGGTGTGCAGAGGCCTCTCCCCAGGGACAGTGAGGCTGCCTGGCGCCGATCGGGCAAGACGGCCAGGCCGGGGGCTTCCACGCCCCGCCTGGCAGTGGGGTGCTCGGGACGGTTTCCGTCTTCACGCGTCTGCAAAGAAAGGTCACGAGCGAGGGGACGAGGTGCCCGGTGTGTCCCCCTGCAGGCAGCCGCGCCGGACCGGAGGGCTGGGCAGGTGCCTGCCTTCCCCTGGCGCCCCACGAGACGAGAGTCCCACTTATTTTTCCATTGTTTTCTTGGATGGATCCTGGCAGGTCCCAGGGAAGTGTTGTGAGGTCTTTGTGAACCTCTTTGTTTATCTGCCATTCTACCCCCACACCCTGCGTGTACACACACACACACACACACACACACACACACACACACACACGGTCTTCAAGTTAACGGACTTAAAACAAAAACCAAGTGCTGTTGATCAGTGCTGATAAAGACCCTTGCCAGGGAGGAAGGGACCGCGGCTCCTCAGGGGCGGATGCCGTGAGAACCAGGTGGCGCAGCGCGTCCCTCTGGGTCCTGTGCAGCCAGTGATTTCATCAGCCTGTGCATTACGCGGCAACACCGCACAAGGGTAAGAATATAAATATGCTTTACAATTCTCAGCTCCCTATCGTAAGAATACTTCCTGAGTGGATGTAAATTTACAACAGGTGCTTATCAAATGTGAAAATGCTTGCAAATCAGAAACAAACTTTAGGGCCGTGAACATATTTCAGCGACGGCTTTTGCAAGGGCTGTGCTTGATGCCGAGCAATAATGTTGTTCCTCTTTCGTTTCTACACGAAGTGTCTTTCCATGCTTTGCCACAGGGAAAATTATGATGGCTGAGGCTCAGATTCTGGTGTTAAGATGCAGATTTGTTTAATGAAATCCGTGTTTACACTGGGGCACAGATACAGCCAATATGTCCTAAATTCACAGGAGAGAAATTGACTTTGCGGACTAATATTTTCATTAATTGCATGTTTCTACCAGAAGGCAGGCGTCCCCTAACCATCTCTACAGAGTCTGCGATTCAACCGTCCCGTTCTTGGTGACTAAAATGTGTTGTCTCCATAAAACAGGGGGATGGCTTCTTTCCCTGGTTTGCCTGCCCTGAGCGGCGAACGCCTCAGTATAATTGGGCCCTGCATGGTTGTTGTTGTTGTTGTTTTTCTCCTCAATTGCACTTTTTTTTTGTAGCTTTAAAGTAGTCCCCACCCCCATGCCCCCTCAAATCTTTAAGTTTTGCTTGCAAGATGTGCTTGTTGTGCACAGAGTAATTAGCCTGTTACAGAGATATTAATTAACATGTTGGAAATGTTTCCTTTATTAATGAGAAATTCACACATTCTATTTAAATTAATTTGTATAGTTTAAAATTAATTTATTGTGGCCTTTGGTGACCTCGAATCTACTAAGACAAAACTGGAGTATTGTACTAACTGTTAAACCATTCATTAAACATTTTATGCAAATAGTGTTTGTTTATAAACAAATTAACTGCAAGGATTTTCAAAACAGGTGCTGTGTTGTGAATGCGTACTAAATGATGTGGTACTGAAAGAATTAATTAGACCTTCAGATGTAATTAGTTGCAATAATTTGCGTGATTAGCGGCTTGGTTAAGAAGTAAGACACACGCATTGTAATGCATGGGGGAGTCACTGCAGTGGTTTTGTCTTTCATATGGTGAGGATGAGCCTTCTCCATGTTTAGGAAATCTTTCAAAAAATTGCTGACATAGCTGGAGTTAATTGTCAAGTGTCCTGTGGGGGGGGGATTTTTTTTTTTTTTTTTTTGCCCCCCTCTCTTTCTTCCTTGGCTTCTTCCAACGTGCGCCACTGGATGCGCTGCTGTTTGTTCGCACCTTTATGAATTTTTAAAAGAGAAAGTTGTTAACCCCAGATCTTTCCAGCCCCAGAGGAAATGACGACACTTAACACTTTGAGGGTTAAAAGATAGAGCACGATAATTATAAGCAAATGAAACATGTCCTGCATTTCAAGATCGGCTGTTGTCGCTCAGGGAATAGCTCTAGTCAGTTTTTTTTTTTTTCTGCCACCGCCGCCGTGGAAGCATCTTGCCTGTTCCTCCAAGAGATGGGCTGCCACGGAGAACAGTTTAGTCTGATGGGCTGTGGAAACCGGTAATCGGCACCGCTGATGGCTTGTTTCACGGGATGCTGGTGTTCGAGACGCAGAGCCACCGGGATGCCCGGCCCCGGCCTTCGGCTGGCTTTATTCTCTGGGTTCTCCAGGTCTCGGGGACCTTCGGACCCCCTGTCCTTTCTGCTCGGGGTCTTTACATAAGCGTGATCTTTGCTTTGGAGAACCCTGGCGAAAAACAGACTAAGATTATTGCCTCCGTTCATTCGTTCGAAAGTCTTCGTGTGGCCTGGGGATGCAGGAGTGACTGATGCGGATGAGGTTCTCTTCTGATGGAGCTTCGTGGAGGGTGGAGGCAGACAAACGGGCTTCAGCCGTGTTCAGCTGTGATAGACATATGAAGAAAATAAAACACAGTCATCCTGACGGAGAACGACCGGGAAGCAGTAAGACTAAGTCGGCCCCGTTTCTCAGGGGGTCCTGAGTGGGCCCTGCGTGCTTGTAGGGTTTGCTCCGTTCTACCTTAATAGGAAAGCCCTGTGGCTGTATCGCGTGGTAACTTGCCGGAGTGTGGGTGTGTTCAACGACACCGTATGTGCATAAATACCCAGCACGCGGGGCCTCCTGGCACACAGTAGGTGCTCAATAAGTGACGGAGGGATAGGAATCTGGATCTTCCTTGATCAGACTCTATGAATTCCCCACAAGTTCTGGAGAAGAGCTTGGCTGACCGCTTCTCTCTCACTCATGCGATTCCTTGTGTGGTCCCTCTGAGCAGTTGTCACTCCCGTGTCCTTCCCTGGGGCCATCCCGTGCTGAAGGAGACAGGATCGAGGTAGGGGTGATTGGGAAAGGCCTGGGGCCTCAAATAAGCCCGTTAGTTAAACGTGTGCGTGTGCACCTGCACGCGTGCATGTGAAAGGTGTGCCCCGCTCTTCCTAGACCCCGTTAAGCGGCAGAAGGACTTTCACGTTTTACGGAAGGCTCCTTTACCAAGGGAGACTCAGGTGAGCCAGCCCTCCTCCTACCAGGCTCGGTGGTCTTCAGCAGGGCTGCACTGATATCTGAGTTTCCTTCCAGCTCTAGGGATCAATGATCCTGCCCTTGACCTTGAAGAGATTGGACGTTTAGGGACAAAAACGTAGGAGTTTCCGCAAGACCAACGCTTTCCCTCCTCTGAATTTCTTGGTGGGGTCCGATTCCGTTCATCCTCATTTTCAGCTGGTGTTTGCAAAGCAGCCTTTAAAATAGGCCCTTTTTGGATGATGTTTGAACTTGAACGGAATTAGCATTTGCGTGTCATCAGTAGCTGCCGTGCATCATTCTGGGCAGTGAAGGATGAAAAGTCAAAGAATGTGGGCCTCTTGATTAAAATGAACAATCAAGGAAAGTTCTGGAAGATGGATACGTATAGCTGGCCCGTTAATTTATGTGGACTCGATTCCAATTGCAAAGGGACATTTTTTTTCCCCTCTGAAACTTTTAAGAAATTAGGTTTTAAAGCTGAACCGGTGCACCACTCAACTTAAAATAGAAGAGAATTTGATTTTATGTGGTGCCTTTCCCATTCCGGCACTCTATAATATTGCCCATCAGGAGCTACTGGTTGCAGGGTGTTGGGGAGGCAGGGCCGGTGTGCGTGATTCCTGAGAAGGTGATGAACAACCTTTGCTCAACACTCGGAGAAGCCCTTCCTGTGGGGTTTTAGCCTCTTTGCCCTGGGCCTTTGCACCTCGGTCTACCCTTGCACTGTGATCTGACAAGCATTTACTGAGGTCTTAGGAGCTCTGTCCACCGATTATCTCTATCCCCAATTACCATCCCGTCCTGCAGGCTTCAACCTGAATGTGGTCTCCTACTCCCCCCGGGTGTCATTAGTTGTTCTTGCTTCTACAATAACCTCTGTGGCGGCGTTGGTGTATTACCACCCTCTGCTCCTGGGCGTCCTTGGGGAGGTAGCTGGCCTTTACCGCGCCTGGACGGGGCCTCCGCCACGGGGCCACTCACATGATTGCCTGAAGGTAGAGAGGGACGGACTGCACGGACCAAGTGTCGAGCACAGCACACAGGCTCTTGGCGAAGTCGGCGTGTCTCCTTGGTCGTTCCGTGTCTGCCCGGGGAGGAGAGCTGATTGGCAGGCCTCAGACAACTGAAAGCCATTTCCTCCCACGGGCTTGCCGTCGTGTCTTTCTCCTCCAGACGGGAGCTTGGTGACTGTCCTGGCTGGTTCTGTCTATCAGATGTTCTTGAGATTCCCCCCGATTACAGGAGTGACTGTCTTTTGAGAACATACCCGTCGCTTGCATGCTACCAGGGAAGAGCCCAATGCTAATCCGAGCTGTTCTCCTTAGCGACGTGTCCCCTCTCTGTTCTGAGCCTCTGTTTCACCCCTTGTAGAATGAGTAGTTCTTGTGCATTGGAGTTCCTTCCCTTTCTCTGATACTTCATGAGCCTATATTTGTCTTGAAACAAGTATAGAACTGGGGGATAAATTAGCCCAAGGTATTTCCTTTGCCCTCTTTATGTCCTCTCTAATTTTGGGTTATGCGTTTATTTTGGGTCTCTCTCTCTCTCTCTCTCTCTCTCTCCTCCTAAGTGTGAAAAACACAGGGTTTTAAATAGTATAGAAAAACATTTGGATTTGACCAGAATTCTATTTCCAGTATGCGCTCAGGTGATTCCTGCTTAAGTGTGTTTGGGGTGAAAAAGAATTGAAAGGGGATCTTTCCTTAGACTTAGGTAGCTGAGTCTCGAGAGAGGTTGCGATGAAGAAGGAAGGAAGTATCCAGAGAAATCCTGTGCATCGCGTCAGGTCTGGCTGCTTAGGACACAGAAATGGTCCTCCGTGCCTGGAGGGCTTGGGCGATGTTAAAAATGAGGAAATAATCTGAAAAACTACAATGATTAATATGAACACTCGTCTTCAAAGAGCCATGAGATCTGTAGTATCTACAAAATATACGAGGCTTTGGTTGAAGTTTTTATCGGAGAGATGTATCTGGGGCTCTATTTCATCTTCGCTCAGCTGAAGGCAACCTTGAGGGCTGGATGGAAGGGGGTTGAGGTGGGCGGAGAAAGGTCTGATGATAGAGAAGCAATATTCTTGCAGAGGTGCCTTGGGAAACTTGGTGTCCTCTCTTGGCTTAAGGAAAATACACTAGGCAAGGCCGCCGGCTTGAGTGGCACCAGTCCTGGGTGTTGGTCTCACCTGGACCCCTTGCTTGACGTCCCTGGGCTTTAATTTGCTACACGCCTATCAAGTAGGAACGGTGAGCTCTACCTTGCAGGGCTGTTGCAAGAATAGAGAGATTATATGGAGCAGGTGCTTAACAGGTGCATGTTCCTAAACAGATTGCTAGCATCCCCTCCGGTTTTCCAATGCCCGTTCCAGCTGGGGTTTGTCCTTTCTCGCCTCTCCTCCCACCTTTTGGAAGAGCGAGTTGCTCTTCAAAGCAGCTAGTGGTGAACTGTGGTTCCAGTCCGTATCGGAGGCCCCAGCCCGAACGTCTCCGGGTTAACGTTCTGGAAAAGTAGAAGGAGCTAGAGGTGTGTGAAGTCTAGCATCAGAAGAAGGCTCAGTGAAGAAGCCAGGTCATCTGATCAATAGGAATTCACACATCTTGGCCCAAAGACGAGGTTATGGGCAACGCCCAGATGGTGCCCTCCCCAAGTGGTTTGTTTCTGCTTTTCTACTGGGAACTCCCTTTCCACATCTGAAGCCTGAGGAGGACTCCCCTGACTATCCCCCTTCGCCCAATTTCCTTTGGGCCGAGCTCGATCCGGAGCTCAGGCCCGACGTCTCCTCCCCTTGGCACGATGGAAGGGACGCCGGAGAAAAAGTTTCTCTGGTTCGTAAGCATCAGCAAATTCAAGAACGTGTCCAAGGTAATTGTATTAGGCAACATGCTAGTCCTGCGCTAATGGTCTTTATGAGCCCCGATGATAAAGTGTGTATGTTCCAATGATTATAGGAATTTTATTTTCATCTGTTTTTTTTATTGCTATAAATATTTTGCATTTACCAAATAAAGTGGTTGCTATGTAGAGATCATAACTTCTGGGACCCAAATTTGCTTCAGATGATAGGCAAATTATAGACTACAATATGTGATCAAACAGCAGTATGGGGAACTTAAATAGAGTGAGCCCTGAGGACGGAGGCTGCTTAAAACTATGGGGGATGGAATAAATGGGAGTTTTAGCAAAGCTATCGCTGATTCCAGCAGATAAATTATGCTCTGCCTTTTTGTATCTCTTTGGGACTGTACTACATAAATTATGACCAAATATAATTTAGGCTATCAGCCTATATTTCTGAACATCCATCTTGTACATTTTAAGTACAAAATTACCATTTTGCAGAAGTATAAAATTGAGACAAATTTTTTTCCATCTGTGCATTTAACTTCTGCATACTTTATAGCAGCTAAAGGGTTCGAGAGGACCTCATTACCATCCAGAGGGGACGTTAGCCCCGCGACTATATAACTGTATTAAGATCTACATAAACGGGAATAAAGTTCGAGGGACAGTGGAATGTGGAATTATATATTCTTTCTTAAATGGAGATGTAACTTTTATATAAAACGGCTCATCTCTGCTTTCCTGAATAAGGGTGACTGTTTATAAATTCAAACTTGCTGATGAAGGAGTCTGTGTTTATGAAAAGCACTTTCAGAATGTGCAGACAAGGGCAGGCTCTCGGTGGCAAAGAGGACACCCATGGGGCCTGCCAGAGACCTCCAGGCTATTGATCTCTGGTGTGGGCCACAGAGATGGCAGGAGCCACCTTGGAGTCCTGTTGTACTATCACCCGAGCACAGCCTACCTCAGGTTTCTGAGTGATGTCAAGTGGGGACCTTGGATAACTTTTGTACGCACCCATCGGGGATGAGGCACTGGGCTCCTGGCTATGACTTCAGGCCATTGGCTCCTCAGGAGGCCAGGGTAGGGTTGGAGGGCTGCGCCTAGAAGTAATGAAGCTGGGAGTGGGGGGCAAGTTAGGTCCCTCTGTCCTCCTGGCAACTGCGGGTCTTCCGAGGGTGCCGGGGCCAGAGAAACCTATGGCTTGATTTCCCCCAAAGCTCGGATGAGCATCATTGCATTGGAGGATGATCTTTTCTGGAGCTGGACTGCTGGTTATCTGAGTTGGAAGGGAGCTTTGTATGGTGCGCACCATGGAGGATGGCGGGCGGAGGTGAGTAAGGCTTTAGACCCCTCAGGCCAAGTGGGCAGCGCTGTTTAACCTTCAACTCGTTGCTCTTCACTCCCTCGCATACCACAGAGGGTTCCCTTTGAAAGATCTTGGTGAATGTTCTCCCTTAGTCTTTCTTTGCTTCCATATAGGACTCCTTGATGTCTTCCCTCTCTTCCAAAGTAGTTTTTCTATTTTCCTGTGTCTTTTCTCCTTTCTTGGGAGGGTGTCTCTCCAGCTCCTCTTTGTCTCACTGTCTCTTCCTTGGCTTTCTCTCCTTCTCTCCTTTCCCACCTTTCCGTCAATGGCCAAGCCGAGGGTGAATGTGTATTTCGGCCAAATAGGGTGGCTCCCTGGCCTAGTCAGGGTTCTCAATGGGGATGTTCCGCTCAAGGTGCTGAAGGAGGTACCCCAACGTCAGCCCTCAGGGGGGTGCAGTGTGGGTGGAGAGGAAGGATGGCCAGGGGCACAGAGAACAGACAGCAAAGGGCTCTTGTTCAGCTGGAGGTTTGTGGAACGTCTATGGTACATTCAGATACAGGAACACCGACCCCGGGCACTGCATTTGCTGTACGTGTCAAATAACATCTTAGATTCCTGTTTCCTCATGAGTTTGGGGACAATCAAATGAGATCCAAGGGAAGAAGGGCTTTGGGAAGGGAAGGCACCTGGCCCTGCTTTGTAAGGTTGGCTTGAGGAGGGTAAAAGTTCCAGCTCCATTGGCTGCTGAGCACACTGCTCCAAGAAGGCATCCACAGAAAATTCTTCAGGGATATGGTCTGATCTTATCTAACAGACAGGATTTCTCATTTTCCACAGGGGACATGAGCTCACAGAGGTGCCCAGGGGACTGGATCCAGGATGGGCCTCGGAGCCCCCTGTAGGATCTGACATGGTCTTAGGTTCTCAGAATTCAAATCGGAGGAACCCTGGGTTTTACCTCATGGGCGAAGTGTTTGGAGGAGCAAATGACAAGAAGCAGAACCCACCAAACCCTGATAATCAGGCTCTTAAGTCAGAGGACACCAACTTCACCATTCCTTTATTCACTGCTAAATGAATGCTTACTGAGGACTTAGTGTGAGCCAGGCACGTCCTACCTCCATAACTAAGATCAGATTTCAACCACCAGATAATAAACGAGAGAAGCAATAAGTGAATTAAAAACCCCACTTGGTGATAATGGCTGTTTGTATTTTCTTTAGAAAATGACACAGAGAAATCATTGAGGAAGTGACAAGGGTTGGCGGCTCCCCTAGATTGGGTGGCGGAAAGTCCTCTCTAAGAGGAGACTGGGAACCTGAAGCCTGAAGATGAGAAGGAGCCTGCCATGGGTGGGTGACTTGCAGAGGGTGCCTCCTAGGGAGAGCCCAGGTAAGGATTGTGAAGATCCACCCCATTGGTCACACCCTGTCTTCTCTGACCCCTAATAGTTCTGGTGATAACCATGTGGGGGCCTTGAATGAACCCCACTTTCCCAAAATCACTCAGATAATGAGCAGCAGAGGGGACACCTGAAGGCAAGCTTCCTGGTTCCAACTTCCTTCCACTGCCCTCTGTGTTTTTAGGCCCAGAGAGAGCTTCCAAGAGGTGCAACAGAGAATATCAATGGCCCCGTGTCATCTCCATGATGACTGAGTGACATCAAACCCTTGAAGAGGGAACTCCTTCCAGTGGCCACCTCTCAGCACTTCCTTGGGGCTGAGACATGGCATGACTGCAGGGGCTTCCTTGTCCCCGGTGGAGCGAATGCAAATGGGGGCCTTCCCTGTGCACCAGGGGGGAGCCACCCCTTGGGTCACGTGTGCCCTGGAAACACCAAGCACAGAAGAGCTAGAGGCCGGCTCTGCTCTTCTTGTCAACACTCAACTCTTCTCTAAATCAATGGCTCACATTCAGAATCGGTGTAACTGGAGACCCGTCTAGAGAAGGACAGATGGACATGGCCATGATTATCATGGCAAGGAGGATAGCTGACCCTGATCGCCCATCAGAGGCTGGATTATCAGAGTCCAGATGGACTTTCACCTCTCACAGGTACTGGAGGAACTAACCATTAATTTGACACGAAGCATACAATGACCCTGACCCAGAAATGCACCCATTGGTGCTATCAGCGCACTTTATCTCCGTGGTCAATCACCCCAGGAAGCCAGGCTGTAATCTGAAACCAGACTTATGAAATCTCCATGGAAAAAAAAAATCACAGACACTGGGTTCTTATCGTGAGCACATTCTTTTTGTTGAAGGCAACTGGAGATGTCCAGCCAGTTTGGACCTTTGCCTGAAGTCTGTGGGAAGAGTTCGGGCTGGCTCCTGGGGTGGCAGGGAGAGGAGTGGGGGAAGCAGGGTGAATTGTTGATGGGTGTCTGGGGAGCACCAACACCCAAGGGCAGGTTGAGAGCTAGGAAGCCATGGATGGAACTGAGCCCAGGGTTCGGGGGGTAAGAAAACCAGAGGCCACGGGGTTTCAAGATGGCGGGAGTGGTCACCAGTGGCAAGTGTGCAGAGATGTCAGGAGTATGAGGACCAAGAACTGTCCTTTAGGTCTGCCTATGGGAAGTCATGGGTGACTGGGGCAGTCAAGGGTGGCTTCTTTGTTTAGGGTGGGAGAGCCTCGGCCAGTGATGATGCAGAGACTGGAGAAGAGGAGAGAGAGGACCATGGGAGGCAGGAAAGAGCAGGGTGGGAAGGCCGGTCTTCAGCTGATGGATGCTTGGGTGGGGCCATTGGGAGGAATGAGGAGCCCGTTGGGAGACCGAGGTGAGAAGCCCTGATGGGGGCATGGAGGGCATGGCTGAGCTGGGGGCAGACCTCACTTTCACTGCTAGCGCTCAGCAGTGTGGGTTTAGGAAAGGGAAGAAAGATGCAGCAGAATTCGGCCGGCGGAGGTTAATGATGGAGGGAAGAGATGGAGGAGGTAAGGGAATGGGTGAGGGGCTGGGAGCAGTGGCTTTACCCCAACCAGGTGGATCCCGGGCTGAGCTGGGAAGAGCGGCTGCTTGGAGGAGCCGCTACAGAAAGGGAGAGTAGGATCGAGCTCCGGGGCTCTCCAGCGAGTCAAAACCAGGGTGTCCGAAGACAGGGAGGTAAAGCAGCTGCGGTCAGACAAGCGGGTGTGGGGGTGCGGGCCTTCTGAGAGCAGCAGGCCCTGCACCTGTGACACCTGCTGTAGAGACAACACCTGCTGTGGAGACAGCACCTGCTGTAGAGACAACACCCTGCTGGGGAAACTCTGGGCAGGGTGTGGGGAGGGGGGCTTACAGGTCCCTCGGGCTGGGAGTTAGAGATGGGGGCTTGCACGGCCCAGGATGTGGGGTCAAGGCCAATGAGGGCCTCTTGTAGAGCCTGGTCAGGTCTTAGGGGGATGAGAGTGCACCTGCTGGGCAGGCCCCGCCCTGGGGGTGTCTGGAGCACGGAGGGGTGCATGCCTGAGCGGGCTGTGAGGCAGGGGCAGGCTCAAGGGGGTGGATTTACCATCTCTGTAGTTCCAAGGGTTTCTTCCTTCCTGTACTCCTGCCTCCGTTTCCCCATAGGTGGGATGGAGCTTTCGAGAAGGTGCCGCTTTGGTACCCTCCAGCCCCCCGTCGTCTGGTTCTGTTTCCCCGTCCCTTCGGGGTGGGAAGTGCCCGGTGACGGAGGCTCGTGGTTCCGGGGCCGCCCGGGTTCCCCTGACCACACGGTTCCCCCACTGTGAAGCTCCTTGCGCAGATCAAGGACGCTGCAGCATATAAAGGACAAGCATTTTGGGTGGAAACAGGCCTTGTCCCCCAAAGCGTGACGACTCTATGGAGGATTAGATGCGTGGGACGGTGGGGGAACGCGGTGTGAGGTTTCTCCGAGGCCTCCTGGAGCAGCGTCTGGGTGTCGGTGCTCTGACCCGACCAAAGCCAAGAGAGCTGCGTGGCGTGGGGATGGGGGGACGGGGAATGGAGGGCCAGGGCATGGTGTGGCCTCACTGTCCAGAATTTTCCCAGCAGCCCCCCAGCTCCTGGCCTCTGCTTCGGGTGGCACACCCAACCCTGCGTTTGCTAACCAAGTTGGGGGTGTTGTCCTCCTCGTGCGTTTGGGGACAGCGTGGGGGCACTGGAGGGTCAGGGCGAGGGCGGGGAAGCAAAATACGCATAGAAAACACCAAATGCCAAGCCAAATCCTTGGGGGGGGGCGGTTTGGGGGGGTTTTGGGGGTAGGCCGGGGTGGCCACGGAGGCCAGACGTGTGCCGCATGCGGGTGAGGCCGGCCTCCTCCTGTGCCACCTGCCTCTGACTCTGTGATTTTTGTCTCCCGCCCCGTGCTTTGCTGCAGGAGAGGGGGCGCCCACGGAGCGGAGCGGGGGGCCCACCGAGGCACGCGATCTTGCCCTTGTTTGTCTGGGGCCCCGTTTGTTCCCCACACAGAACAATGACCTCTCGGAAGCCCGTGTTTTCCGACTTCACCGAGGGTTACTTTGCAGCTCGGAGTCCTCCCCTGATTATCTTGAAGCCTGTCAAGCTGTAAGGCTCTCTCCCTCTCCTCTTTGCTCTTTCTTCCTAATAGACATGAAACAGTCCAGTCAATAATATTTTACTTGTCTTCCCCCTGCGTGTCTCTTCTTCTGATCAGTTTAGGCGGGTTTGACTGCGCGGAGTCAGAAGGGAGGTTAAGATCTGAAAAGTTCAGCCAAATGTTATCAGCCTCGGAGATGTTGCTAAGGGAAAGGCCCCCCAGCCCTTGGCGACCGGAGCCAATAATAGCCTCGATTCGCGGATAGCATCAACGCCTGTCAAGGAGCCAGGCGTTTGCGGTTCGTCTGTAAACGCAAACACCTGTATCCAGTCAAGCTATGATGGTTATCCGCTCTTTCCCTGTCATTCCCATTGGTTCCTTGAAGGGGCTGCCAGGATGTTCTAAGCTGTGAGTTGATTTATAAAGTGAAGGGTCTCTGCGAAACTTTGGCACGGATGGGGAAATCGGCTCACGCGCGCCTCTCTTTCAGGGGGTGACAGGGCGTTTTGACAACGGTTAAATCGACGGGCTTCTTTTAATTGCATTTTTGAACCCGTGGCACCAACCGGCCGAGCTGTGGGAAACGGGGGCTTGGGCGGCTTTTGCTGCCTCGACATGTCCCCACCCGGCCACCCCCCATCCCCGCCCCCGGAAAGGACGCTCGGTGCTTGTTTGAGATTTTTGTGTGTGACGAATGAGATCAAAGTGACTAATAAATAAATGTGTGTGGAAGCGCTTCGGAACACAGTATAGACATAGCTGAGATGGTTTCGAGGTTGGACAGGCGAGGTTCAGACTGTGTGATGAGCCTCAGCGCGGGGAGCGGACGGTGCGGACCCGGCCCTGAGCCGGGGCATCAGGCCATCCCCGGTGGAGGCCTTGTTGGCTTCGAGGCGTGGGTCGCCAGCCCCGGTGACCTGGAGCGGAGAGAGGACTCGAGATGGTGTCGTGCCCTCCCCTCCCCTCTGAGCGCCTGGGAGGGTCTGGGGGAGCTCAGGTGCCATGAGGCTGGGCTTCCCGGAGCAGCGGGGTGAAGGCGCCGCTGCCCGGGCCGGCCTTCGTCCGACAGTCCTCCGTGTGGCCGCCTGCGTGGGACTGCCCATGTGGCACATCTCAGTCCACTGTGCTTGCTCGTCATGTGTCACCAGAACTGGCAGCTGGGGAGGGACGGGGAGAGGATAAAAGGGATGGGGTAGTGGGTCGGGGAGGAGCGCTCTCGGGTAGGTTGAGGGTGACCTGGAACAGGCCGGGCTCTATGTACCACGTGCTTGAACTGTGTCCTCCTCCCACCCCGGCGAGCTCCTGCAAAAACGCGTGAAGACGGTGTCACTGTGCTTGTTGCGAGGGCTATAGGGGCTGATGTATTAGGATGAGCAATATAAAAAATTGGACCTGCAAAAACGGCCGTTTCTTCGGGCGGTGACCCGAGAAGCACTGAGCGAGGCCCCTGGCCCTTGGTAGGCCCTCGGTGCCAGGGGTTGCTGTGACTCTCCGTCTTCCAGCCCAGGCCTCCAAGGTCCGGCAAGTCTAGTTTTGGACCTGAGGTGAGTGAAAGAACTCAGATTTCCAGCTGCTGGCAACTCAAGAAAAAAAATAAGCCCAACAGTGATCTGACCGAGAACGTGCAAATCCATGTGTCGTGCCCCGTGGAGGCGTCTCGGGCTCCCCTCGAGCCCCGGCAGGCGGGCGGGAATGAGGCCAACCCCAAGGCCAGTTTCCAAGCTGTGCGTCTTTGGAGCCGTGTGACGGCGCTGACGATGCTCTTCGGTTTAAAAGATCGCAAGCGTGATGCTTATCCCGGCTGTCGAGGTGAAAACCCCTGAAACTTTTTTGATTTTTGGCCCACAAAGGTCGAGGTATGCTGGTTTTATGCTTTAATTGCTCCTCTCTGTTTTAATTAAAAGTAAAAAGGGACTGCAAGGGGACAGAGGTCTGGCCACAGAGACCAGCAGGAGGATCCCATACCGTGTTGGAGGCGCAGGTGAAATTCTGTTTCTGAGGCCGGCTGAGGCTGCCTGGCAAAACTTGTACGAGTTGTGGCTTGGAAGCATCTACAAGACCCCTGGGGAAGAGGGTCTGTTCTCTCTGCCCATTGATCGCTGGGGCCTCCTCATGCCCATGTGGCATCGTCTGAAAGCCCCAGCCTCCTTCTGGTACGAGGCGGATTTGTTCTTGGGCCTCGCCTGGGCTCACTCAGAAGCCCAGTGGGACCTACTTCCGCAGCCTGGTGGGTGCGCCCTTACGTGGGCCACCACAAAGCCTGGAGACTCTGATGATTCGCATGTTTTGGTAGGTTTACACCAAGACCTCTGTGTCTACTTAATGCGGGTCACAGCCCCCACCGCCTGCCTGGGACTGTCCTCCTTTGAGCACTGAAGATGCCGTGTCCCGAAGCCCTGAGGGTTGGCCACCGTGGGATAAAGAGAAGAGCATCTCACTCCTTTATATGTTGAAGGAAAAAACAAACAAACCAGCAGGAAACAAGAGGATGAGATAATAATACGGCGAAGCGCAAAGAGTTCAAGAGAATCGGGTGTGATTGGTTACTTCGGGATGCAGGCCGCTGGCGCAGAGGGAAGCTTCGCTCGGATGCTGAGACCCAGCGACTGGGGAAATCGGTGGGCCCTTCCTTCCCCACCAACCACTTTAATACGCCGCTTTCGGTTCATCTGCAGACGGGTGTCATTCCTCTACCGACACCTGACCCGAGACGTTCAGGACTAGGGATGCTCTAAGCTGGGGACCTGCCGCACAGAGGTGGGTGCGTTGGGAGCAGCTTGGGATGTCAGGTGTCTAGAGGCAGGAACGGGGGGACTTTGCACCGAGGCAGGTGCCCCCACTCAGGGGTCCAAAGCGAGCCAGCCTCTGCAGGAGGGGCTGCGTCCAGGGGCAGGGCGTCCCTAGCCGTAGGCCGGGGCCCCTCAGGCTTAGCTCAGCTAAGAGGGGGGTCGCAGAGTGCAGCAAGGAGAGCCCAGTTCACGCCTAGACATTTATTTCCAACCCTTTCCCTTAATATCAGCTTCTAAATATATAGATGCATCTATAGATCTAGATGAAGCCACATATACAGGCATATCTAGATATAAGTGATTAATACAAATAATCCCGATATCTAGATGTAAGTAATTAGTACAAATAATTACATCCAGACATCTAGAGTTAAGTGATTAATACAAAGATTTTCCAAAATTTTCCCTTAATATCAGCTTCTAAATATATAAGCGTATCTGTGGATCTAGATCTAGCCACATATACAGGCATATCTAGATATAAGTAATTAATGCAACATTAATATTTATTCTCTTGTGGATAAAAATTATTTTATTTTATTGTATTGTATTTAATTTATATTTTATTTTATTTTATTTTTATTTTTTAAAGCTGATTCGGGGGGAATTTAGAGCCCAGCCTACCAAGATTTGCCAAGGCAGTGAGGGGCCGCGCAGGGGCAGGAGGCCACCTGGAGCCTCATGGCCGGGCTCCCGCTGTGTCACCTGCTCCCTGGGCCTCACCTGCATGATGCAACGTCTCGGGACATGGTGTGAGTCACAGCAGCCGCGTGCCACCTCGGGGTGGGGGGGGCATCCCTTCCACTGCTGTGGAACGTCCGCGACCGTCCTTCCCAGCACGGGCTCCCAGAGAAGTGACCTTTGAGACTGCATGCTCTGCGTCCCACGGGGAGTCGTGCCCGGGGCACCACTTACCTGACCACGAGCAAGGGGCACCCCCCTGCTTCCCCCCTCACCCCCCAGGCTCCCCGGCATCTGTTGGGAAACAGCTTCCTTTGTGCCAGACAAGCGAGTCTTCTCCACATTTCTCACAAAAGGCAAAGGGTTGCATGACGGAGGTTAAGATAACAATCTTCTCTTATTACAGTGATTTATGTGTGCATAACTTCGGCGGCGGAATGTCATCCGGGGGGTCTTTAATTGGCAGACGTCGGGGACCGCAGAGGGAGATGACAGAGAGAGCTCCGGAGACACCAGAGTGTCGGCTGCCATCCCTGCCTCATCCCCGCGGAGAGGCCTAAATAAATCTCAGGGGGAAGGCAGTCAACTTTTAAACTTTTTATTAACCTGCTCCCCGCTAATGAAATACAAAGAGGAGGAGATGATCTTCAACTTGAGATGATTTGGGTCTCGTGATGCAGCAAATGACTGCCTAGGGTTCTCGAGACCACGGAACATGAGTCCTCTGGCAATTTTCGTTCAGAGACAACAATACTGCAGTTTGCAGTGATTATAACTCTAGTGAGTCACTTGGTCTCGTCCTGCCACAGAGGATATGATCATGTATTTTTAGGGATGTCAAAAAACATATATTTTTTTAAAGATTTTATTTATTTATTCATGAGAGACACAGAGAGAGAGGCAGAGACACAGGCAGAGGGAGAAGCAGGCTCCCTGTAGGGACCCCGATGTGGGACTCGATCCCAGGACCCCAGGGTCACTACCTGAGCCAAAGGCAGATGCTCAACCGCTGAGCCACCCAGGCGTCCCCTGTATATTTTTTTTTTCCTGAAGAATATATTCTAAACCCTTGGAAAAAAAAGATGCTGTCTTAAAATGCAATAGCTGCTGCCTTCGGCTCCGTGGGGTACTTGGGGGCAGCAGCTTGGCCCCCTTGGGGGTTGCTGACTCACGGGGAGGCGACGAGCCAGTGGCATGGCAGAGGGACTTTGTGGACGGCACGTTCCTGGGATCCGTGTCACTTCCAGGAATGCTGCGGTCTTTGTGAAATCACAAAGGAAGCTGATGTGGACTATGCTAAGGAATAGGTTTCTGCTCTGAGTAGTCGGGTGGGAACTCTGGAAGGGTGTAAAACAAGCCTCAGGGTTTTTCCAACTGCGAGGTGAGATGGTTGGGGTATTAGCCCCCTGACTTCTGTGGTATCAGAAGAGGGCTGTCCTGGGAGCATTAACTCTCCAGCACCTGCTTGTAGCAAAAAAACCGAACAACAACAACAAAAATCCTTTGGCGTCTGTTCTAGAACCATGACCACTAAGAAATATGGTGGACCATGGAGAGCTCCAGAGCATGCTGTAGGTCTATAGAACTCTATGCTTAAAAAACCTTTACCCTTCAAAGTGATAGACTTACACATCTGGTGGTGGGTTCCACCATTCAGGAATGCAGAGAATACATTACGGGCTGTATCTCCACAACAGGAGCTATTCCCCGTGCCACTTTGCCGTAGCTTAGTTTTGCCTTGCTTTGGCGCGGCGGTCAGTGCGTGTGGGCTGCGGAGTGAGTGGGATGGAGAGACGGGCGGAACCTGTGGATGGCTCGTCCACATGCCTGGGAAGGGTGTGGGTCAGAGAAGAGTTAAACCCAGTACGGCTTGTATCTGAAGGTTCCCGGGCTGCAGGTCTTGGAGGATAGAAGCCTCAGTTGACGGTGGCACGTGGCGTCTTCTCTGTAGGCAAACTCTGGTTGCCTGTGGATTTCCAAACGCGGGCAACAAAGCAAACTCCAGTCTCTCAAACTTGCTCTGTTTCTTTCACGTGTTCGTTACTGGCAGAGGCTCTCCATCCTTCCCTTCTCCAGGCCAGGCCCCTGGGGCCAGCTGTCTTCCCTGCTGCTTTTCTAGCCACGTGGTCATAGCATCCCACCGTCTCTTTCTTTGAAGGCTCCCTCCATCCTCAGAACCTTGACTGTTGTTACTATGTGAGAGGAGGACACGCTTGCTAGGCCACGTTTTACATTTAAAAGACATTCCTGTTATACCATATGTTGGCAAATCGAACTCCAGTAAAAAATATACATATTAAAAATAATAATAATAAAAAAAATAAAGGAAAACATGCACAAATTGGAAACAAAACAAAACAAAGCAAAAAAAAAAAAACCCCAAAACAGCAATAAAAAAAGACATTCCTTTGCTTGTCGCGCTGATGCGTTAGGGGTCTGCTTGTGGAAGGCAGGCCGTTTGGCTGCCTGGCTCTCTGGGGTGATGGCTGTATCGTGCCTACCCGTGAAACGTGAAACATTTGAAGCGGCTCATACATAATAGTGGGTAAAACGCACCCAGAGTAATCATTTCACATGTTTAATAACCGATGTGCACACGGGGCTGCCGGTCTCCGCCTCGGCAAGCTCCGAAGGGTGCCGTGTTTTCCTGATCTTGGGGGCTGTGGAGGGGGAGCGAGCCCTTTAAAGCTCAAAGTGGTTTGGGTGTTCTAATGGCCCTCGCTCGCCTTTTGTAAAAACCCGTGTGTCGGCGGGGCTCGTGTGCCACTACTCACGGGGTGACAGCAGTGATCAGAAACATAATTTTCAATATTTATGATTGAAAATGTAATTTAGAAATGAAAGAAAGGGCACTTGTTCCTCCTTAGCTTGAAGTGAAATCATTGTTTGGAGACGTGTTCTCTATACGGCGAATCTGGCCGGTGTGATTTACCACGCGGCGGCGGAATTGTAAGTCTGGTGCTCTATTCATCAAATAAGACTTATTTGCGCAAAATGCATACGAATTAGTAGACGTCGAGCGGCGCCGTGGTGATGTGATTTCAGAAATCGGGAGGAGGCCCCGCGGGCGGGCGATCCACGGGCTAGAGGCAGGACAGGTTCCGTCCGGGTCACCAGGTTAGAGGGCCACCCGTGGGGCTCACACGTCAGATCTTCGGGTCCTTCTCCCAGCTGCTCGTGAGGCCCGGCCGCCACTCGCCTGTTGGGACTCGATCCACGGAGTCCCGCGAACGTAAAGGAGGACCCCGAGGCTGCTGAGGTGTGTGGCTTGGACGGCACTCCGTGGCTGTTTAGCTTTCCACTCTGGAGGGATTTCAGAAGCTGTAAAAATAGTACCGAGGGTCCCTGGGTCGTCTTACTCCAGCCTGCCCCACTGACGATATCTTACGCGACTACAGGACAGTGTCACGACCAGGAACTGACAATGACTCGCCCCTCTCAGGCTTTTTTTTTTTTTAAGATTTTATTTATTTATTCATGAGAGACAGAGAGAGAGAGGCAGAGACATAGGTGGAGGGAGAAGCAGCTCCCTGCAGGGAGCCCGACGTGGGACTACATCCCGGGTCTCTAGGATCAGGCCCTGGACCTGTGCTAAACCGCTGAGCCCCCCCGGGCTCCCCCCTCTCGGGCCTATTGGAGTTCCCCACGTGGGCTCTTCCACTGGCTGGGTGGTGGGCCTTTTGCATTTGGGGGAGCCGGGTTTGCTTGCCCCGGGCCTGTGTTCTGCGGGGAAGCAGGTGCTTGAGTTTGCGACCCCGTAGGAACTGCTAGTGGCCCCCGTGGTGGGCCGGGCACCATACCACTGAGTACCTGCCGCGCTGCAGGAGACGGCCTTGTGCTTGCGGCCAAACTGCGGATGCACAGGATTGTTATTAAAAGCCTTGGGGATGCTGGAGGGGTTTTGGGCATCAGTGGGGTCCCCCCGGTGCATGCTGGCCCTACGTCTGAGCTGCGGGGAGGCCTGCGGGTTCGTGGCCACACTTTGGCAAAGCAGTGGAGTGGAGTTGGGGGCCAGCACACCCCGCACATTTCTCCTGTTGGGGGCGGGTTAAGCAAAATATGCTTGGATTCGGGTTCCAAGGACATGTTCCTGTCTTTCCAGGGGCAGGGAAGGTGGAGGATTGGATGGGGGTGCCTCACAAGTGCCGTCCCTGGAGACGTGTCAGCACAGTGGGGACCACTGTCTCCTCCCCAGACTCAATTCCGCCAATGCCTATGGATGCCCGCGATGTGCCAGGCACCATGGTAGGCGCTGGCATTGTCGCAGACGGATGCAGCGCAGCCAGTATCCTGGAGGGGCCCTGGGTGCTCTGGGGAAGCACCACCTCCGTCACTAACAGGACTGGCCGTGCGGTGCAGTGAGCACTTTTTGATGAGGACGCGATGGATAAGGCCCGATGCCAGTGGCTGGGGCTCCGCGTCCAGATGGCACTTGGAACGCACGCACCATTTGTGCCACAAATAAGGGCAACAAAAGCAACAGGTGTTTTCTGGCAAGCTGTCGGGGCAGGAGGCTGGGTGGACATGGTGATAGGAGTGGAGAGGGACATGGCATGAGTATCTGCAAAGCACGACAAAGAGAATTTCCTTAAGAGCGTGGCCCCTTCCCTGCAGAGCAGCTGCTCCTCCCTGGCCTTGCGGTGTTAGAGGATTAGTTCTGGATTCTCTTAGTAATTAATAGCATTTAAGTTCCAGGGCAGTCAGTTTTGATTAAGCAAACATTAAATTAATCCAATCTGCAAACACATACTCTCCGAGCACTACTTGGGGAAAGAGGCGGCTGGATGGACAGAAGGGTGCATCCTCATTGGATTGCCAGCCACCTCCGAGTAGTTACAGCTGGATCAATACGGCTCCTAGAGCTATAATAAAATGGCTTCGACATGCTCATCTGTGGCTGAGAACACAGTATACACATTGATTTCCTGGCCTGATATAACCCATTTACCTATTCAGCTACTCCGTTCAGGAAGGTGGAGGGGTCCCAAGGCCCAAGGGAGCAATGATGCCTGTAAGTAGGTTAGCGGACGCTTGGAAAATGTCTTAATCGGCCGCACAGCTCCTTCTCAAGGAAGACGTGTTTCCTTGAAAAGAAAAGGGCTCCTTAGGATCTTATTGGCATCATCTGGGGAAACGTTGGGAGTTGGGGTGCCACCTTTCCTCGCTCATCAGGATTGGCCCTTCCCGTCATTTAAAACTTCGGTGGTCAAACAATTGCCTTAGCTTCATGGGGGCATCAGGGGCTGACGCACAAGCTCATTCCAGGCACGTCTTCGACTCTGGCTTAGGTGAATTTGGAGGATCTTGTAGAAGATGCACATGGATTGCTCAGACAGGAAGTGTGCCTTTTTTTTTTTTTTTTTTTTGCTTTCCAGTATGATTTTTATTTATTTTATTTTTTAAAAGATTTTATTTATTTATTTATTTATTTATTTATTTATTTATTTATTTATTTATTTAAGACACACACACACACACACACAGAGAGAGAGAGAGAGAGAGAGGCAGAGACACAGGGAGAGGGAGAAGCAGGCTCCATGCAGGGAGCCTGATGAGGGACTTGATCCCAAGAACCCGAGATCATGCCCTGAGCCGAAGGCAGACGCTCAACCACTGAGCCACCCAGGGGTCCCTCCCGTATGACTTTTAAAAGAAATAGAGGCCGTTTAATATAAATTAGTGAGACAACGTGGTATATCGCATTTAGTAGTCGTTGCAGTTTTGTTAAATACAGACATAAACTTTAAAACTGGTCATTGGGTTCCTATAAATAGTCCTATTATCCATAGTACTCAGCAAAACAAAGCTATTATTGTCAGAAGCATTTTTAGACCTTTAGGAATATACCTGCTTTTTTTAAAAAAAAATTTTATTTATTTTAGAGAGAGAGCGAGTGAGCACATGAGCTGGGAGAGGAGCAGAGGGAGAGGGAGAGAGAGAGAATCTTAAGCAGACTCCCCCCCCTCCGCCCCACTCTGAGTGTAGAACCTGACACAGGGCTCTATCCCAGGACCCTGAGATCATGACCTGAGCTGAAATCAAGAGTCAGACACTCAACTGATAGAGTCAGCTGGACGCCCCAGGAATATGCCTGCTTTTCGGTGGATGCCTTTGGACTGGTATGATTTTATGCCCTGAAAGTGTTCAGGTGGGTTTCAGAATGGCCAGAAGTCATCCTGAGCCTCATGTGGCAGTCAAGTTGGGTCTGGTCCCCTTGGGCAAGAAGGTATTTCCTGGAGAAGAGAACGAGATGGTCTGTGGGCCAGAGTGTTTTCCTTTTGCCTGTCACAGGGTCCAGCAAGTGTTGTAGGATTTCCTTGTAGCCAAACCAGCCGATGTTTAAGACCTGAGGGTGGGAGGAGAGGCTCGGTCATTATGGCAAAGACCCAATCCCTGGGGCTCCCCCTTTGGGATTTGGTGCAGGTCTCCCGAGTGTCGGGAGTGAGTGTGAGGGTTCTGCTTAGGCAGTGGAGCTTAGTGTAAGAGCATTGTAGGAAGGCCACAGCTTAAGAAAAAAATCATTGCTGGCTACTATTTCCTTCAAAACCATGCTCCCCTTGAGAGATCAAAACAAAGGACAAACATTGTATGTTCTCACTCATTTGGGGAATATAAATAATAGTGAAAGGGAATATAAGGGAAGGGAGAAGAAATGTGTGGGAAATATCAGAAAGGGAGACATAACGTGAAGACTGCTAACTCTGGGAAACGAACTAGGGGTGGTAGAAGGGGAGGAGGGCGGGGGGTGGGAGTGAATGGGTGACGGGCACTGGGGGTTATTCTGTATGTTAGTAAATTGAACACCAATAAAAAATAAATTAAAAAAAAAACAAAAAACAAAAAACAAATGTCAAGTTTTCCCATTTCCATTCCTCACCTGACATCCTGAGCAATCTTTGAGGCTATTTTCCTTGTGCTCATGCTTCTTTTTTGAGCCTGTTTCTCCATCTAAGCAGAACCCTGCGCTTGGCCACTTTGGGATTTGGAGGTGACATCGGGGTCATCCTGGACATGTTCCTGCTTCTGCTTTGGCTGCATGCTAAAGCTCTTGACCAGAATCCAGCCCTAGAAGGTTCTTGAATGTGCTGGACATCTCCAGGTCTTGTTTAGCTCATTGTTTCCAAATCGTGTTCAGGGAATCCTGGTCAGTTGTGAGATACTCACGAACTCTGACCTGGGGCAGCTGGGGAGGTCAACTTTCTTTTTTTAAATTGTTTTAATTTTTTTTTTTGGGGGGGGAAGGGGTAGTCCACTTTCTTTACCTCCCTTCACTGACCAGGTGTTTTCATTCCCTCTGTGATGCACCTACGAGCATCCTGATTGTTCCCTGGGATAGAGTTTGGGAAGTGATGGTTTTAAGTTGACATAGGATTTTTTATTTATTTATTTATTTATTTATTTATTTATTTATTTATTTATATTATATATATATATTTTTTTGCCCCAATCAATCCTCAGGTTGATCATGTGCTGATGTGCATGGACTCACTCCTTGCATCCTCACAAAAATCCTGGGAGGCAAGGGTTGTCCCCTGTCACAATGAGGGAAGTGGAACTTGCAGAGGTTGGTAATGTGCCCAAGGTCACACAGCAAGGGTGCAGTAGAGCCAGGGTTTTTTCTCCCCTGGGGAAGTCCCCTGCAGATCCTAAGCACATAGCCACCCCACTCCTCTGCCTCCCAAGGGAAAGTCCCAGCTCACTTCCACATCGTCCTACTGCCTGGGTTCTGCGTAAGGACTCAGGACCTGAGGTTGAATGGCTGACTTAGGAATGCTATTAAAACATGTTTCCAGCAACATATTCCTCCTTTGCTTCTAGAGGCCACCCCAGATACACTGAGCGTCTTTTATGGCTACATGCATTTGTTCACATTGTCAGAAATAGCCGGGCCAAGTGAGGACAACACGCGCACTGCTGCAGAGACGTCACGTCTTCATGGCACCTGCCGTCCTGCCATTGTCCCACGGCTCTTTAGCTTTGTCCCCAGGGACAGTGAGTGCGAAGGCTGTGTGGTGGCATCACCCTCACACCAGGTCCTTTAATCTCTTAAATGATTATAGTACCTGTTAGATGTTAACTCTGGCTTTTGATGCGGCATCCTTTTTATTAGGCTGCATAGAAAGCAGCCTTTAATATCAGTGTGTGTCTTACATGTATGTTCCGAGAGCACATTACGTTAGAAGGTGCTGGAAAGGAAAGAGATGCGAGCGATCTTAAACGCGTCCAAGTGCCTTTATGAGATGCAATCAACCATGTCTTAATTCCCTCTATCCATCATTAGTTGAGTGGTGAAAATATATGCAAAAGAGAATGGAACCTGGGTAGTAAGGTAGTGAAGAGGTTTTATAAATTAGATTATTTGAGTATATGATTCCACAGACAGAAGGATATTGTCCAAAGGGCTCTTTAATTATTATGCACTTCCTTTGGTGCACGAGAGAATATTGTCAGGGCCACAAGAGCACTTCAGTGCAGTTCAGTTGAAAGGATGACCGTCAGACCTAGGGCTGCGTCCACACTGGGTGCAGTAGGCCGCAGGCAAAGCATTTCTGTTATTCTGTGCGGGGCGGGTGCTTTTGAAAGGAAGAGGTATTTGCTGATGGGGTTACTCTGGTCAGTGCCCACTAATGTCCGGTCGACAGTCCTCTGGAGGTGGCCGAGCTGCCCCAAAGTCCCAATCCGCCTCTTCTTTGAGGGCATGTGCTCTGGTCAAGTGAGCTACATAACCATCCCTGCCTAACATTTAGCCTGAAAAAGCCCAGCCATCCGAGACGATTTTCCATTTTTAAACACATATGAGTTCTAAGAATAAAACCGAAAGAAAATAGTAACAAACAAGGACAACCTGATTTCTAGTCCTTAGATTCCTCCAGCAGGTGACTTCCTGCTTGTGTTTGCTTAAATGCAAATGCTTTGGTGACACAGTGCCATCCTGGGGTGCCTGGGCTCCCTTTACCTGGGATATTTTAGGAATGTGCCCACTTTTTCTGATGAGTTTCCAGAAGGATGCAGGTCATTGCATTTTGAAGGAAAGCTGAACTCAGAAGTTTTCTCAAAGGGGCGGTGGGAGATAAGGCCATCGCAGTGTCATGAACTGTCCTTTCACAGCGTGCCTGAGACACCTCACGGCAGGGCACAATGAGGAAAACCAAATTTGTTACGGTCAAGAATCAGAATGACGTCACGGGGAAAAAGCTGGGCCTTTCTGGACTCTCTTGGACTTAATGTGTGTTTATTATTTAGATTTTTAATTATGCGTTGTGGAGGAGGGGAGTTGGGGAGCCCCGGGCTCTTTCCTGGGATCTTCCTGGGGTGGATCTCACGCCGGGAGAGGCTGGCAGAGGCATCTCTGCTGTCTGCCCCCCCACTAGTGTCCTTTCCTACTCTCTGCTTCTGTTGGCCGGGGTGGGTCTCAGGGCACAGCCGGCGGGCTCCTATTGCTCATTGGAAAAGAGAGAGAGTGACGAAGTTTCTGAGAGCTGGTTTCTGTCTAGATGATCTAGACTCACTGCATGGTTGTAATAATTCCCAAATGGTGCCCTTCCACCAAGTGCCTTGCAGTGAAAGACTTCAGTAGATGTCTTTATTACCCCCTGCCCAAGAGGGGCGAGTGGGGTTGCATGGCTGCGGTCCCCCGTGCCTGGCTGGTGTGCTAACGTGGCGAGGGCTTGGCCGTGTCCTTGCACCTTGTACGTGGCTCAGACAGCAGGTTTGGTTCACCTCCTGGTGTGAATAGTGACATAGAATTAAAATAAAAAAAAAAAAAATCTCGATGTACCTAGAGGGTGTGATGCCAAGTGAAATTAGTTGATCAGAGGAAGACAAATACTGTATGATTTCACTTATAGGTAGAATTTACAAAATAAAACGAACAAAGGAGGAGAAAAAGAGACAAAAAATTAGACTTCTAAATAACAGAGAACAAACTGGTGGTTTGCAGAGGGGAGGTGGGGGAGAGACATGGGTGAAATAGGTGAAGGGGATTAAAGGTGTACGTATTGCAAGGAGCTCTGAGTCACCTATAGAGCTGCTGAATCAGTACATTGTACACCTGAAACTAATAGAATGCTGCTTATTAATTTATACTTTAATAATAAAAAGTTTGGGACACCAGGTGAGTTTGCCTTCGGCTCAGAGCATGATCCCGGGGTTCTGGGATCGAGTCCCGCATTGGTCTCCTGGCATGGAGCCTGCTTCTTCCTCTGTCTGTGTCTCTGCCTCTCTCTCTGTGTCTCTCATGAATAAATAAATAAAATCTTTAAAAAATATAAAAAAAATTGATCAGTGGCCCAAAAGTAGGAACAATGAAATACCTAGGATTTTACTTATTTTAATTAAGGTGGTTCCACATCATCTTTGTTCTAGATTTTTAGCTGCTGTGTTTACTGACCCTACCCATAAGGCTATGCATGTTTTCATTTATGGAAACTTTCCCCACTTTCTGTGCGGGGGGTGGGACAGAGGCTCCAGCAGGGGTGTTTGTGTTTGCTGCCTGCCTGAGCACCGCGACTGGGGCAAGGAATCATCTCTTTGATGGGCCATCTTTTTTAGCCAGACAGGTGAAGTGCTAATTGATTTTGCTTATTAATAAGGAGGGTCCGTGCGGACGTATAGGGTAAATGGGTGTCGGAAGTGGCGGGGCAGGAAACGACACCCACCTTCCCCACCCCACCGTGCCTCCACACTTCTCTGCTAATGTTCTGTGATTCTCAGCCTCTTGTTAAAAATCAACCTTCTTTTTCTCATGTTCATAACTAATACATACTCACTGTGGAAAATTTAGAACACTCACATAAAGAAAATTAAAAAATTAAAATCATCTGTAATCTCAGCACTCAGAGATGGGAGCTCAGCCTTTGAAATACATCATTTCATTGTTTCCTGTGCATAGATATTACTACATATCCATGTATAGATTTCTGTTTAGAAATGGGTCAGTTTATATTCAGTTTTATAATGTGGGCTTTTCTTTTAATATATCGATGGCTTCCCTCACCATCCCCAAATATTTCTTTAGCCTATACTATATATTCACTTACTATATGTCATAAACTATGATTCTGGTCACACCTCACGTCCTGATGATTATATCATTTTAATGGTTAATACTTGCCTATTACATGGAAATTCCCTTATTGTTGGATATTTTTACTGTATAATAAACAAACTTTCTTTGATTTCGAACTGAGATTGACTATTTATGTGTTCATTGGACCCTGGCATTTCCAGTTTTTTGAATTTCCTGGTTTTTTTTTTTATTTGACAATCGTTTTCCCATTTGATTCGTGATAACTATGGATTACAAGTGTAAAACTGTTTTGTCACGTTATGTCGCAGTACGTTTTTGTTTAACGTGATTAAAATTTTGCTGTTGTGAAATGTAACACACACGTACCCCAGGGAGAAACATGTGGTTCAATAACAATCACACGTGAACAGCCACGCACCTGACGTCCACGCCAACAATCTGGAACGTCCCCATGTCTCTTCCTGCTCACTCCCTTCTCTTCCCCAGCAAAAGCAAAACAAAATGGAACAAAACATTGTGCTAACTTTCATGGCGTGAAATTCCTTTTTTCGCTTTATAGTTTACCACTTGAGCGTGTATCCCTAAACACTATAGCTTTAGTTTTGTTAGTTTTTTGAACTTTGGATAATGAGAACACGCCCTGTGTTCTTCACGTTTATTGGCTGTGGATCTAGATCCTGGCTTTTCATTGCTCGGTGGGTTTCCCTTTTTTTGACTGTGCCATGACGTATATTTCCATTATTCTGTGGGTGGACACTTAGGTAATTTCCAGCTTTTGGTGCGATGAATAGCCTGGCCACCAATACTCTTGTATGCGTCTCTTGGTGCACATACGTGTGCATTTCTTCTGGGTATGTAACAAAAAGGATGCTAAAGCATGGGTAACTTCAGCTTGGGTACATGCTGTCGAACATTTCCCCAGAATGGTTGTTCAATTTATACCCCACTCAGAGCGTATGAGTGTTCTTGTTGCTCCACGTCCTTGTCAAAATGAAGTACTTTTAGTTTTTTTTCTCAATTTTTCAATCTCGATCGAGATACGTGCAGAGTGGTATCTTGTTGTGGTTGTAACTGGCATTCCCTAGATGACTATGAGGTTGCACACCTTTTCACATGTTTGTCGACCATTTGAATGTCCTCTTCTGAACATGCCTGGCCGTGTGTTCTCCGCCTTATGTTTTTCTTACAGCTTTGCACATTTGCTTAAGATTCTATGTTAGTTTTATATGCGACAGGTATCTTCTCCGGATTACTTGTTTTTTCACTCTTCTTCTGGTGTCTTTTGATGAACACAAGTTCTTAGTTTTAATGTAGTAAACTGCGCCTGAAGGTCACGAAGACCCTGTCCCATGTCGTTTTCCATCAGCTTTATTAGCTTGCCTTTTATCTAGATCTACAATCCTCTGAGAATTGCTTCTTGTGGATTGTGTGAGGTAGGCATCAGTTATTTCCCCTAATAAATACCTAGTAGTTACATTACCATCTCCTTATGAATCTGAAGCACCATTTTCCCATAAAGCAGAGATTTCTAAATGCATGGATATGTCATGTTCTCTATCGTGTTCTGTTGATCAATTGATCTGTCCTTGAACCAAGGCCGTGGTGTTTGAGCTACTCTAGCTTTGTAATAATATCTTGATATCCAGTAGAACAAGTTTCTCTTCACTTTATTCTTCAAGGCTATCTTTGTTGTTTGCATTTTCAAATACATTTTGGGATTAGAATGGTAAGTAGAATCCTAAAATGGCCCCATGATCTTGCTTGTGATATTCACACTCTTGTGCAATCTCCTCTCCTTGACCTTTGGCAGGACCCTTGGCCTGTTTCTGATCAATAAAATATAGGTAATGGGGTGTCATCCCCTTGATGAGGACACACACACACACACACACACACACACACACCACGCAGTCCTGCTAGCATCAAGTAGACTCTTCTCTTGGTCTTGAAGAAACAAGCTGCTATTGTGTAGACCAACTCTGGAGAAGAACACGTGGCAGGAAATTAGGCAACTTATAGGAACTTGGGTCTCGATCTTATAACTGCAAGGAAGTAAATTCTTCCAATAACCATACAAGCTTGGAAGAGAACCCCAATGTCCAGAGGAGGACACATCCTGGCCAACACTTTGCATCCTCATGAGACCCTGAGCAATGACCCAGCTAACTTGTGCCTGACCTCCTGATCCACACAAAATGTGAGATTATGAGTGTGTGCTTTTTAAAGCCTCTGAGTTTGTGGTAACTTGTTTTGTAGCATTAGGAAACTAATACAACCGGCTTGTCCGACTTCTAAAACAACAACAGGAAGACTAACTGGGCCGGGATTTTTATTGGGATTGCACTAGACTTATAATGTTGGGGAAAACTGACATTTCTGAAAAACTGAGTTTCTAATCTATGAACATGAAATATCTCTAGGGCTTATAATGTTTTTAACAATGTATCTTAATTTTTGCTGTAGAGCTCTTCATTTTTTTGGGGGGAGTTAGGTTTATTACAGGGTTTATTACATTTGCTATATACTTTTATTGAGGTTTGTTATAAAGGATGTTTATTAATTTTGTTTTATCTTTGTGATTTATAAAGAAAAACAACTTTTTTTTAAATCTTGAATATAGCAATGGTGCTAAGTTCATGTATAGATTTTTACCTATTTATAGATTCTTTTGGATTTTATATATCCACAACTTTTTACTTTCTTTCCAATTCATGTATTTTTTATTTCTCTTTCTTGATTCATTGTCAATTTCAAAAGGAAGCTTTTTGGTGTTCTATCTTTGGAAGCTGGTTCTTCCACCCCATCTTGCTGAGTGCTGGGCAGCAACCCTTGATTACTCTCTGGGCCTCTGTTTCCCATTGGTCATAGCTTAGTAATTCTTCATTATTTTGTTAGCTTTGTGTTTCCTTAGTTCTTAATTTTTAATGTGCCATCTAGTTTTTCTAGTTGCTGAGGGGACAGAGGATCCAAGCATCTATTCCACCATTATCAAAAGTGGAAGTGTCACAATAATTTTAAAAATGTTTAACACCTTATTGGGGTTTAATTTATAGCTGTAGTGTCTGGAGATTATAAATGTACAAGTCAGTGAGTTTTAGTAAATGTGCAGAGTTGTGCAAAAATAATCGCAATTCAGTTTTAGAACACATCTATTACACATGCCTATTTGCAATCGAGCCTCATTCCCACCTTTCAGTTCCAGATGACCACTGACATGCTATCACATGGGTTTGCATTTTCTACAAGATCCACTTATTTTTTTTTTTAATTTTTAAAGTAGGCTCCATGCTCAGCATGGAACCCAATGTGAGGCTTGAACTCATGATCCTGAGATCGAGACCTGAGCTGAGCTCAGGCGTTGGACGCTTAACTGACTGAGCCACCCAGGCGGCCCTCTAAAAAGTCCATTTAAATGGAATCGTACCATTTGTAGTCTTTTGCATTTGGTGTTTTTCATCTCATCATAATGATGTTGAGGTTCATTGGTGTTGTTCTATGTAATGATTTGTGGTTTTCAGTGCACAGGTTTGGTAGTAATATAGTTCTTATACACAGATCTTTCACTTCTTTGTTTATTCCTGAGTATTTGTGCTGATACTATTATGAATGAAAGTGTTTTTTATTTTATTTTTGGGTTATTTATTGCTGGCAAATAGAAATACAATTGATTTTGTATATTGATCTTGTATCTTGTGACTTTGGGGAACTATTTGTTTAGTTCTAGTTGCTTCTAATGTTTCTTAGAAAGAGATTTACTTCATTCTTTCCAATCCATATGCATTTCATTTTCTGTTCTTGCTTTATTGCATTGGCTAGTCTGCTGCAATGGTGAGTAGAAGTAACAGCAGACATCTTTGCCTTATTCCAGCTCTTGGGAGAAATCATGAGCATCTATGAAAAACCTATAGCTCTTTATCAGGTTGAGGAAGTTTCCTTCTATTCCTGATTTGTTGACAGTTATTATCATAAATGGATGTGGATTTTGTCAAATTGAGGAAACTGTGTGGGTTAATGGTCCTTGATTCTATTAGTATTGTGTATTATGTTAATTGATTTTCAGATATTAAGCCAGTCTTGTGTTCCTAGGATAAATGCCATTTAAAATTTTGTATAATAATCCTTCAAAAATATAGCTGGGTTAAATAAAGATTAATTAATATTAATTAACTTTCACCAATACTTTTTTTCCTACTTTCACTAGTAATATTGATCTTTAGGTTTTTTTCCTTGTGATTTTTTTCCCTGACTTTGATATCAAGGTAATACTGGCCTCAAAGAATGAGTTGGAAATGTTTCCCTTTCCTCTAATTTTTGCAAGAGTTTGTGTAAGTTGATATTGTTTCTCCAATATTGATATAATTTATTAATGCAGCCATCTGGGTCCAATCTTTTCTTTGTGAGATATTTAAATTATTAATTCATTGTATATACTTGTTACAGTTCTATTTAGATTTTCTGTTTCTTCTTTAATTTTGGTAATTTGTGTCTGTCTTAAAAATTTGTTCATTTTTTTCTAAGTTGTTTAACTTTGTTGGCATAAAGTTGTTGATAGTCTCTAATCCTTTTAATATTTGTAGGTTTGGTAGTTATGAAACCTCTTTCACTTTTGTTTGGTAGTGTGTGTATTATCTCTTTTTTGATTGCCCTGTCTTGATAAAGGTTTATCAAATGTGTTAATCTTTTCAAAGAACCAGCTTTTTGTTTCATTGATTCTTCTATATTGTTTTTCTGTTTCCCTTTTCATTCATGTCTGCTCTAACATTTATTATTTTCTTTATTTTTCTTGCTTTGGGTTAATTTGCCCTTCTTTTCTAGTTTCTTAAGGTAGAAACTTTGAGTATTTATTTGAGGTCTTTCTTCTCTTTATTTTTTATTTTTTAAAAGGTTTTATTTGTTTATTTGAAAGAGAGAGGGGGGGAGATAGAGAGAGAGAGAGAGAGAGAGAGAATGAGAAGGGGGGAGAGGCAGAGGGAGAAGCAGACTCTCCACCAAGCAGGGAACCTAAAGTGGGGCTCGATCCCAGGACCCTGGGATCATGACCTGAGTAGAAGGCAGATGCTAAACCAACTGAGCCACCAAGATGCCCTTCTTTCTTCTCTTTAATATGAACTTTTAATGCTGGAAAATTTACACTAAGTGCTTAACTTCTTGCATCCCACACATTTTCATAGCATTATTGAAAAATAAATGACATGTAAAAAACTGCACATATTTAAAACACAATTTTATTTTATTGTTTTACAAATTTTGACATTTGTAAAAATATCCAAGGATTGCACTCAAAATAATAAACATTTCTATCACCTTCAAAAATTTAGTGGTCCTTTTAATCCATCCATTCATTCTTCCTTGTTGCTTCCAATTTTAAAATATGTTTTGTTATCATTCTCATTCAGAATATATTCTGATTACCCTTCTGGTTTCTTCTTTGAGCCATCAGTTATTTAGTAGTGTGTTGTTAAATTTCTAAATTTTCAAGATTTCTTTCTGCTTTTAATTTCAAATTTAATTCCACTGTGGTCAGAGAATATCCTTCAAATGATTCAGGTCTCTTTAAATCACTAAGGCCTATATTATGGCCAGATATCATTAAACCTGGAGAATGTTCTGCATGTACTACAAAAGAATGTATCCTTCTGTTGTAGGAGTGTTCTATCCATGTCAGATCAATATAGTTGATAGATTGCTCAAATGGTTTATTATCTTTATTGATTTTTCTGTCTAGTTATTCTATTATTTAGAGTGAATTATCAAAATCTCCAACTATTATTATGGAATTCTGTTTCTTATTTCAGTCCTGTCAGGTTTTTCCTCTTGGTTCTGGGGTTCCATTATTAGGTTTATACACATTTACAACTTTTATACTTTTCTGATGTGTTACACCATTTTGAAATATCTCTTGTTCTCTAGAAAAGTTTCTTAAAAGTGATTTTGTCTGAATTAACATAGCCATTCTAACTATATTAATCTTTACATGTTATACCTTTCATTATCCTTTTACTTTGATATGTTTGTAGTTTTGAGTCTAAAGTAGGTCTCTCATAGATAGAATATACTGGAATCTTGCTTTAAAAAAATCTAATGAGATAATCTCTGCCTTTTTTGTAGAATTTAGTTCTTTCATATTAATATGATTATTGATGTAGCTGGATTTACATCTGCCATTTTGCTGTTAGTTTTCAGTATGTCTTATTTATATTTTTGTCCCTCCTTTATTGCATTATTTTGTGTTCAATTAGCATTTTAGTGTATCATTTTTATTCTTCTATTTTTTAAACATGATTTTTTTTCATAGTGACTTCTCTATGGATTTAAAATACACATAATGAGGTACCACTATTTTAGGCTAATATCGACCTTATTGAAGTAAAATATAGCCACTTTGCTTCAGTATTGCTCCTTCCTTTCCCCCTCCTTTCTAGCATTATTGTCATATATGTCTATATGTGTTATAAGCCCAATGACATGATTTTATAATTACCCTTGCAATCTTATATTATTGGAAGAAACAAAGAGAAGAGAAAATTTAAAAAAATGTATATTTAAGCAGTCCTTTATGTTTATCCACATATTTAGTACTTTTGGACTCTGCATTTCTTCCTGTGGATTTGAGTTCCTATCTGGTGTCATTTCCTTTCATGTTGAAGAAATTCTTTTAGCATTTCTAGTATGGCAGGTTGGCTATAACAAACTTTCTTAGTACTTATCTAGGAATATATTTAGTTTGCTTTTATTTTTGAAGAATTATTTTGCTGGATATAGAATTATTGATTAACAACTTTAATTTTCCCCTTACACTTTAAATATGTCATTCCACTGCCTTCTGTCTTTAATTGTTTTGGGTGCGAAGTCCACTGTTAATCATATTATTCCTCTGTACATACTGAGACATCCCGCTCTTGATGCTTTCAAGACTTTTTGTTTGTCTTTCATCTGGCTTAATACAATATATTTATCTTATATTTGGCATAAGCTTCTTGCACCTGTAGACTGATGTTTTCCATCAAATTTTGGAATTCTGTGGCTTTTTTGGAACTTTTTGGAATTTATTTCTTTGAGTATTCTTTTTTTTTTTTCTGTATCTCTCTCTTCTCAAATTTGGGATTCCCATTATATATGTGTTGGTATGCTTGATGTTATCCTACAAATCTTTACATCTCTGTTTATTAAAAAAAAATCTTTCCCTATTCTTCATGTTGGCTGAGTTCTATTTTGCTATTTTCAAGTTTACTGAGTTTTTATTCTGACATCTCAGATATTGATATTGAGGCCATTTAGTGAATATTCATTTTGATTATTATATTTTTCCCTCTAGAATTTTCATTTTTATTCATTTTTATTAAAAATTTTTTTATTGGAGTTCAATTTGCCAACATATAGCATAACACCCAGTGCTCATCCCATCAAGTGCCCCCCTCAGTGCCCATCACCCAGTCACCCCCATCCCCCGCCCACCTCTCTTTCCACCACCCCTTGTTCATTTCCCAGAGTTAGGAGTCTCTCATGTTCTGTCTCCCTTTATGATATTTCCCAAGTGGGAAATATCATAAAGGGAGACAGAACATTTTATTCTGTTATTTTTAAATTTTATACTCTCTATGTTCTTTCCTCTTTGGAGTCACTGTCATTGTATTTTCCTTTAATTCATCAATTTTTTTTTATTGAGGTGATATTCACATACATAAAATTAATATTTTAAAGTATATAATTCAGTGGCATTTGGTACACTCACAATGTGGTTCTAAAATATTTAATCACTCCAAAAAGAAATTTTGTACCCATTAAACAGATGCTTCCAATTCCCCCTTCCTCTAGTCCCTGGAAACTATCAATCTGTATTATGTTTCTATTAATTTACCTATTCTTGGAATTTCATATAAATGCAAAACTATGCAATATTTTGTGTCCGGTTTCTTTTGCTGAGCATGCTTTTGAGGCTCATCTACATTATATTTCATTTCTCTTTATGGCTGAGTGAGATTTCATTGTGTGTATATATCACGACTTATTTAGCCATTCATTCATTTGTAGACATTTGGGTTGTTTCCATCTTTTTCTTATCATGAGTATTATTACTATGACCATGCATGTATGTGTTTCTGTTTGTGTATGTGTTTTCAACTCTTTGGGGTATATTCCTAACAGTGGAAAATGCTGGGTCATATGGCAATTCTATGTGTAGCCTTTTTTAAAAAAATTTTATTTATTTATTCATGAGACACAGAGAGAGAGAGGCAGAGACACAGGCAGAGGGAGAAGCAGGCTCCATGCAGGGAGCCCGATGTGGGACTCGATCCTGGGTCTCCAGGATCATGCCCTGAGCTGAAGGCAGTGCTAAACCACTGAGCCACCCAGGCTGCCCTATGTATAGTTTTTTTGGGAATCACCAACCTATTTTCCACAGTGGCTATACCATACTACTTTACGAATACAGTACCCCACTACCCTAAATTATGCAGTCACATTTCACACATTTGGGAAAATCATAGAGGTCAAGATGAAGAGTGCAATGGGTAATTTTGCCTCAGGAAACCCACCCTCCTGATCATGGTATCTCCACTGCCAGGTAAGTGTCTCTCTAATTTGTTGTTGTTGTTTTGTTCATACTTTTGGTGTCCTATCTAAGAATTCATTGCCAGGTCCAAGATCATGAAGACTTGCCCTTATGTTTTCTTCTAAGGTTTTTATGGTTTTGCTCTTATTTAGTTTCCTGGTTCATTTTGAGTTAATAATTTGCAAATGGTGGTGTGAAACAGCAGTTTTTCTTTAATTCTTTAAACATAGTATTCTTTTTTTTTTAAATCTTTTTTTTTAATTTTTATTTATTTATGATAGTCACAGAGAGAGAGAGAGAGAGAGAGAGAGAGGCAGAGACATAGGCAGAGGGAGAAGCAGGCTCCATGCACCGGGAGCCCGACGTGGGATTCGATCCCGGGTCTCCAGGATCGTGCCCTGGGCCAAAGGCAGGCGCTAAACCACTGCACCACCCAGGGATCCCTAAACATAGTATTCTTTAATTCTTTCAACATGTTTATTATAATAGCTGCTGTGAAGTCTCTGTCTGCTAATTCCAAATCCAACATCTGGGCCAAGTCAGCATTAGTTTATAATGATTCCTCCCCCCGCCCCCCCTAGTATAGTTCATACTTTCCTATTTCTCTGTGTGTTGCAATTTTTTTTTTAATTGAAAACTGGACGTGTAAAAAATATATTGTAGCAACTCTGGATTGGGGTGTTTTTCCTGAAGGGTCTTTTTCCTGAGCTTAAGCTGTAGGATTTGTCTTCTATATATATGTAGCTAAAAGTATTTGCTTAGTTTTTAAATTCTTATTTTTATTTTATTTTTTTAGCTTGGCTTCTTAAGAGTTTCCACTGTATCTGCATAGATCTGTAATGAGATGATGATTGGGAAGATGTTGTGCACATATGTCTTGGGCTCTTCCACGAACCACATTCTGCTGATTGATTTGTACTTAGCTTGTGGGGTGCAGTCCATGTTTAGGCAATTTTTAATTTTGCCTTAAGGTTTATTTTAATTTCTTCTGGGTTCTTTTGAGACTTACCTGCACTTGCCAGAGTTTCTCTGGGTAGCCATGGATGTGTGAGTAGCTTATTTAGCTCTTCTAATATCTCCCCATTAAATTTCTGGCTGTTTCACCATTCACATCAAGTGTGGCTGCAACCTCACATTTATAAATCTATGGGATTTCTTTCATTAATTTTCTTCTGAGTTTGCACTTTTATTGAGAGTACCACCAGGTACAGGATTGTCTTCCACTCCAAAACAGGTCAAGCCCCTTTGGCAGTAGAGATGATGTTTTTTAATAGCTAGCTTTGCCCTGACAAAATTATGGAGCCAACCAATGTAGGGAAGTGGAGAGGTGAAGCCCTAGGAAGAAAACCATAGACTCCCATTGACTCTAACTTCTAGGAGTTTTTCATGCATAACCACTTCCAATTAGTCATTTACCTTTGGTCACTTCCCAGAATCCTTAAATGTTTGTATTTGATTCAGTTTTATGTTTGTTTTATGGGACAAAAGGTGGCTGATCTCTTTTCTTCATTATGGCTGGAAGTCTCCCTACCATGATTTTTGTTTTTAGGTTTGATTTGTTCATTTTCACATAGTCAAATATTCAGTGGTTTCCCTAGTGTCCTACTTAGGATTTATTTATCCCAAGATTACATTGTAATTAACAGAAATTTTATTCTACAATATCATGGCTTAATTTTCCATTCAAATTTTTAGTTATTTAAAATTTATTTGTTTCTTTGTAAAGAGGTAGGGCTCTAGCTTATTTTTTTCTCTTTGTTCTTAGCTAGTTAGCTGTCCCATCCCATTTTGAAAATAATCTCTTTTTTTTCCTGCTGATCTGAAAAACAACTGTTTGAGTATTTGAGTGATATGTTTGCTTACTTGACTTTTTATTCCATTCAATCCATTTGTTCTGTTTTTACTCATCACTGAAAATGCCACGGTTTTAATTATTATACCTTTAGAACAGAGTCTAACATAAAGTGTGACGAGACCCTCCCTCCTGCCTCCTACATTTCGAATCACATGGTGGATTTGCATTTTTCACACCACAAAGTTAGCATGCATTCCTTCACTCCTGCATCCAGTCTTTCATCCCACAGATGTTTTGTGAGCTTGTGCTGCACAAGGCACCTGAGAAGGGGCCAGGCAATGCAGTGGCTGGGGGTGTGATGGCAAGCCATGCCATCTTGGTCTCCACCTTGCTGGGATCTGCATTCTAGCATGGAGGCAGGGAAAAAAGCAAACAGACAAATTAATAAAATCACTGAAAATGACAACCCTGACTATGAAGCAAACAATCAAGGTGGTGAGGCGGAGAATAGCAGAGGGAGCCTGTGTTAGCTGGTGTGGTTGAAAGAGTTCTGTTTGATGGTAAGTCAAAGCCTGCAGGTAGGCAGCAGCCATGCAGCTAAACATTGCTTTTTGTTTCCAAACACTTGTCCATTTGTCCCAACACCATTCATCCTAAAATTCATCATTTTCCCACGTGGGTGGGAGGAAATAGTCCGTGCAAAAAGGATAGCACATGCAGGCATACCCTGCCGTGGAAAGGTAGCCCGAGGAGCTGAGAGAAAGCCTGCGTGGCCTGTACCTAGCACACAGGAGGGCTTGGCAAGGGGCAAGAGGTAAGGAGGCAACAGTTCTTGCCAGACCTTGTAGACCAGAGATGGGCATTTGGAATGAGTTCTTCAGGCAGTGGGAAGCCCCTTCAGGGTCGTCTGCAGGACAGGAAGGCGTTATGTTTTCAGAAGACGTCTCCTGTTGTGGTGTGGAGAAACTCCTGGAGAAGCCAAGTGGGGGGAGGCGGAACACAAGTTGGCAAGCGTTTGCCTGGTCGGGGAGGGCTGCTGGTGGTGGTGGCGGTCCAAACTGGAGTGAAGGCGGGGCGGTGGCCGGGGCATGGGTAGCGGGTCCTGCTGATGGCCCAGACCTGGGGCAGATGGAAAGGCAGGTGAAGAGCCCGGGGACAGTTCTGTCCACCTACAGCTTCTGGAAGCGGGCCTTTAGCTATAAACTGGAGAAGGACCCCGAAGGAATTTCTGCGTGGGTGGGCTGCCCCTTTCGCAGGTGGCTTCCACCCTGAGCCCAGAGCAGAAGCTGTGAGTGACTCGGGGGACGGTTGACGCGGGGACGGGGCGCACTCTGTTGGGGATCCGGCGGCGTGGCCGGTGAGGGAGTGACTCTGAGCCTCCCCGTCAGCATCGCGCACCAGGACCGGGAAGACCAAGAGCGCAACTGAAAAGCCAATCAGTGTGAGAGGAGGATGTAAACAATTGACAGAATGTTATGGGCTGAACGGAAATGTCAGGGTATTAAAGTGGGTGTCTGAGAAAACAGAAAGTTGCAATCTGAGATGATGAATAAGCCACTGACAGTTGTCACAGAATGTGTGAGAGCATGTGTGAGCGAGGGGAGGCAGCGCTGCACCCGGGGTGGCAGGCAGCGGTGGGCATGGCACCCAGCCAGGGATGGAGTGAGATGCTGGCCCACGGGGCCCTGGCGCCACCGCCACCTCCACAGCCAGTATTGAGGTTGGCCTCCCCGGCTGCGAGCGGAGCTCCGTCAGGGTGGTGTGCCAGGTGGCCCCGAGATTCCCGCTGCCCCGGGCGGGTGCCCTGCGGAACCCCTCCCTGGGAACCTAGGGGAGACGCGCGACTCTGATGGGGCGCATGGCAAAGGCAAAAGGATTTCGCAGATGCAAAGGGAGGTCCCAGGGGCGTCGGCTTCGAGGTGCATCAAGAGGGCGACGATCCTGGGTGGGCCTCACCTAATCAGGCAAACGCTCTAAAAGAGAAGAAGCCGGGGCCTTGAAGCAGCAGAGATCCTGTGGGTCTTGGAGAAGCAGCTGCTGCGCTGCGGCAGGGGCCTGTGGGGGGTCTGGGAGCCGGGGGCCTCCTTCCTGCCACCGCAGGGAACTGGGTTCGGCCTCCACCCGGGGAGCTCGGAGAGGGCCCCTGGGCCTCAGCGGCGATCAGACCCCCCGGCCAACATCTTGATTGCAGCCCAAGTGAGACCCTCAGCAGGAGACTCCCCTGAACTGTGCCCAATGCCCGACCCAGGGAACCTTCGAGCTAACAAACGGCTGCCTTAATTGCTGAGTTTGCACTAGTGTGTGTACAGGAATACTCATGCAGGCCTGTTCGATGTGGCGTCCTAGCCCCGGGCACACGGCCTGTCCGCGTAGTGTCCAGCGCGAGTCTGTCTGCTGAGTCGGTGGACGGGCAGGTGCTGGACAGACGGGGAGCTGTGTTGCTGCCGAAAACCACGGGGGTCGTGCGTGTACCTCCGCAGTCCGTGGGGTTCAGGCCGCCTGTGGGCTCGGGGAGGCCCACGACGGAGGGGTTCCTGACCCCAGCACGGCCCCAGGTTTCCACCGTGTGGGTCCCGGGTCACCGGCTGGAGTGAGCGTGTGCGCAGCGGTGCTAGACTCTGTGGGGTGCGGAGGTCGGCAAGGCCCCGGGCTCATCTCCGAGGGAGGCACCAGGCGGCTTAGGGCTTGGACGCTTCATCTCCAGGTGTGGCGACGGGGCCCAAGCCTGGGAGGCCTGGGGCGGGCGCGGGGCACAGTGGCGCGGGGCAGGGGTATAAGCCTGATGGGCCAGCGGCTGGATGGAATCGTCTGGAGGCTTCCCCGTGCCTTGGAATAGAGCCCGCCCGGCCCAGGTACCCACCGGCCCGACATGCACCCCCAGGCCTCAGGTGCGCACCTCCTTTTCTCCCACCCGCCGCGGCCCTGACGCCGCTCTGGCCACACTGGCCTTCCTCTCCGCCCCCCAGCATGCGGGTCCCCCTGCCCGGCCGCCCCCTCTGCCCGCATGCTCCGCTCCGGCCCCTCTGGCAGGTGGCCCCTTGCATCTCACGTCCCCGGAGAGGCCTTTGCACACTCGTGTCTGAAGACACGCCTGCCGCCTGCGCGCTCACCCCGGGACACTCTGTATCACATCAACGGGTTTGTGTCCCGCACGACGTTTGTCACTGGCTGAGACGATCGGGCTTGCTCCTGTGTGTGGCTGCTTCCCGGCGGGGTCACCTGCTAAGAACGGGAGCCGGGAGCTGGTCTTGCCTGCCGCCGTGCTCCCGCGTGCTCCCGTGTGCCCCGGGCCGGCAGGTGCTCGCATAGCTCCCTGGAAGGGAGGGGTTGGCCTCTTGTCTTCGTTTCTCTGCCTCTAAGCAGCTTGGCCTGTCCTGGATGACCTAAAGACAGAGCTCTCCGGTGGACACATTTTCAGAAGTGGCCTGTGCTCGGGGCGCTGGCCGGCTCGGGCGGCTAAGCGCGGACTCTGGATTGCAGCTCAGGTCATGATCTCAGGGGCGTGAGATTCAGCCCCGTGTGGGGCTCCGCGCTCAGCGTGGATTCTTTCTCTCCGTCCCCCTCTGCACCCCCCACCCCACTGCTGCTTTCTAAAAGAAAAAAAAAAAAAGAAAAAGCAGACTGTGGCCATCAGTTTAGAGAGGACTGGATGAAGTCTGCACATTAGCAGCAGGGCAGAGGGGGGTGGAGCAGCGGGGACCAGCCCGCATGCCCCCGGCCGGCACGGAGTCCCCAGCTCCCGGGGAGACCCTGGGGAAACCGGCGTGAACCCCCTCTGGCTACCACCTTCGTATGAGATGATCTCAGATTCTCAGAGAGCTGAACATGTTTTGCCAACAGGATTTAATACCCTAAGGTTATAGGACAACCGATGGTTTGCATAGTGACCCGGAGTTTATGGCCCAGCAGGTTTGAACCTAAAGAAGAGCTCCCCTCTTGCCGTCTGGGGGTTCGGGGAGCAACAAGGTGAAGTGGGACAAGGGATAAAACGTTTCAAAATCCTTGTGATTGAAAACCCTCAGGATTGCACCTGTTGCTGACCGTGTCGGTCCCTCACTGGGCCAAGAGCCCTCAGTGGAGGGGCCCCTGGGGGGCTCAGCCTTGAGCATCTGCCTTCGGCTCAGGGGGTGACCCCGGGGTCCCGGGATCGAGTCCCGCGTTGGGCTCCCTGCTTCTCCCTCTGCCTGTGCCTGTGTCTCTGCCTCTCTCTCTCTGTGTCTCTCATGAATAAACAAATAAAATCTTTAAAAAAGAATTAAGGAAAAAAAAAAAAAGAGCCCCCAGAGGAATGTTCTCGGATGGTCCCAGGGAAGGCAATGTTTTACATCGAGTCAAATACACGAGGCATGTGCTCTGCGTATTTTCGTGACCAGATACGTTCTGCAGGAAGCAGGAGTGACTCTGGACGTCTCCAGGAGGGAGAGGGTTAATACGGGGGCGGGGGGTTGTGCCTCTAAAACGCACAGACGGGCGGGAAGAATGATGGTCGGTGCTGGGCTCCGCTGCCCGGGAGCCGTGACTGTGCTGGGGACCACGGGCAGCACCTGCAGGTGCCTCCAGCGCACAGCCCGGTGCTCCGCAGGCTGCCACCAAAGTTCCACCGCTGTCAGAGGGCCAGTGACCAGGCCTCAGCCTCCTAAATGCCGGGCGAGTTCTCCCTGGCAGCCTCCAGGAGGTTCCAGAAAATGTCCTTGCTAGCTGCTGCGACACAGTGGAGGGCAGAGAGCGGGGGATCCTGGAGCTGTGCTGCTAAGGGACAGTGTGGGGTGCAGGCCCGGCGTGGGCTTTGCCACAGAGCAAGCGGGTCACCCCGTCATCCTTAGGCTCACGGATTATGGAGCACCCCTTCCTTTCGCTGGTCTCGTAACCGCGGGAGATGGATGCTGGGGACCCCACTGAGACGGCGAGGAGCTCGGGAGGGCACATGATCCCCGTAAGCATAGAGCAGATGCCCTGGCTGCAGTTTCCTTGGCCCCCTAGAGCCTCCTCTGTCACAGCAGGAGGAGAGGAGGCCGCAGTCACAGAAGGGGTGACGAGGCGGTGCCACCAAGACCCGTGTCCAAGTGGGGACTGCAGGCCAGGGGCCAGGGGCCAGGTAGGGCTGTGTGGCACCCGGGGAGATCCAGGGCAAGTGGGACAGCTCGTGGGACAGCCTGTGACGTTTCAGAGGCATGCTGTCCAGCGGGGGGTGTGTGTGCACCTGTGTGCACGTGCCTGTGTGCACATTTTAAGTAAAATAATATGCAGAGTTGAAATAAAGGGAGTTTTTTTTTTTTTTAGGATTTTATTTATTTATTCATGAGACACAGAGAGAGAGAGAGGCAGAGACACAGGCAGAGGGAGAAGCAGGCTCCTTGCGGGGAGCCCGATGGAGGACTCGATCCCAGGACCCCAGGGTCATGACCTGGGCTGAAGGCAGTGCTCAACCCCTGAGCCCCCCAGGTGCCCCTAAAGGGAGGTTTTGATCCTGGTGGCCAAGCCCCATCCTTCAGCAAAGAGGCCTGTTCCTGCGAATCAGCCTCTTCTGCTAGTCGGCTCCCGGTCCGGGTCCGCCCGCTTCTGGGGGCGCGGATGCGTGTGCAGGAGGCGGCCGAGTTCCAGCCAGGTCCTCACCGCACGGCCCCGGCTTCCGCACAGCGCAGGCCCCCTGACCTAACGAAACCCCCGAGGGGCCGGGGCTGCTGGGAATACTTCAAATCTGAGTTCAGGTTGGCTCAGCGATGGCAGCTGGCTTTCTCCTTGCCCAGGACACGCAAGCTTGAGTTTGTGCTTTCCGTCCAGGGGCTGGGGCCGGGCCAGGTGCAGGGAAGCCCAGACCATGGGGTGGGGGTGGGGTCCTTGGGGGGGAAGGCTGATGTGGGGGCCGAGGTGAACCTGGAGGGCCCTCCCTTGGGGTCTCAAAGGGACTTCCAGGGTGTCTTTCCTTCTTCTCAAATTTCAGTTCCTGAGCATGGGGCTGCGTGTAGACAAAAGAGAATCTTTGTGTCCGAGGGTCCAAAGCCTTGTCCCGGGTTCTGGGGGCCCTTGCATGCCAATTTGACTCTTCGGGATGGAAAAGGTGGTCAGACAGACTGACCGACCAATCCACCCTGGCCCTGGCACCCCGGGCTCCTCCCCTTGTGGGTGCAGCCCGTTCCGGGGGCAAAAAGGGAATCTTGAAGCCAGAGCCCATGGCTCCTACTGCAATGCTGAACTTTATCATCTTGTGATTTCTTTTTTTTTTTTAAGTCACGCAGAGTTTGCATGGTGTTTATTAATAGCTACGTCTGCTTTAGTGTGAAAGAGGGAGTTTGAGGCTGATGACATCACGCAGAGTGAACTCGAGAAAGACATGCGCCCCTCACGCCGTGGCTCGTGCTGTGCCTGTCTCCCGGCTCGGCGCGGCCGCAACCCCGTGGGACTAGTCCTGAGACTGGTCGGAGGGACTCTGCGGAGAGGGCCCTGGCCCGGCCTTCCGGCCTCCCTCCGCGGCGGCCTGGCACTCAGGCTCTGGCTGGGGTCTTCAGGGGAGCAGCTGAGCTGTCAGGGTTCCCCAGAGAAGCAGAACCAGCAGGCTCCTGGAGGCCCGGGAAGAGGTGACCTTCTGCCACCCGGGCTGCCGGGCAAGAGGCCTCTCTGCCACCCGGGCAGCGGTCAGCCTTCCCGTTGCGGTCAGGCCTTGAGCGGGTTGGATGGGGCCCACTCACGCTCCGGAGTGCCACCTGCTTTACTCGAGCTGTTGACTCAGATGCTAAGCTCAAGCACCCAAGCACCCTCTCTGAGTCCCACCAAATATCTGGGCGCCCTGGGGCCCAGGCAGGTTGGCGAAGATGAACCCTCCCAGCCGTGCTTTGGGCAGGAATGAGGTGTCAGGGCTTTTCTCTGCTTGGCCCTTGGGTTTTCCTCTACTGGGAGCCAGAGCCTCAGCCTCTCCTCTGGAGGGAGGCGGTGAGGTGCCATTCAGGGAGGTAGACTCTAAGGCACCCACCTGACCTGGCGGGTGACGGCACAGGCGTGTAAGGATGAAGCGGAAGGACTTACCTGGTTTCTTCTCTGTCCAGGTGGGTCAGGGCCTCGCCTGTCCCAGGATCTGAGCCTAGGGTCGGGGCTCACTGTGCAGAGCCTGATGCCAACTGCCCTGCAAGCCCTGAGGACTCTTGTCTCTCACCACCAACAGCAAGCCATGCCCACCCCGACCCTGAGCCCCATCTTCTCCCACCCGCCTTAGGCCTGGCTGGCTCTGAGGCCTTGGCCGACCACCCCCGACCCCCTCTGTGGACCATGTGCCCACACCAGACCCTCGTGAGCTCCGGGGGCTGAGACGTGGCTGCACCTGCAGCTGGGCCTGGTCCACACAGGGCAGGAACGGGGTTCGGGGGCCCAGCCTGAGTAGCCAAGTACCCGAGTCACGGTGCAGCGGACAAAACCTAATCACACAGGTTCTGTCTTTCTTTTTTTTTTTGGCCTTCTCTCCGGCAAGAGGAGAAAATGTTTCTTCCAGCCTCGACGGGTGAGCTTCCAGCCACACACAGAGCTGGGTTTTCGATTGCTCCTCACACTTCATATAGCAGCTGGTTGGGGATTAAAGCAGCTTCCATTTAGATAAGTAAACAACAACAACAAGTCAGAAGATTAATAACCCGAAAGATACACTCATTTTGTTATATTGTTTCTGAAACAAAACAAGGCACAGGCTGTGGACAAGCCAGGCCTGGGGGACAGAAGGTGGACAAGCCCCGTGAGGGCGAGCTGGGCTGTCCCCGGGGCAGGTGCAGAGGCGGCGGAGGAGAGGCTGATCGCTGGGCCTGGGGAGGGACCCCAGCTCAGCAGCTCCCCCTGCCCGAGCCGGTGGGTGGGGGTGCCGGTCCAGGCCTGGGCCAGGCTGGGCCAGGCCTCCCTGGTGGTGGTGGAGCCAGCTTTCTGGCCGGCCGGCCGTGACCTCGTTCTACCCCAGGGCTGCTTTCCCCTCCCTGTGGCCCCTCCGAAGTCCATCTTGCTCAGAGTCCTCCTGAGGGTCTCAGCCCCTTCCCACCTGTGTTCCTGGCTCCGTTTCCCAGGCCCATGTCCTGCCTGGGGTGCACCGGCACCGTTCACCAGCGCACCCTGGGCGCCGCCGGGCCTGTGAGCAGCAGTCCACACGTATCGGCTCCTGTAATCCTCACGGCAGCCCCGCCAGGTGGGTGCTGGTGAGGTTCCCCTCGCTTTACAGATGAGGACAGGGAGGCCCAGAGGGTGCCCAGCGGGGCGGAGCTCCAGACCCCAGCATCAGGCTCTGGTTAGACTGCCAGCGACCCGGTCAGGGACGGAGGCCTGAAACAAATATAAATAACAATAAATTTATGATGAGGGAACTATCCAAACAGGACTAAAAGCACAGAGGTACATTTGGGGCACCCGAGTGGCTCAGTCGGTTAAGTGTCTGACCCTTGATTTCAGCTCAGCTCATGATCTCGGGGCTGTGAGATCGAGCCCCGCACCGGGCTCTGAACAGGCAGTAGAACTCGTTAACATGTGGGTGGCTCCACGGTTAAGAGAACCAAGCTAGGGGTCCCCCGGGCCCCAGGGTGAATTCAGCAGGTTTGGGGTGAACCCACAAATTCTCACGTCCTGAGGGTCCCCGGTGGTGCCGCTGCTTCCGTTCCGGGGCTGCGCTTTGAGAACCGCTGCTGTGGGCAACGCAAGACGTGAAGCCAGCGCGTCAACAGTGAGTTCTGACCCTAAGGATACGTTGGCCTCACGTCTTGCGTTGCCCACGGCGGCGGCTGTCAAAGCGCGGCCCCACACCTGCTGAGTGAGAAACTCGGGGGCTGGGGGTGCAACAAGCCCTCTGCGTGAGAGCTAGGGAGTCAGCAGCCCACCAGAAGCCAAGCGTACCCCTCTGCCCACCCCGAGGAGCCTCTCTGCCCGGCCCCAGGGGCTCTGAGTCGGGAAAGGGGTGGTGGGGAGAGCCCTGAGCAGCTGGGGCTCTGCGGCTGGGCGCCACGAGGGAGGGTGTCAGCGGAGAACATCCCTGTGGGCTGTGGGGTCCACGTATCTGCCACTGAGCCGCCTTGGTGTTGTGTTTCCTTTTTCTTTTTTTTTTTTTAATAAAGATTTTATGTATTTATTCAATAGAGACACACAGAGAGAGGCAGAGACACAGGCAGAGGGAGAGGCAGGCTCCCTATGGGAAGCCCGATGCGGGACTCGATCCCAGGACCCCGGGGTCATGCCCTGAACCGCCCAGGTGCCCCTGAATGTCCTTTCCTCTGGTCAGTGGTGGGCTCCACAGACCAGGCTGTGCTCCCTGTTGTGCTCCCTCCCTGCCATCGCACAGACGCCAAGCCGAGGCGACGGGCCAGGGCTGACCGTGATGCACACGGCGGCACCCCCACCAGAAAATACGGGTGCGGTATGGCGTGGGGTGTTGTGGACACGTACCTCGGGGATGGGGGTGTGGGGTCCCGAAGGTTCCAGGCTCTAAGCGCCAGGACCAGCGAGTGAAGTCGGAGCGTGTCGAGGAGGTACGCGGTCATCTTGGTTTGGTTCTTCCCATTTTTTTTTCTCAGATACATTTTTTTGTTTTCTTTTTGGAATGACTTTAGGTGTGCAGATGAGTCTCGAAGCTGATACACGGCGTCCTCACACGCCCCTCACCTGGTGCCCCTGAACGTCAGCGACTGCCCTTCCCAGGCCACGTTTGTCAGAACCGAGACACCAGCCTGCATCCGATACCAGTGCTCAAGTCCCAATTTTGTCGCGATTCCACCAGTTTGTCCCACTAACATCCTTTTGTGTGTGTGTTGGGGGAGGCCGCTCTAGGATCCCATAGTCAATGTGGTCGTCGTGTCTCCTGTTTCCCGTGACTTGACCATCTCGATGGATCCCAACCAGGTATGTACAATGTTCTTCCTCCTTCTGATAGAAGCAACAGCAGGTCTAGAAAAACTACTCCGACAGGTGGGATATTTCCAAGAGGAGCTTCCTAATTTTTAAATGTCACTGGTTTATAGATGCCGGTGACGACTATTGGTCACGAGGCCCCATTTGCATCAAGTCTCTGGGAACGCCAGAGGTGGTACGTCCACGGTCGTCGGTGGAGCTCTGCAATACACCTAAAATCAAGCATGTTAATCTGTGATTTTTAGAATTTCAGTTTTAGGCGTTTATATTATTATTATTTTAAGATCTTAATTCTAGGGGATCCCTGGGTGGCTCAGCAGTTTAGCGCCTGCCTTTGGCCCAGGGCGCGATCCTGGAGACCCGAGATCGAGTCCTACGTCGGGCTCGCGGTGCATGGAGCCTGCTTCTCCCTCTGCCTGTGTCTCTGCCTCTCTCTCTCTCTCTCTCTCTCTCTATGTCTATCATAAATAAATGAATATATCTAGAAAAAAAATCTTAAAAAAAAAGATCTTAATTCTAGGTTAGTGAGTGCACAGTGTTATGTTAGTTTCAGGCGTGCAACGTAGTGATTTGACCGTGGTCATCACAAGAAGGGAACTGCTGATGAAGCATTTTTAAAAAAAAATTATTTATTAGAGAGAGAGAGCAAGTGCACACAAGTGTGAGTGATGGTGGGGCGGGGGGGGGGGCAGGGGCAGAGGGAGACGCAGAGTCCCCTGAGATCATGACCTGAGCAGAAGGCAGATGCTTAGCCATCAAAGCCACTCAGGTGCCCCATCATTTTATTTTATTTTTTTTAAAGATTTTATTTATTTATTCCTGAGAGACAGAGAGAGAGAGAGAGAGAGGCAGAGACCCAGGCTGAGGGAGAAGCAGGCTCCCTGTGGGGAGCCTGATGCGGGACTCGATCCCGGGACCCCGGGTCACGCCCTGAGCCACGAGGTGCCCCACCGTTAAGCATTTTTAAAGGCACATACATGCCCTAGAGTCACACCGCAGCCCTGCGCACCGCGTGGCTGTGGCCCGAGTGCTTTGTTCGCCCGACGATGTTTGCTGGCTGCCCAGGACAATGGGTTTGCAAAGAAGCAACCTTAATAGGTTCTGCGTGGTTTCCCCTCGGTGTCCATGAGGTTGACTGTTCAATCACATTATCTCATCTGCCACCGTCTTCCCGCCGAGCTCGGCCTCCTCTGGCCCAGGTGACTGGGGTCGGCTGAGATGCCCCCTCCGCCCCGAAGGTGGGCCTGGCAGGTGCGGATGGGCCAGGTTGACAAGGAACGTCGGTCCCTCAGGGCAGGAGTCGTTTGGGAAACAGTCCTGTCTCTACGCTGCTCTAAGAGACTTCTAGAAAATAGCACCGAAATGTGAGGGGCGTGTTTCCACGCGGGGTGTGCTGGGTGGAGGCCGCCCTCCTGGGCCCGGCTGGGGGGACGGTCCCCTTGACCGCAGCCATCGGCCACCGCTGGCCCCTGTCACCAGGGCATTAGGGATGGTGCTTGCAAGTCCTCACTGCTGCCTCTGTGCCCTGCCCTTTGCAGCCAAGGGCGCTGGCCCGTGAATGTGCGTCTGCTCCGGGCCTGACACCTGCCCCATCCCCGTGGCCACGGGACCCAGACTCACGGGCTCTGGGCTCTGCCGGTGGAGGGGGGCCCTGGAGGCTCGGTGGCCGCCTGGCGGGGGGCGGGGGGTGGCGTTTGCAGGCCCACCTGCTGGAGCCTTGCCGGGGCTTGTAGGGCCTCCAGCCCCCCCGAGGTGGCAGCAGAGCCGCCCCAGGCAAGGCGCGGGCCTCCACCTCTGCGCCACCTGTGCCAGCCGAGCGCCCAGGGACAGCCACATGCGGGGTCCGTGCAAAGCCAGGTTGTCAAAGGCCCCTTGGCTGGTGGCTCCCGGGCTCCCCGCTGCAGCTGTGCGGGGCCAGCGCCGTCGGGGCAGGACTTTCTGCCCCCGGGGAGTAGTCACGGGGCCCAGCCCGGGTGGGGGGACGGGGCCTGAGGCTGCCCGGCGCCCGGAGGCGGGGCTGCAGTGTCCGGGTGAAGCCGTCGGCGTGGGTGCTGCTGCGGGTGCCGCCTTCCAGGGCCTGCGCCGCCGAGGTCGCGTTGCCACCCTTACGGGCAGGTGGTGGGAACATTCCAGTTGTTTTCCCCCTTATCTGCGTAAACAACAGAACTTTGTCAGAAAATTGAAAATGTGCGCTTTGTCCCATCAGCAAAAACGGGCTGTCAGATAAGGGTGTTTTTTTGTTTTTTTCCCCCTCCTTTCTCTGTTGCATCCGATGAATGATGTAAATGGTTTTTGGCTCTGTTTGGAATTTTTTTTTTTTTTTTTTTATGTGTGTGTGTGTGGTGCCCGGCGCTCGAGTAAATGATCAGCGTAGTAACATCTTTAACCTTATCTATCATCCTGAAACATTTTTTCTGCCTCCAATAAAACATGTCAGAGTCGATTAAGGACACTTTTCGGTGAGGTATAAAGCACAGATTTTAGTAGCGGATCCAAGAGCACTGAAGTATTGAAAGAGGCCGTGAGTACTTAATTGCGGGTACGTTCCCGTCCTACCTTTCGCCTGAGCTGCCCCGGCGCCTTGGAGCCCTGCGAGGAGAACGTGCGATCGGGCCGGCGGCGGCGGGGGTCGGAGGCGCGGCAGGTAGGATGGCCGGGGACGTGTCACATCGAGTCTGGTGACAGGGCCGTGAAAGATACGGCGGCTCGGTACGTTCGGCGGTGCTTATCTGGTACATGAGTGCACATTACTTCCCAAAGACCGGGATCACTTTGGACAGTATCATTAAATGCCACGTCATTACCTGTTATGGAGCAGAGCTTTAGCTTCAAGGGCCTCTCGGGACACGCGCAACAGTCGGAAGAATGATGGGCCAAGACGGAGCCGGCATTAAATTTTCAATGGAAGCAGTATTGGCTTTGACTTTTCAGAAGCCTTATCTGTTAGATGGTGTTTGTCACTGGGCCGCCGAGCGCTGGATGATCGTCAGTCGGAAGTTGCAGGCAGTTGAACGGTATGGACAGGTGAAGGCTCCGCGGGGACCGGCCCGGCTCGCGGAGAGCTGGAGGGGGTAAATTGAAGGTTTATTTATCCCATTCGCTGTCAAGGTCAGCTTGCTAGAGAGCTGTCCTATGGATGCTTACAAATGCCAAAATCCTGGCAAATTGTCGGAAAGAGCCTCCAAATCACTGACCTTTGTACAGCTCCCATCAACGTGCCCGCGTGTCTGCGCGGGGTCCTTAGAGGGAGTTAAATGGTTGGTAAAATGAGGCGTACGCTGTTGCTGTAATGTCAACCGGGCTGCTATGTGCGCTTTATTTTTGTGTTTTCAGCAACAAGGATGCAGTCAAAGATGCGACCGATGAGAGGTGTGGTGGTGGTGGTGGTGGTGGTGGTGGTGGGTGGGGGTGTGTGTGCAGAACAATTAGGCCGGTGTGGGTTTTGGCGGGCAGGTGGGTGTGCAGTTCTACATTTCAGGCTCCGCACCTGAGGCATCTCGGTGTCTCCGTTGTTCCTCGTCGAGGAGGCGCGTCTGGAAGTGCCTTGCGTTGTCCCTCCTCCCCACCCGGGGAGCCGTCGTTGGGGCCCGGCTGCTCAGCTGTTTCATGCAGCCAGGACAGAGCCAGTCCTGTTGTCCTTCTCTCCCTTCAGCGGCGGTGGGACTTCCCCAAAGCATCCTTGTTGTGATGCGCACCCCAGGGGAGGAGCACGCCCGCCACCGAGCAGTGTGGATCCGCTAACAGGAACGCGCCTCGACTATACCCGTGGGTCTAGAGATGCGTCTTCCCTTGAGAGTGAAGGGAGTGGAGGGGGCTGGTGGGGGGAGCTGGTGGCCTGTCCTATACCTGTGGGCCTAGAGATGCGTCTTCCCTTGAGGGTGAAGTGGGTGAACACCGTGATCAGACTTCGCAAAAGGACAAAACCACCCTCTGCCCACGGGAGGCTGCATAAAACACGTGATGCCCAGTAAATGTGAATTTGAACTTCATTTTTTTTTTTTAAAGATTGTATTTATTCATTCATGAGACACAGAGACAGAGAGAGGCAGAGACACAGGCAGAGGGAGAAGCAGGCTCTGTGCAGGGAGCCCGTCTCAGGACTCGATCCCGGGACCCCGGGGTCACACGCCCTGGGCCAGAGCTTGACGATCAACCGCTGAGCCACCCGGGTGCCCCCTGAATTTGAATTTCGGGCAAACAATACATTTAAACTATTTAAAAATAGTTTTAAAAATGATTTGGCTGTCTGAAATTCGAATTTAATTATATGTCTGCTGTTCTTATTTGCTAAACTTGGCAACTCCCGCACCCCCCACGCCCCCCCCAACCCTAACGTGTAATATGTGTGCGAACGCGGCCTGTTAGTATGCGGTTAGACAGGCGTGAGTAAAGAAACACACATCCGAGAGAACGCACAAGGATAATTTCACAAGGGAGGGGCCGCGTAGGGGTGGATAGGACACTGTGGGGTGGGGGGCGCAGCCGCAGGGCAGAAGCAGGGGGGGAGGCGAAACAGGAAGAGTGTTCTAGATTCCCCGCGTCGGGCCTGGGCTCTGCGAGGACATGGCTGGAGCCCTGGCCCCACGAGCTCGCCTCCCGGAGGGGAAGGCCCACAGGGAGCGGGCTGCCACGGGCCCTGCGGGGTTCCCGGGGGCAAGGGGGGGTCTCTGCATGGGTCGGACAGTCGGCAGTTCTCAGGTTGCTGGTTTGGGGTAAAAAATAAAAGGTTATGGGACGCCCGGGTGACTCAGTGGTTGAGCACCTGCCTTCAGCACAGGGTGTGACCTTGGGGTCCCGGGATCGAGTCCCGCGTCGGGCTCCCTGCATGGAGCCTGCTTCTCCCTCTGCCTGTGCCTCTGCCTCTCTCTGAGTCTCTCACGAATAAATAAAAAATTAAAAAAAATAAATAACAGGTTGCATCTCCTCGGGTCTGCATCCCCGCTCTGGGAGTTCCTCTGGGCCTGACCTTCCTCCTTAGCCCCTGAGCCCAGCAGTGACGACCAGGGCATCCTCCCAGTGCACACCCGGGGCCCGGTGGCCGGTCACAGGGAGTCATGGTGGCGGTTGTGGGGGGCGGGGGGACGCCTCGGTCCCCCTGTCTGCGTGGAGGCCCCGGTGCTTCCGCTATTTACGAGACCGCTCAAGACTCTCCTTCTTATTTCCAAATTCAATTAAAGGGCTGTTAATATGTCCCACGTTTGTTGTAACGAGCCCATAACCGAAACTGACATCATTATCAATTCAAACAAAACACAGACGCCTCATCCCCTGCTTCCTCGGGGGGACCCCCCCTTCCCTGCACCTCCCGGGCAGGGGGTGCCCCAGCCGCACCGGCTTCCCATCCTGTGCGTGCCAAGGGAGGCCCCTCTCCCCACCGACCCGCCCCCCAGAGCAGCCTACCTCCTCTGGTCAAAGGAGACTTACATAATGGTGATTCTGGAATGTTCTTTCTATAGACGGCGTCCCTTTTCAGACTCCTTTTGGGAGCGGAGCAGCTGCACAGAGCCTGTGAGTGGGAATTTTGCGTGTCCTTATGTGGCCCCAAATCTCTGATGTTCTGATGTGGCCTCAAATCTCAGCCTCCCGTGATGCCAGCTTTTCGAGGCTCCGACGATCCACTCCCCGGATCGAGGAAGACACGGGCCAAGAATCCCATCTGGGAGGAAGCGCCGAGAGAGGAGGGGCATGGGGTTGGAGGGCGGTGGGAGGGGATGGGGGCAGACACAGGGGAGGCGGGGGTCCCCGGCCAGACCTAAGGACGCACGGGGTTTCCGCTGGACGGGGCGCCCACAGGGAGGCAGGCGGGGTGGTGGGGAGCAGGGACGTGAGCAGCCCCCGAGCACGCAACCGCGGGCGGGGGACTGCCGAGCTCCCAGGTGGGTGACATCGAGCCTAGCCGCTTGTCTCCGCCTTGTGACGGTCTCAGGCCTTAGGTTAGGACGCTGAGTCCCTGGGAGGTCGTCTCGTTTGCTCAGCATCACAGAGCGAGGCAGCGGTTCAACCGGAGTTCACAGACCCGTGCTGGGCACCTTGGGCGGCGGAGAGGCTGAAGACAGGCCGGCTCCTCCCCAGCAGGTGCTCCCGGGAGCGGGGACTCCTCCGCAGGTGACCCCCTCCTAACAGGGGCCCGGGCGGCCCAAGCACAGAGCCGCGGTGTCCCCCGTGGGGTCTTTCCCTGCACCCTGCACACCGCCCTCCTCTGCAGGAACCCCGCGTCCCAGAGGCCGTCCCGGGCACTGGGGACGTGTCCGTGCGCTCACACGGATTTAAGGGGCCCGCCAGGTCCGCGAGTCTGAGTCTGAGTCCCGTGCGCCTTGGGGTCGGTGCCGCGGCCGGCAGCACGCCTTGGCCCTGGCCGCCTGTTGTCCGCGCCGCCCTGGGGCCTGGACCCCTGGCCCAAAGACCCCACAAGCCTGGGCAGTGGAGGGGGGCTGGTGGCCTGTGCTGTGTCCACCCGCTGCCCTGCTCCAGGGTCCCAGGGACCCTCCGTCTGAGTTGGTCCGGGGGCCTGCGTGGCCCCAACCGTCCCTGCTGGAAAATGACCAGGGTTTCCCGCAGGGACGCATCGGCTGGCTCTGCCTCGGTGGCTCCCAGGTGCCCGAGCCACGTTCCTCCTGCCGCTTCACAGACTCCGAGGAAGGATGGGCAGCCCCGGACTCCGCGATGGGCCAGGCTGTGCCTCCCCGCCCCCCCCGCCCCCCAAGTGTTATTCAGCGACTGAGGGTTCACCGGATACTCTCTGGAGGTAGCGGACTAAGCACGCTGCCTGCCTTCCTGGAGGTTACATGCCTCGGGGCAGCGGACGATGGACAAAGAAATAGGAAGCTTTTCAGAGAGTAGGGGGTACTCTCCCCACCGGGGAAGGTGATGGGCAGCTTTATGTGGGCCTCTGGGAGCTGGGAGTCTGAGGGGAGCCAACCAAGGGAAGGCCTGACAAAAGATGCGGGGGCGGGGGGAGCAAGGCACATGCAAAGGCCCTGGGGTCAGAGGAGCTGGTGTGACGGAAGCTTAGAGAAAACACCGAGGCCGCGGTTGGAGGGGAGTCAGACAGGCGGGCAGAACGGGGTCGTGCAGGGCCCGGCACCCGCACCCAACAGCCCGATTGCATCCTTAGCTCGGCCAGTCACGGGCTCCCAGAGGGCACAGCTCCCGTCGTCCCCGCGGCTTTGCTCCTGCCACCCCCCCACCCCCACCCCAGGGACGTCTTCTCTGCCCCCTGGAATCCTACTTGTCCGAGATGTGCCCTGTCCCACGGAGGATCCCAGAGCTGTCCTTAAACAGCCAAAGGTGAGGTGTGTCTTTCTCATCCCGGGCAATAAAAAAATAAAAATTAAAAAAAAAATCCATTAGTCCTTGAGCAGGAGGTGCCCCGGTGGGGGCAACCTCTTGCAGATGAGCGCTGTGTAGGGCCGTCCGTCAGCACGGACCCCAGATTCCTGGCACCACCCCCTCCCCGAGCAGGCCCTCGGCCTGTGACGGCTGGTCTGGGTCGTCTCTAAGCTGCAAGGTGTCCCCGGGGGCCCGGGGGGTGGTGTTTCTGGGAGGGTCACTCCCAGTTACCAGTTGAGCATCCTGAGATGGAGTCCCACTGGGATTTCCCTTGTGCCCCCCACCCCCCCGCCGACCCCGGCCTCCAGTGCCCCCGCTCCAGCCCCGAGGAGGTGACACACGGATCCACCGCGTGGCGTTTATTCCAACAGAGCCCACCGAGCACGGGCTCCGCTCCGACCGTCGCTCCGACCGCCGGGACCTGTGTCCTCCGAGCAAGGTGCCCGGAGCCGCGGGGACCCTCGCTCTCACCTCTCCGGCTGCTGTCCTTGGAGAGACAGAGACCCGTCTCCTCCTCCTCCGTGGGTGACCCGGCCTCTTTCCCCTGCTCCTACTTTTAGGGTCAAAACGCGGAGAGAACAGGACGGTTGGCCCTTTGGGCCAGCGGCTCACGAAGCGCCCTACGCGTGCCCCTGGGGTGCCGGGCATCAGGACCAGGGACCCGCGCCCTGCGCCGGCTCCGAAGCCCCGAGCCCAGCGCACAACCCGGCGCCGAGTCCCTGCTGGAAACCGCCCCCGTGGCTTTGGAGGGGAGCAGGTCTCCATCAGCAGCCGGCGTCGCTGAGGGGGGTAAAACCGTGACCCTGACCTTGAGGCAGTGCCGTTGTCAACAGAGCCCCAGGGCTGTGCTCAGGGCCGCCTGTCTGGGCCGCACCAAGTTGCAAAAAAGTCTCAGGAATATTTACAGTTGGTCTTTAAACGGCAGTGGGTATGAATAAAAGAGCAATATCTCACATCATTAGTCCATAAATATGCAGTTTAGTTTTATTTGTCAAATAAAATAACCTGAGATTGAGCTGCCTGGTTGAAAGACACAGACATACATACACCTGTCTCCTTGCGCTGCCCGCTTCCCCGACTGCACGTCTGCCGCCCTTCGGGAATGTTCTTTGCCCGATATGTCCCCCGCCCCCGCCCCCCATCTGGCGTTCCCGGGGAGGGTCGCTCAGGCAGGTTTCCTGCCCCAGCCTCTTGAGGGGAGCAGCTGAATGCCCAGGCCCTTACGGTGGCCGCGGGCTCAGGCTCTGCAGGGGAGGGACAGTTGGAGTCCCCTCGCCCATTTTCTTTATTTAAGGGTGACTCATTTCCATTCTATAAAAGGCTCGGAGCCTGTGCTGGGCTGGGAGTTGGCTCCGCCGGTCGTGGGAGACCGCGCTGTCTCCCCCCGTGGGGACAGAGTGGGGAGGGCTCCGTGGCCCCGCTGGGCTGGGGGTCCAAGCTGTCCCTCCGAGGCCGGTGGGAGCATGTCACCGGCAGGGGGTCCTGAAATGTGAGCGGGAAAGGGGGCGATGTGTTTCCCCGGGGGGGCTGGGATGTCAGGTCGGAGAGGGCAGGTGCGCCCCGTCCTGGGGTACCCGCCCGCCCCTGGGCACCGGAGACCCGGGATGCAGGTGACCTGGGCGCTGCTGGTGGAGGGTGCCCTGCAAAATGAGGAGGGGCTCCTGGGGGACCCCGCCGGCCTCTGGAGCAAGGCCTTCTGCACGTCTGAGGGCGACGCTGGAACAAGATCTAGCCTGGGCACCTGCACCCACACACTGCAAACCGCATTCTGACCCGGGCGAGAACACGTGTCGGCAACTCTTAAAGCAGGAATAGGAGAGACGGCTTATGCGGTCAGCCTCGGTGTCGCCGGGCCTCAGCACGTCGCATCTGAACTGTCTCGCACGGCGGCCCTTCTTCTGCAGAAACGACCTTGACTTTCAAACTAATGTCCCCCGTCAGGGCGACCGAGGGGCGTGGGTGGTGAGTGAGGGTCTCGGGTGCGCTGCCCGGTGCTCCGTGCGGCCCACGTGTGGGCGGCTGCTGTGTCCAGGGCTGGGGCTGCGCTTCCGGCTGGCCTCCCCTCGCGGCTCAGCTCTGGCTTCCTCCCGTGATCCCGTGGTGCCGGTGGTCACTGGTCATGGATTTGGGGCTGGTGGCCGCAGCACCCTGCGGGATACAGGCCTCCAGCGCGTAAGCAAGTCCCAGTGTGGGGACCGGGGTGGCTCAGCGGGTTGAGCGTCCGCCTTGGGCTCGGGTCGTGACCCCATCCTGGGGTCCAGCGTAGAGCCTGCTTCTCCCTCTGCCTCTGCCCCTCCCTCCGCCTCGCTCATTCTCTCTCTCCCCTCAGGCATGCAAGCTCTCTCAAATAAATAAATATAATCTTAAAAAAAACAAGTCCCAGTTTTCAGTTTTTTAATTTTTTTTAAAGATTTTATCTATTTATTCATGAGAGACACAGAGAGAGAGAGGCAGAGAGACAGGCAGAGGGAGAAGCAGGCTCCATGCAGGGAGCCCGACGTGGGACTCGATCCCAGGACCCTGGGGTCATGATCTGAGCAGAAGGGAGGCCCTAAACCACTGAGCCGCCCAGGCGCCCCCCAGTTTTCAGTTAATGTGACTTTTTCTTATCGTTCCTCTTTAAGATGTATATATATGATTTTATTTATTTATTTATTTATTTATTTATTTATTTATTTATTTATAGATGTATTTTTAAGGGCTCTCTCCACCCACCATGGGGCTCCAACTCTCAACCCCAAGATCAAGAGTGACACACTCCACCTGTGGAGCCAACCAGGTGCCCCTGTGCGTCTTCAAGACATTATCATGCTCGCAGGTGTCATGTTTCCTAGAGCAACCCGTGGTATGTTTTTAAGAAGGGAGGTGGCCAGGGATCGACGACCGAAGCCATTGTGTGTGCTTCCCATCGAGACGCTCCCTCTGAAAGGTTCTCCAGAGGCAACAAGGCTTCTGGGCTTCCAACTGACAAGTGATACCTTGACCGAGGGGTCAATTCTTCCTAAAGATCCAGAAGGAAAATAGAATTGAACGAATTGTGAAAGTGGAAGGAGGAAGAAGGTGGTCCCTGGTGCGGCCTCCCGGTCAGGGTGCTGTGGCCACCACGTGGGAAGTGTAAACGCCATCCCCGGGGCCGAGTGGGCTGGTTTGAACCCTGGGGAGTTTGGCAAGAGGCAAACAATTCTTTTTATTTTATTTTTTTTAAAGATTTTACTCATTTATTCATGAGAGACACAGAGGGAGAGAGAGAGAGAGAGGCAGACACACAGGCAGAGGGAGAAGCAGGCTCCATGCAGGGAGGCTGATGCGGGACTCGATTCCGGGACCCCAGGATCATGCCCTGGGCTGGAGGCAGATGCTCCACCGCTGAGCCACCCAGACGCCCCGAGAGGAACAATTCTGACCCGAGTCGCAGGCTGGTCTTCGGGACGTGGGGAGGCCTGGCCTTTCTGCCTCCCGTGGAATCTTACCCTTCTGGTGTCCTAGGAATTTCACCCTTTTGAGCCATGGTCATTTTCCTGGTGCCAAGATGCTGTCTTTGTGCTGGAGCACTTGTCAGAAATTGTGACGTTAGACAGCAACGTGCACTCGGTGCCACGGACAGAAAGGGACATGTCTTGTTAGCGGCACGGGGGGCGGGGTACACAGCCCGGGTGGGTGGCTGTTACTGCCTTGGCACCGGAGGCGAGAATAGTGTCCAGTTCCCTGATGCTACACCCGCGAGGGAACAGGCCGGGGCTACCCCGGGAGATCTCCCTTGTTGGCCCACACAGGCCTTGAACCGCGAGGCCAGGAGGCCTCAAGGACGGGGGCGGCCACTGTGGGTCGACGACTTTATACACCGGTTCGCCGTGCGTCTCCTTGTTTCTTACGGATGCACCTGAGAACATTTTTCCCCTCAAATGCTTAGCCTGGGCTCGCCCGCAGAACAGCGGGCTCGTGTGCCGTGCACCCCGACCCCGACCCCGACCCCGATCCCAGGGAGCACAGGAGCAAGGAACGCTCAGCAGCCCCGTTCTCCCCACCGGCCGAACCCAGGCCCCGTGTCCTCAGAGCGAACGCAAGGACAGGCTCCCCGCCACAGGGTAGCAGGCTGGGCCTCCGCGCCACGTACTGAAAACGTTTATAAAACAAACTTCAACTTCTTCCAGGAACAAAAGTTTCACATGAGGGAAGGAGCCTCTGCTATATCGGGGTCTTGGATTCCTTCCCTCCTGGCAATTGTGAGCCGGCGTGCAGATTTTGAAGTTCCCTCCAGAAATGGAGGGAGACGGATTTAGCACGTACGCAGAGAACCCACTGCTGTGAAACCCCCCGAGCTCCCCCCACCCCACGCCCCCCGGGGAGGTGAAGCCCTTCTTCCCTCGAGGACGATAGACCCTAGGGGTCGGAAGCACGTCTGCATTGCTCCCCGCTACTCCACGATCCTTCGTGGAGCCGGGTACCTGTGTGGCACCCAGACGTAGGTGCTAGGAATGGAGACCAAGTGGACGTGTGGGGGCCTCAATCTTTGCTGCCTCTGCGGTGACCCTCAGGTACTTGTGACCCGTGTCTGTGAACCCACAGGGCTTCCAGAATAGACCACACCTCTTGATCTCACTGAGCTCCTAGGGAGCCGGACGTATTGTATTTTTGCCTCTCCGGCCAGTGGAGGCCATACTTGGTTATAAACGTTGACGGAGGGATGCTGATTGCTGATTCGGTTTGCTTTGAATCGGCTGCCCTGTCCCCAATTCCCCATAAGGCTGAGTGGAGGTGGGACAGGAGGCGCGTGGATGGTCTGGTTTTAAGAACACAGAGCATCTTCTTCATGAGCACATCGGTGCTTTTTTTTCCCTTACATTTTCTGAGTGCCGTTGTGCACGCCCCGCGCCGGAGACGGAATCGCACCTCCCCTGCTCCTCCGGGATATCTTCCCTGCGGCGTGCAGGGTGGACGTGGGCAGTGCACGAGGTTTGGGCTGGGACCTGCCAAGGGGTGTCAGCGGGAAGAGGGCTGGGAGGGCAGGCCTGGGGAGGGAGGTGTGGGCAGCCTGAGGGATCCGGCAAGGGGCTGGGGCGGCTTGCGCCGGCGGCAGAGAGAGGGAAGGGGAGCACTTGAGCCTGGAAAGACAGGGTTGTGAAGTCAAGGAAAACCTATCCAATGGCTGAGTTTGGGGACGGCAGCCCCGGTTCCAGACAGTAACCCCCACACGGAAGCTGCAAATGAAAGTGACCCCAGAAAACATTGAACAAGCTGGTAGCCGACATTGAGGACGTGTGCAATCACAACAGAACCTTTTTTTTTTTTTTTCTGGGCGACATTATTTCAGTTCTTGGTGGGTAAGTGTTTTTACCCCTAAAGATAGTCCTGGAGTCCCAGAGAGCCTCCCTTGGAGAGAGAGAGAGCTTCTGAAGAATTGGAAGCAAGAGGGCAGGAAGGAGAGGCCAGGAGGGAGGGCCAGGGCAGGGTAGGTCCCCCGTCTCCCTCATGGACTGCGGACATCACCATGCGCCCACGGGCTGGGACAGCGAGCATGGGGAGTGTCTCTGACCATCAAGCACCGTTATGTCTCAATGATCCTCAGCGGGCTTTGGTGGAAGAACAAAGTAATCAAAAGAAAAAATGTCAAATAATAATAACAGTAACCAGAAAAATAATAATAATACCGGAAGAAAGTTCAACGCCGTTGATCAGATTCCCGGAGTTGGGGGGAGAGCGTCTGCCGACGCCATGGACAACACGGTGCCAGGTTTTGTTCCAGGGACAGATAAAAAAGGAAAAAGAAAAAACACCCCAAAAAACAAATCATGGACTGCCTATCTAACCCCCCCCATCACTGATAATGCAAACACAACTGCAAATAAACATGTCAGTTGTCCGCACATAATGCACGCATACGCACAATCCATACTTCGGGTGATTCTTTAGCTTTGATCAAACCAACGTCCTCTTGGGCCTCAGAAACAACACCATTGGGCATCCCCGGTGGCTCAGCAGTTTAGCGCCGCCTTCACCCCAGGGCGTGATCCTGGAGACCCGGGATCGAGTCCCACGTCGGGCTCCCTGCATGGAGCCTGCTTCTCCCTCTGCCTGTGTCTCTGCCTCTCTCTCTCTCTGTGTGTCTCTAATAAATAAATAAAATCTTAAATAAAAAAAAAAAAGAAACGACACAGTTAATTCAGTTTCGGGGTTTGGGGTAAAGTTTGAGGGAATAAAAGAGGGGAGGCTGATGCAGCGGTGCCCACTGGGGACTCGGGCAAGCGGAGGCTTTCTGCGGGAAGGTAATTATATCTTCATTGACCCCTCCTTGGCTCCCCCAGCCCGGTGTCGGGGGCTCTCTGCCTGGCGGCGTGACATCTCCTTTCGGGATGAGCTGCCGTCACCTTGCTGAGCGCACCCCCTCCCTCCCCACACCCCACCCCCCTCCCCGGATGCATTTTCTAATCAGTTCACATGATTGAGCCTCCACCAAGTGATGCTTTACTTAATTCCTTTCCGCCCGTAGGGGTGTGAGGCTTGGAGGGCCGCTCGTCAAAACTTTGGAGGGCTCTTGTCAGTTTGAAAAGAACATGACCTTTAAATTGTATCAGTATGTTTGCTGGTGCATAAGGGAAAGGAAAAGGTTTGTCCTGATGGAAAAACCACTCGGAGACCAGGGAGTAATTCAGAGGGAACCGGCCCGGGAAGTTAATTTGTTTATACGTAATTGGCTTAAGTGGGGGTGAGAATGGGGTGCACGCACCTGCTGGCTACAAGGACCCCCCAGGCCCGGGTCTGGGGACAGTTGGGCCTATTTAGGCTGATTTTTCCCCCTCCCATTGCTTCCCCCCTCTGAGCCACGTCGATTACACGACGGGTAACCAGCATAGTCCTGTCCTGTGACGGAGGGACGGATTTTTTTTTTTTTTAAGATTTTATTTATTTATTCATGAGAGACAGAGAGAGAGGCAGAGACACAGGCAGAGGGAGAAGCCGGCTCCATGCAGGGAGCCCGACGCGGGACTTGATCCCGGGACCCGAGGGTCACAACCTGGGCCGAAGGCGGGTGGTCAACCACTGAGCCACCCAGGGGTCCCGGGAGGGATGGATTTTAAGGAGGAATTTGCTCTTCTACGACCGACCAGCAGCTCTGGAGCTGAGTCATTAGCTAATGACTGGCAAGGGCTGTCCGGCCAGTGCCAGGTGTGGTGGAAGCTGAGGACCGGTTTGGAAGAAAAGTCCATCAAAACACTGCTTTTTAGAAATCAAGGCGTGGATTGTGGTTTTTATTTTAAAAGTGTCGCTAGAATAGAAAGAATTTGGGAGGCCCATCTGTTTTACACACACGCACACGCACGTGCACGCACACTGCCTTGTATGCGTTTGGTACACTGTGTACAGTTTTGGCTGTTTATTTGGGGTGCGTCGCTCCTTTTTAAGTGGTGTGACTTCGAATTTAGGAAACCTTCACGGGTGAGCCTTGGCGTCAGGGTCTGCGACCACTCTTCTCTCTCTCTCTCTCTTTTTTTTTTCCCTCAGTTAAAATATTTTGATGTGTCACACAGGAAAAAAATGAGACGTTAAGAAAATGGGCATTTCCTGCTTTTAAAGAGGTGACCAAAAAAACCCAACAAAAACAACAACAACAAAAAAAAACAACCCCCCTCCCCAAAAAAAACAACACAAGATTTGAGCCGGGAGCAGATGTATACTTATTTTTAATTTTTTTTTCATTGGGAACATGTTTATCTTTCAAAATCAAGCAAGCTGCCCACGTTGTCATTCCTGTCCGCTCAGGGGAGAGAGATGGCTAGTCCCGTGGAGCCCAGGGAGCGAGCATATGGAGACGGGGATTCAGTAAAAACATCTGGTGTGCTGGGCTCTGACGCTGGGATAGAGCACCTTGCTCTCCGGTGGAGGGTTATGTGATTTCTGGAGATTAATAATTCTGGAGGGAAAATAATAATAATAAAAAAAAGGTGGCTTCTTCAAGAGGCACTCGCAGGAGGAGCAAGATGCGTGGTGTGTCTCCGTATAAACGCGTTGTGACGAGACAAGGTGTTTGCAGGAAGAAAGAGCAGCGAGTGGGTTCCTAACTCCGAGCCCCGTTTATCCTCGTGCTGCGAAGCAGAAGCATTTGTCAGGTTGGGTGAAGCCCCGGTGCCCGACCGCGAGCAACGGTGCTGTGAAGTATTGACTGAGTCTCGGTTCCTAATGCAAAATGCAAAATGGGAATTGAAACGTACTTGATGGAATTAAAACATTAGTATTGGCTTTCAGCTCTTGCCTCTCTGGCTCCCGTAATAAATGCAGGGCATCTTAAAAATAAAAGCCAACAAACCCAGAGAACACAGCCAGACGCCTTTGCAAGACAGAGGAGGCACCAAACCTCTCTGCGAGATTTGAGAATTGATTTTCTCCAGTGTGAACTCCGGCAACTGTTTCATCTCTAAGTTTGACATACACTTTTCATTTATTTTAAGTAGAATGCTTTTATTTTTACTACGGGTATATGAAGACCCTGTGACATGTTGATAGATGGAATAATCCTGCTTGCCACGTTAAACCCTATGTAGGGGACGTCGGAACGGGAATGCTCCGAAACACCCACCGTGAATACGCTGACCCTCGCATCATTAAGCACGTGTGTGCGCTGGGCCTCTCCACGTGGGGAGAAGCGTAGGGTTCGGTGTCTGGTCCCTTCCGAAGGAGGGTCATGGGGCATTTCATCCGAGACAGCGTCCTTTTGTCCACGGGCTGGGTGTGGTCCTTTGGCACATTGTCCTTTACCGACTAGGCTTGGTGTTCATCAAGATGGCAGGAACCAACATGCCTGGTTCTCCGCGCCTGGAGGAGGTTCAGGCCTACGCTTAACCCCAAATCTTGAGAGTCTAAGTCCACGGTGACGAGCAAGCCCTTCGAGCCCCGGGGAATCCAGGCCCAATGCTTTAGTTCTCGTTTCTCGAGGCTTTGAGGAAATCTGGGTTTGGGTTTCCAGCCTGACGCTCCCCAAGGGGTGGCGTGCTTGGGCCGAGGAAGCAAAATGCCCCAAAGGGCCCCGTCTGGGCTCCACACATATCCCTTCTGAGGCTCGTGACATTTCCAGCAATCTCAGCTGAAAGCCCAGAAAGCCCTGGTAGTCTTTTCTAACCACCGGCTTCTTTCTCGCTGCCCTCCTGAAGCCTGGCTGTAGACTTCTGTCTGGTTCGGGGCCGCTCTTGCACCGACTCGACTCCTGTCCAATCCCAGCGGGTCCTCGGCCCCGGGGAGGTGAGAGGGAAGACGGGGGAGGTCTGGGAAACAGGGAGGACCTTCATCTGGCCCTAGCCCGGGCCACCCAGCCCGTCGTCATTGGTGGAGGCCTCCAGGGAAGCCCGCTACTCACCCAGTGCCCACCTCGCACGGATCCCGGGCTGGCGTGGGGATGGCTTATCCTGACCTAACCCCAAGGTTTCGGGGTCCCTTTCGGGTCCTAAGCAGGCCGCCCCTCCCGGGAGCTGAAGAGCTAAGCTGCTAGACTTGTTTTTAATCAGTACGATTTGCTTGGGCCTCCAGGTCTCGTTCCAGGCTGTGGACTCCCAGGCTGCTGGGACCGCGTCTGGCGCCCCGGCCGCCTGCCTCTCCAGAGTTTATTTCGAGGACACTGCAGGCCGAAGCCCTTGACTTCTGGTCTGAAGAGCTCGGGGTCATTCCCGGCGATTTCCCGGAGGGCTGTGGCGGGGCGGGCTCCCGGGTTGGCACCCGTGGCGGGCGCATCCTGCTTTGGGTTGAGAGCGGGCCGCTTGGCCTGCGGAGCACAGAGTATTGTCCTGGGGTCTGAAACTTTCCCGAGACTTGGGCCTGTCTGGGCGAGGCGAATCTATGGCTCTCCAGACAACGTTTTGAGTGAATTGGTTTCAGCTTTCACAAAATGCTAATGTTGATATTGTTTACGTCTGGTTGCATTGTTTTTCAGTTTAAAATTACAGCTTTAGTACATTAAGCTAATTTCATAATACTGTATTAACTTAATATTCCATAAATCACACATGTCAGATCGCATTGTTACGGATGCACAGAACCCAAATTTACTACTCAGGCTCTCCAAACACATGTATTCATAATTTGCTCCAGCGAGCCCTACGCCGCCATATAGGGTTAAGGAATTACACATTCCAATGCCAGGCACAGATCACGCTGCTCCCTCTCTCTCTCTGCAATTGTTCTCCATACAAATTGAAACAATATATTTCCAGCCATTTTCATAGTTGTAATTACTAGCAAAAATCGTAATACCGCGAACATATTTTAAACACCTGCACTTTTGGTCCGACGCGTATATATGTTTTTTTTTTTTTTTCTTTCCCTTTTAAGCTGAGTGTTTCCATTTGAATGAGGTTGAGAAAGCTCACTCGTGGTGGTGGTGGTAGCAGTCGCTGGGGGACGTTTTGCCTTCTGCGGGGGGGGACGATGATAACTTTTGACTTGGAAGGGAGAGGAGGAGAGAAAATGGCAGAGGCGCTCAGCCTGCACGCGTTCTCCTCTCTGCTCTCCGTCTGTCTGTCTGTCTGTCTGTCTCTCTCTCTCTCCACCTTGGCAGAAGGGACTTAATTGCAGCGGGACTGGCTCTTCCGTGCTGCTGCGGGGGGCCCTGTTGCAAGGGGGCAAAGTTCTGTGCCTGAGCCCGGCTCGCGGGTTCCGGGAACAAAGGGATGCTCTCTGTGGGGGCCGTGGCGGTCGGTGGGCTGGGGCACGGAGGAGCCTCTGTAGGGTTTTAACCACACACTGTCTAATCGGGCTCTGACAAGTCCATTGTAAATCAAAGGTCTGGTAAGTGGGGATGCCAGAAATGTTTGATCTCCTTCCAAGCCTTGAAACAACTTGCTTATTTTTTCTGCAGTTTGGCTCCTCACTAAAATAAAACATTGCGAGATGAATGTTCTGACGGGTCATTGTGTGTCAAGCTGTCACTCTGTAATGGTTACATATTTCAGCTGGATTGAGGTGGTGCCGGTTGGGGGAGGTCTGTGGGAGAGAGAGAGAGAGAGAGCGAGAGAGCGAGAGGCAGAGAGAGAGAGAGAGAGAGAGCGAGAGGCAGAGAGATAGGGTAAGGAAGGAGACAAAGAGTAACAAGATTTCTGCTTTCTCCTTGTGGCTGATCTTCATTTAAACCAAACACTTGTCATGTTCAGGGGAAGTTTTATAAATTTTTAATGATATTGGGTACAACTGGTGCTTTGAAATTTGCTGTACTTTAATTTTTTCTTCGTTAGCAAAGGTTCACTAATGCATTGAAGTGCTAAGAGCGTATCCTAGGGATGCCACGATAATTGTGTTGTTAATAATATTGTGGCACTAGTAATGTTCTCCTGGTAATCAAGGCATGAGATTTTTTTTTAATATATTCAGTTATTACACTGCATCTCGTACAAATCATGTCAATTACAATTGCCAGCCTGTGACAGTTAAAATAATTGTATACGTTTTCTAGAATTTTCCATTGGCTTGGCTAATCAAGCTAAAAAAAAATCAACACATTATTTGCATTAATTTTGTTTCTGGTCTAGTCCCACTCCTAAATCATTTGTCCATCTACTTCAAAAGGCAGAACAGTAAGTATTTTAATAATAAATATACGCACACATTCGCACCGACCTAATTTAAGGATACTTCTGTAGGTCTGGCAAGACGGAATCATCTGGTAGGGATGTTTTGTGTGACTGGGTTTATGGCTTCCAGTGGTGTGCACGCGTGCTGATGCTGGGTTCACGTTGTATACACTTGGGATATGTGGAGTCTACGTTGATAGAGACGAACCTTGTAGGAACATTGGCTTTAGCATTTTCTATTTCTGTATTCAGTCCGTAGTTCTGTCTAGGTCAGGGAAATTACACCATTTCGGTCTTTCCTTTTTGGCTCCACTGAAATAGCTCAATATCCCTCTGCACCAGGAAATGATGTATGTAATACTTTGTAGAGCGGCACTGCAAATTTGCAGCTCAAACACTAGTCTTCCACTTCCAGGAGCTCAGCGTCCTGACCGGCACTGGAGCTTTCTTTATTTGGAACTAAAATAGCTAAACACTCAGAAAGTCCCGAACATGTGAGACCGGCTGCACACGGAGTCCCCTGTGGTGTCTCAGCAAACTTCCCCAAGGCCTGGCCTCTCTCTCTCTCTTTCTCTCTCTCTCCATCCCCGTCACCCAGGGGCCCTCCCTGTCACAGCCATGAGCGGGGAGGGGTTTTGGTGACACGGAGGAGGCATTTTTGAATATGGACCCCAAAGTGCACAGGAGAATGGGAGGAGGGTCCGGGAGGCTGGCAGGGGAGCCCTTAGCTGCCTGGACCCCGCAGCCCCACCGCACACGGGGACAGTGTGTCGGGCGGTGGGGGGCAGCGTGACACGTGTGCCTGGGGAAGGCTCACAGATAGACCCTGAAGACTGAGTCAGCCTGGCCTCTTCCATCTGTAGAATAAAAAAAAAAAAAAGAGGATCGGAAAGCAAGCAGGACAGTAACCATATCACAAGGGGCCCTCCAGCAAGGAGGAATGCAGCCCTTTCGAAATAACAGCAGCCAGAAGGATCCGAGGAACGACAGGTGGACAGACACGACCATTTCAGCAATTTTCGGGCACCTCGGCAGTATTATTTGGAGAACGCTAAATAAGTCCCCCAATTCCTGAGGTCCTCCCCGCCCCCCTCTCCCCGCCCTTGCTCTCTGCGCCCTTCTAGGCCATGCCTATGGCGTCAGGCTTTTGCACGAGGGTCGGCGGCTACAGGTTGTGAGGGTCAGGGAAACCAAATATTTTTTTTTTCCCTTCTTAATGCAATCATATTCTCTTAAACATGGCTTGAACAAATCATCTCTCAAAACGTAGAATTTATTTCTCAACTTTGCCTGGAGGTACAGTGGAGAGAACAGATTTTTTTCCTCTCTCTGGCCCTTTGAGTCCTGACCATGCAGAATGGATGGCTTTAGAACTGTACACGGACAGGAAAATCAATGCGTCATACCAGGAGGCTTCAGGGGTTAGGTTCCCATGTCCATGTCAACAAGGCTATTGGTTTTTTTAATGCTCCAAAGTTATCACTTCCCGCCTGCAAGAGCCACCACTGTGACTTGTGTGGTCAAACCTTAACAAAAGAATTTCCCTTTGCCCACCGCGCGGTGGCACGGAATTTAATTACTGCGTAGGGAGAATTTTTCCACGTATGACAATCGAAAACAGGCAGGCAGGCCCCCAACAGGCCGCCGTTCCCAGGACACCTGGCTGGGGTGTTGCGGAGGGGGGTGCGGGATCTTGCTGGGGGGCCCGCACACCACGGCTGCAGGTGGCCTCCGCATTCCTGCGTGACGGCCGAGGAGCCCGGGGGTCCCTGCTGTCTCTGGGGGCTCTGGGGATGCAGCTTGCTGAGAACGGGGACCCCCGGCCTCCTCTGGGCGGGTCATCTCGGTGCCCGTTGGGATTTGGGGTGCAGGGAGTGGGGGCCGTGTCCGTTGTCTCCTGCCTGAAATGCCACTGTTCCGGGAAGGCGGCTTCGATTCGTCAGTGGAATCACGCGCCACCAGGTGAAGACCGTGCTGCTTCCAATAATACTTGTTGTCAGTAGATTTTCAACGGAGCATCCGAAAATGAGGCCTCGGTTAAACCTCTGTCGATTCCAACAGTCCAACGACCGCATTTGGTTTATCGAGCCGGGAGGGGGCCCGGGGCCCCGGCAGCCGCCTGGGTGTGCGGATCCTCGAGCCTGCAGCCGCCCTGGGTCCGGACCCCCGCCTTCGATCCGTCTCCCTGCCGGCCACCCCCTCCCCCCCGCCGTTCCCTGGGCTGTCCTGTCGGCGGTGACACAGTGCTAACGCCGCGGTGCTGGAGGCCAGGGTGAGCATTGCTCACTCGCAGCAGGCGGATGAAAAGGCAGTGCAGATGTAATTTGTTTTCAATGGCTGTTTCAAAAGAATAATTGTGGTGACATTGTGGGATCAATATTATAGATTTTTGTTTTCAAGTACACTGTATGTGTGGTGCTAAGGGGAGGCAGGAAATACAACACTGCAGCCTGAATACAATAAAAATGGATTGAGGTCTGCGGGCATTTGTCGGCTGCTAGCCATCACGGCTTTGGAACATCATTGGTGGGATTACCGACTTTGTCCTCTGGGTTGGCACTTCGTGGTGAATGTGCGCACATTTCCTGCAGTTTTCGGCCTCTGCTTCTTTGGGGACCCGTTTCGTGAATTCGTTGTAGAGTAACTGGAGATGAGTTTCCATACCCCGAGGCTCGGCTTTGCCTGCCGCCAAGGGCAGGTGGCGGGGCTGGTGTGTCCGCGGGTGCCTGGGAGGTGGCGTGGAGGTCCACGGGAGAGGCTGGACCTTCCCACGAGAAAACGTCAGCTTGTCACCCAGGGCAGGTGCCGGCCGGGGCGGCGGCTGCGGCGTCCTCCTGCTGCTGGGGGGCTGGGGTGGGGGCGTCTGAGGGACAGGCCTCCTGACCTTGCCTGCGGGTCCCGGGTGGACCCCCGTGGCGGGTGCACGTCCCCAGGCTCCCCTGCAGGAAGCCGGGGGGCTGCACCTTCGTCCCTGGGCAGCCCGCGTGCCCTTTGGAGACGTGCGTGGCTCAGGCGGCTTGTCTGAACTGTCGCTCGAACATCCACAAATACCAGAGGAGGTGAGCGGGGCCTCCTGAGTTCAGGCGGGTTCCCTGACTTGGGGTAACTACACAAAAAGGCAGATCCCAGGGAGAAAATTATATGAACAAAGAAATTAGTAATAAAGCCGAATAAATGTAATGAGATGTGAAAGAGAGCGAGGTGCCTGTTTTCCCCCTGTCTGTCGTAATTAGCCCTTCAAAGAAATGGAAATCCCGGCAAAATACCTTTCCAGCTGCTGGCTTCAAGTCACACGTGAACGTGGCTTGTGCGGAGGTGAGGGGCAGAGAGAGCAGGACGGAGAAGGACGCCCAGGGTAGGACAGCGGGACCATCTGGCCCAGTCGGCTCATTTGACAGACGGGGAAACTGAGACACAGAGAATCTTGGGGCCCCGTCTCCTCTTCCGGGGAGTTCAGAGAGGCTGCCTGGTGTGACTTCCAACCCAAAGCTTGCCAAAGCCCATCCATGAACTTGGCTCCTCTGTGGGCTTATTTTATCTGGATAGCGTGATGTCTTTTTTGGTCTCCTTCTTCTTTTTTAAAATTGAGGATAAATATAAAATCGAGAGAGTCCCATAAAAACCCAGTTTTGCTTGCATTCTTTTGAAAGAATCCAAATATCTGGCAGCACCGGACCCATATCCCGCGTGGCGGCCCCTACCCGCCTGGAGCGGGTCCCTGCCGCCTCTTTGGATGGGGTCTCCACTCTCAGTCGCCTCAGCCCAGCGAGCGTTGGGTTCATTGGCCCTGTTGTAGGGCATTTGGCAGCATCTGTGGGGAGCTGCGACCTATCTGAAATATTTGTTAATTTGGCACAGCGAATGCCAAGGGGGCATTTCCCTCAGGGTGAGATTCCCTGAGTTCTCCTACAAAAGACTAGGGTCAGTGAATGTGAGCTGATTAGCACCCTCTGACCCTACGTGAGCAGTGTATGTGTCTCTGTGATAGCAACTGTCTGGAAGAAATAAAAAAACAAGAATCATCTCCAAAAGAGCCAGATGTTTACATTCACACTTCCTGAGGATGTCGTTCAATAAACAGTCGCCAAGCTCCTTGCTTAGAGCTCAGACAAGAGGGAACTCCTTCTCTCAAGGAGCTCACAGTCTAATGGGAAAAAACCAAACCCTCCTCCCCCGAAATATGTACTAACTGCTTAAAGCGTAACAGTAAATTCAGGTTGTATTTCCTGAGCACCGACTGGGTACTAGGCCCCGTGATTATCTTCTAAGTCACCGGACAAGGAGAATACCCACAAAAGACAGATTATAGTGAAAAAGGCTCTATGAAAAAAAAAAAGAAAAGAAAGAAAAGAAAAGAAAAAGGCTCTATGTATGTGTTGCGTTTGAACCTGGTTTAAGGTGGAATGAGCGTCTTAATTTAATGGATAGTTATTGTCAGCTCTGCGCTTGGCATTGTGCGAGGAGCTGGAGGTATAATGGTGAGCAAAAGAAGCATTAATCAGGGGAGGACACAGATATGTAATTCAAACTAAAAAGTGTCATGAAGGAGGAGTGCAAGGTGCTGTGAGCACGTACATGTAATGGTCATCTGACCAAGACTAGGGAAGACCAAGGACTCCTCTGGCTTGACGTCTGAACGAGGCATATAACAGAGGACCCCCGTGCAAAGACTCTGGGGCAAGAGAATGCGTGTCGTAACTGAGGAACCCGCAGAAGACCAGGGCGGGTGGAACACGGAGAGCAGGGAGGAGAGGTGCGTGAAGGGGAACTGCACACATGGATCGCTGGGTCCCAGGCCAAGCGGGCTTTTATGGTCCAGGGCGAGACGTTTGGTCTTTGTCCTCAGTGAAACAGGAAACGAGAAGAGTTTAGGCACGTGGGTGTCTACATGTGCTAATGCAAATAGGCCTGTCTTTTAAAATAAGAATTCGTCCTAAGTTGGGTTTCCCAGGAAGCATTTTCTGAGATTCCGAGATTTGTGTGTAGAACGTTCACTGGGGGGATCTCTTAGGAGCAACACCTGCGAAGTGTAGAGAGCAGGGTCGGACGGAGGGAGATATCAAACCATAATGGAGCTGCAGCAGAGGCCTCAGCAAATCCTCTGGAGCTTTCCGGAGCCGGGGTGGCTCTGTACAAATGTCCTTCTACCACTACTCCCATCTGGCCAACCAGCCCCTGGATGTCGGCTGCCTCTGGGAAGGGGGTGTGATCTTGCGTAAGGCTTGGGTAAGTCCCATCATCTGAGGACAGCTTCCACAGGGGAGCTCGGCTGAGGGCTGTCAGCCGCCAATAGTCTCAGGAGCCGGGGTGAGTAAATCACACTCAGGCCACTACAGTCCACCCTTTGTGTGACACACATCTACTCGTTTCATATAGTCAGTGTGGTAAACAGCTCTTCCAGGATCCTGGTTGGCCTCTTCTCCAGGAGGGACCGACTAGGGGAAAGTTAGTGGGACAAGCGACAATCCCCACCCCTGAAGCTGATCTTTGGCCACTTCTGTGAGTCATCATTTCTGTTTTCTGCTACGCATTATTCTTATCCTTGGCTCGAAAGTCTACTGGTCTGAGTGACTCACCTGCTGCAATGATCATCTCTAAAGGCCTTCGGGTCACCATGCCCTTTCTGATCCACGGCTGATTCATTCATCCGTCTATTTCCAAGTTAGGGCTCTGGGTCGGCTGGCTGCCCGAATTATTTAACAACAATCCTATCTCCTCCTTTCCTTTCTTGCTCGACTCTTAGCATAGGAACTCCAAACGAACAGGTGACAATTACGGCTAAATATGTAATGGGACTCTTGCTAAGTCCCCCGGTGGGGACCAGTCCCTGGTCTGGGAATCAGGACCTCTAGCTATACTGGGCTTAGAGTCACAGGGACAGCACACCTAAATTCTCCAGACCTCTAGATGTACTGGGCCTAGAGTGGTAGGGACAGTAAGGCCCAATTCTCCAAGCAGATCATCAGGAGGGACGGTAAGTGGAGGCCCACTGACTTCCGCCTTGGGTTCCTGACCCCGTATATGCTACTTGTTAGAGAAACAGAATCCTATAATTTTCATGGCTTTAGAGTGGCTATTGAGTCCTGGAGAAGGCTATCCTATTCTTTCAGGATGTCACCTCCAAGGGGGTGCCCGGCCTGGGCCATTCCATTCCTCTATCAAGCTGGCAGCTTCCCTTGTGGGGAGGTAAGTGAAAGGACCAGTGGATCTCCTGGCCGATATTCCCATGTTATAAAGCAGGGCCCTTGCATGATGTGCAACATTATGTGAGGTCTGGCTTTGGGGTTAACCCTTGCACACTAGTCCTAGCTAAGGCCCTGTGGGCAAGAAAGGGCTCTTATCCAGAGTATGGGTCAATTCTGGTCAAACTGAATCACTACCTTTCCCGGGTAGAAGCCATGCGATGTCATCACGTTACCGCCAAGTGGATGGTTAACCCTCTTGTGGTATGGTGAATCCATATCAAGGATTCAACATCGGTCTCTGTTGCTGGCAAGTTGGACATTTGGCGGTGATAGTAGCTACATTAGTCTTAGAGAAACAGGGTCCTACGATACTGGGTCCATGCATCACCTTTGGGCTACCGTGTCTCTGCTCCTTTCAGAGGCTGCCTGCTATCCCCTGCTATGTCTTTCCTTCTGCTTGATGGCTTAGTACCTCCTCCGTGCTCCCTAGTGGGCACTATCACGCATTACAAACACCCTCACCCTGTGTGCCCTCCCATATCCATCCATATACCTCTTTCTCTGATCTCTTTGTCTGCAATATTCCAATTTTTTTCCTCCCAGGCCTCTCGACCATGCAACTAAGCCACCCTCCACTGCCCATGATTCTCTATATATTCATACGTCAAGTCACCTTTTTTCCATCTATAGAGTGAATTACCAGGATCACCACCCAAAGCTCAGGCTATTGGGAAGATCTTTCCTCCCTGCTGTCTCTTAAGGCCTTTGCTGTGTGGGACCATAGTCACCAGTGGTCTCTTTGAAGCTTATATCCACATACTGATCAGAGAACTGAGTTCAGCCTTCTTCTTTCTCCATTAGTTGGTCACAAGGGTACCTATGATACCGGAGGTGTTAGCTGGGGGAGGCCCTGGTGCTACAGTAGTGGATGACACGGGGTCTGGGATACCAGTTTGCTCGCTGGCCCTACTAATGCCAATCCTTCGTCAAATTCTTCCATATTACAATGGGCTGCTCTGGATTTACCTGATCTTACAATTTGGTAGGTCTGACGAAACCTAGTTCACCACAGCTAGCTCTGATTGCATGCGTGATATTCCGCGGGCAGGCACTTTGTCTCCATGAGGGCCCAGGAGCACACTTGAGGTGTTGTTCATACGGTGTCTAATTCCTTGCTGCATACACTGTATAGTCTTTTCCCAACGGAGTCACTTCTAATAACACCGCGTCTTCCGGGCCGTGAGGGATCGCCTGCCTCCTGGACCTGCTGCAGAGCCTTTTCCTGATCTGGGGTCCCTGTCAAAGTTGGAAGACACTCTCATCACTCAGCAAATGGATTGGAGCGATGTTCTGAAATGCGGAATACCTGTCTCTAGAATCTGGGGGTGGGGGGTGGGGGTGAGCTGAGAGAGTGCTTTCTTTTTATTTGTGGGAAATGTGAGATGCAATTATTTCGATTGGGACGTCCCTGTGTGTCTTTGACCACGGGATTCCAAAAACCATTGCTGATTTGATGGGTCCCTGAATTTTCTTAGGGTTTATCTCTCACCCTCTGGAGGGCATGCATCTGATGAAGTTTGCCCATCGTCATGTTTTGGGATCTGCTGGATTTCTGTCGGGATCAGACTGGTGAATTAAATGAGATATGCCAGGAGCCACACACATATTTATCCTCCTGGCTGGGCACAGGAGCTGTTTGAGACACTTCCACTTGGCTTTCTGTACTATGAGAGCTCCTACCCAAAGGCCCAAGGAACCGATTTATTTATTTTTATTTTTATTTTTTTAAAGATTTTATTTATTTATGCATGAAAGGCAGAGAGAGAGACAGAGACACAGGCAGAGGGAGAAGCAGGCTCCATGTAGGGAGCCCGATGTAGGACTTGATCCCGTGTCTCCAGGATCACGCCCTGGGCTGAAGGCAGTGCTAAACCGCTGAGCCACCCAGGCTGCCCTATTTATTTTTATTTTTATTTTTATTTTTTTAATACATATTTTTTATTGGAGTTCAATTTGCCAACATATAGCATAACACCCAGTGCTCATCCCGCCAAGTGCCCCCCTCAGTGCCCGTCACCCAGTCACTCCAACCCCCCACCCACCTCCCCTTCCACTACCCCTTGTTCGTTTCCCAGAGTTAGGTGTCTCTCATGTTTTGTCACCCTCACTGATATTTTCACTCATTTTCTCTCCTTTCCCTTTATTCCCTTTCACTAATTTTTATATTCCCCAAATGAATGAGACCCTATAATGTTTGTCCTTTTCCGATTGACTTACTTCACTCAGCACAATACCCTCCAGGTCCCTCCACGTCGAAGCAAATGGTGGGAATTTGTCATTTCTAATGGCTGAGGAATATTCCATTGTATACATAGACCACAGCTTCTTTATCCAGTCATCTTTCGATGGACACCGAGGCTCCAATTTAGAGGTTTAACAACTTCCAAGTATGTCCATTTCAATTATACATTTTCGGGACTTGGAGATTGCCACCAGGCAGACCTACCCAGAGCCGGATCGAGGCCAAGATTTCATTTTTCGCCTGGCCCTCATGTATGCACACTCAGGTTGTTTTGCTAGGAAGCAGAGAGGGTGACCCTTCTCTTCTTCTAGAGAGAAGTTGGAGGTATTGAGTGCTAGGGGCTGAGTCAGATTTGAGTCCTAGACTGAGGAGGCTGGCGGGAGGTTTGGTGAAGTAGCTTGGGGTGTCCCAGTGTGTGGGACGTGTGAATGGTGTTAGAAAATATAAGGGCGTGGTATTAAGTCAGAGCGAGTCACAAGGTGGGCAAGTTGTTCCTTTTTCAGTTCAACGTGTTGGAATATTTGCTGGTTCCCAGATGGACAGGTTGAAGCCTCTTGAGTGGGAGCTGAGACAGAGATGGCGTGGCAAGTGGCTGATTTTTGTAGTATTGTCTTCCTCCAACTCTGAAATAGGACTTATTCTGAGACAAGAAATAGTAGGACAGCTTCCTGCGGAGGAACCAGTGAGCTTTGTCCTCTTAGCTTATTTCTCCAGCCTGGTCCCCACCTTGGAGGTGATGTGCCCACCTCTGGGTCTTGAGGGCGTGTGTAACTGGTGTGAGCTGGGAACCCAGAGGGGCCACCCAAATTCCTCCAGTCTAAGCGGGAGGGAAAAGACTTCACCTTCTGGTTCTGAAAAATTTATGTGTAACAGAAAATGCCTTCTAGAGTCTAAACGGACTAAATGGTGAACTTTCTGGGGTCAGCAGCTGCCTTCCAAACTTGACGTGTCCTCTCTGCCATCTTTAGTTACTGGGCTCAGCTCAGGGTAAAGACCCACCTCGCTGGAGCTCACGGATCTCGTGAGGGAGATCAGAAGGGGAATAGCCTTGGAACTCAGACTTTTCTGACCAACAGTTTTTCTTTCGTTTGGGCAAGACATCAGAAGACCGTGTATGAGTCTCCTATTGCCGCTCTGCTAAATCACCACAAACTCGGTGGCTTGACCGACACAAGCATAGTATATCGCAGTTCTCTTGGTCAGAAGTCTGACACAGGTCTCGTTGGACTGAAATCAAGGCATTCCTTTCGAGGCTTTAGGGGAGAATTCATTTCCTTGCATTTTTCTAGCTTCTAGAGGCTGCCCTCATGCTCTGTTTCATGACCCTCATCTTCAAAGGCAGCGAAGTGGCATCTCTCCGACACTGTTTTTCCTCTTCATGTCTTTTTCTCTGATCAAAGCCAGGAAAGGTTTCCTTTTTTTTTTTTTTTTTTCTTTCCTTTTCTTTTCTTTTCTTAAGGCTTGAAGTGGTTAGTTTGGGCCCACCAGGATAATCCAGGATAATCTCCCCTACCTCCAGGATTTGTATCCTTAATCCCATCTGCAAAGCGCCTTTACCATGTAAGGTAGCGTATTTACAGTTTGTGGGCTTCGCGTGTGGACATTTCTGGGGGTCATTATTCTGTGTGCTACAGACTGTAACATTTAAAAAGGAATCTTAGATTCTAATCTCTGACCTCCCACTAGTTTGGAATTCCTTCTGAAGCATTCCTGATAGATGTGCATCACCCTCTGATCGCGCGCCCCGTCGTAGTCCACTCGCCGATGCTCACTCTATGTGCCCTGTTCCCTGTTCCTAGCGACATCTCTTTAGGTTGTTTGTTTGCATCTTTGTTTGTTTGTTTCAATCAGATCTGAATCTGGAATTTTGTAGAATGAACTCAGTAGAAAGCTATCTCAATAGGACTTTGGATCGGCTGCACAGAGCCGTGCCACGAACAAAGCTGTGTGTGCAAGTGGGTTCTGGGTGTGAGTTTGGATTCCTCCCCCCAGACACAGGATGCAGGAGGTGGCTTCTGGCACTGAGCATCAGCTTTGAGTCTCCTCTCTGTCTCGTGAGAGCCTGGGAGATGACAGTGTCCTGTTCACACGGCCCATCCATTTACTTACCCACAAATACCTAATGAACCATCGCCATATGCCAGACACTGTTCTGGATACTGAGAAGAGCACTGAACAAGGCCAAGTCATTTCTCTCCCGTAGCTTCCATTCTAATGCTGGGGGTAGGATGAGAAATAATAAATGAATAAGTCCCTTTTGTAATATCTCAGAGATAACAGACGCCGAGACGGAAAACACAGCAGATGAAGGGGAAAGGGTGGAGATGGATGGGGCTGTCCTATAAGACATGGTCAGGAAGCCCTCCCTGGGGAGGAGGCGTTGACCAACGTGGTGAATGGACTCAGTGATTTCTAGAACCAGGAAGACCCGTGGGTGTGATGTTCTGAGACTTTAACCGAGGTCTCTTATCGTCCCTGTGTTCCCCGGACCCCTCAGGACCTGGGTCATCCTGCCACCCTGCTTCCAGAAAAAGTTGCCAGGGCCGAACCACAGTGCGAGCAAAGGGACACCTTCAAAAGTTTCAGAACAGCTTCTAAAACTCACGGCAAAGGTTTTGCTTTGTCAGAGCCAGACTTGGTGGACAGCAGAGTCCTTAAGACCTCGGGGTTTGAAGTTGATGTCATCAACGGTCAGCCCGGAGGGACAGTGAGCAGCAGATGTCCTGGGGTGCAGACGAACATCCCATGGGTCGTGTGGGACGGTAAGGAGAGTTGAGTCTGTCCCTGGCAGTCCCTGGCCACGGTGAACGGTGGGTATTTCCAGCTGCACGTGTGGGTGGTACCGAGAAAGGAAGTCTCCTGCTGACGATGACGGCGATGCAGCGGGGACGTTGTGTAGGTGAGCTCTGGGGCTGTGCCCTTTGCCCTAAGCTTCTGAGCCCAGGTTCCAGTACCTGAACCTCTCCTCTAGTATCCGCGGGGTGCTTCGTTCCCAGCCGTGACTCCTGAGGACCCCGTGCGACCCCGGGGCCCTAAGAGAAACATCCAGGATTGATTGGAGCCGACGGAATCTGGCAAACAGAGGATGGACGGGTCTCATCGGTTAGCTCCGGCCTAGTAACTGCTTCGGGGACGTTTCCTTCGTGCTGCTTGGCTTGAAAACCCAAGGTGCTCGTCGAATAGGAAATAACTGAATATTTCCAGTTTGGCACGCTCTCCCCAAAGCGTGGTGGCTGAGGCCCCAGGGCTCCCCTTCTAGATCCTTCTAGTGGCTTTGCTTCTATCCCTCTTTCTCACTTGTTGGGCATAAGGAGAGCTTTCCCCCTGCGAGCAGACTGAGCCGTCGCGCTCGAAGACCAGCGTCGCGGTCAGGGCAGGGCGAGGCTTTGCTTCCCGGGCAAGTTTCTAATCTAAGCAGCTGGCAAGGGCTGGGGGAGGCTGCTGCTGCCCTGACTAATAAGGATCGAATCCCAGCGCGGCCGTCAAAACAGCTGGAGAAGCTGCAACCCCCGTTGAACCAGAATTCGGGCAAATATCTTGACGCAGAAAAACCGCGTGAGCACCCCGGTAGAAATTATACTTTTATAGTTATTTTTACATCCAAACATTACTCTTCGAGTGCCGTCATATTTTATGAAAACTTTTATTAACATTTCGAAATGACCTTCCCCTCATGGTGAGGCTATCAGTCCCGGGAGCCATAACCTATTTAAAACATTTTCATCTTTACAAACACAATAAAGTAAGCTGTCTTCAACATAGATTTGTAGATCTCATTAGAGATACTTTTTAAAAAAGGTAGTGCGTCCCCGGGGAACGTAGTGACAGGTTGTAATCTTTGCACGCAAAGTTTTGAAACACGAACACTTTGTGCAAATGGATTGTCTCATCTTGGGGGCGCGGTTGCCACTAGATCTGCTTCGTGAAGGCTCTGCTATCCGGCGGGGATGGCGAAGGCTCCACTTTTCCAGACGGGGCAAGGGACGTTGGGTGGGGTGGAGCTGGGAGGGGGGTCCCCATGGGGTAGCCCCAGACGTGGCGAGGTCGTCCGAGGTGAGGCGAGGGGCTGGGGACCCAGGGGTGCTCGGGAGCTCACGCAGGGACCAGAGACAAACGAGGCCTTTCTTTGATTAAAGCCTGCTTGGTCTTCTAGGTTGTAAATGAGGCTTCCCCCTTGGGTGGTGACTGGCTTAGGTGGCAGTCGAGGGGGTAATTTCTCAGAAATGCTGCCTCCAGCGGGCCAGTGTTCTGGAGGCTGCCCTGCTTAAATGGTCTTTTTATGCAGCAGGATAATGGCAGCTTGCACACTGCTAAATCAGGCCTATTTTCTGAGGAATGGTTGCATTCAGGGCACTTCTAATTTGTCAGAAGAAATGCAGACCATCTCTCCAGGAGTCTGCTGGAGAAGACATCATTTCTCTGCAAGCTCTGCCTTGGGTCAATGTGCGGCTCGCCTAGCATGCCATCCCCTGTTGCTCTACCTCCCAGGGACCGCTGATTTATTAGGATTAAACAAGCCATGTCCTCTTCCTGACTCAATCCCCGGGATGAACATTCCCTCTCCCGCCACCCCTCCGCCCCGCTCTCCGGCCCCTTCCCTCCGAAGCCACAAGACAAGGGAAGGGGCCCTTTACAACATGCTCCCCATGTCCTGTGGGAAGCGGGGCCAAGCAGGTGCCACTGGGCCGGGGCCAGCGCTGGCGGGCTACGGGGCACAGCGGGTCTCAAGCAGGGCCGGGGCGGGGCTGGAGAGATGAAGCCAGAGCCGTTGGTAATAGAACACAGTCCTCTTCCCCAGTGTCCGACTGGGGAGCGGGTCCCAAGGGAACCACACTGCTGATGCCCCCAAATGTTCTTCGTGTAACCACTTCCATTGCACGATCGCTTGCGCCCCCCTCGCCCCCCAGGAAGCTCACTTAACGAAGCACCGCTCTGGCCTGGCACCCATTTTAAAGCATTTTGTTTGGCGCGGGCTTAGTCCGTGGCTATTACTGTCAGGCTGCAGGGGATGCACATGTGGTCTGGTCCCCATCTGGGGTCCCCTCTCCATCCTCTCACCCCCTGGTGACGGCCTCCGTGCTTCAGCAGCAGGGCACGAGGGGGGCCCGGCGTGGGCTCCCCAGGGCTCTCCGTGGCTCTGGCCAGATGCCGTGGGCCTGCGGTGGGCACCCCTGGGAGCCGCGGGGAGCAGTAAAGGAGCCACCGCGTGGCTGACCCCAAGCATGGTGCTTGGCAGGTGTAGACCCTCCATGAGCAGAAGCTCCCTGACTGCTGTGGTTTCCCGGGCTCCTTCTGACCCCCTGGGCTCTTCTGTCCTGTAGCTGGTTTCTCTCTGCCGAGACCCCAGGACCTTTCTCCATCCCCCCAGATGCCCGGCCGCAGGAGCAGGTGAGGTGAGGACGGTGCAGGCCGGACTTGGGGTTTGAGGAGTCGCTGCCTCCCCAGCATCGGGAGGCAGGCCTTGTCCCAGCCGGGCAGCTCTGCCTTCTGCACAGGGGTGCAGAGCCGCTGGCCTCTGGCCTCACGGCCGATTCGGGGGCGCAGCCCTGTCCTGGGCCCCGGGGCGCAGAGCCACCCGGCATTCCGAGGGCAGGGCCTCCGGTCTGCAGCCTCGCCCGATCCGGGACTCCTGCCCTCCTTCATCTCGGCGCTTGAATGATGGTTCTTTACCCCCTTTTGAGTCTGGGTCTAACTTCCCTGGCTGCCAGGCTCACCCTCCCGGGCGCCCTCGGGGGATCCCACGCACCGAGCCCTTCTGAGGGCCGGCCCGGAGTTCGGAGGCGCGGGAGGCTATGCGTGCCTGCTTCCCCTTGTTCTAGGCGGAGGCTGGCAAGGAACGGGGACTCGGCCGTTGACGTCTCTCCTCCCCTGACTGTATCTGTTTTGGCGAAATGACATTTGGCGGAAGCTTCGGTGGTGTTGGAAAAATTTGGTCCAGTTATCAAAGAGTGAGGGCATGAGGCCCAGTTCCTAGGTTAAGTCGGTGAGAAAGGATATTGGAAAGTAGGGCAGCCCGGGTGGCTCAGCAGTTTAGGGTCTGCCTCCTGCCCAGGGCATGTCCCCGGAGTCCTGGGATCGAGTCCCACGTCGGGCCCCCCCCCAGGGAGCCTGCTTCTCCTTCTGCCTCTCTCTCTCTCTCTCTCTGTGTCTCTCATGAATGAATAAATAAAATCTTTTTTAAAAAATTGGAAAATAATCCACCTCCCCTTCCTTTTTGTCTAACAGCATTTCCTTTTTTTTTTTTTTAAGATTTTATTTATTTATTCATGAGAGACACACACACACACACAGAGAGGCAGAGACCAAGGCTGAGGGAGAAGCAGGCTCCATGCGGGGAGCCCCATGCGGGACTGGATTCCGGATCCAAGGATCACGCCCTGAGCTGAAGGCAGACGCCCAACCGCTGAGCCCCCCAGGCGCCCCTGTCCAACAGCTTCTCCACTGGAGAAGCTGCATTGAACGTTTTCGACTGGGTTTCGTGGCCCGGCAGCTGGAAACTGTTGCCCTCCAACCCAGACGTCTCTCCAGCTCCCGCATCCTGGACGCTGCTCCAGCACATCAGCCTTCATGCTGCACACATGCAGGTGCTCAGGACGCTGCTGTCACCGGGGTGGAGACAGAGATGCGTGCTGGCACCCAGTTGCATGAGCGCCCAAGCCGTGTCGATGGCACAGGAGGCAAGAGGCTGTCATCGTTCACATCAGAGAGACCCCTTTCTCAGGAAGACAAGTGACAAACTGTCACCCCCCCACCCCGGCCCCCAGTAAGCGAGGGGCGTCCTTGGGAAGCCATGGGATGCAAGGCACAAGCTCGCATTGATCACAACCCTTACGATGCTCCCAGAATTGTGCTGTCTAGGAAACCATTTAAACCGGTGAGCAGAGAATACAGCATTTGACAATGGTTGTTTTGTTTTAAGACACATGCATTAAAAATACATCTGAAATCCGGGGCACAAAGAATCCAAATAATGTTATTAAGTTTCTTGTTGAGGAAGGTCCCCTGGGACAGCTGGCTCTGCTCTTTTACAAAAAAAAAAAAACCAAAAACCAAAAAACAAAAAAACTTGCAGAACTCAACTTGTTGCGTGAACAAAGCATATTCATTTCTTTCTGCTTCTCTCTCCCTCTCTTTTTTTTTTTTTTGCATTTTCCACTTTCCCATTTCTCCAGAGGAGACAAACAAATCTCTGAGGGGCTATTAAGCTGCAAATACACTGGAGCCAAAAATAGAAGATGCAGCCTTATAAACATTTTGCATATTTTGGTGTAATTTGTCGAAAATAGCACAAAATATGCTCACAGTTGGCATCTAGAATGCAAATATTAGGAATCCGGTCCCCTGATACACGGTGGTTTTTCAGCAGCGTGGTGCGGGCTCGGCCAATAGCTGTCGCCCGGCTCCGTGGTTTGTGGGGGCGTGAAGACTGCCGGCACTTGTGCGTGCAGAGCACGAGGGAGCTCCGCGGTGCCAGGTGACACTGGGCGCCCTAGAGGTTCCGGGGCACCAAAGCCGAGAGTGGAACTCAGGGAAAACCAGAGACGTGTATTTCCAACATCAACGATGCTGCCTGTTTTTGTGAGCCGTGTGCCCGAGACCAAGAACCGAGGTGGCGGGCCACGCGGGCGGGGGGCTGGCGGACACATGGCCCTCTCCTCCCGTTCCTTCCAGAACATGGGGGTTAAGTGGTTAAGGGGCTTTCGGGAAGGAAGCCTGCGATCTGTGGGCGGGCTGGTGGGAGTCTCTCCCACCCAGGGCTTGAATGAGGCTGCCTGGTTTTACGGCGGACGGTGACTTCGTCTTCCCTCTCCTGACAGGTGAGACGCGGCCCTCCTTCGCCCGGGGGGTCCCCCCTGTACATCTGGCACCCACCTCACAGGTGAACCTTCCCGCTCCTCGATGATGACGGGTAAGAAAAACAAGATGTCTTTCTTGGTTATAAATTTAACTCTTCTATGATTAGTCTGGGCAATTAGGACACCCCTGGGGTTGAGTGTATGGCTGAGGCACAAGCTGGAAGTCTGATTAGCTCAGGTCTCTTGATGCTTGTTCCTGGTAGTAAATGCCTGGCACATACAGTATTGATTTTCATTTAGATATCTTAATGTTTCCAGACAATCCCGGCAGATGTGGGCTGAACTCAGATCCGCGGGAGCGCCGGCCTGCAATCTGCAAACATTTTTCTTGCCACTTTGTTTCATTTTTCCTAAACTTAACTGATTTGGAATCGGGAGATATAAATGAAAAATGCCGCGTTGGCCTATCAATCACGGCCTGCGCAAACATGGCCACTGCCCTTTCCTAACATCCTATTACCACCGGGTAGTTGGCTAGTCAAACAGGAATAAAGATTACACTGCAAACATCATAAGTTAGGCTTGATTTGTTGAGCAAGTAGCCTGACAATTCGGTAAGAGTTATATACCTCAGCTTCGCTGAAAATCAGGCTTGTTATGGCTCTGGTACGTCTATAAAGATTGTTCATTTCATATAAAACAGCTACCTGCACTGAACGCCCTAGAAGGAAGAATGATGCTGGTTATAAATATAGAGGAAAATCTATTTGTCTGCCCCTTCATGCTGTTAGCGAGTCACATGGAGCGGCCCTTCGGTGTTTGTCGGCAGCAGGGGGAGATCTGCGCAGCCACCTTCCCCTGCGCCAGCCCGGCCCGGATTGAAGTGGATCATCTCTCTTTGTCATATGAGATAAAGCAGTGAAGTGTGACCGGTGCCACCGCCTTGCTCTCTGCCCACCAGGGGGACGCTAATGATATTGAAAAACTAGACGGCGTCGCCTTGAAACCGAGTGCGAGGGGAAGGCTGTCTGTTGGCCGGCCGGGCTGGGTAACAGTTAACGTCAGAAAAGATAAATAGAAATTATTAGAATGGGTTTGGAAGGGATATTTTATAGGGCAGGGTTGTGTTCGTTTAAAGATACATTATTGGACTGTTATATCTGATTTCAAGCGGCTGGGTAATTAAAATGATTAACGTCCCTTACTCATAGGGTTCAATTCATTAAAGTTTTAAGCACCCATTGTGCTCACAACGGAAGGAGGGCACATCCGCGGCGACTCACGCCGGGGATCCCTCAGTCCGGCCCCCCGGTTGTTTCCCCGGGTGTCTCAAGGCCCCGCGTCCCCTTTCCTGGCTGTGGGAGCACCTCGGGGAGAAGGAATCAGCCGTGAGCACCCACCCCTCGGGCCCTTGCTCGGAGACGAGGAAGGCGGAGAAGCCAGAGAAGCAGGAAAACCCTGCTAAGGATGCTCGGCTCCCAGGTACCAGCTCTTTCCAGCTGCTGGGGTCGGGAACCGGCGCCTTTTGGGGGTCAGCAGCGGCGGCCCAATCGCACGTGCAGCCCCCAGGGACACGACGTCAGCAGAAGGCCTGAGCAGGGCGGCCGCATCTTGCAAATGAGGTGCAACACGCCGCGGACACAACTGTCAATTTAAATGCACCCAAAATAGCGGTTCTGGTGTCGTGTTTCTTATTTTTACATTTAGAAAGTGTCCAGCCAGTGCGCTGGTGGGAAAATGAGACCACTCGAGTGACGGCACAATAAAGCTGCTGTCGTCGTTAGGGTCCACACGGTTTTGCCACCTTGCTCCCCGGTGTTTGGGGAGAGAGAATGACGTAACCCTCTTTACTAGTCTATGCAAACCTTAACCAGCAGTTGCGGTGATTTACGAGACCGCTCGAGACACCAACTAATTTTTTTAAGGCAAAGATATGGCTTGGGATTTATCACCTTTTGGCGGATTCTGGGGGTAGTCGGTACCAGCGCTGCCCAGCTGTGTGACCTTGAGCAAGACAGTTAACCTCTCTGAGCCTCAGTGTCTTTATCTGTAGGATGGAGATACATACATCTCCTTTATAGGATCGTAAGGATTAGAGTGTTAATAGGTAAGTGCCTAGTAGGATGCTTGGCCCAGAACAGGTGCTTAATGCATGAGAACTAATATTCTCACATCCATTATGATGTCAATAACAGTATTTAGAATCTTATGCATGTCTGAATGTTGTAGACACGGAGAACCACAAGAAGGTGCAAAACGGAGCCAGGCATTCCTAGCCAGGGGCCTCAGGAGTGTGGCCCATATGCTGAGCTGCCAGTTTCTTTGCCGGCTTAAGAATTCCCCAGCCATCTCTTTGCCCAGATCATTTGTTGACTTGGAAACTTCTGGAGAAACTAGATCTGGTCTATACTTCATTTAATCGATGTCGGAATGCACACAAGTGTGTCTGAGAGAGAGAGACAGAGACGGTGAGAGACAGAGTGACATCATAAATATTGCTGCAGAAGATTTCAGGTCACTGTGTAGGGAGGCTGGCCGAGAGAGGGATACCAGGGAGCATGAAGTGGGTCCTCCCCTAGTACTGGGGTCCCGGGCATAGACTCCATGACTCTCCCGTTGCTCTGCTCTCCCTGGAGTGGGGTACTGGAGGCCACTGGGAGCCCCTCATGACCAACCATTCCCTGCCTTTTACCCTGCATTGCAGCCCTGAGTACAGAGGTCTCCACCAGCTTGGCAGAAAGACACCACACTATTGATGCTTCTACCTTGTTTTCAGGTAGGATGGCCATACGCCAGTGAGGGCCCAGGTCAGTCATGGTTAACGCTTGTTTCCATGTAACGAGGCCTTTTTTAATCTGCAAAGTGGCCCAGTTGGTGTGATAGATCACATCATCACTCCAGGCCAGGAGGTGATTAGGGCAGCAGGCATTTGAGACATTACCCTGAGTAACTTGGAAGGCCGACTGCAACTACGGACCCAGAGTAGGGGAATCGAGGAGCCTGTCCCAAGGTCGTCCGTGTGAAGGCAAGAGCATGGTGGGTGCATTGCTTGGAGGGCAGCAACAGTGACGCATTTGCTTCTGGGTGTGGAATCCACGCTCATCATAAGGAAAAATGGAATGTTACACAAAATATCATTTGAAGTGTTTACGACGAGAGTTTACTTCTAGAGAAAAGTTCATTTTAACTCTTGAGACCAAATTATTGATAAAGTTTTTTAAAAAGTCAAGACTCCCAACCATTTCATGACTTGTTCCTCTCCTGGTTCTGCTCTGAAATTCTTCAGGGTAGGCTTTGGTGAATGTCGGGTCAAAGTCTATTGTTATTATGGACGATTATTATTATATAACTGTCTTCATTTGGACTTGGCAGGAGTCTAAAAGAATATTGGAAATTAAGAAAAAGGGAGCGTAGGTAAATAGTGATTTTCTTTCACCCTTTGAAGGCTTGTTTCTTTTGTTTGTTTGTTGGTTGGTTGGTTGGTTTTGTTTCCCATTTTGGGAAAAATACCGTTGTCCCATATTGATGTCGTTCTAATCAAAATCACAAAGTCTCACATGTTGTGCTTCCAAAATTAGGTTTCCAAATCAGGATGCAGTTGGGCCAAGACTGCATGGGTGGTTGGCCATGGGGAGGTTTGTTACCAGCAGAATGAGGAATAATTTCCCACGATGTGTTATTTCTACTCCCTTTAGACGCTTTTTTTCTACTTTCTATCAGACCTACTTGTGGGTTGCAGGGTCCTTTCTTCTTTTGTGGTATCTGCCCTGGTTCCCTGGCCATCAGGGGGTGCAACCTGGTGCCCCTCAGGTCAGTTTCAATCAGAAAACACATTTGATGCCCACTGTGCGTGCGCACACACGCACACACATGCACACACGCACACGCACATACGCAGGCATGCGTGCACGTGTACACACACATTTAAATGGAATGAGCTGCTTACATTTAAAAAAAGACTTCAGATCGAGCTGGAAATCTGTCTTCTTTAGGAAAAGAGGAAGGGCAGAGGAGGAGATGCCAGTGCTGGGCCTGCATTTCTGCAGAGCAGCAATCAGCTACTACAGCCAGCGCTGTCCTCTTAAAAGGGGAATGTACTCTCCCTTCAGCCACGGCCCCACTTCTTCTTCCTTAGACCAGGGCACCTGCTTTTGTTTATCTTCTCCGCCAGGCCCCTCTAGGCTCACAGGCTTAAAACCCTTGCTATACACAGGTAGGTGCTTAGTGAATGCTTAACAAAGGAGTGAGCACATGAAACTGCAAATGACTTCAAGAACAACAGGGGTCACTTGCTGGGCGCTTGGGTTCTCTAGTGCTGGGTGAGGGTGCTGGAGTCCCACAGCTGAGGTGCATGACGGATGACAGCAGCCCAGGACTTACTAGCTGGGAAGATCGGTGCACATGGTGAGAAGCATCTATCTGCGACCCCACTCGAATCCTTCAATCTGTACTATTGGTCACTAAAATGGGAGAGAAGATGGCCCAAGTCAACCTTTCCCACCTCCAGAGTAGGACACCGGATGACTTATAATCATATGTTGTTCCCCTGACTCAACACAACATCCATGAGTGTGGAGTGCACAGCGGACGCTGTTAGATGCGGAGTTGTGGTACGACTCACCCGAGCTAGTGGGCAAGTTAAGACCCACAGGATTACTATAAACAATGGAAGTGGTAGCGTCCACAGAAGGTTTCTTCCTTTGCCCATCTATGCACATTTTTCCCCTTCCACCCTGTCCTCAGCCTCAGGGGGCTGGTGTGTATGGATTGCAACAAGGGGTCTTGTGTCATCTGGATTCTGGCTGGGTCCTGATGGAGGGGAGCCCTGCCAGGAGGTTGGAAGGGAGGCTGGCAGGGCAACTGAGGTCAAAGTTTTTAGGCTGCTGGGTCCCTCCTTCGGTGGATGCTCCCTTGGCTGAAGATCCCAGCCATTCTCAAGAAAGTATAAGACTCTCTCTTTCCAGGCACAGGAACCTCCCCTTCCCCCATTCCTTTAGTCCTAGACATTGGATTCTACACTGTGTCTTGAGGTTCCTCTACTGCCGCTTTCCACCCTGTAATGCACCTGTTTGTAAATAAATCTTCCCTGGAGCATCCTCACTGGAGTGTGCCAACTGCTTTCTGATGGAATCCTGACTGAGAGAAGGTCACAAGGGAGGTGGAGAGGTAAACTCTCCATGGAACAACTGAAGAAGGAGAGGGGATGGAGTGAGAGAAAGAGCATTCCACTCGGAGGAGACAGCATGGTGCTGACACACGGCACCAGGGCAGGGAGAGCAGAGACATGGAGCTTTCTCTGAGAATAAAGAGAATTAACAAAGCAATGGGGATTATGATGGGAAAGTCAGGCTGGGCTTGTTCTTGGAGGGACTGGTTTCTAAGTTAAGGACGTTGTTCACTGTGAGTTGGGGAGGCCCAGAAGGGAGATGAAATGACTGGAGCTCACATTTTTGATAGAGAATATAAGAAACAAAAATCTCTAAATGTACATTTGGCATGGAGTTTTCCATGGAAATAGCCAAAAGGATGTAAATATAGGGGAAAATCTGTGTTCATACTGGAAACCAGGGAAGACAGCCAGCCATATCACAACATTTTGAAGAAAATTTCTGTGAAATATACAACCATGAGCACCAGTCCAAGGGGAGGACCTGTCCACCACTGGCTTCAAGCAAATGGGCAGCTTACCTGGAAGGAGTTTAGAAGGATCTCATAGGGGATTCTGTAGCAGAGAGGGTGCCACGGGGCTGAGAAGCAGGAAGTTTGGGCCAGTCTGGGTTCCCCACAGTGCAGAGGGCAAGACAGGAAGCTCCAAATTGGATACCGGTCTGACCACTTGTTATCCATGAGGTTGGGTAAGTTATGCATCTAACGTGGTGCCTTAATTTCATCATCTCTAAAATGGAGTCAGTCATCATCCCAACCTAACATGTTTGATATGAAGACTGACGATGGGATCCTTGTAGAGCACGTAGAACAGAGGTCCAGGG